>NC_092501.1:24815122-25433872 GCF_047511675.1 Marmota flaviventris
CTAGAACTAAAAAATAAATATTAAAAAAATTGTTTAAGAAAAAAAGAATTCCTGTGATAAACTGAAGTGACACCACACCTTCATTTTCCAAATGAATAGGTACTTAGAGATGCTAGAGGACTTACTGGCTTCGAGCCACACAAAGAGTGGGGACAAGGCTACTAGAATAGGGACTACAATGAAGCACAGATCCATGAGAGAACCAATGCTTAAAACTCATGAAGAGGGGCTCGGGATGTGGCTCAAGTGGTAGCGTGCTCGCCTGGCATACGTGAGGCACGGGGTTCGATCCTCAGCACCACATAAAGGTAAAATAAGGATATTGTGTCCATCTAAAACTTAAAAAAATAAATAAACAAACAAAACAAAACAAAACAAAAAAAACCTCATGAAGGGCCTGAGTTACGTACGTGTTCTTTCTAGACCTTGGTCTACCTACCTCTTACCCTCACTACCTTGTGGGGATGCTGGGGGATATGTGAGATCCTGCCTGTGAAAGTTTTGCACGATGAATCAGGCACAGTGTTCATCGTGATGGAAACCCAAGTCTGCTGACTCCCAAGCCAGGGACCAGGCCACTTCCCACCAAAAGGTGCAAACATGGATCAGAGGCTGGCCTTTGAGGCTGGAAAACTGAATGCCATGGGGCTTGCAGTCATGTCAAAGCTGCTTTTCTATACTACAAGAGAACTGTGAGCTGCATTGGGGCTAAAAACTTATCAGTGGGCCAACACCTCCATTACTACCCCCGCCAAATCAGCCCCAGTCTGTCTTCCCCTCTCACCGGACTTCCTTCTGGCTGCCATGCTTGATGGTCATGTCAATGTAGACTGACCAGACATCTGTGCGTTTTGGGTAGGTGCTCAGTGTGTTTTCAAAAATGGCTTTTGCTCGCTCTGCATCCCCCAGCTGGAATTCCAGCTGGGCAAACTTGGCAATCACATCCACATCTGTGGGGAGAAGAGCACTTAAGACACCTAGTCAACTGACAGACCCCTCCACTCAACACAATGTGCTACAGGGGCAGAGTGAGCCTAATTCCACTCCTGGGTCAATACCTAGTTATGACAAGAGGGGCAAAGAGGAAAAAGGACAGTGGGGTGGGTTTAGAGCCAAATACACAACAAATGGGCACTACAGGATAGGTGAGAGTGTGGGGTTCCAGGGACAACAAAATAAATGCTAATTACTTTTTGACCCTCCAATCTTTTGGGTTTAGCATTTAAAATGTAAGAAATATCACTGTATTCATGAGTATATAAAAAGACAGCTCCATACCCTCCATAAGGCTTTCCTAACTCAGAAGTTACCATCCCTGGAAGAGAAGGTGCCAATCCCTATTGCTAGATATCAGAGAGCCTAGCATGTTCAGGAACCAGGAGAGAACACTCACGCTCCTTGGTAGGCAAGCACTCAAGGGCCCGCTGCAGAACACGGTGACTGGCCCCAGCCTGGCTCCTCCGCAAAAGAAAGGCACCATACTTGATCCAGACAGCTTTCTCCTGACGGAAACGCTTCAACATCCGGTTGTACAGCTCACCAGCTTCCTGTGGGAAAGAGAGCTTAAGCTGAAGAGTGGGTATTTCACAGGGACAACAACAAAGACAGGCTGCAACATTCATGAGAAGCAAGACTTGGGCTCCTGATGCCAAGTCACATGTAGGCCCATCTCTAGAGGCCAAAGGAGAGGTGAGGTGTGCAGTGGCAGGAAAGGGTGGGAGTTTTCCTATTCATCCAGCGCCCTTCAGGCTGTTCCTGTATTAGAAAAGAATGTGGGGATACAGTGGGAACAGGAGGAGAAGGATACAGCAGGTCAGAACACCACCTGGTCGACAATGCCTCGCCAGTGGCCTAGTCATACACTCCAGGGTCTGCTGTCCCTCCATTTCTTAAGTCATCACTTCCTTCACCTCAGTTTCCCAAACTGCAGGTGGGAAGAGACCACTCCTCTCACCTGAAGATGAGAAAGTTAGGGCCCAGGAATCAGGCAGTGAGCCCGGGGCAGGATAGGACCTAGAATCCAGAGTTTCTTCCCTGAGAGTGCTGGCCCTCGGACCTCTAGGAGGGCCCTTTTGAGAGGCTCAAGGCACCCTGCAGCTGGCCATCTGGCTGTCTTACCTGGAACTTCTCAGACTTGGTGTAGATGTCAGCCAGGTGGAGGAAGACCTTGAGAGGCTCATTGTACTGCACAGCCCGTTCAAAGACCTTGGTCAAAGACTCCTGAGAGCCATACATGTTTTCCAGGTTCAGCAGTGCCACCCACACGTTCAGCTTCTCCTGCTCCTCTCTGGGGGCAGAGCAGGCACACATAAGCGCCATCAACTCAGCCCAACTATCCTCCACTCCCACCTGGGATGTTGATGGCCTACTTCCTTCTCTTAAGCTCCACCCATGTCCTCAGATCCCATTGGCGAGTGCAAACACTGAGAGGCCCCATCACCACTGTAGCTTGCACACCATCAGGAATCTGCACCCCTGCCCAACTGCCAGGACTGAGGCTCCCCTGGCTTCTAACTCCACTCCTGGAAGGAAACCTCCAGGTCACAAACTGGCCTGAGGTTTGGGCTGGAAGCAGACTCTTGGGTCTGATTCTCTCCCCAAGGAAGTAAAACAAGGCTAGTCATCCTTCTTTAGGCTTCAGAGAACAACTCTACTCAGCCTGGAACATGGCCACCTGGGTTTTTACCAGGTATATACAGAGCTGTCTTCCCCATTCTACTTCTGCTCCAAACTGTGTACCTTGTTTAAGTGTAAAGACTCTAATAAATGTCACCTGTAGCTATTTCAGTTAAGAGGACATAAAATATAAATGAGCAGATCTATTTCACAGATGGCCACACCAATGAAAGAAAGCCTGGGAACCAATGAGTCCTGGGACAGTCACCCACACTGCTAGCTCGTCTCGAAAGAAATGTCCTGTGGTGGCAAACTCTGCAGTTAGAACTTGGGCAATACAGGGCTCTCTGTCTGGAGACTCCTCCCTACAGTGAGGAAGCCAAAGTCCAGACCTGAAGGAGATGGTCTTCAGGGCTCTCTCTGCCACGGCCCGAGCCTTCTCAATCTCTGTGGCCTGAAGGTGGAAAGCCATGTACTGTAGCCACAGGATGGAGCTGTTGGGGGAGCTTAGTACTAGTCGATCAAAATCATCTGCTGATTCTGGCTGTCGCCCAGGATCCATGAGAGCCTGCTCAATGCGGGACAGGTCTTTCTCTGCCTTCTGCTTTTCCAATTCCCTTTCCTTCTTGCTTTTCTTTTTCTGCTATGGAAAGCAGAAAAGTGAGTGAGTCATGTGCTCCTTGAACCCTAGGGGAGGTGCATGGTAGAAGCCAAGAGCTGCCAGGGCAGTGCACAGCTCTATAAACACTATGTGGCCTGAGACTGGTGCCATCCCCCCATCATCCCCACCCAGGAATAATACCCAGGCTAGGACAAGCCACAGGACTCTGATACCGAGGGGTGTCTTCAAAAGGACAAAGCCCTGGAAAATACAGCACCGTGGCTTGATGTGGCTTCTCGTCTTCCTCGCTATCTGAGCTCTCCTCTTGAGGTGGCAAGGCTGGGGTCAGAGAGTCGAGTCCAACATCCCAAATAAAGCCC
Source organism: Marmota flaviventris (assembly GCF_047511675.1). Taxonomy (NCBI): domain Eukaryota; kingdom Metazoa; phylum Chordata; class Mammalia; order Rodentia; family Sciuridae; genus Marmota; species Marmota flaviventris. The sequence goes on from NC_092501.1 coordinate 24,818,720, forward strand.
GAAGAAAGCTGTAGCCGGGGCATGTCTGCGGGCTTGGTCAGCCTCCCCTGGAAGATCACAGGTATGAGGAAAGCACTTGACTCCAGTGACTCCATTCCCCTAGCCCACTGGGAGGAACATACTCCTGCCATGGCAGAGACCCTCCCTGGCCTCCCAACCAAGTTAGGAGTCAGCTCACTGGGGAAACTACAGCAGTGACAGAGAACAACAAATTTATAAAACGTAAGTATAAAACAACAGTACAGCAGAGACAGACACAGGACCAAAATTCTGTGGAAAATAGGGATGCAAGCACCTGATGCCTAGAAACCCTGCTGGGGGCCCCCGACCCCTCTTCTCAGCTCAAGTACCCCTGCTCCTCCTTCCCAGAGGAGAACAAACTCAGAGAGGTAAGACTCCTCTTTATCTGCCCACCCCTGTAATTGCATGAAGTGCCACTCAGTGTGTATTAGAGTTCATTTTACACAGCTCACTCCATGGGTTAAGAGATCCCACCTCCAAGGAACCGATGACCAGGAGAGGAAACTAGCAGCATTCCCCCTCCCTTTCACATTTTACAGGAAAAGAAGAGGTAAAGGAGGACAGAGTCCAAGACAGCCTAATTCTTTGGGAGGAAGCCAAGGAACCCCACTCCCCGCATCCTTTCCCTGCACCAAGGGTTGGCTTTTTACCTTGAGCTGCACCTTTGTCTCTTCTATTTCCTCTTCTCCTTCCCGATAATACACTTCCACGCCACTGTCATCCTCCTCTGCCAGACCAGTCTTCTGCCTCTTGTTTGCTCTTTCCTGAGATGTCAGGTGGGAAAATGCCCAGGTGTCTCCTCTAGCACCCAGCTGAATGCTGTCCCTCTCCTCCCTACACTACCCTGTGCCTAGCCCCACAGGCTGCTCTCAATCCTAGAGAAACCTGGGCAGCTGTGGATGGCTTCTCAAACACTCCTTTGTTCAGGAGATGAGGCTCAATCCTCCCTGAGGGACTTACCTGCTCATTCCCAGATTCCTGGCGCTCCCGTTTATCCTGCCTCTTCACTTGTGGCCTCTGGGGCTCTTTCTTCTCCTTACTGGGCACCTTCACCTCCTCCTGCCCCTTCTGGTTCTTTGTTTCTTTCCTTTTCTGATTATTTTTCTCCTTCTTTTCTCCTTTTTGGTCTTGCTTTTCAGTCTCTATTCTCCTTTCCTTTTGCTTCAGAAGTGGCAGCTCCAGGGGAGCGGAAAATACGTCAGGCTTCCCAGTGTCTCTGGGGAGGAATGAGAGCTCTACCAGGTTCTTCTGGTGGTTCAGGCTATGACAGGAAGAGGGCAAGGGCAGAAAGTGAGGACAGCAAAAAGCACACAGGGCACCATAGGCAGCTAGGCCTCTCCTCAGCATCCCTGGCTCCAGGCCCTGCCCCACTTACTACGGCAATACACTCAGTATCCTCAGAATGACGTGCATGTTGTACTATGCTCGTAAAAATTCAGGGGACATTTGTGATGCCCCCTGCTTCATTATCCCCAATAGGGGCCACATCTGTTCAAGGGATTGAGGCTGGGACTTGGGTAGAGGGTTCTAAACAAAAGCCTTTTGCTCATCTGAACATGACAAGCACTCCAACACCAGCTATTATGTTTGTTTTTTTAGGATTAGGGACTGGACCCAGGAGTACTCGACCACTATCATCCTTAGCCCTTTTTATTTTTTTAATTCGAAATACAGACTCACTAAATTGTCCAAGCTGGCCTTGAACTTATTCTTTGAGCTTGTGATCCTCCTGGAGTCACTGAGATTATAGGTGTGCACCACCATGCCCAGTCAAGCCACTATATTTAACATCAGCCTGGAAATCTGTACCTAGAGAAAGGAGGCTGATTTCTATCACAGAGGGACAGAATGATGGCGAGGGAGAGAAGGCACCTACCTTAGGACCTTGGCGGTGAGCAGTTTTCCTTCTGGGAGGTATTCGTGATAAAGGTCCTTGTTGGGCAGGTTGCGCTGGGAGACATGTGAGTACTGGGCCAAACCAACAACTGAGGGGCCAAGACTGGAAGGAGACAGACAAGTCCTGAAGTCATGGATACCATAGGATCCCAGCCACATCTAGCAACTTCACTTTCACAAGGACCCAAGTTGTGACAACATTTATAACAAAGAGAGCTCCTGGATTTCAGCAGGATAAAGTGGGCTTTGTAAACCAGAACACATCATCAAGCATTTTGTCTGGGTCCAAGTCCCAAGGACCACTTCACTCACCCTAAGAGCACACCATTTGGCTGGATGGACCTCACATAGCCCCTCAGGAGCTGCCCTTCCTTAACATCCTGGATGGAATCAATTTCTGGATCTTCTACTTTGCTTTTGGTCTCTGGGTTTGTCCTAAAGGAATAAAAGGCTTACGTACACACAGCTTTAGCCTCTCATTCCCACCCTCCCCAATTCACCTGCAATAATTGTACTTTGCATGTAAGAATACACCTCTGGATCTATCCATAGGAAATAATCTCCACACCTAGACTATATTCTCCTGGAGTTCTGTCAGGCCAGGGATGCTTGCCCAAGAGCCAACCATGCAGAAACTGGGAGAAGATGACCAAGTCAGTAAGAAGTCAAACCTACAAATTGGCCTTATAAATACCCATTTCTATCCACCGAGCATGAGGACTTTCATCCCTTTCGTGCCACACTCATGCCCAACCATGGAAATCCTGAGATTAATCCATCTCCCCTCTTCTCTTACCACCTACATTTGGATGTCTGAACGTCTCCCTGAGAAACAAGAGCCTGAGCAGACAGGGTTCTTCCAGCAATCTGAATGTCCCCAGCTTATGTGGATAAGAGTTTCAGGGTATAAAGTGGATGAGCAGAGAAGAAAGGTGGCAAGTCCAAAATTCCATGTCAGGCACATGTAGCTGCCCCTCAGTCCTCTGACTTGAGTCTTCCTCCCTTCCTATCCCAACAACATGGATACTCACCTGGACAATCGCAGTGATAAAGTTAATACATGGTCTCCAGTGGAGAGGACATAACATCTGGAAGGAGAGCAAAAGGAGGAAATAGTCATTGTCGGTATCTGTGGAAACATCAAAGGGCCTCAGCTGTCTTTCCCAGAGGTGAACAAGAGGCAAGAGCAAAGAGACACGAGGCCTGGGTTCTACTTTGTTCTGTTGAAAACCTACTAAGGAACTCTAGTTAAATCACATCACCTCTCCAGACCTTAGTTTACTAGTCTGTCAAGTAAAAACAGCACTACCTAGTCTCCTTACCCAAGAAAGGTGTTAGGAAAAAAAAAGTAAAGATGTGAAAGCTCTCTGGAAGGCTCAAAGAGTCATACTCCTTGTACACATGGTCCCTGACTTCCAAGGGGTTTAAGATTTTATTTTTTTTAAACTTTAAAATAGTGTGAAAGTAGTATGCATTCAGTAGAAACCATACTTTGAGTTTTTATCTTTTCCCAGGCCAGTGACAAGCAGTAGAATGTGCTCTGGTGATGTAGAAGCAAGCCCCAGCTCCCAGCCAGTCACGCAATCACAAGGGAAACAATGCTCTGTAGTGTGGCTGAGCTGGATGTTTGGTAGGTGAGGCGAATTCAATGCATTTCGACTCAAAATATTTTCAAATTACAATGGGTTTATTGGGATAGAACCTTCTACACACACAAGTTGAGGTGTATGTGCATTTAAGAGATGAGACCAGGGCTGGGGTTGTGGCTCAGTGGTAGAGCGCTTGCCTAGTATGCGTGAGTCACTGGGTTCGATCCTCAGCACCACATAAAAATAAAATAAAGGTACTGTGTCCACCTACAACTAAAAAAAATAAACATAATACATACATATATATATTTTTTCACCTAAAACTAAATATATATATATAAAAAAAAAGAGAGAGAGAGAGAGAGAAAGAGAGAGAGGGAGAGAGATGAGACTAGTCCTACATTAGATCCCAAGAGTGTCTGAGAGTCTGATCTTAGGACAGTGAGAGAGAGACAGACAAGACAGATTAACCACAAGAGACCACAACCAAGGAAAGATCTACTGAAGACACAAATAGCAGTTCAGAAGTAGTGGATCAGTAAAACTTGAGCAGGGAAGGTTTTGATGGGAAAGCAAGGTTGACTCTTGTGTTTATAAACTATTTCATCCAAAATGGCAATTCATTTATAATCCTAAGTGGTAATTTTAAAGTGTAGAATCTTAGAAGTAAAAAAGATCTCAGCAATAATACAATCCAAATTTTTCCCACAGTTTGATATCTCTTTTTATAATAGGCATCAGGGCCCTCAGAACAAGAAAGGTCTCAAGAGATCACCTAACCTTAAGCAAGTAATTTGTTACTCTCATCTGACAAATGAAACTGCAACTTAATGCTACTCAGCAGTCTGGCTGTCACAAAAAGTATTTAAAATAAATACACTATTAAAAATTCACCTTCATTTTGTAAGCCTCAAGAAACAAACCAGAGAGGACTCTGGAGATCCTGAGACTTATTCTTTTTTTATTTTCCCAAGCCCTGGTTATTTCTGTGTTGTTAGATCTGATAGGTCGTTGAAAATTTAGGAGGTACTAGTGACTGGGATACTTGAGATGAGAGAGGGCAATGAATATTCTCCAGTCTCTGCCTCCTGAAGGGCTCTGTTCTAACTACTAGCCAACTTTATTATATTAAGCTAAAACCTACCCTTTCAACACCAGTATATATTCAAGCTATAAAATAGTCTTAAACTCTAAATGAGGTAGGTTCATTTTAGGGCACATGAAATAGTTCATAAATAAAGCCCCTTCTACCCAACCCCAAAAGCTTACTATACATTTATAGAAAACACCTATGGATCAGTTATTTCAAATTAAGAAAATGTATCAAATAAAAATGAGCAAGTGACTTGGACAGGCAAAACAGAACAAATGTAAAATAGTCAATAAAAATGAATAATACGAAAAATGCAAATTAAAAGGAAACACCCTTGTGTCTGCTATACTATTTATCATCATCATAGTTTTTGCATTGAGATTCACAGCAATACTTTTTTTTTTTTTTTTGAGACATCGATTTCTGCTTAACCAATGGCTATGATAAAAATTAAAAATACCCAGGATTCTGGGTACAGTGGCATACACCACACACTTATAATCCAGCAACTCAGGAGGCTGAGGCAGAAAGAATTTCAAGTTTGAGGACAGCCTGAACCTAGCAACTTAGCAAGACTCTATCTTGAAATGAAAAATAAAAAAGGTTGGAAAAGTAGCTCAGTGATAGAGATCTAGCCTGGCACGTGTGAGGTCCTGGATAGGAAAGGAGGGAGGAGGGGGAAGGAAGGAAGGGAGGGAAGGAGGGAGAAGAAAAGGAGAGAAGGAAGGAAAGAAGAGAGAAGGAGGAAGAGAAAGAGAGAGAGAGGGAGGGAGGGAGGGGAAGGTAGGCAGACAGAAAGACAAACAGAAAAAGAAAGAAAAGGAAGGAAGGAAGGAAGGAAAGAAGGAAGGAAGATCCAAGAATATCCAGTGTTTGTAGGGATGTGAGAAAGAGTCATATGCTGCATACTGTTGATGGGGAAATAAGCTGGCATAATCTTTTTGGAGGGTAATTTGGCAAAATGCATAATGACATTTGATCCATTATTTTCACATCTAGAAATTTATTTCCAAGGTATACTTGCTCTAGTATCCAAAACATATATACAAAGATATTCACTTTAACATTATTGCTTATCAACAGAGACCAGGTCAGATAATCTTCCCCGCTTTGGGTACTGGAGATTGAACCCAGGGGTGCTTAACCACTGAGCATGCCCCCACCCCCTTTTAATATTTTATTTAGAGACAGGTCTTGCCGAGTTACTGAGGCTGGCTTTGAACTTTTGATCCTTCTGCCTTAGTCTCCCAAGTGCCTGGGATTACAGGCATGTACCACCACATCCCCAGCTCTGGTTAGATAAATTTTGATAAGAAATGGGTAATGAAATATTAAACAAATATTAAAAATAAGGTAACAGAAGGGTTGGGGTTGTGGCTCAGTGGTAGAGCGCTCACCTAGCAGGTGCAAGGCCCTGGGTTTGATCCTCAGCACCACATAAAAATAAATAAATAAAATAAAGGTATTGTGTCCAACTACAACTAAAAAATAAATTTTTTAAAAAATAAGAAGTCTGTGATAAACTGCTCCAAGGAAAAGACAGTTGCAAAACTCTACTACTATAGAAAGGAAAATTATACGTACATGTGTGTATAATGGTAAAAACTGATGGATACAGAGAGAAGTGATAGAAATTCACATTTTAACTTTTTTATATACTTGTTTTATTTCCAGTATCAAATCATGGATTACTTCTACAAAAGAAAAAAAAAAATCCAGCAATTCCACAGAAGGCAAAAAGAGGAAGGAAACATGGCATACCTGACAACTTTCTGGGGAATGAAGTCCTTCAGTGGCGTCTCAGAGTAGGAGTCACTAACGTGAAATATGCTGACCCTTCCCATCCTCCCAAAGGGGAAAGAGACAGTCAGCCCCTTATTAGGTGTCACCTTCACCACTCGGCCCATGGCCACATCTCCTTTCTCAAGCTTGTGAGGACCTGGTGGGAGAAGGAACCAGATTGAGGGAAGAAAACACTGGAATACTCTTCTACCACAGGCTGGGAGAATGGAGGCTGCCCAGACCTGGGGCATCCATGCTGAACAGACCAGAAGGATCACAAAGACCTAGCTCACAACACCATATAGCAAGAATCCCAGAACTACATGGTGGACAACTCTTTCTGAGGGACCTGAAATAATAACTGTAAGTAAAGGTACTCTGACAGTGGTAAAGAAACACAGCCCAGAGAGAAAAGCACCAAGAGAAAAACTTCCCAGAATAAATCATACTTGGCTTTACACAGATTCCAACTCTGAAGGCATCCTTTAACCTGGGCAATAACTGAAGATGCCTTCCTCTCCCTTCTTCTCCCCTTTCTTGCCCCTTGCTTCCCTTCCCTTCCCCGGCCAGGCACCCCTTCATTACCACACCTATGAGTGAGAGACACAAGAAGGCCTTGGAGGAGTCTGGGCCAACCACGGTGGCCCTCAAGGCCTGTCCAATCTGGAACTTCTTATCTGGATGTTTCAGAACCTGGAAGGAAAAAAAAATTCTTCTGATGCTTCAAGAAATGCCTGTCATTTATCCAAAACCCTAACATTTAAATATCCACAGTAAACACCTCCCAAACCAATCCCTAAGTAAGTACAGAATTCTTTGTACCCACTGGGAACACACATCAGACAGTCAAGCTTCAGAAGCCTGGGCCTCCTTTCCAGAGATCTAATGCACACTGACCTTGAAGCTAAGAGAAGTGAGCAACAAGGGAATTCTCCCCCGGATATCTGGTGCAATCTCCACCTCAAGCCATTTCTTAACCACATTATACTGGGGAAAAAAACAGGAGCTATGAGATAGAATAAATACAATCATCCCTTCTCTTCCCTACTAACATACTCTCTTAAAACCACAAGCCTGAAAAGGTCTTAATCCCACACTTTTCCAAGGGACTGCAGTCCAGCCCTCCACCCCACCAGCCTGACCCAATCTCCACTTCTCACAGGCTTCATCCAGAGCCTACCACAGCCTTGGTTAGACAGTCTGGCAGAACATGCATCCCTCCTCAACTTCTCACTTGAGGCAAATAAGGACCTCAAAGATGTCTTCATGCATCAGGATCAATCCTACCAGCTTCTCTACCCTCCTGCATGATTGGCTATGCCCACTGATTGTTGATTGTTCATCATCTCCATGGGCCACCATCTTATTTAGTGCTTTTTTTTTTTGAGGTGTTGGGGATTGAACCCAGGGCCTTGTGCTTGCAAGGCAAGCACTCTACCAACTGAGCTATATCCTCAACCCCCAACATCTTATTTATAGATCAATTTAGATTTGATTCTTTACTGTTTATAGTGTTCTGCCATAAACAAAGACCCCAAGGTTCAAGTCAATACAATAAAACAAGAAGCCACTATGCACAGAGCATTATGATAAATACAAGCCAGGTGCTGCCTTTGAGGAAACTGTGGTCTAAGCAGTAAGTTGAAAGAACATGTAAATAACAGAGCCATAAGCGACATACAGAGAGTACAAAACACTACAGGAGTACTGATAATGAGTAATCAGGAAAGGGACTCTGTGCTGAACCCTGAAGGGTAGTAAGCAATAGGAATAGAGTACTCAAGGTATAGAAACCATGATGTGTACAGGAAGGAAAAAGACAGGGAGTTTTCAGAGAGACAGGTACACAGGTGCCTAAGGTTAGCTCAGGAAGAGCCTTATACTCTATTGTAAAGGCATTCAGGGTTTATGGACATCTATAGGTAGTAGATAACTAAAGAGATCAAGCATCACTGACATGCTCAGTTGTTTATGGAAGAGGTTCTGGCAACTAAGAGGAGGTACCCCTAAAATTCAAGGCCAGTCCAATTTCCTCTGTTGGTAGGCTCTAATGGGTATGATTATGCTGATCTCTCCTTTTTGGAACTTCTATTCCACTTGGGGTTAGATTTGATTATTCACTGTTTATAGTGTTCTGCCATAAACACAGACCCCAAGGTTCAAGTCAATACAATAAAACAAGAAACCACTATGCACAACCTGGGACTGGGGATTTGGCTCAATTGGTGGAGTGCTTTCCTTACATGCAAAAGGCCTTGGGTTCAATTCCCAGCATCACCAAAAAAAAAAAAAAAAAAGAACATATAACCTGGTACCTGATTATATACTGTTTTGTACTACCGGTGAACTTAATGAAACGCAAGACTATAAACCTAGTATTATACTTATTTCAAATCTTGCCCTATGGTCTATTTTTGTCCCCATTTATACAATTAATCTATAAACATGGTGAATTGCAAAGGACTTGATACTTGTTTTAAAAAATATAATTTACCTCCCTGATCAGATCAGAGGTTTTCTAGGAGCAGAGGCCACATGTCATCTCTCACAAGCTCAGCATGGTAGCTAGCAAACACAGAACCAAATGCCCAGTCCTAATGGCCTATGTCTCCAGCTTTCACGCCCCCCCCCCACCCTTTCTTTTCTGAAAGACTACCACCTCACATTGCAGAGCAGCAACTACTCACCCTCTTTAAGAAGCAAGTCACGATCTGACCAGCATGGTACTGCTTAATCTTCTCCATGGGACTGGCAGAATAAGTGTTAAGAGCAGTGTGGCCATCCTCCTCCAGCTCACTGTTTGCAGAAAGACAATGGAAAACATAAAACAACCTCTAGGTGAGGCTTCTAGTTTGAAACCATCTCCCCTAATTGGCTGTGAACTAATTGTAGAGGATTACCCTACTCTTACCTACCCTCTATGGCTGATTTCTCTCCTTAAAGGGAAATCCTCACAATACTGACCCAGGGTTAATCTTTTCTATGTCATTTATGTAGGCATGAACCAGACTATAACAATTTCTGTAAAATTAGGAAATAAAAATGTTTTACTTCTTTCATAGTACTTTAGCTTTTGCTTTACAATTTGCAGAACTGCTTTCACAAATAATTTCATGGAACTTAACAACAATCTCATAATGAATTAGGCAGGGTAGATATTAAGCCTGTTGTACATTATTGAAATAGGAGCTAAAGTCAAGGCTTGACTCAAAACCAGAACTTGGACCCTCTGCTAGCCCCTCCTCTATTTTCTTCAGAAAAGCAAAAAAGTCATGGGATATGAAAGTTACCAGTCCAAAAATCACTTTCCCTCCCCCAAAATAATGAAGTACTACCCCTACTTTTCAAATAATTTCTTAAACAACAACAACCAAAAAAACCCTCATCAATAAAATGATACAAGTAATGCTGGCAAAAATGCAAAACATGATTACAAGTGCTGGTTGAAAATGGTACCTTCCTACACTAAAGTTGCAAGGGCACATATCCTGTGACCCACTAATTCTACCCAAGAGAAATCCTTACGTGTACGTCCAATACAGCAAGTTCACTATGGTATAATTTTTAATATTTTTATATAATTTAGAGAAAAATTGTAAACAACCCCAAATGTCATCCATTAGTTTGAGAATCTGTACAATTTGGCACAATCACAGGACAGGTTGCTATTTTATCTATAGACACAAAAATGGATAGATATCAAAAACAAAATAGTGAATGAAATAAAGCAAGTGAAAGTTCATGTAAACTGATAAAAATAATCAATTAAATGTTTTTCATCCTGATTTCCAAATATTTATTTTAAAACATAAGCACAGGGCTGGGTTGTAGTGGGGCACACCTTTAATCCCAGCAACTCAGGAGGCTGAGGCAGGAGGATCACAAGTCCGAGGTCAGCCTCAACAACTCAGTGAGGCCCTCACTTAGTGGGACCATGTCTCAAAAGATAAAGGCTGGGACTGTAGCTTAGTGGCAGAGCACTTGCCTAGCATGTGTGAGGCACTGGGTTCAACCCTTGGCACTACATAAAAATAAATAAAATACAACAGTTAGAAAGGGCTAGATAAGTGGCTCCAGTGGTAGAGTGCCCTGGGTTCAATCTTTAGTACCAAAATAAATAAATAAAATGTAAGCATGAGAAAAATATCATATAATGTTCATACCATGTTTCTCAGGGTCCCTGAGATTAAAATAAGTTACAATACAACACAGCTGCCTGGAGGAGAGAGAAGTCCTGGGATTTGTCTATTTGTTATTATATCTCTGCATTTCCCACCTCTTCAATAAATCTATTCATGTTCTGGCTTGGCCTGCTTTGCCACAGCCAGGCACTGCCACTCTGGTTTATACCACAGTCTCCCAGGATAGGAGGGTAGACCAATGACAACAGTAACGATGACAGGCAACAGGCACTCTCAGGACCACAGTGAGTCTTCCCACAGAGTTCACTAACTTATCCCTGGCAGTATCTATTAGTTTAAGACAACCACCTTCAGTTTTAATAAACTCTTTGACTTCAATACTAATTATGGGTCCAATTAAAATATGACATCACAACTCAGGTGAAGATGTAAAGACTAAAACCACTAACATGATGAAGTCTCTTTAATTTCACAACAAAGACTGGAGTGGACAGAATCAAAATCTAAAAAATTAAGGAAACCAAGAAGTAAGCAAATAGAAGTGTGGTTCATTCATCAAATCTCATTATTTTAAAACCACAGGCCTGACTCTTAAAATTCCAAAAGTATGGTCAGCATCTGGAACTCAATGTCCCAGGACTGTTTCCATTATGTCATGCACAAGGCCTCTCAGAAGTATTAGCTTTCTATGCTGATCCCTTCAAGATGCTGACCAGACCTTCCTCTTTGGAAGTTGCTTTAGAGTTCCTTCTGTAATAGCCCCAGGTGCATATGGCAACCTGGACGGCTCCCCCAGGGAGATTGAGGCACATGCTAAACATGCATTCTTTTTAAAAATTTTTTAGTTATAGTTGGACACGATGCCTTTATTTTATTTATTTTTATGTGGTGCTCATGTGCCAGGCGAGTGCTCTACCACTCTACTGCTGAGCCATGACCTCGGTCCCACTAAACATGCATTCTATCACTGAGCTACATCCCCAGCCCTTTTAATTTTTTGAGACAGTCTCACTAAGCTTCTGAGGCTGGCCTCAACCTTGCATTCTTCCTGCCTCAGCCTCCCTTCACAGCCTTTCTCATCAATGAGGCAAAATAATACAGAATCAAGATGAAAACTTAGGATTCCTGATTCCAAAGTTCAAATCTCTTTCAGTAATAGGACTGTGCCACTAGGATCCCCCTCACCTTGGCCGAACACTCAGCTCCAGGATAGTTCGAACAAATCTGGGATGACTGATTGGGAGAAACCTAGAGAAACAAACAAATCAAATCACTTCTCTTATTCTCTGGAACATGGTGATCTGGAAATCAGGACTTCTATCTACTCCACTACAAACCACACCTAAGCCACCACCCTCCTGTACCACCATGGATGGAAATGTGTCAGTCTGAGAGGAATGTGTCCACTCTCATCCCTTGCAGTAAATGATAAGGAGCTGGTTTGTCTCATCTTTTAGGACTGAAAAGAACATTCCTAACTCCTTTGTTCTAGAAACAAGGAAACTGAGGCCTAAAAAGGATATATGACTTACTGAAGATCCACTTAGTTCCTGAAATTCACAAGCAGACTTTGAACTCTTTTTTGACTTTTCTTGTTATAGCATGGATTTCCATTAGAAAAACATATAACAGATTTAAAGTGAGTGTAATTAAGGTGTGAAGTGGAGGATGGATTATGAAAACTGCTGATGTATACTGAGCAAGAGCCATTAGCCATGCAGCCTACTAGGCACACACCATACATGTTCTCTCAGTCTTCCCCACAGCCCTACAAGGTAATCACTACAATTACTCTCACTTTACAAATCAAGGAAATAAAATTCAGAGAATTAAGTAATTACTAGCACCTGGGTATGGTCAATCTGGAATTCAAACCCAGAGTCTGACTTAAAACCCACACTCTTCACCACCACTCCCTATTTTTGTAAGATATCGTGCTAAAGCGTTCTTTAGAGAATCTGATTTATATGCAACTTTTTGAAATCTGCCTATATTCCCCTCATATTATGACAACTTCCCCTCAAAGCCAGCCCATCCCTCAAAGCCTCCATACTTAAAAGTCTTCACATCTCGTCCACCAATCACTCGGGCTGTGATTGTCTTCCCAACTTTCAGCTTGGTAGTAGGAGAGGTGCCCACTGGAACATCATCCAAGATATGGGACGCATGGATACAGCCAACAATGCCATCTTCCAGAGTCACAACCACATGAGTGGGCTTAACAGACTTGACAGTCCCAGTGAGAATGTCCCCAATAACAAAGGTGTGCTTCTTTTTAGTCCCTACAGTCAGAGCTGGATCCCCCTCCTCATCCTCATCAACTGTCTCAGAATCCTTCCGGGTCTCTCCCATGGTCCTTTTGGCCGCTGGCCCCTCAACAGCCAGAAGAAGACCCGTCACTCCTGGTTCTGTGGTCTTGAGGGTTAGGCAGACACCCTGTCCCACCTGCAATTTCTCTGAGTCAAAGCGGAAGGTGTCATTGAGGTGAGAGGTCAGGGAGAAAGCTACCAGGTGGCCAGTCTCCACTAAGGAGGCCACAGCAAAGGACTCCTCCAGGTGTTGCACGATGGCCTGGTGTTTGCTGCCTTTCTTCAGCTGGAAGAGAGAAGAAAGCAATCATCCCTGCTCTCCTTACCCAGCAGCATCACTTGTTCTTGGCCTCACCAGGCAGGGTGAGACTGGAGAAACCTTCTGGTGTCCAGAGGACTAAGCTGTAACCAACTAATTTTCCCTCCCCAGAACCAGCTTTCCCAATCTGAACACAACTCATAGAACCTATCAGAGTCACCTGGACTTAATTTCTGTTTTGAATTCAGATTTCTTGGCCCTATCCTAGAACTAGTTAGTTCTGAAATTTTAGAAGTTATTTAGACAATTCTGATGCATAGCCAGGTGATCTCTTGGTGGCTCTTTGGCCTTAAGACATGGTGGGTCCTAACTCTCAATCCTGTGACTCTCCTACCAATATGTTCACTACTTCCACCATTCAGCCAGTATCATTACGAAGAGATCATCATGCACAAGGCACCCAACCTGACTTTTCTCAAAATCCCAGTTGTGACTCAGGAGGCTGAAGCAGGAGGATCTCAAGTTTGAGATCAGCATCAGCAACTTGGTAAGACTCTAAGCAACTCAGCAAGACCCTGTCTCAAAATTAAAAAAATAAAAAGGGCTGGGGACTTAGCTCAATTGTTAAATGCCCCTGGGTTCAATCCCCAGTACCATAGTATTGCTTTCTGTTCTCCCTTTGTCTCTCCTAAAGTTTTAAAACTATAAGTAACTCAAGGTCAAGGATTATATTTAGGTAATTTTAATCCATACTTCATGCAATTAGGTGCTTAATAAGTACTTAGGATGAAGACCAAATAAATATGGGTTGCACATTCCTAATCAGAAAATCTTTTTTTTTTTTTTTAAGAAGAAACTGACTCTTTTTTTTTTAAGAGAGAGAGAGAGAGAGAATTTTAATATTTATTTTTTAGTTATCGGCGGACACAACATCTTTGTTTTGTATGTGGTGCTGAGGATCGAACCCGGGCCGCACGCATGCCAGGCGAGCGCACTACTGCTTGAGCCACATCCCCAGCGCCCCTAATCAGAAAATCTAAAACCCAAAATGCTCTAAAATCCAAAACCTTTTGAATCGTATCAGTACTCAACTACTGAAAATATTCCAATCTGAAAAACTGAACTCTGAACTGGTTCCAAGACTTTTGAATAAAAAAATACTCAACCTGCTCATCTGTCACCAGAAGAAAATGCTACTAATTTTCAGATTTTCCTCAAATACTTTTTTTTACCTCACACAAAAGCATAGCATAAGAGGCACACCAGGAGTGAGGATGTGCAGCCTGGAGGTTAGAACCAACCAGACCTGTTTTGTTTGGTTCATACAATGTTTTGTAAAAATCAAATTAGTTTCCAACATTTTCTACATTCATTCAAACAAAAATCCAAATTCTGTCATCTCTTAAAAATCAAGGCATTAGGGCTGGGGTTGTGGCTCAGCAGTAAAGTGCTTGACTAGCACATGCAAGGCCCTGGGTTCGATCCTCAGCACCATATAAAAATAAATAAATAAAATAAAGGTATTGTGTCCAACTACAACTAAAAATAAATATTAAAAAAAAATAAAAATCAAGGCATTAGATACAGATATTCCCACCTGGAAATAGGATGGAACAAAATACTCTACGCCCCTTTGGTATGGGTAGGTACATATTCTCATCTGTCAGGGTCTTAGCCCTACACTCCCTGATTCACACGACCTACTCACTCATCTACATTATCCACGTGGCCCTAAAGATAGGGTGACCATGTAATTTATTACCTGAACTTCAGTGAAAGTTAGTCCTCTTAACCTCACCAAGATAAGAGGTCAAAATCAGACATGTTGGGCTGGGGTTGTGGCTCAGTGGTAGAGCACTTGCCTATCATGCGTGAGGCACTGGGTTCAATCCCCAATACTACACAAAAACAAACAAATAAAATAAAGGTATTGTGCCCAACTACAACTAAAAGAAACATTAAAAAAAAAAAACACAAAAAAACGGGGGTTGGGGTTGTGGCTCAGCAGTAGAACGTTCACCTAGCACCACGTGCAAGGCCCTAGGTTTGATCCTCAGCACCACATAAAAATAAATAAATAAAATAAAGGTATTTGTGTCCAACTACAACTGAAAAATAAATATTAAAAAAAAAATCAGAGGCTAGAGTTGTGGCAGAGTACTTGCCTAGCATGTGTGAGGCCCTGGGTAAGAGTCTCAGCACAACATTTAAATAAATGAATAAAATAAAGATCCATGTTTTAAAAAAAAAAAAAAAAATTCAGACATGTCCTAGACAGATTGAGGCACCCAGTCACCATACCTCCAGATGCCTGTATTATAACCCCTTGAGCTACAAGTCTGTGAGGCTTCCACAGAAACAAATCAAGGTCGGATCTGGTGGTGCACGCCTGTAATCCCAGCAGCTTGAGAGGCTAAGGCAGGAGGACTGCGAGTTCAAAGCTGCCTCAGCAACTTAAGAAAACCCTAAGCAACTCAGTGAGACCCTGTCTCTAAAAATATATAAAAATGGGATGGGGAAAAAGTTCAGTGGTAAATGCCCCTGGATTCAATCCCGGTACCCCTCCGCCCTGCAAAAAAGAAAGAAAGAAACGAAGTCAGGTATAGCTTACCTTTTTAGATTTCCTATTCACCAACTCCTGACAAAGGGAAACATGCACCTCCAACTTCAACATATCAACATTGAGGATTACAACCTTTTTTTTCTGGCCAGATTCTACTTCCTGACCTGCAGTATAGAATAAAACAAGGATGATCATTCCCTTAAAACAGGGTGTGTAGAGGACAGCACCTCTCCTGGGACCCTTCTACCCAAAATAGCAAAGAAGACATATCTCCTGGGTTTATTATGGACAACAATTAAGTAAACCAAGGTGTTCGACCTGCATAGATAAAGTTCAGGTGGACCTTAATTTCTGCAACTGATACATATAAATCTAGATTTATTCAATTATAAGAAAAGATTCATACCTAACCCTTCTTTAGCATGCTGTTACCTTAATTTGCATTCACACAACTAGGCATGCCAAAAGCTTCAGATGGAACAACTCCACTTACCATTATCTATTTGGAAATGGTATAGCCAGCAGAGGAACAACTAGCACAGGGTCGTATCAACAAACCATAATGAGCAAACAATGCATTCACCTGCCCGATGATACCTGCTGGCTCTCAAGACCAGGTCAGGCACTGGACCCCCGCTGAACACAACAGAGCCATCTTCCAACACTTCCTGCACCACTAAGTCAAGGACCATTCCTGGGGTCATCTCAGCCAGCGTCTGGATCAACACAGAGTCTGCCAAATGCCCAAAAGGAAGCAGGGATTAGTTAGATGAAATAACACTCGCTGTTTTTTTTTTCCTCTAAAAGTGTGCTGTCACCAACCAAGGAGGGCAGTGGAAACTTGCACCACTAACAAGGTGGTTTTACAAAAATGTCCAGAATCTAGGAAAGTTCTTGTGACAGACAGACCTGGGCTACTTGCTAATCCTACCCGGCCATAATTTGTGAAATCAGCCAACAAATACCAGGAACACAGGATTTCCTTTGGCTTCTAAATTTTCAATCTATCCTTTCAGGCCTAATGCAATTAATTTTACATAATGGCTCAAAGTCTAAGAGGGACCTTTTATCATCCACTATATATTTGCTGAATAAAGGAATGAAAAATAAAGGTGAGTAAACTCATAACAAACGCAAACCCAAGGCCATAAAAATAAGGGAAATTTTTATTCCGATTGGCAGAGAGGGCAAAGGGCACTTCTGAGATTTTCATAATGACCTTTATCTTAATCTGGGTGGCAACAGAGGTGTTCATTTCAAATATATTTACTAGGCTATGCATTTAATGATTTGTGTACTTTAATGCAGGTCATACTTGCATTTAAAAAAAAAAAGTCTGCCAAGCCAGGTACAGTGGTGGCAGCCGTAGTCCCAGGTACTGGGAAGGGAGCCTGAGGTAGGAGGATTGCTTGAGCCCAGGAGTTCAGGGCAGCGTGGGTAAAAGAGTAAGACTGCTCTCCCTCAAAAAAGTTTTACCTTTTTTTTTTTTTTTTGAATTATGGAAAACCTAATAACTTATCCTAACAATGGGTATATTTTCAACACGCCCCCCCCCCGCCCCCAGCCCTCATCCTCTGCTTCCTGCCCTACCAAACAGGCCCAGAGGCCCCTACCTTGGTTGCTCATGAGGCTGCGCACACCCTGCAGCTCCTCCAGGCACTGGCTCAGGAGGAGGAGGCTGGTGCTGGCTGGTTCCCCCAGAGTGCAGTCTGACAGCCGTAGCGACAGCAGCATCCGCTGCTTCTCCTCATCCACGTTGGTCACTTTTGCAACCACTGTCTGCCCCTCAACAAAGTGGTCACTTGGGTTGGTTACAAACTTATCACTCATGATCTGAAGGAAAAAGTAGGCAGAAAATGGGGAAAATAAAGGAAGTCTCTATTAAGACAACCCATTTTATATGTCTAAAAATGGGGTGGGGGAGTAAGGAGAAAGGGGACCTGGGAAGCTCCACCCAGCCCTCTCTCAGCACAGCTCTACTGTCCATGCATAAAATCATAGGAAGAGAACCAGGCTGCCCAACCCAGCCTTCAGAGAGGACACCCAGCAGCAGAGAAGGCACATTACTAGCAAACCAGAGACCAAGGCTGTTTGTGTGTCTCCAACTCCCATTGGTGACCCTCTTGCCCTCTCTAGGCATGTTTCCGGGGTCCTCCCCCATGTTCCCATTTAAAAAAAAACTTTCTAGCAGGGAACGCAATTAGACTTTCCTTGATAAAATATTAGAAGCGAGACCAATGAAGAGAAAAAAATATTTATCAACAACCTATGGCAGGAATTAGCTCTGTGCCATTTGCTCAGTGTCATCTTACACTGAATCTAGTCTGAATGCCCTTCCCTCTCTAGGTCCCAGTTTATTCAGCAGGCACAATGGAGGTCCAAGAACAGGATTGCTATGTATACTTTCCTGACTGAAAAGTTTAAAATTCAATAATAGGAGGGAATAATAATTTCAAGGATATTCTGGTGTCTTAACTTCTCAAAACCCCAGAAGGCTATAAAACTGGTACTGGGGGTTGTCCAGGAAAATCCATTTCCAACTCTGAAAATGCTGAGTGTAAACATAGTTTCATCCTCTTCATATTGGAGACTAAATGGATCCACGGCCCACTCACCCAATGCTGCCATGTACGGAACAATAGGTGTCCTTTCTCCAGGACCACATGGCAGGTAAAAGGTGTAGCCAGGCTCTTGGCTCCACTCACCCCACCACACACCTCAAGTGATGCCTCTTGACTTCTTCAAAGAGTTAAGTATCCTGATCCTTCCCATCCCCTCATGTTCCATGAACTTGGTGTCCCATTCGTGGAACTAAACTTACAGCTTTGGGTGCCAGTCCACTAAGACCGGAGGGGAACTGGACAAACACACCATAGTCCTTGATGCTCTTCACAAAACCAATAAGCAGCATTCCTGTATGGATTTCTGAGAAGCTGTTGGGATCCTGACCACCTTCTACTGAGGAAACCAAGGATGGCTTCCTGCAAAGGAGCTAGTGGTAGGTACTCTGTCAAGGAATGATCTCATAAGAGCAGAAGAAATGTCCAACTCTCCCATTTTTCTTTTTCACTTACATCCTCTGCTACTTCAATGAGTCTGTGTGTGTGCAGACCAGCAGCAAAATCACCCAGAGGTTAGAAGAAGCCAAGTTCTTAAACACCACCCACCTAATGAATCAGTGACTCTGGCGGGGTAGGGCCTGGCCATCTGTTTCAGCAAGCCCTTCAGGGACTTCTGATGCACACTTAACATTTGAAAATCAATTTTAGTCCTTTACTGATTAGCTCATTTCCAGATTACTGGAGGGGACCAAAAATGGGACGGCTCATCCCCAAGGTCTGGCAGTTGGGTCAGCCATTGCACGATTCTCTGCTGACCCATCTTCACAACAAACCCTACTAAACCTCCTCTGCCACTCTAAGATGATCTTATTTTATATTCAGTGAGAAGACAATATCTTCCTTCAGTGCACCCACATAAACACTGAAATGATTATTTATGAGCCCCATGTGCCCAAGGAGAGTGGTAGGGAGAAAAGGGGAAGGACAGCAGCACCTTATTAACTGTTCCACCCCAAGGGGCAAACACTGAATGTTCCAAGAAGACTACACGTGACACTGGGGCTGCTCCACTGGGTCTGTGTGTGCGTTAACTCCTCCTCATCCCCTGGACTCCTACTCTCCCAGGCAAACTTTCTGCCTACTCCACCCTTATCACCACCATCTGTGAGTAGCCCTTTCTCACGCCTGCTTTTACTTTTCAGGCACAGGCTTCATCACTAGTTTGGCCCTGTGCAGCAATATCTGAGATAAAACGGTTGATTCTTTTCCCCCCTGAGGTTTTCAACTAAGTAGAGCTTGGTCCAGAATTTCCCACCCAAAGGCCCAGGACCCCCCACACACACCTTCTACCCCACAGAACCAGTCAAGGATACAACATGTTTCTCGCTCTGGCTCAGACACAGGACTCGGTGAAGGGTGTCGCCCGCCTGGAGCCAGCGATACAATAGCGGACCGTTGGCAACATGGTCTGACAAATGAGGTGTAGGAAGGAAAGCAGGGATGTTGTGGGGCAGGACAGCCACCTGAAGCCCATCTTTGGTCTTCTCTAAAACTTTCACATCCACCACCTGCTCAGGGAATAGAAAGACAAAATCTAGCACTTGTCTTGAGCAGACAGAAACCTAGTCAGGATCAGGCAGAAGTCAGAGGCACAAAATTCCAGAGCCAGGAATCTCTGAGAGGCCAGAAGCAGGGAGGAAGCTTTCCTCCAGACCTCACCCCACCACCAACTCAGGACTCATCTGTGGGGTCCTATTACTTCTTGCTGATCCCTCCAATAGGTTCCAGAGGAAAGAGGCTGGCCCTAGTGACCAGAGAAGATAATCCTTCACAAACCAGTGGCACTCTGCTGAGAAGCCACCTGTAACAAAACTTTCCTTTCAAAAGAGCTCTCATTTACTCTGGCACACAGGAAAAGAACATAAATGAAGTCCTCTCTCAAAAACTCCTCTGGTCCCAGACTCTCATGAGCTACCTTGATTTCTCTCCAACATGGACTATATATAGTATCTCATGTGTTAGTGGCTCCCCACTCTGTCAGTGAACAACAGAATAACTTGTCTGAAGAAGTCCAAATACCTGCCCAACATTAACGACTCTTCCTGTCTTCTGACCATGTCCCACACTCTCTTTCTTGTTCTCGGGCTCTGGATCACTCAGCAGTTTGAAGGACAAAAGCATCCTCTCCTTGGATGGCTCACAGTTCAGCACTGTAACCTTTACCACCTGGTGAGAAAGCACACATGATTACCTGCTCAGGCAGCAGGCCTCAAGGCCCAGGAGCATGGTGCCCTCTACCAGTGCTGCAGAAGCCTCGGGAGACCCATCAAGACCTTGAATCACATAAGAATGTAGTGAAAAGAAGAAATGTACAGAGGTGACACAGAATCCTCACAACCCGGCCTTCTGAATAAAAGGAAGACAGAAATAACTTTTTTGGGTACAACCTTAAGTTTTAAAAAATTATTTTTTCTAATCAGACCTAAACTTACTAGTTTCACAGCAATGCCCCTGGGGAGACAGAGGGCTTCAGAAGAATTTCTGATGTTAAGGACACTGGTTCATTATAGGTAATGACTGATTTCTTCCAGGTTGTGGGTCTGGGTCCATCAATTAGCCAGTAAGGGCATCTATGTTCTCTGCCCCTTCTCCTCCATTTAGCTGGCTCAGGACCACTACATTATTGTGCAGGAGCTGTTTGTACTCTACTCCGTATTTTTGTAAAAGGTAGTCTTCCTGCTTACTAGTCCCTCAAATTTTTGTTCACAAGGTCATAAGGGTAGTAAATCCTATCCAAGGGAAATGTACCTGGCCAATGTAAAAGACCCTCTCTGGGTCAGGGATATACTGGGCACTAAGCTCATGCTTGGGAACCAGTCCCTGTACATCATTGTAGAACTTCACAATGCAGCCATAGTCCTTGACCCTGATGATGACGCCATGTGTCTGTAGTCCAGGCTTGGCATCGCCATAGCAGGTAATGGCAGGCAGTTTGGACGTGACCAGAGTTTTCTTCAGGGTCATTACCAGCTTCTTGGCTTCAGGGTCACAAAGCAAAACCTAGGGGAAAGATGGTGGTCATCAAGTTACCTGTTATCAAGAAAGCTGCTGAACTGGTACCTGTAACCCCCCTGAACCCAAAGGCCATGGGCAATTCCCCAAGAACCTGTTACCTCATCTCCTCTAATAATCTCAGTTGCAAATCTTCTCTGCTTCCTGCAGAATGACCGTTAAGGCATATAAATCTCTATATCAAATGTATTTCCTTCCATAAGATATGAAAAACTACCCATCCTGGCCATGCAGCAATGCTCATTATTTTACAGCACCTCCAGAATCTTGTATTCTAGTAACTTCTACCTCACCTCAGCTCCTGCCTAGTAGGTATGCAGCTAGTCTAATGAAATGAATGACAAGACCAATTTACCATGTTAGCATTGTTGTTTATTCCCTCTACACTAGGACAGACTGATGCAATCATCTTTCACCCCTCAGAAGATAATCTCATTAAGGGCAGAGAAACTCCTCTATTTTTATTTCTTGATTTTACTATATAAAATTTTGTACCAATGCACAGTCATTACCTTTATTGAGTCAATAATAACAAAATAAAGAAGAAAATATAAGGTTGGGAGTATAGCTCAGTGGTAGGCACATGCTCGGCAAGCACAGAATCCTGGGCTCGAAAATCCTCAGAAACTTTCACACCGAGAACCTGAATACACCAGGTCCTAAGTTAGGTGCTCTGTTTATTATCATGTTTAATCTTCACAACTCTATGAAATTTTTCTTGGAATTCAAGATCTTGTAAAAAAACCACTCATGTTTCTGTGGCTTTGTCTAGGTTATTTCTATGCTGGAACACATCTCTTGCTCTTCCACAATCTTCCAAATCCTAACCATTCTTTCCAGTTCCAAGTCCCACCTCTACCAGAAATCCAGAAGGCATTAAGGTCACATAAGAAGGCTGGGGTTGTGGCTCAGTGGTAAAGCACTTGCCTAGCATGTGGTTCGATTCAGCCCCACATATAAATAAATAAATTAAATAAAGGTCCATTGACAACTAAAAAAATATATTAAAAAAAAAAAATCACAGAGTTAAACCTGAAAACTGGTTCTGCTGTTTAATTAACTGTGTGATATGGGGCAAGATACTCAGCTATCCTTAGCTTTAATTTCTCAGTCTGCAAAATGAGGACAATGTTTACTTTATAGAGTGACAAAATGAAAATAATCCATGTCAGGTACCTGTTACAGAACACATGCTACTTGGTAGTTGTTATACATAATATCAATGATTCTGTTGTTCCAGCTCATCCTCCCCTCTCCATTTTAAGACATGACAACAGTATATAGATTGCAATCAAACGTGGCAGAAAGTGACACATTGGCTTCTCTCTTCCTATATGGATAATATAACTCCCAATCATACTACCCAATTCCTAACAGCAGGAAATCACTTTTCCCTGTACATAATGCAGATGTTCTACCTCGCTTTACGGGAAAAGGCAGAAACTTCAACTCCATCTAGTCAAAACCCCAATAGACCCTTCAAGAGGTTCCCCGGGCTGGGTGCGGTGGTGCACACTTGTAATCCCAGAGGCTCAGGAGGTTGAGACAGAGGATCGAGATTTCAAAGTCAGCCTCAGCAAAAGCAAGGCGCTAAGCAACTCAGTGAGATCCTGTCTCTAAATAAAATACAAAGGAGGGCTGGGGATATGACTCTGTGGTTGAGTGCAATTGATTGAATTCAATCCCAGGTACCAAAAACAAAAAAAAGGCTCACCCGGCACTTGACCTCATCCCCAATGTGGTACTTCTTCTCCGGATTCTTCATCAGAATGTCAGCCAGGTGCATGGCAGGTACTAAGCCCCTCATTTGCTCACCCACCTTCACCAAGATCCCAAATGGCTTTATGGTCAATACTTTTCCCTAAGGAATCCAAAGAAAAAAATGCTACGATGTCTCTCAAGAATGGTTTCCCTTCATCTTTTAAAACAGAGATATCACACCTCTTTTGAAGCCTACCTTCCTGGGCTAACTATGCATGTTATTCCAGATCTCACATGGGTAAGCACATAACCACACAGATAAAGATTTAATGAGGTTTATTTATGGAAGCATTCACATCTTTTGGTTGAGCATGTACTTTTTGTCTGCCTGAAAATACATTCCCTAAATGAGGGGACCAAGTCTCCTAAGGAACAAACTCTACCAAAAACGGGAGCTGTTTAGAGATACACTGAAGGCCAGGCAACTTGAACTGGCTTCTAATATTCGAGAGAGCTCAATTATCACAGAACTAACTTTCAATGTGTTCTAATAACCACCACCAAATCCCAAGTCCCAGGACTATCACCTACCGCCTCTCTGCTGCTCATTAAGACCTTACCTTGAAATTAATTACAAGTTACCCAAGGGAAGAGAAAGAAATTCCAGTTAGCAGGCAGAAGCAAGGAACATGATTTCACATGTGTTAACAGGAAGACTAATGAACTTACAATTAACCTGTGAACTACAGAATGTCTGAAGGTGGGTATCTATATATAAGCTTGCGGTCTTACCTTCACCACTGACCCAGTTTTGATGTCATGATATCCAAGATATTGAGCTTCGATAATAGATCTAGGACAAAAGGAAAATACATGATTAAATAAGCTTGGGTTAAAGTTGCCTAAAAGTCAGCATGACTACAATCTTGCTGACAAGAAAAGAATCCCACTTCCAGCAAGGCCAGGAGATACTGAGAGCACATGCACACAGGAGCACTCCTCTACACCCCCACACGGGATAATGGCAGACTTACGTCCGTAGAGAAAGCAATGCCAGTTCATCCATTTGGCTGTAGTCAATAATTCTACATTTGTGAGTGTTCCCTGGCTTGAAGGCCTCAGGACTGAAGACTTTCTTAGAATCAGAGAGATGGCTGAGCTGCAAAGTACCAAGTGACTGAGTACTTGATGACTCAATACATTTATCACTTATCACAAAAAGAGTAGTTTGACTGTTAAAATACTTTTTCTCACTCTTTACCATCATAGAATCTTAACAACATGGGGCTAGGGTTGTGGCTCAGTTGCAGAGTGCCTGCCTAGCAATGCAAGGCCCTGGGTTTGATCCTCAGCACCACATAAAAATAAAGGTATTGCATCCAACTACAACCAAAAAAGAATAAAAGAATCCAAATCTCCATAACATTAGAGAATAATCTAGATCACAAGTTGGTAAACTGCACTCATAAGCCAAGACCCATTTTTATGGAATAAAATGTTTTATTGAGGGTCGGGGCTGTGGTTCAGTGGTAGAGCACTTGCCTAGCATGCATGAGGCACTGGGTTCGATCCCTGGCACCACATAAAAATAAATAAAATAAATAAAGGTATTGGGTCCATCTATAATTAAAAAAATATTTTTAAAAAAAGGGGTTGGGGTTGTGGCTCAGCGGTAGAGCACTTGTCTCACATGTGTGAGGCCCTGGGTTCAATCCGCAGCACCACATAAATAAAAAACAAAAATTAAAATTTAAAAAAATAGTTTATTTGAAGCTGGGCGTGGTGGCACATGCTTGTAATCCCAGCAACTTGGGAGGCTGAGGCAGAAAGGAGAACTGCAAGTTTGAGGTCAGCCTCAGCAACTGACCAAAACCCATTTCAAAATAAAAAAAGGGTTAGGAATGAAGATTAGTGATATAGTTCAATCCCCAGTATCAAAAAAAAAAAAAAAAAAAAACTTTTACTGAAACAGTCATATTCATCCATTTACATGTTGTCTGTGGTTGCTTTCGTGCTGTAACAGAGATGAATAGCTAGGACACAGACATACAGTCCACAAACAAAATATTCACTATCGGGCCCTTTAAGAAAAACTTTGCTCATCATTATCCAAAGTATATGTATGAAGACATGAATTGGTGTGAACATACTTATAAAATAAACAGAGCTATAAAAATTGTGTTCTATATGTGTAATAAGAATTGTGATGCATTCCACTGTCATGTATTTGAAAAGCAAGTAAAAAAAAAAAACTTTGCTGAGCCCTGGTGTAGATCCTAACTCTTCTTTTTTTTTTAAATATTTATTTTTTAGTCTTTGGTGGACACATATCTTTATGTTACATTTATGTGGTTTTGAGGATCGAACCCAGTGTCTCATGCATGCTAGGCGAACACTCTTCCACTGAGCCACAACCCCAACCCCTTACTCATTCTTGTACATACTATTGACCAGGAAACAAATAGGGCAAGTTGGTTCTAAAGCACTCTGATACAATAAAGACATTGTACTAATCCCTGCGAATAGTCTTTCACACTTAGGGATATATAAAAATGAGAAACTCATATCAAGAAATAAAGCGCTGAGCACAGTGGTGCACGCCTGTAATCCCAGCAGCTCAGGAGGTTGATGCAGCAGTGGATCTCAAATTCAAAGCCAGCCTCAGCTATTTAGTGAGGCCCTAATAAGCAACTGAGCAAGACCCCATCTCAAAATAAAATAGAAAAAAGTGCTGAGGATGCAGCTCAGTGGTTAAGCACCTCTGGGTTCAATCCCCAGTACCAAAACAAATAAATAAACAAAAAAGAAATGAAGAACGCATGCCAGGCACAGTGGCACATGCTGTATCCCAGTGGCTTGGGAGCTGAGGCAGGAGGATCTCAAATTCAAAGCCGGCCTCAGCAACTTAGCAAGGCCCTAAACAACTTGGTGAGATCCTGTCTCAAAAAATAAAATGGGCTAGGGATCTGGCTCGGTGGTATAGCGCCCCATATTCAATTCCTGATAACAAAAAAAAAGAGAGAGAAAGAAATGAAGAAAGCAGAAAAGAACCCAAGTATCTCTAAAGTTCTTCCAGTGACGAGATCCCTGACCAAACAAAGGCTTCTTACCCGGGCATAGGCCAGAGCCCCATCCTTTAGCCTGAAGGTGGCCCCAGCCTTGTTGAAAAACCCCTGGACAGGAACATCATCCAGCACAGCTCCTAGGTGCTGGCAAGAGAGCCGGGTGAGTGGGCGTCCAGGTTGCAGGAAGACAGGGCGCAGGCTCAGGCGCACAACTCTGGTCCTAGGATGAATACAAAGGATGCAGGCCCTTACCTAGACAAAAGAAAGGGCAAAATGAGCAGCAGGAGGAATAGAGCAGACTCCCCATGTGCTGATCACACATGAAAGTACTAACATATTTAGTAAAGTTAGCTTGGACAATCAAGTACAATAAGGAAAAGTTAAATAAAAGTCCTGTAAAAACTACATCTGGGGGTGGGGCTGTAGCTCAGTGGTACAGTGCTTGCCTAGCATGTGTGAGGCACTGGGTTTGATTCTCAGCACCATATACAAATAAACAAAGTTCTATCAACAACTAAAAAAAAAAAAAAAAAATTAAAAAAAAAAGAGGGCTGGAATTGTGACTCAGTGGTAGAGCGTTTGCCTGGCACGTGTGAGGGCCTGGGTTCAATCCTCAGCACCACATATAAATAAATAAAAGATCTATTGACAACTAAAAAATATATTAAAAAAAAAAAGAAACTATAAAAAAACAAAAATCCCATAAAAACTACATCTGATTAAATCAATGCTTACTAAATCAACTAGGGGTCCAAGAAGCTAATGCACATACAACAGAAAATACATAATGGTGTCCCTACAGCAGAAACTCAGCATAGGTAACTCAGCATAAGTTTTTGCTCTAGTAACACCAAGAAGCCTGATCTAGCTAAGCATGGCAACACAGGCCTGTAATTCCAACTACTTGGAGGAAGATTATAAATTCAAGGCCAGCCTGGGCAATTTACCCAAGACCCTTGTCTCAAAATACAATGTAAAAACAGCTGGGGAAATTAACGAATGGGCAAATGAATTAAATAGACACCGCTCAAAAGAAGAAATACAAATGGCTAACAAATATATGAAAAAATATTCAACATCATAAGCAATTACAGAAATGCAAGTCAAAACCACACTGAGATTTCATCTCACACCAGTCAGCATGGCAGTCATCAAGAATACAAATAAGAATAAATTCTGGAGAGGATGTGGAGAAAAAGGAACACTTATACACTGTTGGTAGAACTGTAAGTTAGTACAAACACTATGGAAATCAGTATGATAGTTCCTCAAATGACTAGACATGGAACCAACATATGACTCAGCTATATGACTATTTATCCTGAGGAATTAAAGTCATCATACTATAGTAATAGTATGATAATAGTTGGTTCTGATGCATTCTAGTGCATACCCATGCTTACAACAGCACAATTCACAATAGCCAAATTATGAAATTAGCCTAGGTATCCATCAATAGACGAATATATAAAGAAAATCTGGTATATTTACACAATGAAGTTTTATTCAGCCATAAAGAAACTAAATTATGTCATTGGTAGGAAAATGGATGGAATTAGAAACCATTATGTTAAGTGAAATATATCAATTTCAGAAGGTCAAGGGTCATATTTTTTCCTCTCATATGTGTCAGGGAAAGAGGAAAAAGGAAAAGAAAAGTTGGGGGTGGGAAGGGATCTCATGAAAATCAAAGGGAGATCAACAGAGGAAAGGGGCAAGGGGGTAGGAAGTGGGAAGTGCTAGAGAGTGATATTGGCCAAGTTACATTGTTACATTGTGTGTATGTGTGAATATGTAAGAACAAATTCCATCATTAAGTACAGCTATAATGCCCCAATTTGAAAATGTAAAAAAAAAAAAAAAGAGGCTGGGGATATAACTCAGTGGTTTAGTGATCAATGAGATCTGATCCCAAGGCCAAAACATGCAAAATGTCTCAACTCTATACATAAATAGTACTATAAAAGAAATATATTATCACAAACAGGTTTGACAAAATATTAAAAGTATTATCACTAGATGATGGAAAAATCTATTTTCTCTGAAAATTATTTTTCTCTATAGTTTCCATGAGAATGCATTACTGTTAAAAAATGAAAAGAAAGTATTTGAGGATTTAAAAAATTCTGAATAACTTTTAGTGGCATATCCTTCTCAAATATCCATGTTCATTGTAAAAAATTCAAATATTTAGATATATAATAGAGTAATCACCCAGGGTTAATCACAATTCATGCCTGATTGCATAATCCTCCAGTGTTTTAACCAGGTGATTCTTTTTAATTATTTTTCCAAATTAAATTCATACTACTCATAGATCATTTTTGTTGTTTTTTGTGGCACCGGGATCAAACTCAGGGCCTCAAGCATGATAAGCAAGCACTCAACCACTAAGCTACATCTCCAATCCTTATAGAACTTTTTAGAACCATGTTTTTCTACTTAAAAGTATCTTCCTATGATAAATACCCTTCCAAACTACTTTAAATTATAAAAGCAAGCTGAGCACAGTGTCACATTCCTGTAATCCCAGCAGTTCAGGAGGCTGAAGCAGGAGAATTACAAGTTCAGAGCCAGCCTCAGCAACTTAGCAATGCCCTGAGCAACTTAGCAAGACCCTGTCTCAAAATAAAAAACAAAAAGGGTTTGGGGTTGTGGCTCAGTGGTAAGTTCCCCAATTCAATCCCTGGTACCACCTGCTCCTTGTCTAATTTCAACCTAAGCACTACTAGCAGTTTCTTGTGCTTCCTCCAAAACACTTATTATCATTCCCCTCATCTTTTCTCTATACACCTGTACATATGCAGTGCTAGGACCTTCCTTGAGGCTAGCTGGGATACTGTATAGCTGCCTGGGACACAGATGGAATCAGGAAAAGATAGGTGCATCATTTCTTACTGCTTGGTTTGAGAAATACGTCCCAACTTTCTTGGGTTCCAGGTGCATAAAGTCAACAAGGCCCGTGAAGAATGTGAGGAAGTTTAGCCTAAGACCAAACTGAGTCACCTAGAAATAAACAGAACAAGTTATAAAAAACATTTCTCTGAAGAAACCAGGAGTATGAGAGACACTGTTCATAGCAAACACTGGATGCCACATTATCCACAATAACTGTATTTCTCTCCCCATCTAACCTTTTATCAATCTTTCTTCCTATAAAATTAACTGGCAGGGTAACTCCAAGCACCGGCTATTTCTTTATTCAGCAAGCTCATCTCCCTTCTAGCCAATAGCAGGCATCAACCCTCCATCCTCTGGGATTTCTCAGGGAGTGCAAGGAGCTTCACACAAGTATGCTTGGGAACTGCCAGACTCACAACTTGGATAAACTGTGGCTAAACAACTTATCACTTGGAATTATGGAGGGAAATTTCACAGGACAAGCTACAAGAGTTAATGGTAGGGGTTACAGCAGGGCACAGTGGGACCCTGTCTGAAATTAAAAAAAAAAAAAAAAAAAGTGGAGGGAGGGAGGGCTGAAGCTGGGTGGTAGACCACTTGCTTAGCCCTAGGTTATATCCCCAGTACCACTGAATAAACAAATACATGCATGCATAAAATGATAAGGGTTAGGAGGAATGACAGGTTTTTAAAAATTTTTTTTTTCTAATTGTAGATATATACGGCATGTCTTTATTTTATTTGCTTATTTTTTTATATGCGGTGCTAAGGATCAAACTCAGTGCCTCACACATGCTAGGCAAGCACTCTGCCACTGAACCACAGTCACACCCTGAGACAGTTCTTTATTATAAGCCTTTTATTACCATTTGACCTTTTAGATCAGCACTGTTCAACAGAAATATAATGCAAGCCATATATGTAACTTTAGTTTCCTAGTGGTCACTCCCCCCCCAACCCCAGATTAATCCCCAGGTCCCCCATTACCGGGGATTGAACTCAGGGGCTCATACATACTGGGCAAGTACTCTACCACTGAGCTACATCTCCAGCCCCTTTTACTTTATTCTGAGACAAGGGTCTCTCTAAGTCACTCAGGCTGACCTTGAACTTGTGATCCTCCTGCCTTGGCCTCCCATGTAGCTGAGATCCTGAGTACCTGGGATTACAGAACTATACTGCAGCGCTCAGTTCCTGGCAGTCACATTTTAAAAACACAAAGAAGCCGGGTGCGGTGGTGCACACCTATGATCCCAGCAGCTTGAGAGGATAAAGCAGGAGTAATGCGAATTCAAAGCCACCCTCAGCAACTTTTTTTTTTGTGAGGTCCTAAAACACTCAGTGAAACCCTATCTCTAAATAAAATATAAAAAAGGGGGTTGCGGGTGCTGGGTTGTAGCTCAGCAGTAGAGCACCAAAAAAATAAATAAATAAATAAAATAAAGGTATTGTGTCCAACTACAACTTAAATATATATTTTAAAAAGGGGGTGCTGGGGATGTGTCTCAGTGGTTAGTACCCTAGGTTCAATCACCAGTACCAAAAAAAAAAAACACACATAAAATTTATTTTAATAATAGCTTACTTAACCAACTATGTCCAGAATAGCAGTATTTGAACATATTACACTAGACACATTTCAAGTGCTGAATGGCCACATGTGGGGGACAGCCTGACAGCACAGTTTAGATGGTATGCATGTTCTTATTATAACAAAAATTTGGAAAAGAGTAACAATGAACAGCTTACCTTCTGTACCTGGGCTTTGACCACCAGTCCTGGTAGCAAGTTATTAAGGGTCCAATTTTGTTCCTCAGTAGCAATGGCAGTAGAAACTTCTGAATGCCCTATAGACAGACTAACAACTCCTCCATTGCTTTTCACCTCTTCAATTACACAGTTCAAGTACTGACCCACCTTCAGTTTAGCACCTGGAAACACATTCCCAACACCCAAAAGAATGAGAAGGACTTTAACACAGGCCCAAGCAACATCTAAAAAGATCTATGGTCTACATACCCAATTAGCATCTCATATTCCCCATATTCCAAATCACTAAGGGACCAACTACAAAAGGGAATCTGAAATTCAACTACCTCACAAAAATATGAAAATCTCAACAAGCCAGGGGAGTGCTGGTTTAGAGGCCCTGGGGCCCCAAATTCAGTGAAATCATCCAGGCGAAGAAAACTGAAAATGGTCCTACCATTCCCTGGCCCTTTGTACATCTTCCCTTTCCCATCAGCTAGGATTAACCACCAATTTTCCCAAAGCCAAATAGCCTTCAGGGTCACCATTCTGTTATGCTAACTGCAAAATGGCATTTAAATATAATCCCCACATGCATGTACCACCTCACCACCATGCAGTGGCCTCTCTCACCTTTGTTCTTTTGTTGGATGTAGTCTTGAGCTTTTTGCAATGGCAGAAAAGCTCTGGTTCCACCAACACCAATGTCCACTAGGTAGCCATGGTCTTCCAGGCTAGATACAGTGCCCGTCAGCAGCTGGGGGAAAAGAAAGCATGCCCCAAAGTTCCAAGTCAAAGACAACAGGACACATGATAAACATCCACTTCCAAACACGAATGTTTCCACTTTTAATCTTGAACACTATGCAATAACCACAATCCCCACTTTTAAACTTTAAGCCACAATCCCACTAGAGGACAAAAGGCATCAACTTTCTCCCAAGGTCTGAAGGATCTTCCAGTTTCTACCATTGCAGCCATCATCATGTCTTCTCTAAGCACCTTCAAGACATCAAAAAAAATCCTTTAACCTCCTTTACATTTCGTGGGAAGTAGCATGGCTCTGATGTTAGCCACCTGGTCTTTTGATAAGTCACTTAAACCTTTGAGACCATGTTCTCAAATGTAGAAAGGAAAGAATGTCTATCTGCCTCATTGGATGACTGTGAGAAAGTGCTTAAAACAATACCTGTCATGAGAAGGCTCTCAAAACTTGGCAATTTCCTGCAACTTGGCTTATTTTTATTCCCTTTTTAACCAACTACATCCTTCCAAACTTTCCAGGCTTTTCTCAAATGTCGCTTTTAACCAATGTTGCAAAATTACATTCATCTTCTGCCCCTTAATTGCCACAGTAGTTATTTATAAGGTTGTAAGTTATTTTTTTGTACCTATTGAACTTGAAGGATCCAAGCCAGGATTAAATTCTCCTTAATTTCCACAGGGCTAGATATAAAGTGACAGGGTATCCACTAACAGCTGGCAGATTTATGGCCCCATCTACGCTGCCACTTGCTCTCAGCTACCCTCAAGCATTCCACACAAATGCCAAAAGGCCTCTGAAAAAGGCTTAATCTGTGAAGAAGTCCTGGGAAGTCATTATGAGGAACTCCTCACCATCAGCCAGCCCCCCACTAAGGTTCCCTGGAGGCATTTGTGTGCTGGTGAGCCAAACCTGAACTTGCTTGCCCTTTCTTCCTTCCAAGACAATGAAATTAGGCTCAATTCTTCAATGTTCATTAAGCACCCAAAGCGCTCAGGAGACCTTCCCTCCAGGAAAAGATTCATCTCTGTGTGTAGCCATTAAGCTCAAAGTAAAAGGAGGTGGGGGGAGGGAAAAGGCATGCTGCCTGCTCCTCTTCCCTGACCCCGGATACATACCATGCCAGGCTTCAGGGCCTCAGCACTCAGCACTCTGTTGACATTTTTGGGGTTCAGAGATAGCTTGACACTTTTTTTGCCCCTCTCTGTGATTCTCAGACTGCTTACCACACATCTCACCAGCATTCCAGGTGAGAAAAGTTCAGGCAAGCGTAGCAGGTCCTGCATAATACCAATGAGAAAGAACTGATACATCCCTTTCCTCTGAACCAAGAATCCACTGCCTTGGCTCCGTGGATTTTATTTTTATTTTATTTTTTTTACAGAAATAAAAAAGTGAATAAAAAGTAACTGTTCACCACAAAGGAAGATGGTTCTGAGGCCAAGTCATAATCTTGAATTTCAGCATAAGGTCTCAAAATAATAAGCAGTTGTCAAGGACTCCTCAGAAGAGCTATCTACATTTATTATCTCCACTTCATCTACTACTCACTCTTCAGCTCAAAGCAAACTGCTTTCCACCCCTCACTCCATTTTTTTCTCCCAAGAAAAATCACCAATAACCTCCATGTCTCTAAACGTAAGACTTGTCCCAGCCACCTGTCTGCCTCACTACCAATGTGAAATCTATCATCAATGGCTTTACCTTCTCAGAAGTTGGTAAATCTTGGACCCAAGCTGCCATCAATCTCAGAGCCTGGACTACTACAATGTCCTCCAAATTTGTAAGAATCTCCTTATGCCTTTTCAATCTATTTCCTAAGTTGTCCATGTGTCACCCATTCCAGTGAGGACAATTCAAGGACTTTCTGTTGATTATAGAATTTAAAATCAACCCTTAATATGGTCTACAAAACCATGTATAATCTGGCTTCCACTCAGCTCTCTGGCCCCATCTCACGCCACACTTTCCTTTGCTGTCTCTACTCTAGCCATACCAGCCTTTTCTGTTACATAGCATCCATCTTCTACCTGAACTCCTTTCCTTCTGACCCAGGAAGCCCTCATCCTTCAGATCTCAGCTCAAGCATCCTTTCCTCATAGAGATCTTCCAGGCTCCTTGGACTAAGTAAAAACCCTTTATTGTTTTGTTTTTTTTTTTAAAGCACACCTTATTATAAACTCTCATTGCACCTTTACCTTTCCTTCTTAGCATTTAGCAAAGTGGTAATTTTACTTTTATTTGAATACCACCTACTTCTAGTAACAGGTTTCACAGAGATTTCCCTTACCTTCAGAGGGTCTTCTTGTGCCACCTGTTCATTCAGCATTTTGGTATAGTCATCAGAGATTTCAGTTACTTGCACAAATCCCTGGAGGCCATTGGGGAGACTTATCACCAGTTCCAGCTCATTTACCTCTTTCACACAACCTAAAATCCGCATTCCCTCACAAAGGGACTAGAAGAGAAAAAAAGAAATGGGTACAGTAAGGAAGAGAACAATGATAGGAAGGTTAGAAGACCTGGTTTCTAGTATCAATTGCAAAAGTTAAAAGCTACAGGAATTTTGTAAATTAAAAAAAAAAACACTTAAGTGTGAATATACACACATATTTATCAGATATCTGAGCACTGTAAAAGGTCTACAGGCAACAGTATTAACAGCACTGAGTCACCAGAAGACACTTTTGCTTTTTTTCATATCCCAAGCAACCCAAATTCAAACATCTGGCAGACAACACAGTGATGGATGCAGGCCAGCGGAGACAAAAGTAGTGTGGTGTGCACATGTTGGCTCTGAAGAGTGCAACCACTATGCAGCTCCTTTGTGACTATAAACATTAAGGAACATGGACACTTTCAAGTTGTAATGAGGCGGAATCACATTTTCATGTAAAATCTATAGTTTCTACTGCTGGCACTAAGTTAAACAATTTTCTTTTTTTTTAAGTAAACAAGACAAACAAGATATGCCTACAGGCTGAATCGTTCCCCTCAAATCATTTTTTTTAATTAATATGTATCAGGAGTTAATAATGTAAGATTTTAAGAACATAAAGTGCATCATATCTGAGGTAGCTTCACTTTTATACAATGAATAGGTAGCCAGGCATAGTGGCACACACCCATAATCCCAGTGGCTCAGGAGGCTGAGGCAGGAGGATAGCAAGTTCAAAGCCAGCCTCAGCAACTTAGCAAAGCCCTTAGCAACTAAGACCATGTCTCAAAATAAAAAAGAAAAAGGGTTGGTGATTTGGTTTAGTGCCCTAGATTCAATCCTGAATGCCAAAAAATAAAAATAAATGAAATGATGGGTAGAATGATTGCTAAATTTACTGTCAGCTCAAACCTTTGAATCTATTAAAAGTCCCATGAAAACACAAGCAAGACAACAGCACCTTTTAAAAAAGGAAGACATTAGGCATTGGTTTAGCAATCAAATAATACTCAACATCTGTAAAAATCTTACATACATAGATGAAATCTATATATAAAAGGCAAAAATGAAAGAAAAGCAGGAAAGAACACACAAACTTAATCAAGATAGTATGTCAAAAAGAAAACCAAGCCAGGCAAGGTGGCACACGTCTGTAATCCTAGTGGCTCAGGAGGCTGAGACAGGAGGATGGCAAGCCAGCCTTAGCAAAAGCAAGGCACTAAGCAACTCAGTGAGATCCTGTCTCTAAATAAAATACAAAATAGGGCTGGGGATGTGGCTCAGTGGTTGAATAACCCTGAGTTCAATCCCTGGTACAAAAAAAGAAAAAAAAAAAAAAACCATTAACAAACCTCAACACTAAGAATTTCAAATTTCTCTTTGATAGACTTGCTGTTTTCTTTTTTTTCAATTTTCAACTTTTTTGTTTTTGCTGGTCCTTTCTGGCTCTTTTTCCTTTTGGTGGGTTCTTCTTCAGTGGAAATCTAAAGGGGAAAAAAAGACCCACAAAGATCTAAAAGAACGAGAAGCAGCAATCCTGGTCTTTACCTCACATTTCAGGTTATGTCACCTTGTTTTATTACTCTGCTACTCTCCTTCTCCACTCCCAACTGTTCCTTTAATTCCTGCTGTAATCCCAACTCTCCCATTCACCTATCACTGCCAAAGTTTGAGAAGCCGCCTTCATGTACCTAAGTCTTTTCTTTCCTATATTCTTCTTTCCTTGATTGGAAATGAACACTGAGGTTCCCAGCTTAAAAAGAAATATGCAACACTGCATGAAAACAGAATCTGTGGTCAAGAGACCCAAGCTGAACTCCCAAACTCTTCCATGATAAGCTATGCAGTCTTAGTAAATAATCTTCCTAAGCCTCAGTTCCTCATAACAGAATGACAATTTCTACATTATAATATAGTTGGAAAGATTACATAAAATAGATCTAAGGCCATACACTCAAATGTTAGTTTCCTCTAGCTTATGGAATACAGTCTACTTGAGGTGAGACTGACTACAAATTCTAATGCATGGAGCTGGGACTAGGGCTCAATGGTAGGGCACTTGCCTAGCATGTGTGAGGCACTGGGTTCAATTCTCAGCACCACATATAAATAATTAAAATAAAAGCTCTATCAGTAACTGAAAAATACAATTTTTTTTAAAAAAATCTAATGCAAATTCTGACCACGGTATGTGGCAAAGATCCCATTTAAAAACATAATAATAAACATGCTTTCCCCCCCCCCCTTCCTTAATCAACATGGCACAGAATTCCCAAGGACAAGGTACAACATTACTTCAAACTCAATTACTAAATGTCATGCTTCAAAAATACAGCTTTGTGATGGTAGAGCCTCGCTAATGAGTTCAATTACAGAAGTGAACTTCAACAAAAAACAATTCTGAAAAATAACAAGTCTCAAATACGGCTCATTCTCCACAAAAATGTTAGAGAGAAAGTTTCGAGTCTCACCACAGCAGCATAAAACCTACATCAAATAAGTTGTCTTGTTCAACTGACTCCTGGAAAGATTTCTCTAATTTGTGGGTCTTTCTTGTACCCCCTCGGGGGAAGCTTTCTTCTACAGTTGCCATATTTGGGTCTCCTAAAAACAATGCAAAGAACAATGGTGAGAAGTAGCATTAATGGCAGGTTTCATAAAGGCTGTGATCAATGAGCAAGAGAACTTCCTACCAATGTGCAAGACAAGATTTTCCCTCCCATATTTTTTATTGTGCATTATAGTTGTACAAAACGGTAGGGTTTGTTGCTACATAATCACACATGTAAACAATATAATTTGGCCAATAGCACTCCCCAGCACTTCCCGCTCCCCACTCCCTTTCCTCTGTTCTACTGCTCTCCCTTTGATTTTCGTGAGATTCCCCAGCCTTTTTCTTTTTCCTCCCTAGCTTCTACATAGGACAGACAACATATGACCCTTGAATTTCTGAGTCTGGCATATTTTGTTTCACATAATAGTCTCTAGTTCCATCCATTTGCCTACAAATGACATAATCTCATCTTTCTTTATGGCTGAATGAAACTCCATTGTGGATACATACCACATTTTCTTTATCCATTCCTCTATGAACACCTAGGTTGGTTCCATAGTTTGGCTACTGTGAACTGTGCCACTATAAATATAGGTATGTATGTATTGCTATAGTATCTACCAAAGAGTAGTAAAGGGTCACATGAAGATAAGATTTAAGACTACGAGACAGATGGTTGAGATATCAGGCCTCTGTTAATCCATATTTTATCTTTCCAAATCTCTCTGCTTCAAAACCACAAACTACTCACATTCCTTCATGAAAAAGACTTAGATTTAATGTAGCAAATAAATTAAATACATTAAGCAGCTACAATTATGTCAGAGATACAGAAATAAAAGATAAAATAAGCTGGGTGCAGTGGTGCACCCCTGTAATCCCAGCAATTCAAGAGGTTGAGGCAAGAGGATCTCAAGTTCAATGACAGCCTCATCAAGTTCTAGGAAAACCTGGGCAAGGTACTGAGACCCTCTTTCAAGATAAAAGGCTGGACAAATGTTTTTCTCTGATAAGTGGATGCTAATCCATTAAGGGGTGGGGGGCATGGGATTGAGTGGAAGAACTTTGGAATGGCCAAAGGGGAGGGATGGGTGGGAAGAAGGCATGGGGATAGGTGAGATGGTGGAATGAGACAGACATCATTACCCTAGGTACATGTATGATTGCACGAATGATGTGACCCTTCTTTGTGTACAACCAGAAAAGTGAAAAATTGTGCCCCATTTGTGTACAATGAATCAAAGAGCATTCTGCTGTCATGTATAACTGATGAACAAATAAACGTAAAAAAAAAAATAAAGGGCTGGTGATGTAGCTCATTGGTAAAGCACACCTGTGTTCAACGGAAAAAAAGAAAACAATTACACAAGTAATTTAAAATATAAATCAGTTGGGTGCAGTGGCACATGCATGTAATCCTAGCAGCTCAGAAGGCTGAGGCAGAAGGATCACAAATACAAAGCCAGCCTCAGCAACTTAGTGCAGCCCTAAGTAATTTAGCGAAACCCTGTGTCAAAAAATAAAAAGGCGGGGCTGGGCTTGTGGCTTAGAGGTAGAGTACTTGTCTAGCACACGTGAGGCACTGGGTTCGATCCTCAGCACCACATAAAAATAAAATAAAGATATTGTGTCCTCAAGACCTAATTCCATAAATAAATAAATAAAGGGGGGGGGGTCTGGAGTTGTATGAGACACTAGGTTTGATCCTCGGCACCACATAAAAATAAATAAAAACATGGTGTCCGTATACAACTAAAAAGTTTTTTAAAATAAAAATAAAATAAATAAATAAAAAGAGCTAGGAATGTGACTCAGTGGACTGAAGCACCCTGGTTCAATGCCTGCTAAAAATCAGATTATAAACCATAAACAAAGAGCTTGGAAGTGCTGCCTTGGTAAAGAAAGCAAGCTTCATAAGGAAGATGCTTCTGAGCTTAATGTTAAAAGATAAATAGGAGGGCTGGGGCTGTAGCTCAGTGGTAGAGCACTTGCCTCCTAAGTGTGTGGCCCTAAGTTCACCACATAAAAATAAATAAATAAAAATAAAGATTTAAAAAAAAAAGATAAATAGGAATTTGATGGGTAGGAAAGTAATGTATGAAAAAGGAAAAGTGGGTGACCTTGGGAGACTCAATAAACACTAATAATTTGCCTATCAATTGTTCAATGGCTTGCTATTGCCTTTGAACAGTTGTTCAATTAGATCATAGGGAAAATTAATGCATAATAATTAGAGTTAAATTCTAAAAGGTTGGGATTTGGAGAAAAGATCTGAATTAGAAATTGGCAGTTTATGCTTACTTTGGCAAGTAAGATTCTTATGTGGGGAAGCGAGAGAACAGTAATAAAGAATATAGACTGGACTGGCAACGAGGGGACTTGCAGAAAGGAAATCGGGTAGGATTTAAATGCAATAGCCAAGAAAACATGAAAACCAGAAGTAGGTACAAGTGAGAACAGAAAATAAGAGGTATTGGTTCTGTGAGATACTTGGAAATAAGAATCTAGAAGGGCTCGAGACTTAACAGAGGTAACGACCGGGAAAGACCTTAGGGTTTGGAATCAAAGTATAAGTGCGGGCTTCATAGAAACAGGAAAGTGCAAGGGATTTAGTTCGCTGGGAACTCAACCCTCAATCTTATTTCAGACAAAAGGAAACCGAGGCTCCAACAACTAAGGCCATCCAGGAGAAGAGAAGGAACTTAAGCTATTTCCTGAGGATAGCTTGAGGTTACAAGAACCGCTAGAGCAGAACTGGGCTCAAGTGTACGAACCACTCATTTCAACAGGTGGGTGCGTGACAAGGACCCGATGTACCTAGCCCCGAAGCGGATCTGAAAGCCATGAAGTTTCCTCCCTTCTTGCTCCCGACCTCACTCACCAGCTCCGCGCGCCTCTCTACCCCGGAGGAGGTCCAGACGTACTCACACACGCGGAGACCAAACCTACAAGCGCGTGAAGCTCTTCCGGAAGTGTGGGTGGGCCCAACACCCTACTTCCGTTACTATGTTGCTGCCTGCAGGCCTGGGAAGCTTTGTATAGACAGGAAGCGGAAGGGCGGGACTTGGAGCCCTCGCCAATCGATGCAGAAGGCTGAATCGCTGTGGCCCGTTAAAATCGAACGGAGGAGGTGGCTTCTTCCGGCTGGGTCCAGGAGATAGCTGTGTAAGTTGAAGGACGTCGGCTGTCGAATTTGTGGCTTTAACAAGGTAAGTCAGGAGGGCTCCCCGGCTCGGACCTAGTACCTCGGCTTTGTGGAGCTGAGCTAGACTGACCGTTTCTGATTTGGGAACTCCACGAGGTCTTCTCTTTGGGAGTCGAGAACTGTGGGGAATGGAAAAGGGGCTAGAGAAAATGAGGATCGAGGCCTAAAGGCTCCTGCAGCAGCTGGGAAACCTCAGAGAGCAGCGGTTAGGCTCAGCCGCTTTCCGAAGACTCTTAAATTGCTTTTTCTAGTGGGAAAAGATGAGACCCGTCGCAGAAGTCTCCCAAGGTCACCCACGGATAAAAATTGAATGAGGACTCGGACTTCTGACCCCATCTCTCTTTTCGCCTGTATGGCTGTGGATGTTTGTTGACACTAAGTTTTGATTGAGAAATTAGCAACCAAGCCTCCTTTAGTTGTGCGGCAACCTTTGTCAGAGCGAGAGCTAGTGTGGCCTGGCCCTTGCTTTTTTCTCCAGGCCTGCGCACGATAAGCAAGTTAGATTTCAGTGTGTGTAGGAACAGCGAAAGGCCTTCCTGAGAGGAAAGCTGTAGCTCTCTCTTGTGTTTGGTTTTACCCCTAAGTGATGAACTCACCACTCCAGGTGGATGTCCAATCAGACAGCAGAATAGCAATATCGAAGAACAGGGAAAAAGCAAGGGCAACTGGTCATTTTAGGCCTTTAATGAAATGACCATTTTATAGGCAGAGACAGGCTTGAAAGGATTGGTTATATTTAATACTGGTTAGTGGCTTAATTAGAAATAAATGAGGAGATTCATCTACTTAGACCTTCCCATAAGCAGCGTTTAACATTAAATCACAAGTTCACAAGGAGTGTTAGTTGATTTTCTCCTTCATTTACATAGCTTTCTAAACTTAGGTGTGACAAAGACAAAAGCAAGTTTCAGTTCAATTATTCCATAAAGGGTACTCCAACATGAGGGTTCCTGATCTTTGCCCTAAAATAACTTGCCCTTTGTTGAAAGGTGCAGACCTAGATGTTTTGAGGCTTACATCCATTGTTTATCACACCAGCAACATTTCCACTGCCCATCTGTCTCAACCTTTTCTGAGTTGATCTCCTTTAAGACACTCTAAATTTCAGTTCCTATACCATGCCCTTTCCTAGGATCAAAGTTGTTTTGAGAAATATCAAACATCAGCCTTCTATGTTGTGTAAATTAGAGTGAAATTTAAAGCATCATAATATTGTTTCAGTTGGACACCACTCCCTCCTAAAATGTTTTGTTAGATACGAGGTAATAGGGGTTATCAGTTATTGAGTTGACGAAGTTAAGCCATGTTTTCTGTAGGGTTTCTCAAGAACCGGCATCAGACTAGACCTGGTGGCGCCCGCCTGTAATCCCAGCGGCGTGGTAGGCTAGGGAAGGAGAATAAGGACTGGGGATGCAGCTCAGTGGTTAAGCACCCCTGGGTTCAATCCCTAGTACCAAAAAAGTATCATGAAATGAATGAAAAATTAGCCTATAATAGGTTTAGTAAAATGAAACAGTTGATATGAAAATACATCATAAAGGGTTTTTTGTTTGTTTGGTACTGAGAATTGAACCCAAGAGTGCTCATCACTGAGCTACATCCCAGTCCCCCCCCCCCTTTTTAAAAAATATTTTTAGTTGCTAATGGATTTTTTACTTTATGTATTTATATGTGGTGCTGAGGATCAAACCCAGGCCTCACACATGCCAGGCAAGTGCTCTTCCACTGAACCACAACCCCAGTCGCCCAGTCCCCTTTTTATTTTGAGATGGGGTCTTGCTAAGTTGCTGAGGCTGGCCTTGAACTTGCAGTTTACTTGCTTCAGCCTCCTAGGTAACTGATATAAAGCTTTCTTTTAATGGAGTCTTTCCTAATGGTGTTAAACTGGTCAAGGCCTGTGAAGGAATCTTAAAAAGTTTGGATTTTCTTCATTGATCCAAGAACCTTTCTAAATCAGTTTTCAAATTAAGGTCTCAAATTTTCATTGCCAATTCTTTGCAAGTGAATGCTCCTGCAGGCCTTTGAATGGTCAACAAAGACATGCCAGTTTCCATAGCAACAACTCCCTCTTCCATTTCAAGACCTAACTGAGTCATTGCCACTGCTTACCAATCTCCACCAGAGATCAACCTGATTGGTCTGTGTTGCCAGTGAACTCACAGTGTGCCAAGTTGTGGTAGATAGGTGGTCACACATATGAATTTCCAACTGATATTCTGATATTTATGGTGACCTTTTGAACATGTCTTTTTTTTTTGGGGGGGGGGGTACTGGAGATTGAACCCAGGGGTATTCAACCACTGAGTCATATCTCCAGCCCTTTTTATTTTTTTATTTTGAGACAGGGTCTCCTAAATTGTTTAGGGCCTTGTTAAGTTGCTGAGACTGGTTTTGAACTTGCAATCCTCCTACCACAGCCTCCCGAATCACTGGGATTATGGATGTGTGCCACCATGCCCACCTAATTATGTCTTGGTGGCATATTTTTTTGGGGGGGAGGTGTATATAATTACATTTGATTTTCTGTTTCCATTACTTCAGTGTTCATTAGAATTATCAGTGGCTTTGTTAAAACAGATTGCTAGGCCCTAGAGTTTCTAATTCAATTGGTCTATGGTGGAATCTGGGAATTGGCATTTCTAACAAGTTTCCAGTGATGCTGATTCTTCTTAGTGGTCTAGACTACACTTTGAGAACCATTGATATGCTCCCAAGATCCAGAAATTGGATTTTTTTTTTTTTAACATTACCTGGGGACCCCTTTCCACATCGATACACAAAGTTCTATGCACATTATTATTTCCTCCAACAAAATCCTGATGAACTTTTCAGTTTTTCCATTCATAACAGGTGTTTTTTTGTTTGTTTGTTTTTGGTACCAGGGATTGAACTCAGGGACACTTGACCACTGAGCCACATCCCCAGCCCTATTTCATATTTTATTTAGAGACAGGGTCAGGGTCTCACTGAGTTGCTTATGCGCTGCTTTTGCTGAGGCTGGCTTTGAACTCATGATCCTCCTGCCTCAGCTTCCCAAGCTGTTGGGATTACTGGCATGTGCCCCCACATCTGGCTACAATATATATATTTTTTTAATGGGATCTTGCTGTTTCCCAGAATGGCCTCAAACTCAGATCCTCCTGGTTCAGCCTCCTGGCATGGTGACACACATCTGTCATCCCAACTACTCAGGAAGCTGAAACAGGAATAATATTTCTGTAAAAAGAAATTCCTAGAGGAAAAATGAACTAGCTAAATGGAAGAGTATACAAATCATTGATACTACAAGTTGTGCTTTAGGAAAGTTGTACCAGTTTACACTCCCAAGCAAACTTCTATTTTATGTCTACCAGTTTTCCTTTTTTTTTTTTTTTGGTGCTGGGGATTGAACTTGGGGCCTTATTTTTCCTTTCCTAAGATAATTAAAATGTTTGCCCAATTTTTTTCCTGGACTTTTTGGTTTCACTGTTCATTTCAACATCCTTTATCTATTTTGGAATAAGAAGTTAAGAATTTCAGCTTTCCCACCATCTTCAGTGGCTAGTATCAACTCCATTTAGTAGATGATACCTTGTCTACCCTCCCTTGGAAGTCCTAAGTGACTTATAATAGGGAGCTGAGAGTTAAGCTAATTGGTTTCACCTCTCTGAGAAAATTTGAAAGTATCATAGGCTCCAACTTTCAACTAATCTTAAAACTGGTTAATTCAATATACAGTATACTAATGTGACTAAAACCTGGAATTAAAAATGTTAAGCTATACTGGTTCAGGGTGAACTTAGTGACTACTGTGTTCTTTTCCTATGCTGGATGATGTGACATATTCTGGGGTGTTTATGAAATTATAATCAAGGGGCTGGTGTTGTAGCTCAGTAAGAGAGCTCTTGCCTAGCACGTTATGCACTGGGTTAAATCCTCAGCACCACATATAAATTAAATAAGGGTATTGTGTCCATCTACAACTAAACAACTTTTTTTTTGTTTTTTAAAGAAAGCAGTCAAGATGAAGTCCTACTTCCAAAAGCTCCTCTTAACTGGCAAGGCTTTTGTCACCATTTTTGCTACTCCTGTGTTGGATGAAACATAGATGAAATTTTACCACAATAGTTATTTGCACTGACTTTAGAGTTTTTTAACTAAGAAAAAATCCTTATTTTATTTTAAATTTCTTCAAAACCAATTTATTGTTGCTTTCTTTTTTTTTTTTTTTAAGATTGAAATAATGGCAGGTCCAGAAAATGATGCCCAATTCCAGTTCACTGGTATTAAAAAATATTTCAACTCTTATACTCTCACTGGTAGAATGAATGTAAGTATTGACGATATCTTTAAGGAGTTGTATTTTTCAATAATATGGGTATAACAGTAACTTTTATTTATATTTTTCTTTCTTTTTCAGTGTGTACTGGCTACATATGGAGGCATTGCTTTGGCTGTCTTATACTTCAAGCTAAGATCTAAAAAAACTCCAGCTGTGAAAGCAACATAAATGGTAAGTTGACATTTCCAAGTCCATAACTAAGCCACTTTGATGTTGGGGGCCTCCCTCCCCAACTATAAAAGTAAACTATTGTCATTTTTTGCAAATATTATTGCATATAAGCAAGCAAGCAAGCAAAAAATTGCCCATCTTATTAATCTATTTTTGTTCTTTTTAACTTTTTTAAAAATGTATTTTATTTCATTTCCAATAGTTTTGGGCATGTCTTTAATTTTATAACTATTTTCTTATGATTTGAATGCACATATTCATTGACATAGGAACTATACTTCACAGAAAAAATCTAGAATTTTTTGAAGATAAATATTACAATGAATGTTTTTGAGTATGAAGTATAGTCTATATCTATGAATGTTTCCTTAGGCTGAAGTGCTTTCCCAAAGATTATGGGGTACCAACTTTGTAAGGGTATGTCTTGTCTATCCAATGTGGAATCTTGTTTCTAATTTTTGCAAATTTGATGAGTA
This sequence comes from Marmota flaviventris, assembly GCF_047511675.1. Lineage (NCBI taxonomy): Eukaryota > Metazoa > Chordata > Mammalia > Rodentia > Sciuridae > Marmota > Marmota flaviventris. The sequence continues at coordinate 24,863,350 of NC_092501.1, forward strand.
AAATAAACTTGTGTCCCTTTTTTACTATTTGTATTTTTCTTAAAATTGTTTTTGTCCTAATTGGTTAGACAACTTGCGTATGCTCTTTACATAATACTTTTTTTTTTTTTGGCAGTGCTAGGAATTAAACCCAAGGCCTTGTACAGCCTGGGCAAGCACTCTTGCCACTTAAGCTGCTCCCCTAACCTTAACTGACCTTTTGTATACAGTTACATATGTTCTTTTCAGTAGTTTCTTTGCTAGTTTCAGTTTTCAAATAATGAATTGTCTTTTCCCTGAACCCCATAAAGTTTATTTTCTTATATTTTCTCCTCAGACTCCATTTGCCCATTCTTCTTTTGTATGTATGGTGCTGGGAATTGAACCCAGGGTCTTGTGCATGCAAGGCACATACTGTACCAACTGAGCTATATCCCTAGCCTCTCACTTGCCCATTCTTAAATGAGTAACTATCTGTGGCGTTAGTGGCAGGTAATATTCAGGAATCCCCAAATCCACATCTTTATCTAATATAGCTCTCCTTCAGAGACTGATTTTCTTCTGTGAAGTTTTTCCAGTCAAAATTGTTGACCTTAGGGATTGCATATTCCAGAATGATCCATGGCTTCTTCTTTACAAAGAGGTAGTATTTTGCCCAATTTTCTATGCAAGTTAACTCCTAATTTGGGGAAAGTGGTAGTAGCCTCATAAAAAAATGTAAAATTATGCCTCAAATTTTAAATAACAGATGGATATCTCCTTTCTGCTACTTAAAATGTTACTTTATATACTTGACTGTTGGAGTAGTTTGCCTTTAAGATCATACTAAATTTGTTGGCAGTTCTTTAAAGGTGGAGTATTAGGTTAAAATGCATCAATCTGAGCAATACCTTGTTTAGGCCTTACCTGTTCGAGAATCTGATGAGGGCTGCGTTTGTGGCTCAGTGGTACAGCACTTGCCTAGCATGTGTGAGGCACTGGATTTGATTCTCAGCACTACACAGTAAGTAAAGGTATTATGTCTGTCTACAACTAAAAAAAAAATTTAAAAGAATCTGATGAATTTACATTCAGTTTCTGGGGATTTAAATAGTCCTATTTTGTAATTACTTAAAAGTAGTATTGGAACACATTTATGTCAAAATTGTCTTTGCTTTGTTTATAGGATTCTAAAATGTGTGACCTCATCTGTTAAGTTCCCATCCCTGGAGAAGCTAATGTCAACTCATCATGTAATATTCAATTTGTACAATAAATTATGAACCTGGAAAAGCTGGTTGTCTTTATTTACAAGATATCAAAAATATAAAAACTGTACAAAATGCAACAAAGGCAAAAACTGGCAGTGACTTGGTCTAAATCTTTTAGTTTTCCAAAGCAAGGCTCAGTACTGGAGGTAAGCAACTGAAATGTCTGTCTGACTTCAAGTGTACTAGGTTGTATATGTAGCCATTTAGCTGAAGTAGAACATGATAGCTAAATCTCTTCACCTGTTTTTAGAGTGTTTTGGTGCACTCGAAACTCAAAAGGTATAAATTGAGATGTTAGTGGGTGGTTGTACTTCATCTACATCTTAGGAAGGAATTATAGTTCACCCTACCCAGTTACATAAATTCCACTAATCATGGGCCAAGAAAAATGTTAGTGGGTCATTTAACATAGTACTTGAGTGCCATACAGTAACTTCATTTTTACAGCAGAAACATACATGCTCATAGAATTCTTCAGCTAAAATTCAAGACAGTATTATATTTCTTAATTTGAATCTTGAAGCAGGATGAATTTTTAAGATCAAATTTTTTTCTAAACATAATAAATTAAAATAGCATTTGAACAGAAAATGCATAGTTTCCACACAATCCAAAGCACCATAAATGTCCCCTCCATGAACATAGTATCTCTCTTATTCAACTAACGGAAATTAGTTAAATGTGGTTGCTGTAGAAACGTGGAACTGTCCTGTTCAGATTTTCTAAGCAGCATACTTCCAGATCCATATAGACAAAAACATTCTTTGTAGCTTAAATATTAATCACTGAGGTATTTGCTTTTTAGTCTCCCTTTTTCAAACAGTAGCTTCCAGAAGGTCTTTAATACCGATGGTTTATTGCGGACTATAAGCTCCTGCAGCTAGAACCAAATTTCTTCGAGTAAAATGGAGGTGTACAACTGGTGTTGATTTGGTCATATATGTACCCAATAATAACTCCTGTGAATTCTCAGGTAAATTTATATGCCCAGTGGCTGTAGTAAAGTCATCAGTCTCTAAATCTTCAAATGCTTTGATGGCATCCCATAACCGAACTGTATTATCCATTGAACCTAAGGGGAAGTCAAAGGAAACCATTAGTTGCATCCATCATATTTAGATTCTGACATTTTGCTGTATATATTTTATGTGTTTGCCACAAAGCCATTACCTGATGCCAAAATTTCACCATCTCTACTAAACCTAAGTGAACAGACTGTGTCAGTGTGGCCTTTTAATTCTCCAACCATCAAACCATGTCCAATATCCCAAAGGAGTACTCTGCCATCCGTTGCTCCTGTAGCCAGGAATCTCCCATTGGGAGAAAATGTCAAGGAATGAATTGGTCCCTAGAAAAGAATTCCATGGAAAGTATCAAAGTAGAGTTAAATATATCTAAGGAAATAAGACAAAGTTAGAATTTTAGTTTAGTGGTATGAATGTTATCTTTAAAATGTATGAGTCACTGGTTAGTTTAAAAAATACATTTATCTGGAAAGTATCTTTGAGTGCTGGAATAATGAAGTTTTATATAAAATACCTTGTGTCCAGTGAAGATCCTTACACAATTACCATTCAGGACATCCCAGAGCCGCACAGTTCTGTCTGCTGAGCCCGTAGCAACATAATTTGAATTTGGATGAAATCTGGTACAATTCACATCAGCAAGATGACCAGCAAATATCCTTAAAGGCTGATAATGGTCTGTAGCCCAGAGCCTTTTAAAAGTTATGAAATATGAAAGATGATAATTAGGAGTTATAACTGTTAAATGCCAAAATAGATGGGTTCCCATTAAGCCAGCCAACTATATGGAAGAAGATGGAATGACTGAGACATTCTTTAGAAAAAGAATTGATCTGGTACAAATCTTTAGCTTTCATAATTCTTTTTTGAGAGAGAATTTTAATATTTATTTTTTTAGTTTTCGGCGGACACATCATCTTTGTATGTGGTGCTGAGGATCGAACCCGGGCCACACACATGCCAGGCGAGCGCTACCGCTTGAGCCACATCCCCAGCTCCTCATAATTCTTTAATTTTATGTACTTTCTGTATTTAATATTCTATATTGCCCCTTCCTCCTCTTCGCTCCTAGTTTAGTCTAAACCATTAAAATATATTTTCCCCTAGTTTTGTGTACCATATAATTAGTTTCTAACCTGAGCTACCTCATCTGGAACTTTTAAAAGAGACAACGATAGGGAAACAAAGCTACTCAAAGTGGTAATGGAAGAAATAATCATCTAATGGGGGAGATTTTATAAGCTAACTTTAAAAAAAGCAGGACTCTTGGTATAGACATATTGATATGGTAACTCCTGTCCCAAATTCATTTTCAAATAATAGCTATAAATTCAGATGTTCTCCAAAAGTTGTTCTTTCTTAAATAATGGAAGTGAAAATTAGTTTGGATAAAGTTGGTAATGCTCAACAAGAAACCAGTATGTTCACTGAATAAACACAATCACAAGACTACCATGTTCTTACCGAGCTACTCGGTCGTGGCCCCCTGATACAAAATAATATCCATATGGAGAAAACTGTGTGTCCCATACTGGATAGTTGTGTCCTTTATATCCCACCAAGCAAGTAAACGTTTGAAGGCTCCACAATCTAACAGTTCCATCCTCTGAAGAGGAAAGCAGGTAGTTCCTGAGAGAAGAAAAATTGGTACATTCCCAGATTATATTCCCAAAATAACATTTGGTTACCTGCCCAGATTTTTCCTTACATTTGAACATTAAATGTAACTTATTAACATGTTACATCACTCTCAATTTATACATGGAATTCACAGATACCAAAAGCTCAAAGTACTAAACTATTGTTAAAACCAAATGTTAGCCTTGACATTACTTATAATGAACACCTACTGAATGAGATTATTTAAAAAAATAAATAAAGGGATAAATGTCAGTTCTTTAGAAAAAAATAATGTTGGGTAATAAAATGTATAGTCAAATAAGCTTAATTGGGAAAGTTTAAGAAATGTGATGCTGCTTTGGGCTGGGGATGTGGCTCAAGCGGTAGCGCGCTCGCCTGGCATGCGTGCAGCCCTGGTTCGATGCTCAGCACCACATACAAACAAAGATGTTGTGTCCGCCAAGAAGTAAAAAATAAATATTAAAAAAAAAAGAAAGAAATGTGCTGCCATGTAAAACTCAACAATTTTTGGCTCTAAAATGGAGATGCTATTTTCCTATTCTATATAAATTGTTTAAGAATTAAAGAGGGGATTGGAAGTGTAGCTCAGCAGTATAGCATGTGCTTTGCATGTATGTAAAGCCCTGGGTTTAATCTCCAGCACCCACCACTGCAAAAAAAAAAAGGCTTTTATGGGCAGTGGGCAGACTACAAACATGGTAATAATACTCTACAAGGATAAATACAAAACCTGACAGTTTTCACTAAAATCTGAATGAAATCAAATAAAAATGTATCATGATCTGTCTGGGGCTGGGGCTGTGGCTCAGCAGCAGCACACCTGCCTGGCATGTGCAAGGCACTAAGGTCGATTCTCAGCACCACTTATAAATAAATAAAGGTCTATCAACAACTTAAAAAAAAAAAAAATATATATATATATATATATATATATATATAAAATATATTAAATATATTATCTGTCAACAACAACAAAAACTCATTCAAAAAGTTTCATAGAGGAGGGGCTGGGATATATAACTCAGTTGGTAGAGTGCTTGCCTCACCTCACATGTACAGGCCCTGGGTTCAATCCCCAGCACCACGGGGGGTAAAAAAGTTTCAAGAGGAAAATCTTAATAGATTGAAAGCTATTATCTAGCTAAGTAAGATACAGATGGTCTTATGAATATAAAATACCCAACCCATTACTATACATTACAGATCATGAAAAAACAGGTAAATAACTACATACATACTTTGGAATCATATAGCTAAAGGGAAGAAAGACCTAAAATAGCAATAGCAATTATAAATTTCCTTTTAGTATCTTCTTAATTTTTGACATGGTCTTACTAAGTTGCCGAGGCAAATCTCACACACAATCCTCTTGCTTCAGCCTCCTGAGTAGCTAGGATTACAGGTACACATCACATACAACAGTGCCTGGATTTCTTAGTATTTTTTTTTTTCCAAATATGTTATAATGTCTACAGCCATACCACCCTGAACGCGCCCGATCTCGTCCAAATATGTTATATTTTGTGCATGTACCAGTATGGAACAACAAATCCCAAACATGATGTATAAATATAGTACACCAATAAAAATATGGAAAAACAAAGAAAAAAGGCAGTCTTTGGTACTTTTTTTTTAGTTGTAGATGGACATGATATTTATTTTATTCATTAATTATTTTTATGTGGTGTTGAGGATCAAACCCAGTGCCTCACACATGCCAGATGAGCTCTCTAACTCTGAGCCACAACCCCAGCCCTCTTTATCTTCTGATTATACAAAAGATAAAATTCCTGTTCATAGTTACAATGCCATTAATATCAGGAATTTATTTTTTATGTACCAACAGACACAACGCAAGGACTCAAGCAATTCAACCCCTAATTAGGGTTATACAAAGCTAAAGCTGATTTTCGAAACCTAGTTAGCTCTGAACTGTGCATCTTTTAAAAAAATTTTTTTTTAGTTATTGACGGACATTTATTTCATTTATTTACTTATATGTGGTACTAAGAATCAAACCCAGTGCCTTATACATGCTAGGCAAGTGCTCTATCACTGAGCCACAACCCCAGCCCAGAACTGGGCATCTTGAAGTCTATAAATTGAGGTATATATGAAGTTGCTATCTTGTACACCAGTACCCCAAAATGAATTAGCAAATGGCAAGATTATAAAAGGTTATAAATGAGGTCTGGGGTTATGGCTCAGTGGTAGAGCGCTCGCCCCGCACATGCAAGGCCCTGGGTTCGATCCTTAGCACCACATATAAATAAATAAATAAAGTTTTTTTTAAAAAGGTTATGAATGACAGGCAACCATGAGATTTTTCTAAGAAAATTTTCCAGGCATTTGTACTATGCTTCCAGATATTACCTCTATAATATGGAGATAATATAAAAATACCTTCCAGATATTTTTATATTACCTCTACATGGTATAGCAGTATTTAATTTTTATTGTTTGTATTTTACCTATCTGGACTGAAGCTGGCTCCATAGACAGGCCCACTGTGACCATATAAAATCTTCAACTCACTTGCAGTTTTCTCATCCATGATTCTTTCTAAGACATCGTCTGATTCTTTGTCTATGAGGTTAAGATCTAAAATGGTCCAGAAATATTTTTTTAAAGTACATTAATCAAAACATTTTAAGACAATCACATTATAGTTCAGGAGAAGAACTAACATTTGAACAGTTCTTCCTATATACCAACCACTGTACTAACATGTCTAAATTAGGTGATATCATCCCAGTGTGTAGAAGATGAAACTGAGGTTCAGAACAGTTGGTTTGCTAGAGTGCACACAGGTACTCAGTATTGGAACTAGATTGAAATTCAAGTTTTTCCATTATACCACAATGTTTTACAAAAATGAAAACTATGTAAAAAACCTTTATAAAAATGGAATTCTGAACTTATTAGATCTTTTTTACCCAATTTTATGGCTGAAACAAAAAGTATTCTTCTACTATTTAAGATTTTAAATAGTAGAATAATACTAGCACCCCAGTCTCCTAATAGCTATTCTGATGCTTTTTCACTGCTGGAAATGTTAGCATCTTTAAAGAAATTAAGTGAATTTCTGAAAAAAATCAGTATCTCCTATGTATATTCCATGGAATCAAGACTGGTGTAGACTAATGGAAAGCTCACACCCCAAAAAGTCATCTCAGTTACCTGATGCTTGTTTGACACTACGAAGCTTTTTGGGTGTCACAGACCAGACTCTAACTGTTGAATCTGCAAAACCTCCAGCAATCAGACTAGAATCATCAGTGACATCCACTGCAGTGAGGCCCTGCCAATAAAAAGAAGTTTTAGACTAAACACTACTCTTTTAAAGGAAAAAAAATACAACCATATGTTAGAGACTTCATAATGATGGCTATTTTTCTCGTATAAAAAGATCATTTGAGGGGCTGGGGTTGTGGCTCAAGCGGTAGCGCGCTCGCCTGGCATGCGTGCGGCCCGGGTTTGATCCTCAGCACCACATACAAACAAAGATGTTGTGTCTGCCGAAAACTAAAAAATAAATATTAAAATTCTCTCTCTCTCTTTAAAAAAAAATTAAAAAAAAAAGATCATTTGAGATTATATTCCCCTATAAAACCCATGTCTGAAAGCTCTTATTTGAAAAACATGTTATTATTTACCCACTTTTTGCCCTCTCTCTATGGAGAACATAACAGGAAGCAAATGTTGTTTTTTTGTAGTTTACTGAATATATCATCAGTAGCTTATTGTATCTATTAAGATACGTAGGATTTTTTGTTGTTATTTTGGTTTTGTTTGTACTGGAGATTGAACCCAGGGGTCCTCTGTCACTAAGCTATATTCCCAGCCCTTTTTATTTTTTATTTATTTTTGAGAACAATATACAACTTATGGCATGGATTAATTAAGACACTTTTGGCTGCAGGTGACAAAAATCCATATCAAACTTTCATAAGGGGGGGAAGGGTCTGGGCCCACATAAAGGAAATGTCCAGAGTTACACCAGCTTAAGGCATGGTTAGATCCAGGTACTCAAGACACTATCCAGTCTCCAGCTCTTTCCATCTTACAACTCAGCTGTCATCTCTGTCAGTTTCATTCTTGTGTAGTTTTCTCCTTGGGGTGGCAAGATGGTCCCCAACAAAATGGGCCTTACATTCTATAGGGTTAGGGCAACCAGCTGTAATCATTTAAGTGAGAGAAGAGTTATGCATCAGGCTCCAGGGGCCAGGCAGTCCACTCTTCAATATCCCCATGGTTTCATCCATAAAATGGGTGATGTGGGATTTGAAAGATAGTGCAGGTCAATAAGGAAATTAGGAAGTCTGGATTCCATCCCTATCAATGTGTGACCTTGAATTAGTCATTTCATTTCTCTGGGTTTAAGTGTCTTCCTATTTTACAGTTACTCATGTTCCTGGTTTAAATTAAAGGTAGGGGGATTAAACTTCTTCTACCAAGCTTCTACCGGCCTGCAGGGTTTTGTCCTAGAGGAGTCTTAACGCTCACAACACAGGGAAAGCCCCATAAACAGGAGGGGATGCATTCTAGAATTTGGGGGGGCAACTCCAATTTCTCATTAGCTACGAATCCAGGCCACATGTCTCCATCTCATGTTCAAGAAACATGGTGGCCACCCCCAGTGGAAAAGGCCAGTTAGCCTGCTTTCTCTAAGAGATTATGCACAAGTCTGCCCACCTAACCCCTCCTGGTTTGGCTTAGCCCAATGAGGAAGGGAATGCTGCAGATATCACAATTCATATGCCAGTATCTCAAGCAACATATCCCTTTTCACTTTTTGAGACAGGTTCTCATTAAATTGCTTAGAGCCTGGCTAAATTGCTGAGGCTGACCTTGAACTTGAAATTCTCCTGCCTCAACCTCCCCAGTCGCTGGGATTACAGAAGTACACCACCATCCCTGGCAAGACATGTAGAATGCTTAATAAAAAATATTAAGTTTAGGGTTGGAGATATAACTCAGTTGGTAGAGTGCTTGCCTCACATGTACAAGGCCCTGGGTTCAATCCCAGCACCACAAAAAACCAAAAACGAACCAAAAAAAATATTAAATTTATATGAATTTTTATACCAAATTCAATAGGGATGAACCAGTCAAATGCTGGAAGAATTCTAATCAGTGAAATGAGGGACAAGTATAAGCAAGGGTCTTTTAAACATGGCCTTCTATCTATTCTCTATAGCATCCAATTCTCTTTTCCTATCTTTAAATTATATTAACAATTTAAATGACAAAATTCCATTTTAGTTAACACATTTACATTTCTCCTAATGGTAAATCACCATTTTATATGACTCTCTAGGCAGATATTGTCCAGTTATTTTACCAACCTGGTAAGCATTGAGGAAAGTATAGAAACAAATGGAGGGTAAGCAGTCTGGCCCAAGGCGCACTCGTTTGGTGGTTTCTTTCATATTCATTATCTTATCCAACTTATCTGAATCTTTCAATTCGGGAAGAGGGATTCTGTGGGGGTAAGTGGGGAGAGTGGGAATTACTGTTTGAATATTAACAAACTCGAATCATGTGTAACATATCTTAAAGCTCCATACAAATGCTGAGGTTTCTTCCTCACCTGTTTTGAGGTGGAGCATTGGGATCTTGTTTTTTGCTTTTGGATCCAATACTATCTTTTTTAGGCTTCTTCTTTTTAGGTTTTCCTTCTTCATTTTCTCCTTCCTCATCCTCATCATCCAAAGGTACCTCAATTTCTGGTTCTTTTAACAAACCAAAAAATACCTACAAGTCAAAAGAACCGGCATTTTTTAAATTAATTTTTTTGTTCATTAATATACTCTTTGCACATCTTTGACAGGATGAATCACAATTACAATATAGTAATTTATGCCCCAAGGCAGGGTTCTGAATTTGTTTACCAATAGCCATATGCCCCTTTTTCTTTACTAACAGAACCCTGATTTTATTGGAGTAGTTAAATCATTTCTGTTCTCAGGCTCCCTTGCAACTAGGAATGGACATATAACATAATTCTGAGTATATTGGGTATGGTTTACCAAAAAAAAAAAAAAAAAAGGTTTATCTCCTTGATAAAAAAGGAGACTCAGTCGGCCTTTTGTCCTTTCCCTTTTTCCTTCCTAGTAGTTGCAATGCTGGCACTGCAACAGACATTTGTGAGCACAAAGAAGGTCACATTCTAAAAGTGGTGGACCAAAAACTTGAAAGAGCCAGGGACATTGATGGCATTATAAAGCTATCATGCCAGTCCTAGAGGACCTTCCTCTGCATTTCATTTCACTTGAAGATAAACCCCTTACTTGTTTCAGCCACTGTAGTCAGGGTTCTGTTAATGCAATTATTCCCAAATCCTCACATATATACACCGTCCTTAGGGCATGAAATTTTAAATACAGTGTAAAATTATTCTCAAACTAGCTACAAAAAAATATAAATTATGTAGATGAAAATGTTATGATTTTTCATAATCTGCATTATATAGTTCTTAGGTTTATTCCCATACCTTTGATTTGTTTGCCTCTCGTTTAGCCTCTCCTGCCAAACTTCCCACCATCGCATCTATCTGTTGCTTACTACGCGGCATCCCATCAAAGATGTCAATGTAGAGGTGCTCCTGAACTATGTTCCATATCTGATTGTTCTGTTTCTCCTGAAGATGCCTCTTCAAGAGTTGGTACGAGTCACGGGAAATACGCAGAACAAATTTACTTGTTCGAAAATCCAACATGGTTTCATTCCCTTTCATGTGTTCCTTTTTGGTAAGACTAGATAATACTCGTAGGTCATCCTGGTAATAACATTCCTGATCTCCATGGAACCTGTTTCAGTGATTTTAAAAAGTCATTTTTCAATGTAATCATCAAGGGATCTGCCTTTCCCCCATATATTTATAAACCATCCCAGAATATTTTCAGAAAACCCTGAACTAAGCTGTAGGACCAGAAGTAACTCATTTAAAAATTACTATAATTCAGTTTCTAAATTTGTCCTAAAAATGACCAATTTAATCCTCTAATGAAATTTATCATTAACATTTTTAAGAGAAGAATTTGAAATAAACATCGTAAGTGAATGAAAGATAAGATACCCACCACTGGTAGACAGTTTCTTTTGTTTACCATCTTTGATAGACATTTGAGAATGTCAGAGCTCTTACTTTGCTGAATTATTTTTTCTTTAAACCCTACATTTTAAAACTTTATTATAAAAAATTTCAAACACATATAAAAGCAGAAAATGTTATATAGTGTATTCAATGTACCTATTACAGCCTCAACAACAATCAATACATGGATTCTCATAAATCCACCATTTTTAATTATTCCCAATGTTCTTAATAGCAAACATTTATTAAATACTTAAATTTAATACTATTACTAAAGAACAAATATTGATAACAAACAATAAGCATTTCCATTTACTATTCCAAAAGCAATTAAATAAAGCCTTCAGCCTTACAAACAATTAGTAAATTTAAATGTGCTTCTCTGTTTTAACAAATCTTAACTTTCCTAAAAAGTAAAATTAAAGATATATATTTGGCACTAAGAGCAGCATTAAAGAAAAATATTTATAAAACAATGACTATCTCTGGAGGCTGAGGCAGGAAAATTCCAAGTTGAAGGTCAGTCTCAGCAACTTAGCAAGTCTACCTATCTCAAAATAAAAAGGACTGGGGATGTGGCTCAGTGGTAGAGTGTCCCAGGGTTCAACCCCCAGTACCAAAAAAGAAAACAATGATTTAAGGTATAGGGCTCTAGCTCTGAGATACAATATCAATGGATTCCTAAACTATTACTTGTTACCCATATAGACTCATCATTAAATGAACTCAGAGTTTCTAAGATTTGAATGAAATTAGAAATCTCAGTCTCTTGGGGTTCATATCAATCACTGCCTATTACCTTCATCTGAGCATGGTGGGGTCCTGGCAAAGGCTGAGCTTGTCCATAACTGTCTGGGAGACAGAGTCCTTTATGATATTTCAGCTTCCTATCTTCCTATGAGGGGAGATGGCTATAACATGAGACTGGAAGAGCAAAAGGTATTTTTTTGGGGGGCGGAGGGAGTACAAGGGATTGAACTCAGAGGTACTCAATCACTGAACCACATCCCCAGCCCTTTTTTTGTATTTTATATAGAGACAGGGTCTCACTGACTTGCTTAGCACCTTGCCATTGCTGAGACTGGCTTTGAACTCAAGATCCTCGTGCCTCAGCCTCCAGAGCCACTGGGATTACATGAAGGTGCCACTGTGCCCAGCTAACAAGAGGTTTTTTGATGACAGTACTGTAAGAGAAATTAGCTTCCAGAGTAGAAGTTTTGTCATTGTCAACCTTAATATATTTTTTTTAAGAATACTAAGCTACAGAGCATTTCTATACTTTCTATGAAGCATCCTACTATAATAAATGTATACAATGACATAAGAGTTCTATTGTTCCTCTATCACTACCGTGTTATCTGACAAGTCCTGGCTTCAAGCACTATTACCTGCCTTAAAGAGCTCTCATTCAAACTATTAAATGCTGCTTTCCCTTGGCTTCTACAGCTCAACACTCTCCTGATTTTCTTCCCTTTTTCACTAGCCTTCATCTTATACTTGACCATTAAATGCTAGAGCTCCCCGAGGCTTGGACTTAGTTCTCTTATTAATTTTATATTCTCCTACAATCACATCCACATCCATCAATATTGCACATAACTCCAATGTATGATTCCATTCCTTACTTCTCTAAGCTCTTATAACAAGGGAAAAACAGGAAGAAGGGGAAAAGGTGACTATTGATTGATCAGGTTTGGAGGTTACTTAAATGAGTTGGAGCATATCTGAATTGCAACTAAAGACTATTCTCACACCTGACAAACCAAGTCCTTTTCCAGAGTTTTCTATGTCAGCTGAAGGGAATCCCTATGCATCTCGGGGGCCAGAAACCTGGGATTATCAATGATACTTCCATCTCCTTTACCTCCATATTCAATCCATCAAGTGTTTCATCAGTTGATCTATTTCTCTTTACCTCCACTACCACAACCATGATCTAGTCCTGTTTCTCAAATGCTATTAGCATTTGAGGTAGGACAATTCTTTAAGTATACTATCTGCCTATCCTAGAACATTCAGTATCCTTGCTCCTTCCCCTAATCACTATGACCACCAAAACAAATAAAAACAAAAAACAACATCTCCTTGCATTGGCAAATGACCTAGGGAAAGAAGGAATATCAGCCCTAATGAGAACCACTCAGAAATTTCTAAGACTGGTCAATCAATAGTCTCCCCACCATCTGTTCGCCATACCATGCAAGAAAGATCCTTGAAGTTGCACATTTAATAATGACATGGCCCTCCAATGACTTCTATAGCAGAAATGCCTCACTACCCCCAAATATCCAAAACACCTGAATATTGGCTGGGCACATAGACACCTAAGACCACATTCCCTACCTCCTTTGTATCTAGTATAACCGCTGGCTGAAAAATTGTAAATGTGTGTATCTTCTAGGAAGAATGTGGCCCTCCCTGCTGACTATAACACAGATATGACTACTTAGAGCTAGAAAGCCATCATGTCACATGGTGGAAGCTTCATGACAAGAATGATAGAGCAATAAGGCCAAGGGAGCCTGTATCCCCAACAATCAAGGACCCTTAATACCAGTTCTGAACTTTCCTACCTTTATGAGAAATAAACTTTGACTATATTTAAGTCTAAATTTAAGTCTCTTCTTGGGTTTTCAGTCTAATCTATCAGTTTCTTATTGCTCTTAGAATACAGATAAATTTTATTTATGCCATCATTATTTTCAGTGACTCTCAGCCAAATCCAATCCTACTCAATACAACTCTCTTCTGCTCTAAGGACAAACAGAATTTCAATGTGGTCTGAGAACCTATTGTTCTAGCACCTAACCAATTTTCCAGCTGCATGTTTTATCATAACCCACTCCGTTCCTTATTCCAACTACTGCAGTCTTCTTTCAGTCTTTGCAGCTACCATGACCCTCGTGCCACAGAGCTTTCATATATGGTTTTCCCCTCTTTTCTTTATCTGGTTAATTCCTACGCAATCTTCAGATCTCACCTTAAGTATGGCTTCCTCTGGAAGCTTTTCCTGACTTCTCCAATTCAATAATATCTTATGCTAGATTCACAAAGTACTTTCTGAATTGCAATTTTACATTTGTGTGATTACAGTTGTGTGTATGCATGTATAAATAAAATATATGTAAAAATCCACATACTTCTCAAAGAATGATTTTGCTTCATTCTCATGTTGATTATAGACTAGCTCCAAGTACATGTGTACAAATAGAGGATAAAAGAGTTGGGATAATTCTGCCCGATGGCAGTCCAGAGAACATTCGATGAAGTGTTTCAGTCCACTATAGTATTCTTCATACATTGTGGGGTCTCCTTGTTGGTTGTAGGCCGACAAGACAGCACTGACATCTGGCTGGTCTTCCACAGCTACATTTCCAACTGTTTAAAAAATGAAAGACAACTTTTAAGAAAATGATCTGATATGTACCATGTGACTACTGCTGTTTTGATATGGCTCAAAAGTAAACTGTTTCTCGGTTTGTCCCCTTTCCTCTCAACCTCTCTTCCCCAACCCAATCACATAATCTTTTAATAGGATTTTGCACTTGTTTCAGTTACCCAGGCCAAAACCCCTTCACATGTACACATCTTAAAATAAGTTTTCAAATCAAAACAAAAAAATTCAATACTTTTCCTAGAATTACATTATTTTTAAACACAAATTGTATAAAAGATCATATACGCAGGGATGAGGCCCTGGATTGAATCCCCAGCACTACACACATAAATACATGCAAATCAAACAGTTTATTAATCTCCTCTCAAGGCTCAGTGCAAACGGCATCTCCCACCACCAAGCCACCAGCTATAAACATTTCCCACTCTCTGAGCTACCCAAATAATTTGTGACATTGCTGCAACATTTTCTGTGTCGTGTGTGTGTGTGGTGATGGGAATTGAACCCAGGGCCTTGTGAATGCGAGGCAAACACTCCGCCAATTGGGCTATATCCCCAGCCCAACGCTTTCTATCTTGTGTTATTTTCATATGTACACATGTAAAATGTCAGCATTTTAGGATGCCTTTTATTATCTCCAAAAGATAATGAGTTGTTACTCAATTATATAAGCTTAAAGCAACCTCTGTAACCACTATTTCAAGGCAGAAAACATGGGTATTTAGTAACATAGCAATGCCAAACAATGATACAGTTGTCAATCAAACCTGACAATACTGGGTTTTGAACCTAAGGCCTTAGTCATGCTAAGCAAGCACTCTACTGCTGGGTTCACAGCTATGTCCTTCAATGAATAATGTCATCATTTTTTGGATCACTCTGATGGCTTCTTTTCCTCCTTTCTGGTTTCTCAGTTAAGATCTAAAAATAAGCTTCTGAAGTGCTGGGTATGGTGGCACACACCTACAATCCCAACCATTCAAGACGCTGAGGCAGGAGGATAGCAAGTCCGAGGCCAACCTCAGCAACTTAAGCCCTGAAAAACTTAGTGAGACATTGTCTCAAAATTAAAAATAAAAAAGGCTGGGGATGTGGCTCAGTGGTTAAGAGTCCCTGGGTTCAGTCTTCAGTACCAAAAAAATAATGATAATAAATGACTTAGCAAGGCCCTAAGCAACTTAGCAAGACCTGGTCTCAAAATTTAAAAATATTTTTTAAAAGGGCTGGGGATGTAGCACAGTAATAAAGTGTCCCTGAGTCCAATCCTCAGAACCAAAAATAAGTAAAAAGGCTTCTGAAGAGATAAGAGATAATAGCAATATAACAAACAATACGATTTGTTTTATAGTTCATTCACAAAATTCAGTATTCAGAAAAGATTTTTGGTAGAACACGCCTGCAATCTCACTCAGGAAGCTGAGAAGGAGGATAACAAGTTCAAAGTCTTAGCAAGATCCTGTCTTGAAATTAAAACGTGAAAGAAACAGTGGTATGTGCACATATGTGTGTGTGTGTGTGTGTATGTATGTTTGCGTGTGTGTATAAAGGACAGGGAGGCTGGGGATGTAGCTCAGTGATAGAATGCTTCCCTAGCAATGCTTAAGGCCCTGGGTTCAAACCCCAGTAACCCTACCACCCCAAAAAAGATTCTTCTCTGGGGCTGGAGTTGTGTCTCAGTGGTACAGCACTTGCCTGGTATGTGTGAGGCCCTGGGTTTGATCCTCAGCACCACATATAAAGAGATAGATAGATAGAAAGAAGATCCACTGACAACTAAAAAACTATTTTAAAAAAGATTCTTCTCAATCACATTTTAGCACATTTCTATTTATGGATTAAAATGCTATGTATTCAAACTTCACTTTTGGCAATGCTGCAAAGATTAGGCCTCCTAAGTACAGATTAACTTAGCTATGAGAGGACTGCACTGGATAATTTAATTCAACATTTATTGATCACCTTTGACATCTTATATCCCATAAAAGTTTCACTGCATGGACTTTGTGA
Organism: Marmota flaviventris; assembly: GCF_047511675.1. Lineage (NCBI taxonomy): Eukaryota > Metazoa > Chordata > Mammalia > Rodentia > Sciuridae > Marmota > Marmota flaviventris. The sequence continues at coordinate 24,879,748 of NC_092501.1, forward strand.
CAACAGTTGCTGAGAGAAAGTGGGGGACACAAGTGTCAGGAATGAATATAGAAGCATGAACTTTTCAGAATTAGGCATTTCATATATATCTGAGCCTCATAGTAACCTATTTAATAGAAAAAACTCAACCTTAGGAACAGGCAACACACAAGTAAAACCAGCAGGGACAAAAAGCTCTGTCCCACACCTGTTCCTGAATTTGTGGCTCTCAAATTCTGCCATATATTAATACTCCTTAAAAGCACTTATTGCAGATTCACAGACTTCAACTCTAGATAGTCAGAGCCTGGCCACTGATGCTTAACAATTTGCATCCTCAAAACATTTAACACTGGTGGTACGTGGCCCATATTTTGAGAAATATTGCCAACACTGTGTTCGATCAGTCCCTGGCTTAGTGGTCCAAAGCAAGTCCTCAAGAAATCTGTTTCCTCATCTCTAAAGTAGAAGTAATGTCTACCTCACAGTTCCACTGGGAAAATTAAAATATATAACTTAAAGTACTTATAGAACAATAGTAGAGAACCGTACAAATAGTGTTAGTGCGGACCTGCCCAAGGCTCAAAAGTCCAATAAGAGGAAAATCAAAAATCTGAGCTCCCCGCCTTTCTGCGCCCCTCTTCCCCATGCATCCCGCTGCTCAATAGCTCTGCTCAGCCTCTAGCTGGAATTGACAGCTAGGAAGAGGGTTTGACTGCGCAGCCGGCGCACTGGAGAAAGGGGCGGGCATGTGGCCCTAGAGGCGGGCCCAGGAAATTCAAAACAAGCCCGCAGAGGTGCAGGCCTGCCAGCCCCTGCCTTCCCGGCTTGCTCCCCTTTGAGCCGGTCCTTCTTCCCCTGAACACCGCGGCTCACCTTTCCCCGGAGCCACAGAACCTGAAGCTGATCCTGAGACGACTGTGGCCCCTGAAGCACCAGTGCTGGGAGGATCGGAGGCCGTAGAGCCGGGGACAGAGGCCGTGACCCGGCTGAGAAGCGCGCTCGCCGCCTCAGTGCCGGCACCGTCCACCTCTCCCGGGGTTCCGGAGCCCGCCACTGCCTCTTCCAGCAGCCGGGCCTCACGGCGCAGCGCCTCCTCGGCCTCGCGGAGGTTACTCTGCCGTAGGAATTGCAACACCGCCAGCAGAGTCTGTCGGTCGTGGGGAGCGCCGGCCTCTGAAGCAGCGGTGGGCACCGGGGCCGCCCCCGCCGGGGCAGCAGCAGAGACAGCCACCGCGGGCTTGGGGGTCCCGCCATCCCCGCCAGCCGATGACGATGCCGCAACGTTCCCGCCGCCGCCGCTGGGGCCGTTGTTGGGAGTGCCGCCGCTACCCTCGCCTGCGCCGTCGCCCGCCTGTGGAGGTAGCAGCGTTGGCGGTCCCTCAGGCTCTAGCTTGACCGCCACCTCCGTCTGCTCCTCCGCCAGCGCCGCCATCTTGCGGCTGAGCCACCTCGCGCCGTCAAGCGTGATTGCGTTTTCGCCACATGGAGGGCGGGGAAGAGCATTTCACGACATCTGTGGTAGGCAATTTACGGCAGGAGGAGGAGCGAAAGAGAAGGAGGAAAGGAATAGGCTTGAGAGCTACTTTCAAAAGTGAGTGAAGGGCAGGCAGGAAGTGGGAGGTGGTGACCGCCTATTACATTTGCTTGATAATAATTACCATTTATTGCTGGCCAGCTATATACACGCACTGTGATAGACATCTTACATGATATGTCATTTAATTCAGCAATCTTGTCCCCATTATCCCTGTGGACTTTACGAATGGCTTAACCGAAACCCAAAGAGATTAAATAACTTGTCAAAATCACACAAGAAAAAGGAAGTGTGAAGGTGGAAATTCAGGATTTTTTGGTGGGGAGGGGGGCGGGGGATACCGCGGATTGAACTCCGGAGCACTCGGCCACTGAGTCACATCCCCAGCCCTATTTTGTATTTTATTTAGAGACAGGGTTTCACTGAGTTGCTTAGTGCCTCACTTTTTGCTGAGGCTGGTTTTGAACTCAAAATCCTCCTGTCTCAGCCTCCCAAAATGCTGGGATTACCTGCGTGCACCACCACCCCCGCAATCAGGGTGAGATTTTTTGATTCCCTACTAGGCAGGGTCATCTTCCCTTGCTAGCGTTAAGAAGCGGAAGAATCCAGATCTTTACCCTCACTAACCCTTAAAATTGAGGGATCCAAGTCTGGTGAGGGAGGAGAGTGAGATTTAGGATAGAGAAAAATACTGGATCTTAATGGAAATGGCCAAAAGCCTTGAGATGCAGAAAACACAGTTATAATCTTGAGTAGCATGCCTTTGGCCCACAGCCTTGTAAAATAAGGAAAACACTCAAGGGAGGAAAAACTGATGCGAAATTGTGCACCTCCACCCTGGATCCATCTCTAGTCCAGCCCCTGATATCGCCTTTCTATAAATATTGGACCCTCAGCCCAAGGCACAGCTTCTCACTCTTGAGACAGCCCATATTTTCTCTTGAATGTATATCTATCTTCCTAAATAAACTACTGTCTTTGCCTTAAAAAAAAAAAAAAAAAGTTTGCCATGCTAGTGGGAACACCTTAGGAAGGTGGGGTGCAAAGGGCTAGAACTGAGAGAGGCTGGACCATATTGGCCAACTATAAGTAGGGAAAACAGGATTAAATTGGGATCAAGTCCTAACAAAAATTGCTCATCCTGTTCAAGAGTTTTCACTCTTCCCTTAGATAAGATGAAGCCATTGGAGCATTTTCAACTAAGAAAGGGAATAGCAGATTTATGGGTTTATTAATTGTAAAGAAGCAAGAAAAAAGGACTCGAGATGTGGCTCAATGGTCGAGTGCCCCTGAGTTCAATCCCTGGTACTTCCCCTCGCCAAAAAAAAAAAGATAAAAAAAAAAAAAAAGAGGTCCTGATGTGTTGAATATGAGTATTAGATGAAAAAGACGAAAGTAGAGACGCTTGATGGGTTCAATATTTTAGGAAAAGAGAATTTAGTGTTTTACTTGTAAGTAAGATGTTTGCCACATAAGTATAATGATATTTTTACCAGTGCCCTTTAAGAAATTCCAGGCTGGGGATATAGCTCAGTTGTCAGTTGGTAGAGTGCCTGCTTCATATGCACAAGGCCAATCTCCAGCACCACAAAAAAAAAAAAAAAAAAAAAAAAAAAATTTCTTTCTAATTCTAGTTTTCTAAGACACTCCCAACCCCCCACCCCTGCACCTTTTGTACTAGGGATTGAATGCCAGGGCACTTTACCACTGAGCTACACACCCAGCCCATTTATTTATTTATGTAGAGATAGGGTCTCACTTAGGGCTCAGTCCTTGCCCCCACGCCAGTCCAGTAAGGAGGACACAGTTGTTGTTGTTGTTGTTTTTAACACCTTTATTTATTTTTTAATATTTATTTTTTAGTTATAGGCGGACACAATATTTTTATGTGGTGCTGAGGATCAAACCCAGTGCCTCACACATGGTAGGTGAGCGCTCTGCCTCTGAGCCACAACCCCAGCCCCTATTTTGCTTATTTAGTTTTTTATGTGGTGCTGAGAATCCTGAGCAAAAATCCCAGCCTGAGGACACAGTTCTGATAAAAAGGAAAAAGACGTTTTATTGCTTTGCTAACAGAGAAACACTGGAGACGCCTGTTCTAGAAGCTGTGATTCTGTCCATCAGGGAGTACAGAGGGCTTTTAAAGAAGTGATTCAGAAGCTACATTCCATGAGTTCTTTGTCAGAGTGGTAATTCACTTGTTAATTTGGGAGACAGTTATTTCTGAGATTTTTCTGGTGCTCAAGGTCAGAAAACTGCCTAGGACCTGGAAGAAAGGTAACCCTGTTTCCCCTGAGATTAGGGGAACAGGAGAGTTTAGGGAGGAGAAGAAACAGAAGAAAAGAAAAAATCACATTCTTTTAAAAATAAGTCACAATGGCAGGGCAGCAAGGGTGATATTCAAAGCCTAAAGTGGACCACTGTTAGGCTACCACAAAGGTACATCCCTGGCCTGTTTTACTTTTGATATTTATATTGAGACAGGGTCTCCCTAAATTGTTGAGGATGGCCTCAAATTTGTAATCCTCCTACCTCAGCCTCTGGGATTCCAGGCATCTGCGACCATAAGGAGCACATCCTTGGTCTTTCACTATCATGTTGATTAATTTTTTTCAATGCTGAGGATTGAACCCAAGACCTTGCACATGCTAGGCAATACCTTATCACTGAACTACATCCCACCCTTTTTTTTTTTTCTTTTAACTCGTTTTGAAACAGGTTCTCACTAAGTTGTCTTGAACTTGAGATCTTCCTGCTACAGCCTCCCCAGTAGATGTGATTACAGGTGTACACCACTATACCTTACAAATTGATTACTTTTTTAATATTAGATAAAACGTACATTCCCAGCATAAACCCTGTTTGGTCATGATGTATATTATTCTTTTCTATATATCTGCTTTCTTGAGGCTTTCTATTAAGACTTACAATTTTTTCATTTGTTTCATATATAGTTTTATTTTACAGTATTGGGCAACCCAGAGGTACTCTATCACTGAGTTACATCTCCAGCTCTTTTTTTATTTTGAGACCGGGTTTTTTTTTTGTTTTTTGTTTTTGTAACTGTATTGAACCCAAGGGAGCTTAAATCAAGGCACATCTCCAGCCCTTTTAATATTTTATTTAGAGACAACTTCCCGCTGAATTGCTAAGTTGCTGAGGCTGGCTTTGAACTCATGATCCTCCTGCCTCAGCCTCCTGAGCCATTGGGATTACAGGCATGCACCACTGCACCCAGCTGTTGAGACAGGGTCTCACTAAATTGCCAAGGCTGGCCTTGAACTTGAGAAATCTTGCTTCAGTCCCCTGCTTCATGGAGATTACAGGTGTGCGTCACCGTTCCCAGCATCTTCCTGTGTATTTGTAATTACTTGTTGAAGCATTTTTATCATGGTTGCTTTAAAATGTTGTCAAAGTTCTAACATTTCTGTTATCTCTGTATTGGCATCTATTGATTGTCTTTTTCATTTGAGATCATTCTGGTTCTTAGTATGACAAGTGATTTTATATGTAAACCTGGACATTTCCATATTATGTCATGAAATCTGGAGCTTATTAAATTTAGTATTTAGCTACCTTTCTTTGGCTATCATTCTGGCAGGGCAAGCAGGAGGAGGGAGGCCACTGCCTCATCACTGATTGTTGTAAATAGAAGTCTATGTTTTCTACTTGACTTCCACCAATTTCAATAGCAACTTACTACTGCTGACTGGGACTGGGAGTTCCATCTCCCTGTGTGGTCTCCACTGACCATGAGTCAGGGCACTCATTATTGACCGCTGGAGATTAAGTTCCAACTCCCTATTTGGTTTGTGACACTACTCTTGTCAGGAGTGGCAGGTACCATATAACAATCCCATGAGGATGGAACACTAGGCTTCCTACATAGTCTTTACTGGTGGGCGAGGTTGAGAACAACCCTTATTTCTCTTTCTTCTTCCTTTCTTTATTTTTTGTAGCATGCCTTTATTTTATTTTTATGTGCTGCTGAGGATCAAATCCAGTGCCTCACACGTGCAAGGCAAGTGCTCTGCAACTGAGCTACAGCCCCAGCCCAAGAGAGCTACACATTTTTCTACAGTGTTTGGAGTAGAATGGTTATCATCTGAAATTTTCCTGTCTTATTAAATTGTTCCTTTCTTGATTGTTTGGCTAGAATTTTTTTTTTTTTTTTTTGTCTTTAATTAGAGTGTTCCCTTCTTGATTGTTTGTTTTGTTTTGTTTTTGGTATGTTTCCCAAGGAATTTGTGGGTTCCTAACTTCTTCAGCTCAAAGTCTGATATATGTGGGGAAAAAAGAAAATCCAGGAAACTCACTGCTGTGTTATTCTTTGTGTATTAACTTTTAGCTCTCTGTCATTTTCTTTCTACCTTTTAGAGTCTTCTTATATCTGTTTTGTACATAATGTCCAGGATTTAGTTATAGTTAGTGTTAAGAATAGGGAAAGTATGTCTATACATTTTCCCAGAAACAGAAAACCCCTATTCAGTAATTTTTTAAATACTTTTTAGATGTTGATGGATCTTTATTTTATTCATTCATTTATATGTGGTACTGAGAATGGGACCCAGTGAGTACCTCACACATGCTAGGCAAGTGCTCTATCACTGAGCCACAATCCCAGCCCCCATTCAGTAATTTTTCTAAAAATTTCTGTTATTGTATTTTTCAATTCTAAATTTCTATTTTTTAAACATATACTAATATAGAAAATCTACTGTGAGATTTTCTATATTTCAGTGTTGTTCTTGGGCTGGGGATGTGGCTCAAGCAGTAGCGTGCTCACCTGGCATGCATGCGGCCCAGGTTCAATCCTCAGCACCACATACAAAGAAAGATGTTGTGTTTGCCGAAAACTAAAAAAAAAATAAATATTAAAAAAAGAGTGTTGTTCTTTACTTTATGGAGCATTTTTTAAAAATACTTTTTAGTTGTTAATGAACCTTTATTTTATTTATTTGTATGAGGTGCCGAGAATCGAACCCAGTGCCTCACGCATGCTAGGCAAGCACACTACCACTGAGCCATAACCCCAGCCCCTTGTAGAGCATTTTTATAACAGCTGCTTTAAAGTTTGTTATAGCTGGATCTGGAAAGTCCCCCAAATGTTCATGTGCTAAAGACTTGGTCCCCAATGCAGCAATGTTTAGAAAGTGTTCAATAACATTTGGGAAATTATTGAATCATAAGGGCTCTGATCTCATCGATGGACTAATGCATTGATGGGTTCATAATTGGATGGACTATTGGGTGAAGAACCCAGCTAATTCCATCTTAATATTGGGAGCCATCTTGTCACAGAGTCATGAGAAGTTAATTTCTGTTTTACTATAAATTACTGAGATTTCTAAATTTGTTTGGAATTCCTGCCCGTGCCCTGAAGTCACCCATGCCTGGCTCTCCTTGACCAGATAGCAACCCTCTCTAAAACCTTAGTGGGGCCTCATAAATTCTGGCTCCTCCTGACCAGATAACAACCCTTTCTGAAACCTCAGCAACGCCTCATGAATTCTGATCTTGGGATCTGAGTTTACTCCCTATCTTGAAATATCTTGCCATATAGATCATTAATCTGCCATCTGTCTTTGTATTATGTTTGCCAGAACCCTGTTAGCTATAAGTTCCCAAGACAACCCCCTTTGTAACTTTTTGTACTATATAAACCTTTTCTTCCCTGAGAGCTGGACTGTCCTCAGGCCCTGAAATTTTGGTGAGGAAGTTGCTGGCCAGCTCTCTTTGTGTACACAATATAAGCTTGCTTTAATTTGGCTTAAAATTGGAGTCCGTGGTCTCTTCTTTGTGTGCTGGTTCAACATTGGGAAGTGGTGGAAACTATGGGAGGTGGGCCTACACTGGGGGTGCACCCTGGAAGGATATATCTTGTCCCTGGGCCACTTCCTCTTTCTCCTTTCTCTCTCTCTCCCTCTCTCCTTATCCCTCTCTCCCCCTCTTTCTCTGCTTCCTGGCTGTCATGAAGTGAGCAGCCACTTCTGCCGTGTTCTCCCACTACCTCCTCACCTCAAGCCCAGAGCAATGGATTTAACAAACCTTGGACTAAAACCTCAGGCTAAAATTAATCATTTTTCAAGTTGATTTTCTCAGGTATTTTATTTTTATTACAACAACAAAAAGTTGACTAGCACAAAGTTTTTGTTTCATAATTCCAATGGCTGTTATTTGAGTCTGCTGATTATTTTTTCCCTTGTGAAATGCCACATATTCTACTCATTTTCTCGGTGCCATGGCTCCTCTGCCAAAAAGCTTTCAAAGTTTTTCTAGTGGTATATAAATTACTACGACATAGCTAGTCAAAAACCTGTATCTGTTCTCAAAGCTGTGGAATGCTGACTAATGTCAGTCAAATCCATGCCAATGCAGCTCAGAGAGGAGCCCAGAAGTTCATTCACAGCTTTATTAGGCCATTTTCTTAATTTCCTTACTCTCCCCAACTGTGTTGGTCAGTTTTTCGTTGGTGTGGCCAACATACCCAACAAGAGCAACTTACAGGAGGAAAAAGTTCATTTTGGGCTCATTGTTTCAGAGGTTCAGCACGTGGTTAGCCAACTCCATTGTTGTAGGCCAAACATCAGACAGAACATCATGGCAAAAGGGCATCACAGAGAACTGATCATGGCAGCCAGGAAGCAAAGAGAGAAGTAGGAAGGGACACCAGGGAAGATGAACCCCTCCAGAAAAAGCCCCCTATGACCCACTCCTTTAGCCACACCCTACCTGCCTACAGTTAACCACCTAGTTAGTCCTTTCATATTATTGGTCCGGTCTAACAGATGATACATGGATTTGGTCACAGCTCTTGTAATCTAATCATTTAACCTCCTGTATTAACACAGAAGTTTTGGGGGGAACATCACATGTCATTACTGTAACACCAATGTTATTTAGCTAGGAACAGGGGTGCACTTAAGTGTCCCAGATCTCATCTCTTTTGAATTCTCTGAAACTGTAATTGCCTCTAGGGACAAGAAGCAATGAAAAATCAGTAAAGATCCCCACCACCAACACCTTACTCTTGGAATCACAATTCCTCTTGGCAGAGAGAAGAGTTCAACTCTGAGTTTTAGATGTCTGCCTGGCCCCTCCTGTCATTCCTTCCATTGCCACTGTGGATTTGCCAGTGAACTGGTGTGGGTGACAATGAGAAAACAGAAGCAAAGAAACCCTGAGGCGGCGTTGTGGCTCAGTGGTGGAGTGCTGGCCTAGCATGCGTGAGGCACTAGGTTTGACCCCTGGCACCACATAAAATAAACGTATTGTGTCCATCTACAACTTAAAGAATATTAGAAAATATTTTTTAAAAATGGGGGGGGCTGGGATTGTGGCTCAGCGGTAGAGCGCTCGCCTAACACGGGCGGACCCGGGTTCAATCCTCAGCACCATGTAAAAAATAAAGGCATTGTGTTGTGCCCATCTACACCTAAAAAATAAATTAAAAAAAAAAAAAAAAAGAAAACTTTGAATTTCTCCCGCCAACTATGACCTACAGGAAGCCCCTTTCCTGCTCCTCAGACCACCAGTAGAAGATTTCTCTTGGAGTTCCTTCCGTTCATCCTGGTACACATTTCTGAGTTTCAGCTTATTTTTGAGTCTGAGTCAGGGGATACCTGAGGAGAAGAAAAATGAGAAACTCAGTGATGGCTCAGTGATTCAGAAAACTTTGAGCTCTGGTTTTGTTTCCCAACCTATTACCATTTATATTTCAGAGACCTCAGGTTTTTTTTCCCAAAGTTTTTACTTATATTTAATGGGAAAGACAGGGTGAAGTGGTTTGTTTTGGTACTGGTGCTTGAATCCTGGAGCACTTAACCACTCTGTCCCATCCCCAACCAACTAACCAACCCACCCTCCCTCCTTCCCTCCCTCCCTCCCTCCCTTTCTCTCTCCCTCTCTCCCTCCCTCCCTCTCTCCCTCTCTCTCTCTCTCTCTCTCTCTCTTTCTTTTTGTGGTGCTGGGGACTGAGCCCAGGGCCTTGTGCAGGCAAGGCAAGCGCTCTACCAACTGAGCTATATCCCCAATCCATTTTTTTTAATAGATAGTAATTTATTATAATAAAAATCAAAAGATGAGGTTGTGACTCAGTAGTAGAGTGCTTGCCTAGCATGTGTGAGGCACTGGGTTCGATCCTCAGCACCGTATATAAATAAATAAATAAATATCATAAACAACCAATAAAAATATTTTTTAAAAAAGCAAAAGGATAGGGCTGGGAAGGTAGCTCAGTGGTAAAGCGCCTGCCTAGCATCTAGCATGCATGAGGCCCTGAGTTCAATCTCCATCACCACATAAAAAATAAACAGCAACAATAAAAATGATATTTAAAAAAAAAAAGGATAATGATGTCCATCACATTCCACTGCCCTTGCTAACCCCCTGCCCCCTCCTTTTCATATATGAAAAATCGAATTGGGTGTCAACATGCTTTATATATAAACAGAGATATGAAAAATTGTGCTATATTTTTGTAATAAGAATTGTAATGCGAAAAAAAAACAAAGTACATGTATAAAGGCATGAATTGGCGTGAACATACTCTAGATACAAAGATATGAAAAATTGTACTCTATATGTGTAATAAGAATTGTAATGCATTCTGCTGTCGTGTATTTTAAAAAAAATCAATAAAACTAAAAATTAGGGCTGGAGTTGTAGCTCAGCGGTTGAACATTCGCCTAGCACGAGCAAGGCCCTGGGTTCAATCCTCAGCACCACATAAAAACAAATAAATAAAGATATTTTTTTAAAAATAAATATACAGAAAGAAAAGATGCTGATATTTGATGAAAAAGTCTATGGGCACAGAGGTTGAGAAGGAGTACACCACCTGTAATGTACATGGTATTATCTGTTACATTGAGATCATACTATTTTTGTGATTTCAGAATAAGTAATACAACAAAGCACAAAATATTAAAAGGGCAGTTAGTTCAGAGTCTTGGATATAATTTGAAAAAACAATAAAGTGAAATAATTTTTATAACTGGAAAAAAATCAAAAGGAATATCAGTTAAAACCATGATCAATTTAGACAACACTGACGTATTCTCCATTAAGTAGTCAACTCCATGAAGGCAGAGACTGTGTGACTGTTATTCACTGATGTAGCAAGAGCACTTAGCACCACACCAAGGCTGACATAGTGAGCAACCGCCCCCCTTTTTTTTCTGTATCAGGGATTGAACTCAGGGGCACTCAACCACTGAGCCACATCCCCAGCTCTATTTTGTATTTTATTTAAAAACAGGATCTCATTGAATTGCTTAGGGCATCATCATTGCTGACGCTGGCTTTGAACTTTCAATTCTCCTGTCTCAGCCTCCTGAGCCATTGGTATTACAAGGTATGCCCACTGCCACTGGCTCAGCAACCCTTTTTATATTTATTTTGAGATAAGGTCTCACTAAGCTGATTAAGGCCTTGATAAGTTGCTGAGACTCACCTCAAATTTGTGATCCTCCTTCCTCAGCCTCCCAAGTCAATGAGATTATAGGCATGCACCACCATAAGTAGACTTTTTCCTCTAAATTAAAAAAAAAAAATTTTTTGTAGTTGTAGATGGACAGAATGTTTTTATTTTATTTGTTTATTTTTATGTGGTGCTAAGGATTGAACCCAGTGCCTCACACATGCTAGGCCAGTGCTCTGTACAGCCCCAGCCCTCTCCTAATTTTTTTTTAAATTTTTTATTCTAATTTGTTATATATGACAGAGGAATGCATTACAATTCATATTATACATACAGAGCACAATTTTTCATATCTCTGGTTGTATACAAAGTATATTCATACCATTTGTGTCTTTATACATGTACTTTGGATAATGATGTCCATCTCATTCCACCATCATTTCTAACCCTATTCCCCTTCCCTTTCCCTCCTACCCCTCTGTCTTATCTAGAGTTTGTCTATTCTTCCCATGCTCCCCCTCCCTACCCCACCATGAATCAGCCTCCTTATATCAGAGAAAACACATGGCATTTGGTTTTTTGCCTCCCATAATTTTATAAGAGTGGTTTAGGGCTGGGATATAGCTTAGGGGTAGAGTGCTTGACTAGCATGTGTGAGACCCTGGATTTGTTCCATCCCAAGCATTACACACACACAAAAAGTAGATTATATGTTAATAAATTAAGATGTTATTTTATTATCATAAATGTGAGTGAAACATATAGAGCTATATGCAGTAGTAACTGTTTATCAGAGATGGGTGTTGCAATTTTTTTCTTACAACTTTTTCATTAACTTTTGATATTGTTTATGTTTTGGGGGGCCTGTGTGTTTTTTATGAAATCAAATTTATCAATCTTTTTATTGCATTTGGATTTAGAATCATAGATGGGTTGACTTTCCTTTCAACCCTGTTAAAGAGGACTTTATCGATATTTTCTTCTAGAGCCTATAAGGTTTATCCTTTTTTTAAAGGTAATTTGCTTTTTTTTGTTGTTGTTGTGCTGGGGATTGAACCCAGGGCCTTGTGCATACAAGGCAAGCACTCTACCAACTGAGCTATATCCCCAGCTTGCTTTTTTTTTCTTTTTAGTATCTTTATTTTGTTTTATTTATTTTTTAATGTGGTGCTGAGGATCAAACCCAGTGCCTCACATGTGTGAGGCAAGCACTCTGCCACTGAGCCACAACCCCTAGCCCTGTGAGGTTTATTTATTTTTTTTTTACAATTAAATTTCTAATCAAAAAAAAAAAAATTTCTAATCAATCTCAGCTTTAATCTTGCATATGATATGAGTTATGGCTGTTAACTCTCTTTTGAAAAGTATTTCAGAAATTCCACACTGCCTTGGATTTAGCAATTCACTTAAAATACTCACAAGACTCAGTAGCAGGTTATACCCAAGAAAGAGGTTTATTACAGCAAAGGATACAAAACAAAAGCAGCAGAAAACATACTGGCAGAGTCCAGAGGGGCAGATACACTTTCTGTGTCTTTCTTATCCAGGGCCATACAGAACATGCTTTCTTTGTAGCAGCCAATCATAAGGACACATGTGATATGTTTGAGTTTTAGGATCTCAGAATTTTATGAGGGCCTAGTCATATGGGAGACATATCCTGCTACCCAGCCAGCCTTAGCAACTAAAACTCAGGTCTCCAACACAAAAACAGGTGCATGTGCATCATAAATCTTGATGTTTGTACAAAGCAATTTGACAGACTGGCACAGCATGGTCTGTTGCTCCAGGTGCACACAAGCAAATCATCAATTACGGATATTAAAAAAAAAAAAATGTTAAAGGCCATACTTCCAGAGGTTGACCAAAGGTCAATCATAGTTCAAAGTTCCCTGAACACAGAAAAGAATAAGTAACCAAACATGCTATTTTAACTCTTTTCTCACAAAATGATTAACCATTTTTCCTAAGCACTTTCATGAAAGAGTCTATCTTTGCCTCAGTGATTTGTCATCTTTAACATATACTGAAGTTCCATATGTACTTTTGTTACAGAGCTGGGGCCTTCCAGGAAACTGAGGCAGTGTAAAGGCCCCTTTCACGCCCTGATTCTTGTGATCAAGTCAGAAAGATTTCAGACATGTCACTTAGAATAACAGAAATGAGTTTATTGAAGGGATAGGAAAAGGCAAGGGGACACTCAGTGGAGAGAGTGGGTCCTCTCAGAGAGGGTTAGGACAATGTGCACCTCCTGCAATTCAGTTTGTTTTTTTTTTAATATTTTTTTAGTTGTAGATGGACACAATACCTTTATTTATTTTTATGTGGATTGAGGATTGAATCCAGTTCCTCATGTGTGCTAGGCAAGCGCTCTGCCTCTGAGCCACAATCCCAGCCCCTCTAACCATATATTTTTATGGATTTAATGGTTAAATGGACTATCCTCCTGGTTAATGGACAATCCTTATCTCCCAGAGTTTCAGGGTCTGGTCAAAAAAGTCTCTCTCTTCAGGGTAACTTGGATTCCTTTTATCAACATTATTTTGGGCCTGTATTTCTCCTGCAGTTTGCTGAAGAATGTGACATATCTTGTTCACTTAGGCCACTTAGGTCAGGCAGGGCTGCAGGCAAATTGCTTTTTGGAAAAGAAAGCATGTGGGAGCCAGCACAGTTGGCCCATTTTATAGAATTATTCTCTTAACCTCTTGTTCCCATCTTTCTAATCTGTCCCCTAACACTTTTATTCATTTCTGGGCTCTCTGGTTTGTCTGTTTATTCACACAGTAAGACACACAAGATTTTCATTAAGAAGGCCTTAATATTTGGTAGAGGTTGTCCATCTGTAGCTTTTGTTTTACAGTGTTTTCCTGGCTATTCTTTTTTTTTTTTTTTTTGTACCAGGGATGCTTACTGAACCACACTGCCAGCCTTTTAAAATATTTTATCTAAAGACAGGGCTTCCCTGAGTTGCTCGGTACCTCCCTAAATTGCTGAGGATGGCTTTGAACTAATGATCCTTCTGCCTCAGCATCCTGAGCTGGTGGGATTACAAGCCTGGGCCACAACACCCAACTTCCTGGATATTCTTACATTTGTATTTCTCCATATGAAACTTAAAATTAACATGTCTATTTCCATGAAAAACCTTTTTTTCTACTTAGCTTTTTTCATTGATAATTTTCATCTGTTTTCCAGTCTTTTATTTATTTATTTTTTAGTTGTAGATGGACATAATACCTTTATTTAATTTATTTATTTGTATGTAGTGCTGAGGATTGAACCCAGTGCCTCACATGTACAAGGCAAGTGCTCCATCACTGAGCCACAAACCCAGCCCCTGTTTCTTCAAGCTTTAATCACATACAATTTTTATTAAAAAAAAAAAATCACACATTACAGAAAAGACAACAAAGAAAAACCGCATTAATCCCAATACTTTAACTAACTATTGAAATGATTTTGCTACTATTTCTTTCTTTCTTTTTATTTTATTTATTTACTTTTTTAGTATTAGGGATTGAACTCAGGGGCACACTGCCATTGAGCTATATCCTCAGTCCTTATTTATTTATATTTTTGGTGCTGGGGATTAAATTCAGGGCCTTGGTCATATGAGGCAAGCACTCTAACAACTGAGTTATATCCCCAGTTACTTTTTAATTTTTTTATTTTGAAATAAGGTCTCACTAAGTTGCCCAGACTGGCCTTGAACTTGCAATCCTCCTACCTCCTGAGTCACTGGGATTACAGATACGTACCATCATACCTGGCACCAAATTCCCTTCTTTAAGGTTGAATTACTTAAACTGTCACCAACAAATGAAAAGCCTATTCTGCATCCTTACCTTCATTATTATACCATTGGTAAGATAAAATAATTTGTCCATTTTAACACATGATCAAACTGACTTTAATTCAGTAACAACATATTTTATGAAATGTGACCTTGCCCCCTTGCCCCCCAGAATTGTTAAGCTAAGGAGCATTTGACTTCCTGAACCTGGCTGTCTTGCAGACATTCTGACATTAACAGATATTATCTTAGCAAGGATAATGTAATTCAACTCCAAAACTCTCTTCTAATAAAATCAGGGGTGGGGAGTGGGGAAGAGGATGTGTGTGGGTCTCAGTTTCTGCTATAGAAGACCCTCAATAAATGTTCGTTGATCTAAATAGAATTAATTTTTCATTATGTGATAGCGTATAATGGACAACCTTCCAATATTGGATAGATTTACATCCTGTGGCAATATAATGTATAATTCCTTAAAATAAATAAATTTACATATTTCAAAATAGGAATCTCATACTTGTAAAGGGAAATAAGCTTGGGTGAATATAATTTGCCACAGAAGAAACATGTAATTTGTATTCGAACTGAAATCATCTTGATTCATAATGCAACATCATATGGCATTTAGTTCAGTGTTCTGCATAAATTGATGTCAAGCATATCATTGTCTGAAACTGAGGTAGTTTAGTCATTTTTAAAGTTAGTGCCAAGAATCAAGCCTTTCAAAGGCAAAATTGGGTGAGATTACTTTAAGGTGCGAGCCGCGAGCTCCGCCCCATATACCTGAGCGTCCCGCTTCACCTTGGCCTAGGTGAACCACATCTCCCAGCGTCCCCTGCAGGGCTCCCGCGCCTGCGCACTGTCAGTGAAGGCGGTCCGACTGAACTCCCGCGCTCTCCCGTCGCGGCACTTAGCTTTTCTGGTCCGATTTTGCCGGGGCCATGGAAGGGGTCGCGGCGATCACGGCAGGCAACGCGGGAGCTGCCAAGGCGGAGGGAGCCGCAGTCATGCCGCCGCCGCCTCCCGTGTCCCCACCTGCCCTCACCCCGCCGCCCGCGGCCGGCGAGGAGGGCCCGGCTCCTCTGCCCGAGGTGGGGGCTCCAGGCTGCTCCGGCTCCCGGCCCCCTGAGTTGGAGCCCGAGCGCAGCCTGGGCCGCTTGAGGGGTCGCTTCGAAGACTACGACGAGGAGCTGGAAGAGGATGAGGAGTTGGAGGAGGAAGAGGAGGAGGAGGAGGAAGAGCTGAGCCACTTCTCGCTGAGGCTGGAAGGGGGCCGGCCGGACTCTGAGGACGAAGAGGAGGTATATATGGCCCCCGCTTGATCTTGCTGGGCCTCGTGGCCTCGAGGACCTAGCTCGCCCTCGCGGGTCCCCGGGGCCGACCCCGGCTCTCTGCTGCAGCCCTAGGCACTCGTGTGTACCTCAAGCCCTCCTCGCCCTGCCTGCCCAGGCGTGTGGCGGGGGAAGGCCTCTGACCCGGCCCGATTCCCAGCCGACTTGTTTTGTGAGGTCTCCGTAGGTTGCTCAGGCCCTCTGGGTCCCAGTCATTCATTCTGCAAATAATTATTGAGGTTACTGCTTGACAGACGGATTAGACGCCTAGGGTGCCGTGCCCCTTGCAGTCCACGGGTTTACAGTGCGACCCAGATAATAGGCACTCTACCTATTCATTCTGTAAACGGAGGGTGGTTTTTATTTTCTTTCTTTTTTTTAACGTAGTAGCACATTCTTCATCAAGTTAGGTAATGCAACTGACCAAATTATTAAACTTGTCCGCCAGTATGTGTAATGTTTGCCCATTTTCTAAGCAATGTGTAAGGCCTTCTTTCACTGCCAGTATACTGCATATCCAAGAGAATGAGATCCCTCTGAAACATTGCTTTATATTGTATCATTGTAACTTTTAGTAGGAGTTTGAAGGGTTAGAGGTATAGGTTTCCATGTTGTAATTAAGTTTCATGCTGTTTGTAACAGATCTTGAGATGTGGGGTTTTTTTGGGGGATGAGGGGAGGTGATACCGGGGTTTGAACTCAGCGGTACTCAACCACTGAGCCATATCCCCAGCCCAGTTTTGTATTTTATTTAGAGATAGGGTCTCACCGAGTTGCTTAGCGTCTCACCGTTGCTGAAGCTGGCTTTGAACGCCAGATCCTCCTGCCTAAGCCTCCCAAACCTGGGATTACAGGCATGCTCCACCGTGCCCTGCTGAGATGTGGTTTAAATTGTTTTGAGACCTTTCTCACTGTGTTGCCGGAGCTGATCTCCAGCTTTCAGTGTTGAGATCTTCCTGCTTCAGCTTCCAAAGTAGCTGGGAATACAGACCCAGACCACCTCACCTGCTAGTTTTAAGAATTTGAGAAGGCAGCTGGGCACAGGCCCTTAATCCCAACTGCTGAGAAGTCTGAGGCAGGAGGATGTAAGTTAGAGGTCACCTCAGCAAAAGAGTTGGGAATGTAGATCAGTGGTAAAGTGCCATTGGGTTCAATCCCCAGTGTGCAGAAAGGCAGGGGAAAAAATGAAGTTTATTTATTCTAATGTATTAAATTAGGGGCTGGGATTGTGGCTCAGTGATAGAGCACTTGCCTAGCATGTGTGAGGCACTGGTTGGATTCTCAGAATGGCATATAAACAAATAAAATTAAAAAGTATTTTTAAAAAAATTATATATGTGTTTAGTTGGGGAGGAAAAGAATTTGAGAAGGCAAAGACGTATTTTAAAACTATTTCCATTGCATTTGCAGCGCCTGATTAATCTTGCTGAGCTGACACCATATATCTTGTGTTCCATTTGCAAGGGTTATTTAATAGATGCAACTACCATTACAGAATGTCTTCATACGTGTAAGCATACAGTTTACATTTCTAAATAACATCATTAATTTTTGAAATGTTTAAAGAATCCTAATTTAAACTTTTCTTTTTAACAGTTTGTAAAAGCTGCATTGTAAGACATTTTTACTATAGCAACAGATGTCCAAAATGCAACGTAGTTGTACATCAGACACAACCACTTTACAATATAAGGTAAGAGGAATATTTATGTAACAATTGTTTTAAGTATGCTTTTTCTGAAAGCTTGAAGTTGTGTAGTTGGGAATAAATTCTTTACTCCCTCAAAATTAGAAGAAAGAGAACTACGTATTCTTTAAAGAAATGTGTGTAGAGCACTTACTATGTACCAGGCACTGTGGTATCTACTGGGGATTTGAAAAGAGAGGTAAAAGATAGGAAAAGAAAAAGAAAGGGAAACAAGCCTCTTTATTTGAGGTTTTTAAATCCCATCATACAAGTTAATGGGGCTAGTTTAGTCTTGTCATTTTTATCATACAGTATTTAGAATTTTTTTTAGAAGTAAGACCTGAAACAACTGGCCTCTGTAGTACAACTTATCTGTTATGGATCATTATAGCTGTTAAGACAAGTTTTAGTGAATGTTTAATTTCTAAAGAGAAGAAAAATACTGAAAGTAGATTAATTTAATTTTCTCAGAAAATACTGTTGATTTTGTATTGCCTTGATAGAAGAGTGTTTTATAGATGATACACAGAAGTTAAAAATACAGTGTCTACCCTCAAGCTCACATTCTTTTTGAGGGAATAATACCAAAACACAGGGAATAATTTAGTGACCCATTTAAGAATCTATGAGTACTTGTGACTAATTACTTGAGATTCTCCTCGGTGAGTTATGTCTCAGGAGCTTTAAGTGAGACCTAAAAGTAACTTGCCACTGAAAAAGGAGATACCCATTCCCCTGGAAAAACACACTTAAATCACTGTAGGAAAATGCATTTTTATGAATTCTGAGGTATTCTCCATCCTTTCCTTTTATTAGGTTGGACCGACAATTACAAGATATAGTGTACAAATTAGTGATCAATCTAGAGGAAAGTAAGTTTCTTTTATTACATAGTTGTGAACCCCAGCATCTCTGATTCTACTAGTTACATTTTAAGTGTAATTTAGTTTGTGTTTTATCATTTTTTAGGAGAAAAAAAGCAAATGCATGATTTCTATAAAGAAAGAGGTCTAGAAGTACCTAAACCTGGTAAGTTTGGGTGTATACTATAATGTATTTATAGATTACAGAATACTAACTTACTGAAATCATGGCCTTTGAAGTTCTTTTTTGGGGATAGCTAGTTATTATGTGATGAAAGAGAAATGTTTTGAGGGCAGTGCTACAGTGTAACCCAATTTAATTGTTCATAAGAATAAAAGAATTAGGGTGTACAGGCCCTGGAGCTAGATTTTCTGAATTCACTCCTAGCTCTACCATTTTATTAGGTGACTCTAGCAAGTTACTTCAATGCGTCAGTTTCCTCATCTTTAAAAGAGGGGTTATAGAAGCAGTTCATTAAAAAAAAATCAGTAATATAAGCACTTAAAACAGTGCCTGGCACATAGTAACTGCTCAAACATTATTTTTTATGATGCTGGTAATATCACACACAGTATAGAAGTCAGATAGATTTGGGTTTAAATCGTGTTGACTGTAGGCAAATTGCCTAATCTACTAAGCTTCAGGGGTTTTTTCTTATCAGTTAAAAAAAAATGAAATGTATGTAATTGCTAAGCATGAACCCTGGCACATAGTAGTGTTTAAAAAGTGTTATCTACAAATATTGATGTTCTGGTGAACTCTCTCTGTGGCCCTGATAAACCAGCCACATACTTCAGCTTTCCATTGTGGAGGAGGTCCTTGATTTGCTGTTAATTTCACTAATTTTGACATTAGTTGATACTATTAATGAAAGGAGGATTGAGTGCTTTATGACATTTTAGTCAACATAATTCTAATACACATATAATTATTTTTTTGAAATATCTTACTTTATGAAAAATTTATCCTAAATCAGCTTTCTTGTTTGGTTATCAAATAGCTGTTCCACAGTCAGTCCCTTCAAGCAAAGGAAGAACTAAGAAAGTCCTAGAATCAGTGTTTCGTATTCCACCTGAACTTGACATGTCTTTATTACTGGAGTTCATTGGGTGAGTATCCTAAAAGTCTACCCATTGATCTTAACAAAGACATTTTCTTCTTCTTCTTCTTTTTTTGGTGGTGATGGGGATTGAACCCAGGGCCTTGTGCATGCAAAGCAAGCACTCTGCCAACCTGAACTATATCCCCAGCCCAACAAGGACTTTTTTAAGTCCCAAAATTATAAAGTTATTCAAAACTCAGGTAAAATCAAGTTTTTCTTATATGCCTTTAAAAATTAATTATGGAGCTGGGGACAGTGGTGCATGCCTAGAATCCCAGCAGCTTAGAAGGCTGAGGCAGGAGGATCTCAAGTTCAAAGCCAGCCTCAGCAATTTAGCAAGACCCTAAGCAACTTAGCAGAATCCTGTCTCAAAATAAAAATAAAAGGGCTGGGATGTGGCTTAGTGGTTAAGCATCCCTGGGTTCAATCCCTGGTACCAAAAATAATAATATGTAGCCAGGTATGATGACACACTCCCATAATCCCAGTGACTGGGGAGGCTAAGGCAGGTAGATCACAATTTTAAGACGAGCCTCAGCAATTAAGCCAGACCATATCTCAAACAATAAAAAAAGAGTTAGGGATACAGTTTAGTTGCAAAATGCCTCTCTGTTCAAGCCCTAGTACCTAAATAAATAAAATATATAATATTTAAGATTTAGAAAAAGGTATAAATAGCTCAATTGGGGCTGAGATTGTAGCTCAGTGGTAGAATTCGAGCCTAGCACATGTGAGGCCTGGGTTCAAACCTCAGCACTACATAAAAATGAAATAAAGATATGTGTCTACCTACAACTAAAAAATAATAAATATTAAAAAAAAATAGCACAATAGCCATGGATAGCTTCATCATCTAGTTTAAGAAATAAACCATTAGGCCAGATGTGGTGGCACATTTCTGTGATCCCAGCAACTCTGGAGCCTGAGAAAGGAGGATTGCAAGTTCAAGTCCAGCCTCATCAGTTTATCGAGGCCCTGAGCAATTTAGACTGTTCTAGAAAGAAAGAGTGAGATTGAAATAGAGGGGTGGTGCCTGGGGGCTGAGGATGTGGCTCAGTGGTTAAGTGTCCCTGGTTTCAATCCCTGGTACCAATAAAAAAAAAAGAAAGAAAGAAACCATTAGTAATGTAGCTATCATGGCTACCTATTCTGTTCATCTCTCTCCCTCAGAAGTTAATAACAACTTTCCTAAAAGTAGGGTTTATTATCATTTTTCATAGGCTTAACAAAATGTATCCTTTTCTAAACAACATATAGAACTGTTTTTACAAATTTAAAAACTTTAATTGCATAGTGTGTTTTTTAACTTGCTTATTTTTACTCAATTTTGTGAATCACTCATGTTAGAAAGTATAACACTAATTCATTCATTTTCACCATTGTCTGATAATTCATTAAAATGAATATGTGATGATGTACCTTTTCTTGTACTGCTAAACAATTTGGTGGTTTCCAGGTGTTTATTTTTGTTGTTGTTTTTTGCTATTACAGTGTTGCTAGAAACATTTTTCTACGGATCTTTTTTGTGCATATGTAGTAGATCTAAGGGTATAGATCTGCTGAGTCTTAGGATATATTTCTTCTCAATTTTATTTTGATTTTACCAAGTTATTTTCCAAAGTAGTTAGATATCTAATTCAAATCAATTGCTTCAAACACTGTAGGATATGGTATATTCCTTTAGAGTGCAGCTTTGTAAAACAGACTTATCGTGGTCATAGAGTTGGCATGTGTCAAACGTTCTCAGATACTATACTTACATAACTCACAGAATAAAATGCCTTTCTTAGAAAAATTTAGAATCTAGGGCCTCACCTAGGTGAGTGCTTTTTTTTTTTTAATATTTCTTTTAGTCTTGGATGGACACAATAGCTTTATTTTATTTATTTATCTTTATGTGGTGCTGAGGATCAAACCCAGTGCCTCACATGTGCTAGACAAGGTTCTACCACTGAGCCACAACTCCAGCCCTTGGAGAGTGCTCTTTTACTGAGGTACATCCCCAGCCCTTCAGTTCTGTATTTCTAAATTGAGCATTCTAACAACAACAAATACTCAGTGTGTTCTATATATACATACCTTTATCTATATACAATACCTTTATCTATCTATCTATCTATCTATCTATTTATTTATGTGGTGCTGAGGATCGAACCCGGGCCTCACGCATGCCAGGCGAGCGCGCTACCGCTTGAGCCACATCCCCAGCCCCTCTATGTGTTCTTAACAGTTCTTAACGTGTTCTATTTTTTTTGGGGGGGGGGGTGGGTACTGGGGATTGAACTCAGGGACACTCAACCACTGAGCCACATCCCAAGCCCTATTGTATTTTATTTAGAGACAGGTCTCACTGAGTTTCTTAGTGCCTTGCTATTGCTGAGACTGGCTTTGAACCTATGATCCTCCTGAATCAGCCTCCCAATGTTCTTTTTTTAAAAAAAAAAAAAAATTTTTTTTTAGTTGTAGTTGAACATAATACCTTTATTTTATTTATTTTTATGTGGTGCTGAGGATCGAACCCAGGGCCTTGCATGCACTAGGTGAGCACTCTACCACTGGGCCACAATCCCAGCTCCCCCCCACCATGTTCTTTTTTTTAATTAGGCTTATTTTTATTTGTTCTAATTAGTTGTATCTGACAGCAGAATGCATTTCAATTCATTGTACACAAATGGAGTGCAACATTTCAATTCTCTGGTTGTACACGGTTTAGAGACACACCGTTTGTGCAGTCATACACATACCTAGGGTAATAATGTCCATCTGATATTCTTTTTAAATTTTTTTTTTTTTTTTAGTTATAGATGGACACAATACCTTTCTTAATTTATTTTTATGTGGTGCTGAGGATTGTACTCAGTGCCTCACATGTGCTAGACAGGTACTCTATTGTTGAACTACAGCTCCAGCCCTTTTACCATGTTCTTAAGATTGAAATAATGCAGAGGCCTGGGGTTGTGGCTCAGTGGTAGAGTGCTTGTATTTATTTACAATAAATAAGTAAAGAAAGCAAAGAGAATGAAAGATTGGTTAGGTCGTGCATGGTACTCTATACAACATATAAATGCTAAAAAAAATCGGATTCATATGACATATGAGTATGATATAGCTAAAACTTGATGCATAGTAGTTTTTTGTAAACCAGAGAGGTAATATCCACTGTATTTTGCATTTGCCCATCAAAAGTACTGTGATCATCTCTGGGTAGGTATCACATTTTAAGAGAGGTTGGTAAATCAAGGTGTAATCAAAATAATAAAAGGTTTGAGAGCTTGGGTTGTGGCTCAGCGGTAGAGTGCTTCCTAGCACGTGTGAGGCAATGGGTTCGATCCTCAGCACCACATATAATAAATAAAGGTATTGTGTTGGTCTACAACTAAAAAAAAGGTTTCTAAATGTATGCATTTTATTTGGCTGTGGAAGAACAAAATAGTTAGTTTCAGATCTTTAGATGATGATCGCATGGAGCCAGGTGTGGTAGTAAATGCCTATAATCCCAGCAGCTCGGGAGGCTGAGACAGGAGGATCATGAATTCAAAGTCAGCCTCAGCAATTTAGCAAATTTTTTTTTGGTGGGGGGGGGTACTGGGGATTATAGCCACATTCCCAGCTCTATTTTGTATTTTATTTAGAAACAGGGTCTCACTGAGTTACTTAGTGCCTCACTTTTGCTGAGGCTGGCTTTGAACTCACCATCCTCCTGCCTTAGCCTCCTGAATTGCTGGGATTATAGGCATGCACCACTGCACCTGGCCCCCCAAAACTTTTTTAAGTCGAATTATCACATGAGAAAGATCTAATTTACAAGAGCACCAATAGACAAAATGAGGCCAGTAGTAAGGTATAGGTTGCCAGGAGAAATATGTTCAATTTAGTACAAGAAAGACTTTCTAACAAAGTTGCCCACAAGTAGAATGGGCTCCCTTTGTCAGTTAAGAAACTTTCTGGAAGTTGGCATGATGATACATGCTTGTAATCCCAGTGATTTGGGAGACTGACGCAGGAGGATCAAATATTTGAAGACAGCTTGAATAACTTAGCCAGATCCTGTTTCAAAAGAAAAAATTTAAAAAAGGCTGAGGATGTAGCTCAGTAGTAAAGCATCCCTGGGTTTATCTCCCAGTACAAAGAGAAAAGGAAAAGAAAATCCCTCTAGATATTCAGGCAGAAGTCATTTGCCCATACATCTCGCATTCTTTAGGGATTTTTTTGTTGTTGTTTGTTTTTTGATGCTGGGGGTTGAACCCAAATCTTGTGCATGCACATGTTTTACCACAGAAGGCACACCTAGCCCAAGTGATCATTCTTGTAATGAATAGAAGTTTTATTTTATAACTCTAATGTTATATTGTAATCTTATATATATGTAATATATTTGTACTTTATTAAGATATCTATATTATATAAACAATTGTTTCTAACCTAATATATAGATGTATATTAATATAGTATACAAATTATGCAGCATATTATATATATAATGTCTATCTCTGTATAAACGTGTGTGTGTGTTTGGTGTGTATGTGTATGGTGCTAGGGATTGAACCCAGAGCCTTGTGAATGGTAGGCAAGCACTTTATCATTGAGCTATAATCCCAACCCCTTTTAGGTATTATATTTTTATAATAAAGAATACTGTGGAGATAATGCAATTGTGATATTGCTTGTTCATAACATGACAGGGAAGAAGGAACATATGAAGTGTGAATACCAGCTTTATCATATATAGCTCTGTGTGACTTGAAGCAAGTTATTCAACCTCTATGATCTCAATTTCCCCATCTGTAGAATAGGAATACCCATACCTGATTTGTAGGGCTATTGTCAGAATTAAATGAAAATCATACATAGTATAAGAAGATAATGCCTGGAGCACAGTATATGCTCAACACAAGTTAGTGCTCCTTATCTCCCTGTGATATAATAAAGAAATCCCTTTGGGCTTTTCTGTAAAAGGCAAACAGTAAAATCAAGCCCAGTGGTTATGTTACAAGTAAAACAGCAGAAAGGTGGCAGCCTTCTTGTAAGAAATTATATCAAATTACTGTGGAGGGAAAATACATTCATTATGATTTTAAAAAACAAACATTGTTCTTCAAGTTGGAAAATGTTACAATAAGTGTGGGGAAAATCTAAATATTAACGATATCCTTTTTTGCAAATTTATTGTACAACGTGATGACTACAATTAATAATAATGTGTTATGTGCTTGAAAAATTGCTTAAATATTCTCACTGCACACACACACAAAACAAGTATATGAGCTGGACCTGGTGGTATTTGCCTATAATCCCAGCAGTTTGAGACGCTGAAGTAGGAGGATCGCAAATTCTAGGCCAGCCTCAGCTACTTTGCAAGACCCTCAGCAACTTAGTGAGACCGTGTCTCAAAATAAAAAGGATTGAGGGTATAGCTCAGTGACAAAGTACATCTGGGTTCTATCTGCAGTGGGCCTCCCCCACAAAGAAAGTTATGAAGGGATGGATATATTATCTCAATTTAATCATTTGGTTGTACATATATATTGAAGCTGAAATGGCACATTGTACATTGTAAATATATACATTTTTTAAATTTTCAATTATATACTAATAATGCTAGATGAGATGGCAAGTAAATAAAATTCTAGACGTTTTCTATAAATAATGTATTTTTAACTTCTGAAGTATGGATGGTAGTGGCTGGATAAAACTGCCTTCATCTTACCACTAGGTGGCAGAAATGACAATTACATTTATTTATTTCCTAAAGACTTAGGTGACTTTTACATTAGACTGATGTTTCTCAAATATTTATATTCAAGTTATTTTTCTGTTGTTTTATGACTAGACATATAACTTAAAGTATTAAATATTGATTAACTTTGCTCTCATTTTTCAGTGCTAATGAAGGCACGGGACATTTTAAGGTATTTTACTTTTATTTTTTCATTCATTTCATAAGAGAATTCCTTAGCACACAAATTTGGTTCAGATTAGCAACCAAATGGAGACGGTCTTACTTCATAATAAAAATATTTTTAAATAAGTTATTGAAATATGAAGTATATTCTACAGCGACCTATTATAATAGGTTCATGAAGGGAAGTGTTATTAAGTAGGGATTTGTTATTAATTCAGAACTGTGGATAATTTTTCAATTAAAAAAATGCTATGTTAAAAAAAGCTAAAATCAAATGCTATGTTAACTTGGTGATTAATACAATTTCAAAGCATTTTTTGCATAGTTGGCATTTAGTTAAGTATGAGCTTAAAATTTTATTTACATATAACATGTTTGACTCAAGTTAACCTGCCCTAACTTGTTATTTTAATCATTCACTGAGATTTTAGAGGTAAGAATGCATTCCTTTGTAACATACGTAAAGTTCAGAGTTGTCCTAAAGGCTCAAATCACAGGTGCTATTGATATAGTGTTGGTGCTATAGTATGAGTTATTCAGAAAAAGTCAAATTTTTAAAAAGGATTAACTGTTTAGGTTTCCAGTGACTTTTGTCAAAGTCTATGTAACTTTTGTCAAATTATACCTGGTTGGACATACTGCTTTGTTTTGTGAACACAATAACTTAAAGAAATAATTAAAGCATAAGAATACGTAGGTACTTCTCTGGATAAAGTACATTATATAGATGTCTCAGAGTTTATTGTGATGGAGGGAATGCAATGTTAAGTCCCCATGATTTTTGGTGACTTTAAAGTATCAAACTATTGGTAATTAACTTTAGAAATTGTTTCATAGCATTTGTTTAGGAAACTGTCATATCAATGAATGTTTCATAATACATGTAAGAAAATGGCAGTTAAGTTTATAAATGGTACAATGACAGGGTTGTATGATTCTGGAGTTCCCTGAAGACATCTCTGCACTGAGTTATGGTGTCTTGACAGGCCAGCATTTTTTAGAACTCATGAAGAAAGAATTGGGAAATAAATTGAAATGTTACTCTACTGCTTCAATAGAAGCACATGTACACGTAGAATTTTGTTCCTGATTATTGCACATCAAAAAACCAAGATGACAGAACCACCTGTAACATATTCTTGCCAGAACAGATGGGAAGGTGATCATGCTTACAGATTTGATTGCTCATTTCCTGGAAATATTGGGGACAAAGGAACACAATGACATAAAGTAATAGGTCCAGTGTAGATAGTGGAAAACTACATGGCAAGCAATTCTTTTCTTCAGCAAATAAAAGGGAAAGAAATGAAGAAAAACCTATTGATTAAAGTAGCTGAGGGGACATATAAATTAATTTCAATGTATGAGCCTTATTTGGATTTGATTTGAAAAATAATCTGTGAAAAGCTTTTGAGCCACTTGTGGTGGCACACACCTATAATCTCAGTCACTTGGGAGGCTGAGTCAGGAGGATTGTAAGTTCAAGACCAGTCTAATCAACTTAGTGAGACCCTGTCTCAAAATAAATATAGGGTTCAGGATGTAGCTCAGTGGTCGAGTGCTTGTTCAGCATGCATGAAGCCCTGGGTTCCATCCCCAACATGGCAAAAACAAAACGAAAATGTATAAAGGGATAGAGATGTAGTTCATTGGGATTCAATCTCCATTATTTGCAAAAAAATTTAAAGTTTTTGGGATAATATCCCCCATTTGGAAACTACCCAAATATCCATCAACTGATGAATACTTAAACAAAATGTAACATATCCATGTGATAGGATATTATTTGTAAAAAGAATGATATACTGACACATGCTACAGCATGGATGAACCTTGAAAACACTGCTAAATAAAAGACACTAGTCACAAAAGGCTATCCATCTATTGTATGGTTCCATTTATATGAAATATCCAGAACTGGGAAATCTATAGAAGCAAAGTAGATTAAATGGTTGCCAAGACTATAAGAGAGAATGACTTAATTTATATGGGATCTTTTTGGGGTCATGAAAACATTTGAACTTAGATAGTGATGGTAGTTGTTCAACTTTGCAAAGATGCTAAAATCCACTGAATTGTACATTTTTAAAGGGTGAATTTAGTGGTACATGAATTATATCTCAAGAGAACTGTTTTTTGGTTTTTTTTAAGTAATTAAGCCATGATCCAATAGAAATTTAAAGTAGAAGCATTGTTTATAATTTATTTGGTATAAACTTATTGGGAATATAAAAATTGTATCTGGGCGCTGGGGTTGTTTCTCAGCGGTAGAATGCTTGTCTAGCATGTGTGAGGTCCTGGATTCGATCCTCAGCATCACATAAAAAATAAATAAATAAAAGGTATTGTGCCCAACTACAACTAAAAAATAAATATTTTTGAAAAATTGTATCTCAGCTGGGGTTGTGGCTTAGTGGCAGAGCACTCGCTTAGCACGTGCAAGGTCCTGGGTTCAATCCTCAGCACCACATAAAAAGAAATAGAGCTATTATGTCCAACTATAACTAAAAAATAAAATATTAAAAAAATTGTATCTGATAAATGTTACTATTTTAGTTTGAATCCACCACTGGTTATTATGTGTTTTTTTTTTTTATAAAATTTTAATTTTATTCCCTCAGCCCTAGAAAACAAAATCATTTTCTTCTAGAGAAAAATAAATAAAAATAGAGACAATTGTTGAAATTTGAAGCTTACTAGATATTTTCTGATATCAAGGAATTTTAAGGTGTGATAATGATATTATACTTGAGTTTTTAAAAAGTTCTTTAGAGATATACCAAAGTACTTTCAGATGAAATGCTATATTTTGGATTTGCTTCCAAACACATGTGGGGGACAAGGGTGAGCCAGGAAATAGGATAGATAGGATGGGAAATAGGTGAATGAATCTAAAACAAGATTGACCTTGAGTTGCTAAAGCGAGGTGATAAGTATATAGGAATCATTATACTATTCTCATAGTTTTGAGATATTACATTTTCTGTTAAACTGATAATACAGATGTTAATTTGTAGGCTTATAACTATGAGAAGTGATGAATGTATTGTTTTAGAAATAAATGATTCTATTAACTGTATTTTGTGACTTTTTACATTGTTGAAACAGTCTTTTACACAATTGTAGTTAACAAATTTGCAGTCTCATTGTTTTTAACTTCTGTATTTATAATAGATGTTCTACTTATAGCTTTTTCAGTATAATTTAGTATTCCATTACTTTAAAAACATTACTTATGCATGCAAGGCAAACACTCTACCAACTGAGCTATATCCCCATCCCAATATTTCAGTATTCTTATAAAGATGAATCAATCTCTTTCTCTTTCCCACCTTCTCTTTTGTATTTAATAAGTGAGTTCAAATTAAACCTATTTTACTAGGTTGATACCTGGTTGTTAAATGTCTAACTCCCTAAACCTATGAATCAATGTCATGAATTCTCTTTTCCATATTCAATATAAAAGTTTCTACAAAGCAGCAGCATTTTAACTTTTTGGTTTTTGGTTGTGGGTCTGGTGATTTAACCCTGAGGCACTTTACCACTGAACTACATCCTCAACCCCCAACCCCTTTTTTTCAATGTTTTAGTTGTAGGTCGGCACAATATCTTTATTTCATTTTTATGTGAGGTGTGAACCCAATGCCTCATGTGTGCTAGGTGAGCATTCTATCACTGAGCCATAACCCCAGCCCACATCCTTTTTGTTTTTTATTTTGATACCTGTCTCAATAGGTTGCTGAGGGCCTCACTGAGTTTCTGAGGGCTCCACTAAATTGCTGTGCCTGACCTCCAATTTGTGAGTGGCTGGGATTACAGACATCTGCCACTATGCTCTGCAACATTGTAACAACAGTCTAAGAAGTAGACAGAATCGAACTTTCATATACCCATCATCAGCTTTACCAATTATTAACTAATGTCCAATTTTATTTCTTCTATGCTCCCATCCATTCACCTTTCAACAGTCCTCAGCACTATACTACTTATTCTGGAAACACTTCAATTTTCTTTTTTTGGTACTGGAGATTGAACTCCGGGATACTCAGCCACATTTGGAGCCATATTCCAAGCCCTATTTTGTATTTTATTTAGAGACAGGGTCTTGCTGAATTGCTTAGCACTTTGCTTTTACTGAGGCTGGTTTTGAACTTGTGATCCTCCTGCCTCAGCCTCCCAAACTGCTGGGATTACAGGTGTGCACCACCATGCCTGGCAACATTTCAGTATTCTTTTTTTTTTTTTTTTTTTTGTGGTGCTGGGGATTGCACTCAGGGCCTTATGCATGCAAGGCAAACATTCTACCAACTGAGCTATATCCCCAGCCCAACATTTCAGTATTCTTAAAAAGATGAATCAGGGGCTGGGGTTGTGGCTCAGTGGTGGAACGCTTGCCTAGTATGCAAGAGGCACTGGGTTCTATCCTCAGAACCACATAAATGTAAAATAAAGATATTGTGTCCACTTAAACCTTAAAAAATAAATATTAAAAAAAAAAGATGAATCTTTCTCTTTCCCTTTCCCACTTTCTCTTTCTTTTTTCCCCTTGGTCTAGGGATTGCACTGAAGGGTAATCTACCCAGCCTATATTTTATTTTGAAGTAGTGTCTTGCTAAGTTGCCCAGGCTTGCCTAGAACTTGTAACCCTCCTTCCTTAGCCTCCTAAATCACTGTGGTTATAGGCATGTGCAACTGTGCCTTTGTTTTCTTTTTAATGACCACATATCATACCTAAAAATGTTACTAAATGTCCATTTTATGAAAGATAAAAATAAGATGGGCAGAACTATTCTGAACTAAAGATTACAGAGATGTGACAAACAAATGCAGTGTGTGATCCTTCTTTGAGTTAGATCAAAAGAAATACAGTTTATGCAGGGTGCGGCAGCGCATGCCTTTAATCTCAGGAGGCTGAGACAGGAGGATCACGAGTTCAAAGCCAGCCTCAGCAATGGCAAGATCCCAAGCAATTCATTGAGACCCTGTCTCTAAATACAAAATAGGGATGGGGATGTGGCTTAGGGGTTGAGTGCCCCTGAGTTCAATCCCCAATACCAAAAAATAAGAAGAAGAAGAACAGTTTATAAAGAATATCATTATAACAATTGGAGAAATTTGAGTATGGACTTATTTACATAATTATATTAATTTTAAAAATTTTTAGGAGTACTTCCATACCACTTCCTGACAATTACATTATAGTTAATTAGGAAAATCAAATCCCCTTACTCTGAAAAGTTAACTGCCAGTCTGTTTAGTTTTAAATATTTCAGTGCCTGCGAATAATTCTAGTTGTCTAAGGAAAAAAAAATACACATATACACACATAAGAAAAAATGAAGCAAATAAAGTAATGTATTAATAGATGGTTAACTAAGTGAAGGTTATTGGAGAGTTTTTTATTTTTATAACTTTGTAAATTTGTCATTTTTTAAAGCTTGAGGGTAATGAATGAAAGAATTAACAATTTCTTTCTTTCTTTTTTTTTTTTTTTAGTTGTTGATGGACCTTTATTTTATTCATTTACTTATATGCAGTGCTGAGAATCAAACCCAGTGCCTCACACATATGAGGCAAGCGCTCTACCACTGAGCCACAACCCCAGCCCAACAATTTCTTATTATCAAATATCTAGAGCTAGGCTCAGTGGTATACATCTATTGCCCAAGCTATGTG
Organism: Marmota flaviventris; assembly: GCF_047511675.1. Lineage (NCBI taxonomy): Eukaryota > Metazoa > Chordata > Mammalia > Rodentia > Sciuridae > Marmota > Marmota flaviventris. The sequence continues at coordinate 24,911,040 of NC_092501.1, forward strand.
GGCTGAGGCAGGAAGATAACCTGAGCCCAAGACTTTGAGAACAGTGTGGGCAACATGATGAAACCCTATCGCAAAAGAAGGAAAAAAGAAATCTACTTGATATTCAAAATTTTGTCTAAATTGTAGTATGGCTTTGTTTTAGTTGTTAGGTCATTAAGGTTTCTATTTCCTTATTTTTTCTTATAATTTTTGTTGACAAAACTGAGTCACTTGTCCTGTAGTTTCTGACAGATTGAAGGTTTTTAAAATTTTTTTTCCCCCTCCAGAACCTGGGTTTGAACCTATGGCCCCACACATGCTTGACTTTGTGGCAAGCACTCTACCACTGAAATATATCCCCAGTCCTTTTTATTTTGAGCCAGGGTCTTGCTAAATTGCCTAAGCTGGGCTTGAACTTGTGATCCTCCTGCTTTAGCCTCCTGAGTAGCTGGGATTACAGAAGTGTGCCACTGCACCCAGTTTCCCTGCCCGCTCTCTTTGGCAGAGTCTTGCTGTGTTGCCCTGGCTGGTCTCCAATTCTTGGGTTCAAGTGATCCTCCTATCTAAGCCTCCAGAGTAGCTGGGACTACAGGTGTGTGCCACTGCACCCTGCTTATTATGGAAAATTTTAAACTCATACAATATTAGACAGAATAGTATAACGGAATCCTGTGTACATATTCGTTTATACCTTCACTGCTCTTCTTCCTCTCATACAATTTTTAAAAAATATTTTTAATTGTAAATAGATACAATACCTTTATTTTTTTATGTGGTGCTGCAGATCGAACCCAGTGTCTCACATGTACTAGGCAGGCACTCCACTACTGAGCTATAATCCCAGTCCCCCTCTCATAATTTTGAAGCAAATCCCAGACTGTATATCATTTTTACATAAGTAATTCAGTTTGCTTCTAAAAGATAAGGGCAGGGTTGGGAATGTAGCTCAAAGGTAGAACATTTGCCTAGTGTGTGCAAAACCCTGGGTTTGATCACCAGCTCAGCAAATAATAATAATAACAACATCAGTAATAAAAATAAATAGAGGATAAGGGCTATTCTTAGCCATGTATAGTGATGCACACCTATAATTCCAGTTACTTGAGATGCTCAGGCAGGAGGATCACAAATTCAAGGTTAGCTAGAGCAACTTAGTGAGGCCCTGTCTCAAAAACAACAACAAAAGGTTCTGGGGATGTAGCTAAGTAGTAAAGCACTTCTATGTTCAATCTCCAATACCAGAATAAATAAATAATAAGGACTACTTTAACATAATAATGATACTACATCTTTTTTTTTTCTTTTTAGTTTTACTATTCCTTCTCCATTTTATTTTTTCTTTGCAGTTTTTGTTGTTGAAGAAACTAGGTTTTAAACATTTGATCCTGTGTATTCTCTCTGTCTTTGAATTGTAAGTTTACTACTTGAAATGAATGAATAACTTTTACTCTGAATTGCTACCCCTCCCCTGCCATTTCCTCTTTATCTTTCTTTTTGATGAGACAGGACCTGACTATGTTGCACAGGCTGGCCTCAAAAACCTGGGCCCAAGTGATCAGCCTCCCAAGTAGTTGGGACTACAGGTGTGTGCCACATGCTCAACATTTTTTCTTTTTGCAGATTAGGGATCAAATCCAGGACCTTGATTATGTTAGGCGAGCATTATACCACTTAGCTATACCCCTAGCTCTCTATCTCTCTTTTTTAAAAAATGATACTAGGGATTGAACCCAGAGTCTCCTGTATGCTAGACAAGCATTCCACCCCTGAGATAAACCTACAGCCCTTTGTTGTGGTTTTGATGTGCTATTAAATTATCCTAGCTACTTGAGTGGGTGAGGCAGGAGGATCTCAGTCCAGCCTGGGCAAGACCCTATCTGGAAATATAAATAAAATAAAATTTAAAATGGCTGGAGGTATAGCTTAGTGGTAAAATGACCCTGGGTTCAGTCTTCAGTACCACAAAAATAATAAAATAAATAAGCTAGAAAGCCTTTCTATTAAATAAATTTTTTTTTTTTTTAAAGATAGAGTGAGAGAGGGAGGGAGGGAGAGAGAGAGAGAGAGAGAGAGAGAATTTTTAATATTTATTTTTTAGTTCTCGGCGGACACAACATCTTTGTTTGTGTGTGGTGCTGAGGATCGAACCCGGGCCGCACGCATGCCAGGCGAGCGCGCTACCGCTTGAGCCACATCCCCAGCCTTAAATAAATTTTTGACATACTTTTCAGAGAGGAAAAACAGAGAAGAATTTCTATTTTTCTTTGGAATATAAATGAACTCAAATTTCATAGTAATTTTTCTCTCAAGAAAATTAAATCAGCTTTGCTATAAAATATGTCTTAAGGTACACATTATCTTTTTTTTTTTTGGTACTGAAGATTGAACCTAAAGGAACTTGACCACTGAGCCTCATCCCTAGCCCTATTTTGTATTTTATTTTGAGATAGGGTCTCACTGAGTTGCTTCGTGCCTTTTGCTGAGGCTGACTTTGAACTCGCGATCCTCCTGCCTCAGCCTCCAGAGCTGTTGGGACAGACAAGTGCTGCTGCGCCCGGCAAGATATACATATTTTAAAGATTTACATATTTTATATTTGTGTATACATATATAAATTCTGAAAATAGATTTATCTGTTTATTTTTGTAGCCATTGGAAAAGAAGTTTGTTCGAGTTTCAGGAGAAGCCACTATTGGACATGTAGAAAAATTCCTCAGAAGAAAAATGGGTCTTGATCCAGCTTGTCAGGTACAGTGCATCATGTATGTAAAAGGACAGGTGAAGATGTGAGATTACCTTTACCCATATTGACGAAATAACTGTTTTGTTTTTTCTTGCTAGGATTTTGTGTAGTGGCTTTGTTTTATGATACTGTAGACATTGTAAATACCAATTGAATGTTGATACACAGTGATTCCCACCCCCAACTTTGATCACATTTGATTTTCTGTTCATTTCTTTTTGCCATCAATGACCATCTCTTAGTGTTAGAGGAAAGCTGAGGATATGAGAAATATTTAAGAACTTCTAGACTCTCAATTCTAGCTCTTTCTCATTTGGTAGTAAAGCAAAAGATTACTTATCATCCACTTTTCTTCAGAGAACATCCTTGCAAGTGTAGTGTAATAAGCAAGCTCAAAATACCTGGAAAAGTGTCAGGGCATGGTGGTACATGTCTGTAATCCCAATAAGTCAGGAAGCTGAGACCCTAAGCAACTTTGTGAGACCCATCTCAAAAAATTTAAAGGGCTAGTGCTATATCTCAGTGGTTAAGCTCCTCTGGGTTCAATCCCCAGTACTAAACAAACCCTAGAAAATTGTTATATCTGTCTAAGGTAGACCTTATTAGTTTTGGTGGATTTTTTTTGTTTTTTTTACAGTGCTGGGAATTGAACCCAGGACCTTGTGCCTGCTAGACAAGTACTCTATAGTGCTAAGAATCGAACCCAGTGCCTCACACATACCAGGCAAGTGTGCTACCGCTGAGCCACAGTCCCAGCCCCCCTATTAGTTTTTTTTTAAGGATTATAAAATATCTCTTTTTGCTCTCCAGCCCCACCAAAAAGCAAAAAATAAACAAACAAAACCCCTCCTATTCTAGTTGTATAATATTTTCTTGTAAACTGTAAATCTCAAACCTTACATATTATTGAACATTAAAGATACACATATGTATAGTTATGTGGTTCCAGTGAAAATGCACTGGAAATAGCACTGCTTTTTCATTAGTCAAATTTATAAGGAGTTTTTATAATTCTCCATATGTGTAAAATTTTATGGAATATTTCTTATCTAAAATATCCTGCTGTTTACTAAATTGGTAGTTATGTTAAAATGATGCTGAAATTTTGTTAGTGTTTTTAGTACCATAGTACTAAAAATGTATATTAAATCAAATTAAAGTGATCTCTCTGAGCTTGACATATACTGGTTGATTCTCATGTACAATGAAAATTAGAGGGCTGGGGTTGTGGCTCAGTGGTAGAGCGCTTGCCTAGCACATGTGAGGCCCTGGGTTCGATCCTCAGCATCACTAAGAATAAATAAATAAATAAATGTATATATAAAAAAAGAAAATTAGAAATAACTTATTACCTTGTAACCATGGCATAATTGAGGCTCTCCTTGGGCTTTGGGTTAGAGACAGTTGTTTAAGGACTCCTGCACCAAGAATTGTGAGTGATCTTAACAAACAGTCTAATGTTTCTAAAACAGGAGGGGTCCTCTCTAGGATTTAGATTATAAGTGCCACATGTGGTGATTTAAGAGATTTTGATTGTCAGGACTGTGGATGAAACTCAGTGGTTAGCATTTTCCTAGCATGTATGAGAAGCCCTGAGTTCAATCCCTAATTCTGGGAGAGGAAAAAAAAAAAAAACCCAGAAAATTGATTCCCAAAACTCAAAGTTGGTATCCCACCACCCATTTATTATTTTTTTGACAAAATTATCTATATTTATTATATACATGATGTTTTAAAGTATGTATACTCTGTGGGATAGCTAAATCGAGCTAATTTGCATAGTATGCTTTTTTCCTTCCCTTTTTTTTTTTTTAAGTAAGAATACTTATTATGTTGATATTCTCTCCTTCATTTCTTCATATGGTGTCTTGCAGAAAGTGATCTGATGTGCTCTTGTTCTTCCATAGGTAGATATCATCTGTGGTGATCACTTGCTGGAGCAGTACCAGACTCTAAGGGAGATCCGACGTGCAATAGGTGATGCAGCAATGCAAGTAGGTCTCTGTTCTTCCTTAAAGTAACTAGCTGGGTGTGCTGGCACATGCTTATAATCCCAGCTACTTGTCTGAAGCAGGAGGATCAGCTTCAGCAGCTTAGTGAGATCCTGTTTGAAAATAAAAAATAAAATAAAAAGGACTAGGCATGCAGAACAGTGGTAAAGTGTCTCTGGTTCAATCCCCGGTATCACAGAGTGAATGGATAAATAGATGAAATGACTTACATTATAGAAGACTCACTGATTGAATAATATCTAGTCTCTTTTGTGTCTTTATAACAAAATACCTGAAGAAGATTAACTTACAAAGAAAATAATTTATTTGGCTTGTGATTCTGGTGGCCAAAAGGCCCAAACAGATAATGTTTGTGTCCTTGCCAGAGTCCCCTGGCTGAGAAGTAGAAAGGGATCTAGCAATATTCATAAGGGGTACCTGTGCAAGAAGTGAGCTAAAATAGTTGAACTTGCTTTATAACAACCCATTCTTGAGGGAATTGATCCAGTCCTGTAAAAAGACCTGACCCCCTCCCTTGAGACTTCATTCATGTCCTAATCACCTTCCACTTTACCTCTCTCTCTCTCCTTTTTTTTTTTTTTTTTTTTACTGGTGATCAAACTCAGGGGCGCTTAAACCCTGAGCCACACTCCCAGCCCTTTTTTGTATTTTATTTAGAGACAGGGTCTCTCTGAGTTGTTTAGGTCCTTGTTAAGCTGCTGAGGCTGGCTTTGAACTCCTGATCCTCCTGCCTCAGCCTCTGGAGCCGCTGGGATTACAGGCATATGTCACACCCGGCAACTCTACTTCAGGTTTCCATCATCTTCACACTGCCACACTGGGGACCAAGTTTCCAGCACATGAACCTATAAAGAGAAATCATATCCAAACCATAGTGAATAGTTAAAACTGACACCATTAATGGAGACATCTAAATAGAAAATATAAATATAGATATATTGACATGTTTATATTTATAAAAATATACTATATAGAAACTAAAAATTTTAGACATCTAGATATAAACTTGAATAATTATTTCATAAAATATTATTTTATTGAAATAATTTTGAGATCTTGAAAGAGCTTGCAATCCACATTTCCATTTTATATCTGTGCATATCAGTATACTGTTTTATAAAATGATGCTTTTCATTTATGAAACATAACTATGCAAAAATTAACATGTAAAATATAATTTCTATGCATATAAAAACTGTTAAGGATCTTTTTTTTTTAAGAGAGAGAGGGAGAGAGAATTTTTTAATATTTATTTTTCAGTTTTCGGCAGACACAGCATCTTTATTTGTATGTGGTGCTGAGGATCAAACCCAGCACATGCCAGGCAAGCGCGCTACCGCTTGAGCCACATCCCCAGCCCCTAAGGATCTATTTCTGTTATACAAATTCATTTGCATTGATCAGTTACTAAGTCTAGAATAGATCTGATGGTTCAGAGACATTGTATGGGGTTATGCTTTATTTGACTTATTCTGTATTTTTTATATATATATATTTTTTAATATGTTTATTATTTTTAATGTATTTTTTTGTGGGGATTGAGTCCAGGGCATTGTACATTCTAGGCAAGCACTCTATCATTGAGCTTATCTCTAGGCTCCCTACTTTTTTTTTTTTTTTGGTACTGGGGGGTTGAACTCAGGGGCACTCAACCACTGAACCACATCCCCAGCCCTATTTTGTATTTTTAGAGACAGGGTCTCACTGAGTTGCTTAGCGCCTCACTTTTGCTGAGGCTGGTTTTGAACCCGCAATCCTCCTGCTTCAGCCTCCCAAGCCGCTGAAATTATAGGTGTGTACCACCACACCATACTCTCTAGCCCTTTAAATTTTATTTTGAGATATGCTAGCTTTTTTTTTTTTTTTAATACCTTTATTTTGTTTGTTTATTTATTTTTATGTAGTGTTGAGGATCGAACCCAGGGCCTCACGCATGCTAGGCAAGCGCTCTACCACCGAGCCACAATCCCAGCCCGCCATGCTAGCTTTGAACTTGTGATCCTTCTGCCTCAGCCTTCTGAGTCACTGAGATTACCGGTTTTTCCACTGCACCCATTGAGACAAGCTAATTTTTTTAAAAAAATTGTTTATTTTGAGTTTAAATTTCTTCATTGGGTTCTGAGGATGTAACTCTGCAGCCGAGCACTTATCTAGCATGCTTAAGGCCCTGGGCTTCACTCCCAGCAACAATAAGAACAACAAAATTTTTTCAAGCAGTCATCTATCTGCTCTTTGGTTTACTGTTGACTGGCCTTTGTCATTCCCTATAGACTCAATATGCCTAACTTAAATATTCATTTATGCTACTTTCTTGGTCCTCATGGGACATTTGAATTTGTGAACCCTCTTTTAGAATTCTGATAATTTTTGCTGGAGTTGCCAGGAACAGAAGCCAGATCACAGAGTAGTGGGTAAGAAATTAGGAAGGGGAGCCATGGAAAATCTTAGTGAAGAAGAAAAGGTTAGGGAGAAATAAGGATTGCCAATTCAAGTGATATGTGCCACCACTCCTTTTTGTTACTCAGAGAAGTCCTTGTTACATTTCCCAATGAGTCTTTCCTTTTAGCTAGTTTTTCAGTCCATAGGAAAATAGAAATAGTACCTTATAAAGGTGAGTTACTTACTGAATACAGGCTTGGTGAGAGTACAAAGAATTAAGACCTGATATTCAGAAGGGAAACAGAGACCCACAAAAAAAGCTGATAAAAAGACTTGGAGGGCTGGGGATGTGTCTCAAGTGGTAACACGCTTGCCTGGCATGTGCAGGGTGCTGGGTTCGATCCTCAGCACTACATAAAAAAATAAAATAAAAGATGTTGTGTCCACTGAAAACTAAAAAATAAATATTAAAAAATTCTCTCTGTCTCTTAAAAAAAAAAAAAAAAGACTTGGAAACAGAGCATCTAGAATCATTTAGTATAAAGTTAAGTTGCCCAACATCCCTAAGGACAATCTTCAAGGGAGGATGTAAACTATATGATTAATTTTAGGCTTCCATGAAATGGGTAAGAGTTACAAAGTTACATTACTTACAATAGTAGTGAACTGTACGTAAGTGGAAATGAACGTTTCTTTTTTTAAATAGTACTAGGAGTTGAACCAAGTGCACCCTACCACTGAGCTACATCCGCAGTCCATTTTTTATTTTTATTTTGAGACAGGGTCTCTCTAAATTGCTGAGGCTGGCTTTAAACTTGGATTCTCCCACCTCTACCTCCTCAGTTGCCATAATTTCAGGCATAAGCCACTGTGCCCAGCTAAACGTTTCATTTCTTAAACAGATCCATGATACTTTAAGAAGAAGAAAAGAGGGGGCTGGGGATGTGGCTCAGGCGGTAGCGCGCTCGCCTGGCATGCATGCGACCCGGGTTCGATCCTCAACACCACATACCAACAAAGATGTTGTGTCCACCGAAAACTAAAGACTAAATATTAAAAAAAAAAAAAGAAGAAGAAAAGATAAATCTTTTTTATTCATCTTTGGATAATTGTTTGTCATAAGCAACCTTGCCTGCTGGGCCCCAAGGCATGTCTATAATCCCAATGACTAGGGATGCTCAGGTGGGAGAATCACAAGTTTGAGGCCAGTCTCAGCAACTTAATGAGATCCTGTTTCAAAAAAAAAAATTAAAAGAACTGGGCATGTAGCTCAGCAGTAAAGCATCCTGGGTTCTCAGTACCCCAAATAAATAAATCAGCTTTGATATGGTCATTTGCATAACTAGTTTTCAAAAAACTGCAAAATAGTCTTTTTCTCTCCTTCCCCTTTTCAGGATGGTCTGCTTGTCCTTCATTATGGTCTTGTGGTTTCTCCTCTGAAAATAACTTGAAGATGCTAGGCATATTATGAGGAAGGAAGCAAACAAAGTAAGGAAATTTCTACAGGACTGTATTTCACCAAAGATTTCCCAAAACATGTAATCACTACCACGTTGTGCTGTTCAAGACATACTGTATCTATTTTCAGCGCCAAGAATCCTAGGTACAATTGGAACGAAGGAATGCACCTGTTTCACTAGAGACTATATGTAAAAAGCACTAGAGCTCAGGGGAATTTTTCCAAAACAGCATATTTTAAAATTCCATATACTTTGATGTTGATTTTTGCTTCCCATCTTTGAGGTAAAGTGATCACTGTTTTCTCCTTTGTTGAGCCATATCCCTTTAAAGTTGGCAGTAAGGATTCTGTTCTGTGGAACAGCATCAGTTGGACAGTCATCCTCTTGGGAAAAAGAGGTATGCTTTTGAATGGGAGAATCAAAGCCAGTCTTTGTTAAACCACAGGGTATACTCTCAAAAGACCAAAACTACTGGCTGCTTTTGTATTTGCCATCATATTTTAAACTTGTAGAGTTTTTTTTTCCCCCCCTTAAACCAGCAATACTACTAAAGAAATGTTTGTTCATAAAATGGATGAATTATCATTATCTGTGTGAAGACACTGTGTCATAAACCTTCAGTGTAATAAGACTTCTTAACATATCTTACAATAAGAGGTGCTTATTTGTGATGACATATTTAATTTTATTTGCATACATAGTATGATTTGTTGATAACTTGTAATGGCACTCCTTCTGAAAGTAATAATAAAACATTTCAGGTGAATTTCAGAAGTTTACAGAATACTTTTTGTTTCCTCAGCAAGTCAGCTTAATATTCATTTTCCCCTTATTTTGTGACTGGGATAAAGAATAAGAATGTTTGAGAGCTGCTTACTTTTATGCAGACTTCAATTTTGAACATTATTTTGCTTAAAATTAGCCTCCAGTTCTTTCTAAATGAAATATTTTGTAGACTGTTTCACAGCAAAATTTCCAAATCTGTATAAACTTTAAAAATTGGACAAGGATTGGCAATTGTTTTGTAAAGAATCTGTGAATTGTGTATATATCTCTTCTAACATTTAATAAAAATTTATTTTAGCTTACTTTGAAATGTGTTTACTGTGGATTTTTAAAAAATAACCAAAACCCTTTAAGAGACAAGGTTGTGAATTAAAGTGCCATAAAATAGATATTTAATAAACATGTACATTCATTGTATTAGAAAATGAACAAAGTAGCAACTATAGAATTCATTGCTTCTTAAATATCTCTTGCACAGATTACTTAATATTTTAATTTTTATCTCATGTTAACATATGTATGTCAGGATCCCTAAGGCTACATTTGTGTTCAGTAATGCACTAGAAGGACTCACAAGACCCAGAAAAGCTGATATATTTATGGTTATTGTTTATTAAAGCAAAAGGATACAGATTAAGACCAGCAAAGGGAATAGACAAATGGGTGGAATCGAGGAAAACCAGGCACAAGTTCACAGGTGTCTTCTCCCATGGAGTTGCAAGGATAATGCTTAATTCTTTAAGCAATTTTTTATGGTATGTAAAGTATCACCAATCAGGGAAGTTCACTCAAGACCTACTGTTCAGTGTAGTATTTTGTTTTGTTTGGGTCAGTTAGCGAGTCATATGGTGCCTGTGTGATTGATTGATCAGCATTCAGACCCCAGAACCTTCCCTGAAGTCAAACTGATAAAGCATAGTACAGGACTCCAGGTCTACAAAATAGGCATTCACCATAAATCGGATTTTTAGCATAGACTGTCTCCTGTGGCCAATTGGCATCTGGGGTACACAGTGATAATCAAAGCCTGCTGAGTTAACCATTTACTGTGCAATATCACATGTCAGAAGTCCAGATTTAGGAACCAGGATATAGTATGGTGGCACACACCTATAGTCCCAGCTACCCAGAAACAGACTCAAGAGGATCATTTGAGCCCATGAGTTAAAGATGAGTCTAGGCAACATAGTGAGGCCCTCAGACTCCTGTCAAGAAGTTTCAAGCAGGTGGTGATCTGATGTTCACTTTTTTTTCTTTCATAGACCATGACTTAAGCGTAGTTTCTCATTTTTTATCCTTTTTCAATATAATGTTGTGTATATGAGTTTGATATTGGCCTCTCTTCAAAACTGAGCTAATAAAATCTAAATTGTATTACTTACAGAAATTAATAGTCTTCTCACAAATGAAATGCCATATTGTCCTTCTGAAAGCCTGCCAAGTATTTACTTAACATGGAATGGATATTGTGGCTTTATCTTGACTACATTTTGATTTTGTTCTGATGATGTCTATGGTCTTCCAAGGATTCTTTGTGTGATGTTATTTTCACTGAAATGAGAAAAGATTTTCTGCCTCTTCTAATGTTTCTCAAGAAACATTTTCCCAAGAGAAAAATCAGTTAAATAATATTTCAAATTAGAAGATGATGAAGACAAAGATTGCCAAGAACATATTTCCCTATCCCCCAAATAAAGACATAAAGGCCATATTTGCATAATGGTTAAGAACATGAATCGTGGAGACACACTGCATAGCTTTGAATCCCAGCATTGCTGCTTGCTAACTATGTGATCTTGAATGTGTTATGTAATTTCTCTAAATTTAAAGGGGCACCTAATTCAGAAGGTTGTTATAAGAACTAAGTGAATATGTAAAAACTCAGAATAGTACTTGGCAGAGTCTATCAAGTTCAAATATGATCTAAGGGGCTGGGGTTGTAGCTCAGCATTAGAGCTCTCGCCTAGCATGTGTGAAGCCCTGGGTTCGATCCTCAGTACCACATATAAATAAATAAAATAAAGATATTGTGTCCAACTACAACTAAAAAATAAATATTTTTAAAAAATATGACCTAAGATTACTTTGTTCTTAGTTCCTAGCTATTGAATAAGGTGATCCATTAATATTATAAGATTGATCCATTAATATTACAAGATCTACTTTTTCCTTCTTACATATCTTCTTCAAATACTAGCATTTCTCAGTAAGCAGGAGGTGATTAATATCTGTGTGATGATTAACATCTCAGGGACTCAGATTGGACCTAGCTTCTGCTTTCACCCTAATTCTAATCTAGACTCTTGTTTGTACTTTAAACTAGTTTTATTCTGTGGACAGACAGTTTCACACGCCAGAAATTTCCTTTTATTGAGCTAAAGTCTGTTTTAGTAAAGGATTGTTTTGTTCTAAAGGACAATAGGAGTGTATTATGTCATGTATGAATTCTTATGCCAGGAAATCAAAGATGGAGATTATACCTCTCCTTTCTCATAATAATGGCATAGTAGATGAATCTTTGAGTTTAATTTGTTTTAATAAACACCTCTGGTGGTATGTGCCTGTAGAACCTGTACTCCCAGCTACTTGGGAGGCTGAAGCAGAAGGTTTGCTTGAGCTCAGGAGTTTGGGGCATCCTGGGCAATATAGTGAGACTCCATCACTTAAAAAAAAAAAAAAAAAGTGGACATAGTGGGGCATGCTTATAATCCCATCAATTTGGGAAACTGAGGCAGGAGGGTCACAAGTTCAAGGTCATCAGTACCCCAAACAAACAAATGAAAATAGCACTCATGGGGGCTGGGGTTGTGTCTTGGTAGAGTGCTTGCCTAGCATGTGTGAGGGGTTCAATTCTCAGCACCACAAATAAGCAAATAAATAAAGATCCATCAATAACTAATAAAAATATTTTAAAAAACAGCATTCATAAGAAATGATGCTTTTTTGCATTGTATAATAATCAACAATGTACTAGAACCCACTATTAATTGTATTCCAAAACTTCAAACCTTATATAAATGATTTTCTTACACTCCATTGAGCATTTTATAAGTCCTAAGAGCCTGTGATAGAGGTAGAATGAAATGTTTCAGACACTGAACAGAGACCACTTGCCTCATCAGGGAAGAGAGTAACCATCTGGTATCTATAGTGATGAATCAATAAGAAACTGAGCCTAGAGAGTCCTCCATGATCAATCTTCATTTTTCTTGGTAGCCTGAGCTACAAAGAACCACTGAGGCGTTGCAGCAACATAAATCTAAAAATCTGCAGTGTGACTCACTCTGTTTTATTATAACTCCACTGAGTGTATGTGTGTGTGTGTGTATGTGTGTGTGTGTGTTGTAAGAAAGAATTTATAAATCTTAGCTGGTCCCCGCTCAAACCTAGTAAGCTTGTGAAATCATAAAACATGGGGGCAATCAAATCATCATCTAGGAGATCAATAGAAGAGGAGAGGAGCCCTTTGATCTGTTTAGTAATCATTCCTTTAAGGGATGCAGCTGGGCATGGTAATGTAATAAAAACAGTTCTTTGTTCAGCTGGATTCAGAAGCATATACGAGTCTCCATTTGCAAATGGCATATCCATGTGAGAGATTTGTAAGTTGCAAAATGCACGATGATATCAATCTAATCTGTGCATTAAATTGGGAAATGTTGCAAAGCCAGTATTGTATATTCTGTAAAGAAAAACCATTTACATGTGAACTCCTTACAAAGGTCTCCTCTCTCAGTTATTTCCATTTTACCTTACTGTGCATTTTTGGGTGCACCAATTTATTTGATTTTAAGGGAAAAATGTATTCTTGCAATTTAGATGTTTTTCAAGACCTTGGAGATGTCTGCTAACATAATAATAAAAATAACAGCTGAGAGTAGTGATAAGTGCTCCTAAGTTAGCAACATTTCTAGCTGTTTTGTTTCTTCTTTTATATCCAGGGCGATTTCTGATGTTTTTCTGCAGGATCTGTTTTGAAATCAATACTCTGATTAGATCTGGCTTATGTTTCCAAATGGGACTCCTCCTTATTAGGATGGACGCAGGTGGCTGTAAACAATGGCCTCAGCTGGAGAAGGAGCTGTAGACTTCTAAGACATTTTTCTTATTCCATAAATTCCCTACCAGTGGATTTTTCAAATTGAGGTAAGGTTTACATCACATAAAAATCAATCATTTTAAAGTAAATCATTCTATGTCAGTTACATGTCCTCTAATTTCAAAAGATTTTCCTCATTCCAAAGTAAAACCCAAACTCATGGACTACTCACTCCCCATTGTTCTCTCTTCATTCCTGGGAATCACCAATCTGCTTTTTTTGTTCCAGTGTATTTTTATGGTATTTATTCATTTATTTATTTGGTACCAGGTATTGAATCCAGGGGTCCTTTACTCTGATCCACATTCCCAGCCCTTTTGTATTTATTTATTTATTTAAAAACAATTCTTTTTAGTTGCAGATGGACCCAATGCCTTATTTTTACGTGGTGCTGAGGATCAAACCCAGTGCCTTCCACATACTAGGCGAGCGCTCTACCTCTGAGCCCAGCCCCAGCCCCACCTTTTTATTTTTTTATTTTATTTTTTTAATATTTATTTTCTAGTTGTAGTTGGACACAATACCTTTATTTTGTTTACTTATTTTTATGTGGTGCTGAGAATCAAACCCAGGCCCTTACATGAGCTAGGCGAGTGCACTACCGCTGAGCCACAACCCCAGCCCCAGTCCTTTTTATTTTGAAACAGGGTATTGTTATGTTGTTAAGCCTGGCCTCAAACTTGCAATCCTCCTGCCTCACCCTCCCAAGTCGCTTGGATTACAGGCATGTGCCACCGTGCCCAGCTCTAGCGGATTTATCCCCTTTGGTACCAGTGATGGAACCCAAGGGCTTTTAACCACTGAGCCATATCTCCTTTCCCTTTCCCTTTCCTTCCTTCCTTCCTTCCTTTCTTTTTTATTGGTTGTTCAAAACATTACAAAGCTCTTGACATATCATATTTCATACATTTGATTCAAGTGGGTTATGAACTCCCACTTTTACCCCGTATACAGATTGCAGAATCACATCGGTTACACATCCACGTTTACATATTGCCATACTAGTGACTATTATATTCTGCTATCTTTCCTATCTTCTACTGTCCCCCCTCCCTTCCCCTCCCATCTTCTCTCTCTACCCCATCTACTGTAGTTCATTTCTCTCCTTGATTTTTTTTCCCTTTCCCCTCACATCCTCTTATATGTAATTTTGTATAACAATGAGGGTCTCCTTCCATTTCCATGCAATTTCCCTTCTCTCTCCCTTTCCCTCCCACCTCTCGTCTCTGTTTAATGTTAATCTTTTTCTCATGCTCTTCCTCCCTGCTCTGTTTTTAGTTGCTCTCCTTATATCAAAGAAGACATTTGGCATTTGTTTTTTTAGGGATTGGCTAGCTTCACTTAGCATAATCTGCTCTAATGTCATCCATTTCCCTGCAAATTCCATGATTTTGTCATTTTTTAGTGCTGAGTAATACTCCATTGTGTATAAATGCCACATTTTTTAAAATCCATTCATCTATTGAAGGGCATCTTTCTTTTTCTTTTCTTTCTTTTTCTTTCTTTCTTGGTCTCACTGAGTTGCTTAGAAACTCACTAAATTGCTGAGGGTGGCTTTGAACTTTCAATCCTTCTGTCTTAAGCCTCCCAAGTTGCTAGATTGCAGGCATATACTCCAGTGGATTTTAAAATACATTTTTAGATGGTTTCATGTTTGCCTTTAGAGCCATGAATGGTGGTACTGGGCCTTCCTGTTTGAGTTCACAGGCAAGTTCTAGAAGTTCATTTTCATGACTATTTGTAACTTGGGAGCTAAATTTGGACTCTACCTTCCAGATAATTGCTCAAATCTTGTCCCTGCTCCTCCCTTTAACCAGTATAGTAAAATAAATTCTAAATAAAGGACTTACTTTCCTTTGAAATGTCCTTTCTGTAATACTTCATTTCCAGACTTTTGGGTTGGAACCTATAGAATACTTTTGCAAAATTGTAAGAAGTCCCCTTCCCTATTTTTTTTTTTAAATAGGGAAATAACTACCAACTCTAATAGGTAACAGGAACTGAGGTGACTCATGGTTGGATGGGCCCAGAGCCTAATTTTGAGCATCTCCTACCTCATTGCTATGCAGAAGGGCAGTAGCTGAGGAAGTTTGCACTGTAGCAGATTGCCTATGGAACTTTGTATTGCCAAGCATTTTCTGGGCAGCATAAGCTTAAATGAGATAAAGATGAAAAGAAAGGTCTTCTGGTAATAAAGATAAAAAGAAAAATTTCTACTCCCTTATGTGGGCACTTTGTTTTATGTAGAGGAAAAACATCAGAAAGAAAAGCAAGCACTATAATCAGATGACCAAGGTCCAAATCCCAGCTCTGCTTACTGTGTGACATCAAACAGGGGCCTTAACCTCGGCATTCTGATGTTCATTTGTAAAATAAACATACACTAAAAAGTAGGTATGTAGTTTAGATAATTATGTTTACTGCCTAGGACTATGTCTGAATAAGAAAATGCTGAATAAATTTTAGCTATTTCTAACACATCTAAGTCTCAGGATACAGAGGATCTCATCTAATGAATCTGAATCATCTTGAGGATCATTAATTTACAAGTAGGCTTCCCACTCACTCTTGGACCCACTTTGTTCTGTTGTCAATAACAGTTGATATCTTCCCTTCCCCTCCCCTCTCTGCCTTATGATTTTAAACATTTTTCACGTTACCTATAGTTCTCCTTAATAATTTATCAAATCTGTAAAACACTCATTATTATTAAGGTCTTTCATAAATGAGTTCATGGCAATCAGAGACTCACTGAATGACGCAAATTAGGGCCAGCCTCCCTCTGAACCAAAACAGTGCTTCTCTCTGTGCAATAGAAACCACAGAACACAAATTGTGTTGGTGGGATTCATGTGACTTTTAATTTATTATTTTACTAATGTCTTACAGCAAATGTGAGGAATAAAGATAGGGATAGGAAGAAAAGTGTCTTTTGAGTTCCTTGAGCTATTGAAGCATGTGCTAGAATAAGGAAGTTCAGTAAACGCATCATGTCCTTGTCACCACAGAGCTCATAATGGAGCTGTGGAACAGGGACAGGGGCAGCTGTAGCTTTGTTGGAAGTAAGCGCTGAGAGTCCTGCATCAAACTTGGCACATGTGGCAGACAGGGCAATGCAGATGCTACATAGTCAGGCGGATGAAAAACTGACCCTCCAGACTACAGTCCAGGAAGTGAGAAGCGATGTGCACACCACTCTGGGGTCTGAGTGTCTCTGCCTTTCCAGCAGGGAAGGGACACCTGCCAACCATGCAGCAGTGAGGCAACTGTGGGGGAAGACTCTTAGAAAAAAAGAGAATGATTTCTTTTTTATGTTTGCTGGTGATGCTGATTGACCAGAAGTGAGATTGTTATTGTTTTTTAACTTTTGGGCAATAGCATTGTGTCCTGGTGATAAAATATCCTCTACTTAGCATTCTTAAAAGGCATAGGAGAGTGAAAGCAAGGCCTCTTTAGGACCTAGACTAGTGAGAAGGGGAACACATGGATTCTAAGGATAAGGGCACAAAAAAGCTAGTTCTATACCACACAGTCTGACACAGATGAGACCTTGGCTTTTTCCATTCTTAGAATACCCACCTCTTTTAACATCCTACTACATCTAAGGTCAGCTTAATCACAGCTTGGGAAAACTATTACTGTATTTCTAAAGTTAAGGTGAAAGCTACATTCTTAATAAAGTGGTTTTTTTTTTCCCCTAATTAAATGGATTTGAATAAGTTCAAAGTCTAACATCTAGAGATTATTTCCATTATTTTGCTTGTTGGGGGGAACCATTAAAATTCATCACTGCCATTTTTTTTTAACCTACAGAAAGTACATGAAATGGACAAGGTAAGTTATTACACAAATCACAGAAATGGTCAACATGCATCTAATTTTATCCATTGAGCAAGAGACCTAAAAGGGGGTAAGTTCTTTTAAGAAAAACCTAAATGTATTCAAAAGGGAAACATACTACACTAGACCTATTTTTTTTCTTTTCTTTTTTTTCCTGGATGGAGGAAAAGGATATGTGGATTTGAAGGGAGTAGGGAAGAAAGTGTCCATTAAATACCTATCATTTGTGACTTAGTTCTGTCAGAGTGGAATTGGGTGTGGACCATTGGTTTATGCAGTGATGTGCACCACCATTTGGCAGTGATCTTATGTTTTAGGAACCTAGAGTAAGATAATATAGCTGGGTACTGGCTTACTGGCTGGGTATAGTAAATATATATGGGGTTTGCTTTTAGCTCACAGCAAATGATGATGATCACAGATTTAGCACCTTAGTTTGTACTTCCTCTGCACCTGAATCATCTATCACTGTGAAGCCTGAGCTTTAGGTGAGAAAGCTGTATTCTTAGATAATTCCTTGTGATTGCTCCAGGACTGCAGTTTACTCCAATCTAAGGGCTAGTTTTCCTATTAGAGAAAGTATTCAACACTAAATAGGATTGAAGCCTTGAAGACATTATGTAGTGGTGACAGGTGTTACGGTTCAGGTATAAGCTGTTTAACAAGTCAAATAGATATTATTCCCTCTTAAGCATTAACTTTTTTTAAGCAACATAATTATATGTTTTGGCTTGAAATGGTGCTTTCTTCTATATTTGACTTCTCCATTTTCTTAGTAGATATTACTGTTTCCTCCAATATTTCTTCAAAACTTTCTCCTATCTGGGAGGTTTTCTTAGAGGCAACCTTAGAAGCCTCCTCCTCCTCTTCCTCTTTCTTAAGTGACAGCCCAGTGGATGAGACTTTGGAGGTTGTAGAACTGAGAATTCTAGGAGGAAGCAGATAACTTGGATTGGGAGGTGGATTCAGCCCTGAAACACTTAATCCACTGGAGCTAAATCTTGTCTCTTCACCTTCCAGCAGTTTCCTGTAAATCCAAGAGAAAAACTCTCAGAAATCAACTTGCATTTTTTTTTTTTTTTATGAAATCAAATTTCCAGTCCTATTTACTTTGGAGAGACTTTAAAGGACATTGCAATTTTGCAATTTCTTCATGGGATTGAGACCAATAATATTGTATTTCAAGGCTCAAAGAGTTGGAGATTTGTACATAGCATTTGTACATACACATACACATATACATGAACATCTTAGCATTAGCTGTCTTTAAAACATCATCAAGGGGTTGAGGTTGTGGCTCAGCGGTACAGCGCTCCCCTAGCACGGGCGAGGCCCTGGGTTCGATCCTCAGCACCACATAAAAATAAATAAATTAGGGGCTGGGATTGTGGCTCAGCGGTAGAGCGCTCGCCTAGCACCTAAGCACCACACAAAAATAAAGGCATTGTGTTGTGTCCATCTACACCTAAAAATATATATATATATATATTTAAAATTAATTAATTAATTAAAGATTGTGTCCAACTACAATTAGAAAATAAATATTAAAAAAATAAATAACAAAATAAAACTTTGTCAAAAGGAAACCTATCAGCTAGGCATGGTGGTGCATGCCTATAATCTCAGTGGTTCAGGAGGCTGAGGCAGGAGGATCAAGAGTTCAAAGCCAGCCTCAGCAACTTACTGAGGCCCTAGGCAACTCAGAGAGACCCTTTCTCTAAATAAAATACAAAATAGGGCTGGGGATATGGCTCAGTGGTTAAGCACCCGTGGGTTCAATTCAATCCTCAGTACTAAGAAAAAAAAGGGAACCTATCCTATTTGTAAATATGTTCCTGAAGGAGAACTTACAACCCACCTTGGCCACCTCACACCCATTTTTTTTTTTTAAGCAATTAGAGTCTTCAAAGCTTTAGAGAGAAGTAATTTTCCTAGTTTAACACTTTTACTGCAACAGATAAGGAGGTGAGAAGTCCACAAAGGAAGGAGGAGAACTGCCTAATTCAGCCTGAACTTGACATCTGTACTTTCTTAATTCATAAAGGTACAAAGTGATAGTCCCAGGTATGCAGAAAGAATTGCTTTAGCCCAGGAACTCAAGGCCAGCCTCAGAAACATAGTGAGACCCCCATCTCAAAACCAAAAATACCAAAAAAAAAAAAAGTACAAAGGGAATGGGACCAGCAATAATAACAGAATAAATGACATTATTCAGACACCAAATTTTTTTTCAGCGTGGCATGAACAGCCCCATTAAAGAGAGGCCCTGCTGGGTGCAGCTGTGTAGCTCAGGAGGCTGAGGCAGGAGGATCACAAGTTCAAAGCCAGCTTCAGTAACTTAGTGAGGCCCTAAACAACAGCAAGACCCCATCTCAAAATAAAAAGATTGGGGAATGGGGCTCAGTGGTAAAGTGCCTTTGGGTTCAATCCCCAGTACTGGAAAAAAAAAAAAAAAAAAAAAAAAAAACGGGGAGAGATCCCAATACCTTGCTTCCCTGAAAACCAGAAACACAAGCTGCTATCCAATACTCTTGGAGCTTTATTTTGAAGTAGAATACAGAGTAAGAAAAAGAGAAAAATGTCCAGACAGATCTGAGGTCAGCTGTGCCATTTACCAAAGCCATGGCTTTGAGCAAGTCACACAGTATGTGGTTGCCTTGATACCTAGGAAAATTTTATGAAGTATCAATATAGTGCCAGGCACATGGTAGTCATTCTGAAAATGGTACTTGCAATTACTTTTTTTTTTTGGCTGTATTAAGGATTAACTTACCGCCTTCTACATATTAGACAAATCCTCTACTACTGAGCATATCCCCAGCATACCTCAAACTTGTGATCCTCCTGCCTCAGCCTCCCAGGCAACCTGGATTACATGTATAATCCCACCATGCCTATCACCATGCTTGGCTTATAATTACCTTTTTTTTTTTTAAAGGTAATGTTCACTTGAATAGGAATACAGGGAGAAACGTTGCCTTTTAGGGCTTTCTGTGTATATAAATTCTATTTTTAAATTTAGAATCTGATGGATTTTTATTTCTGTATACCTCCATTATCCCCTTAAACCCTTGGCAGAGGTATGAAGAATATTCTAAGACTAGTAAGGTAAAGCTGGGATGTACATCCAGGTAGAGGGACAAGGAGCTTAGTTTGCCTGGAAGAAGCCAGTGATGTCCCTTTTCATCCTCCTCCGCTGATCAGAAACCACAGAGACTAGAACCACTTATTTGTGTAGCATTGCCCCTAGGTAAGTATGAGCTTTGCTTGGGTGAGCATGCCCTCTGAAGTACCTGTAAGCTGCTATCTCAATGTCAAGGGCCATTTTGACATTGAGCAAGTCCTGGTATTCCCGAAGGTGGCGTGCCATCTCACTCTTGGTATTCCTCAGATCATTCTCCAGCTGTCCAATGCTATCCTGAAAAGTAACATATCCAAAATATTTAGGGCACAGTTGCTGAAATTCATTGAAATTTCCTGAAGGCAAAGGATTCTCCACCCCCACTACACATTAAAGCCATCTAAGCAACGTATAAAATACTCACATACAGATGTATCTCTCAGCCCAGATTCTGACTCATTTATTCTGGGGTGGGACTCAAGCATTTGCATTTTTTCATAGAGGCTTTCAAGAGATTCAGATGCATGGTGAGGTTTAGGAACTTCTACCCTGAGGCACATGGTACTGAAATAATTTAAAAAAAAAAAAAATATTTATCATCCCTCCATTGCTTGTTGTACTGGTGCTGAGTAACTCCACTATTCATTTCCTTTTCAAAACATGAAGCATCAGGGTAGGAGCTTAGATTCAGGACATTCCAACTGTGTAAAGCACAGAAAGAACAGCCCTCCTTCTCTGCTACCACTCCATGCCTTTGCTTGTCTTGATGGTTTCCTGGAAGTCTGCTACTCAATGACTACTGAAAACTCCTCAGCATGACCTACGTTCTTCCTTTTGCTCCCTGGCTTTTCTTTTGTTCATTGAACATACCAAGTTCATTGCTGTTTCAGGCCCTTTAGGCCTGCAATTTCTTCTGCCTAGAGAGCCATATGTTGGATCTTTACCAATATCTTATGTAAGATTCAGCTCAAAGTTTATCTCCTTAGATAGTTCTTCCTTTGCATTCAATTTAAGTACCCTCCCTTTACCAATCCAGCACATTATCTGACCTCCAGCCAGGGTAGCTCCTAGGCCATGCAGAAACTATGGGCAAATTACAAATATGTACCTTAAAAAGGAGGACAAATTAGAAAAAACTTGAAAGTGGCATCCTGCTTTTCACTCTTCTTATAGGAAATTATCTTGTTTACCAACATCAGTGGTTCTACCTATTAGATGTCAGAGGCACACACCCTCCATCCCAGTTGTGACAACCAAAAATGTAATTAACATGGTGACTGGGATCTTTTCTGTCTAGTTCACCCCTAGAAACTCAGATCCTAGCATAAATACAATGTAAATGCTCAATGAGTGATAGATGAATGAATGAATGATGCTATGTAAGTACTTTTAAAAAAATTTCTGTAGTTGTAGATGAACAGAATGCCTTTATTTTATTTGTTTATTTTTATGCGGTACTGAGGATCGAACCCAGTTCCTCACGCATGCTAGGCAAGTGCTCTGCACTGAGCTACAGTCCCAACCCCATTACTTCTTAAGACCTGAAAAGATGTGATCAAATAGGCCATTAATTCAGCTCCAACTCTGTTGACAGGAAAAACACAGTGATTTTATTTCATAAAAATAATAGAGTTATTTTTATGAAATAGGGATGCAGATGAACAAGTCAGAAACTTCAAGAAAGCCAGTATTGAAGTGGATGATGAAGCAATGATGAAGGGCAGGACTGATCCGTCAGGGGGGTACAAACTTCCAAACCAAGAGAATTTGTAAAAAGAGTTAAAAATCCATGCTACCCACATGTTATATAACTATTAACAGGTATACTGCAAAAGAGAATCTCAACTGACTGATGGGTATAGAACAAAGAATGTTAGATAAGCAGTGGGGGAAATTCAGATAACACTGGACAACGATGCAAGCAAGTCTGCTAGTGATGCATTAGGAGTAAGAATCGCTATTACTATAACAATGGAGAAAGAAGTCTAGGGTGAGGAAAAAAGGAGAAGGGGGGACCGAGGACATTATTATTATGCAAAAGAGCAAGAGAAATGCATTATGAGGAAGAGACGAAGATTTCAGTGGGATCTTTGGCCTACATGTTTGCCCTGGCACTAACATTCAGTGTTAGTTTTCTACATTTTAGTTTCTTCTAACCTTCCATTTCTGCACTTGGCAAATTGTGAATTTTTTTTTAAACAGGGAAAATTACAGTGTTTACTCTTTTCCAAGTTGTTCCAAGAGTCAAGATTCTAGTTTAATCCATCTTACATTAACACATGAGGAGTCTATTACCTGTTAAGTTAGATAATACTCATTAGAATAGCATAGCACATAATAGTCAATGCTAGTGATTTTTGTTATTGTTAATAACACATCATGTGACTTTACTATTTTTTTTTTTTTAATATTTATTTATTTATTTTAGTTCTCGGCGGACACAACATCTTTGTTTGTATGTGGTGCTGAGGATCGAACCCGGGCCGCATGCATGCCAGGCGAGCATGCTACAGCTTAGCCACATCCCCAGCCCCATGACTTTACTATTTTGATGATATGGACAAATTATCATGATTTGTCCCTACAATCTCTTGGGTAATGAAGAAATGAATATAATAGTATACAATATTAATGTATAACAAACTGTACTTTTGGAGAGTGGTTGCATATCTCTTAAAGCATCAAGTTTTTTTTAAAAAATAACAATTTTCAATAGAAACCTTTCTAAAGTGGCTTATACCACTCACAAATAAGATAGTAAACATAATGCAACCTTCTTGGCAATTAAGCATCATGAAAACAATCATTTTTCTATAATTCTGTAATGTCTTTTAGGTATCTCAAGCTATTTCTACCCTAAACAACCCCAAAGATCAGTATCTGAACTCAAATTGCTGCTTATTGGTTTTCTTTGTCCTCAAAGACACCCTGATCTGCTAGCTACTCATTTTTGACAATGCCTGACAACAGTGGTCACCCTTCTCTATCCTGCTGCAGGTTTGAAACCCAAATACAGAAGCATTTTAGAATCACATAAAGAATGATTAGGCTGAGGGCATCAAAGAAGTCAGTTTCATAAAATGTGATGTGGAGATGCTATTTTGTCTTATCAGGTTAATGAGGTCTTTTTTTAAAAAAAAATTGTTAAATAGTTGTGTTTTCTAAATGAAAGATTGCTGGGGAGCTAAGTTGTAGATGGATGAGATTTCTGGAATTTTTTTAAAAATATTTATTTATTAGTTTTAGGTGGATACAATATCTTTATTTTATATTTATATGGTGCTAAGGAACCCTGTGCCTCACGCATGCTAGGTGAGCACTCTACCACTGAGCCACAACCCCAGCCCAGAGATTTCAGGAAGTTTTATGTTATACATTTCACACATCTATTTTGTGGATCAGAATGGACAAAAAGCACAAGTTGGCTTCTTCATGAAGAGGCTAACTGCTGACCATTAATGGCTCATGAACGTGTAGCCCCCTTTGTTTGCACTCTCCTCCCCACACCAGTCTGTGTCTTGCATTGCCCTTCAAAAGCCCTGCCAAGATGGCCTCCAGCTCGAAATCTGAGCAGAGTGCTGCAGTCTGCCCCCTCCCCCAACCACGCAGCTGCTGCTGGCTTAGCCCAAGGGACCCAGAGGCACACCCTATTCCAGCTGAGGTCTCTTTCCACAGTAGCTTAGACAACTGAAGAGCATCTGGCCCAAGGCTGGAAGGATGCAGGTTGGAGGAGGAAAAAGAATGAGCCACACTAGCATCTGCAGTGAAGAGAGACAGTGCAGTGGATTTCATCACTTTTGGGGGCCCCTCAGCCAGATGATTAGCAGTGAATGCAGCACAGTCTGATTGAAAGGGATCATCCAGTTATTGTTCTGCATAATCAATTTAGGTGGTAAGAGAGGAATTTTAAATGTGGTCCACCCATGATGTACTGTCATTCCTTATTCTCACTTTGCTTCAGCTACGTCTTTCTCTTTTTCTTTCTTCTACCACATTTTAAAATCCTGTATTATAAGTAATCTCTTTAAGTTAGTTTACTGGAATATGCGGTTTTGGTGAGTGCACTCCAAAATTAGTTTGAGGACCAATCCTTTCAGTAAAAGGATGCAGCCCTTTTAGTGAAAATGTTTATTTCTTGGCCCGCTGGGAACCACTGACTCCATATGTTTGGGAGTGGGCCCAAGGATCTTTCTAAAAGGCTTTCTGTGTTAGACAATAGTAGGGTCATCTAGATATCCTGTGCAAAAAGCAACAGAAATTACAGCTTTTTTTAAAGCTCCTACTTGACCTTGGTGAGTCACTAGATTTAGGAACTACTGGTTTAAATATTTTTGTAAAGGAGATATCATGGTGGTCCAGATGACAGTAACAGTGAAACAGCTTTTTAAAAAAGACCAAATATACCTTTCTTTTCCCTTGAATTCCAATTTAAGAAATAGATCTATCAAACTATAGATTTATATGCAGCCACTGTCACCTCCATCTCCCTGGGGCCAGACCCTTCCTGCTATTTAATTAGGCTATACTCCAATCTCATATTGGAGAGAAGAAAGCAGACTTGGCTGTTCTCCCTGGAGAGCATTAACCAGCAGTGATCCTGATTGTTCAGCAAGGTCTTTTAAGGAAAGCTTTGGCTTTCTAAGACTGGCCATAGTTCAGGTCTGGGACCCCGAGTACCCTCTAGGAGTGTTTTTATACACAACTGGGACTTTAATGGTAGTGAAGCACAACTGGGACTTTAATGGTAGTGAAGCAACCATGCAGGGATCAAAATTACCCTGTCAAAAATGAACAGGCCTTACACTTTCCATGCAAAGGGTGGCTGCATTTGGCTTTTGAAGACAATGGCCCTAGCTTTTTCTAATCTCTTCTGCCTGGTTCAGACTCTCATCCACTATTGAGTACTTATTTTGTCACCTTGAATCATTTTTTACCCTTTCAAAAGTGTAATAAGTTTTCTCTCCTCAAATAGGCTATCAGCTCTTTGGGGCAAAGAAAACTTGACTTTAATGGGGCCTTCCTGTGTCCCTGAGAGGGTTACCAAGCTTGCAAAGGAAAGTGGGTCTACTACCAATATCTGTAGCAGAAGAGAACAGCTTCTCATTACTGCAGTGAAAGGGGGTGGGGTGGGGTGGGGTGAGAGGGCAGGAAAACAATGGCTGGATCTTACTATGGAAGAGGGAGGCTTTTCACCTTGGTCAGTACTAAGACTGACAGAGAGAACAGTCAGAAGCTTTAGGACTTCTGGATATGTAGGTTAAACTGTGAGCCCCACCCCAACCTTAAATCTCAAAGGGTAGGAAATAGCTCTGTTATCTGAACTCCTCTTCCACACCTATGGGTGGGTCCACTGAGTCTCTGAAGACTACAGCTGTCAGGAACAGCACTGCAGAGCTGCAGATGCTGCAATTTCTGTTGTTTTTTGTTTCTTGCACACCAGGTCGGATGATTCTACTATTGTCTAACATAGAAAGCCTTTTAGAGCAATTAAGCCAGAAAACACTAGCACTGCCTCCTGAATGTAGGGGCTAAAGCAAGCAAACAGAGTACCTGGCAAAGCCTAAGTCAGCTGACAGTTTGGGCTGTTAGCCTTTTTGTACAAATACTTCTTTCCAGAAGACCACCTAGTTTAACCTTTGAGGCTTCTGGAAGAAAACATGAAGTCTCACGAGTCTGATTAATTCACATCATGGCGGGGGGTGGGTTGGGGGGCACATAGTGAAAAGTTCCTGTTACACATTTGAAACAGAATTGAAGTATTTGAGTAATACTATAATACGAAGCTAACCAAACAGTCCAGGCTGGCTTTCTTCTTTTATCAAAAGGAGTTCTTTGTAATGAATAGCAACTACCTGTACATCAATAATTCTTTAACTTCTTACTAAAAATAGTACTTTTAGGATATCATGCTTTTTCTCAGTTCTACTTTATTAATGTTCCCAGACCCTATTAATCTTATCAAATGTAATGTATTCTAACTAGATTATTTCAAGTTTCCAAATTGTGGACATTCTATTCCAAGAACTCTTCATTGTACCTTGAGAATGAACCACATTATTTTGTTCTTTTCTATATTTTTCATTTGCCCTGCATCCTGCCTATGCCCTTTGTAGCCATAAACCTAGAATGTCCTGTGTAGTAAAACTGAAGATGCAGTGGTCTTTGTTGGAAGGAAAGGGCCAATCAATACCTTCACAAGCGCTTATAGGGCAGGAGATGGAAAAAAAAAATGTCGCCTATAACAAAGAAACCATCTCTGTGGTTTAGACGCAAAATTGTTAAGGTAATGATAATTTTCAAGTGGGACCTCACAGCTACTGAGGAGATTTTTTTTAAGTGCCTAGCCATCCATGAAAGTAAAATTTGATGTTGTCCACGAGGTGACCTTTGATTGCAGATAACCAAGACTGGTTTGTTGGTATTGAAAAAAAAAAAAAAAAAAAAAAGAAAGAAATCAAAGCAGTTAATTGCCTAGAGATTCATAACTGGGACACGGGATAGGAGAGACATTGTTTCTAAGATGGGAGGAACACGAGATCAGCACCATGGACAGCGCCCTAGCCTTTTTTTTTTTTTTTCTTTCCGTCTGTTAAGTGGTGTAAAGCTTTCTTTAGTAGCGAATGTCATCAATAGGTCGACTCAAAACAGTGGGGCGGGGGTGTGGGGGAAGGGTAGAGCGGGGTTACTAGCTCAATCACAATCCAGTTCCTCCGTCTCCAATCCGTACTCCTTTGAGGGCAAGAGTCATGAAAATGGGATGGGTCCCTTCCCAGTTGCCAACACTAACTGAAGCACACAAAAAGAATAAAAGAATTAAACAAACAATAAAAGAAGCTGAGGCACAGTCGGGCCCATGGAGAATCTGTTACCTGCCTCTCTTCTACTCTGGAAAGGAGACTGTCCTCCAAGTCGCCAGTATGTATGTGTCCACTTGCTGACGGAAAGGCATGGTTGGATTTTTCGAACTCCAAAGAAGTTTAAGGGCTTCTTTGTTAGAAGGGCCGGGACAGGAACATAATTGAGGGGCTGGGAAGAGAGCTACCTAACAGTTCACAGTGGAGCTTTTTGTTTGCCAGTGCCTCCAGTCGAGGCTCTTCTCTCCACTCCCTTACACTCCCTTGTTTACTATGGCCCCCATTTTACGGGAAGTGCAGGTATGCACGGGAGAGGACAGGTTTTCTCTCCCTCTGCAGCGCTCCGGCCCTTACCTGGTAGCCGGCCACCTCCGCACTGTGCCGCTCCTCCAACTCCAGGATCTGCCTCTCCAAGGATTCATTGGCCCCGCGCAGGCCCTCGATCTCAATGGTGCGTGCCTGTAGCTGGCGCCGATACTCGTGGATCTCCTCGCGACTGGCTCGAATGGCTTCGGTGCTGCGCGCCGCCTGCTCGTTCAGGTTGGCGAACTTGGACTTGTACCACTCCTCGGCTGACTGCAGGTTCTTAGCGGCCAGGGACTCATATTGGGCGCGGATCTCCCTCAGCGCTGAACTCAGGTCTGGTTTGGCCACAGCCACGTCCACCTCAGCCGCGGCCTGCGACGATGCCTGCAGCGTGGCTAGCAGTTCAGCTACCTCTTCATCGTGCACCTGGCGCACGAAGGCCAGCTCGTCCAGCAGCGACTCCACCTTCTTTTCCAAGTCCAGGCGGGCCAGAGTGGCGCCGTCCACGTCGCGCTGCTGTGCCTTCAGGGCGCGTTCGGCGCCTTCGCGCCCGCGGCTCTCTTCTTCGCAGCGCGCCCGCAATCGCTGCACCTCTTCGGCCAGGCCGTCGCGCTCCAGCAGGGCCTGCGCGCGCGCCGAGCTTGCCTCCTCCAGCTGCGCGCGCAGGTCGCGCAGCTCGCGCTGGAAGAGCTCTCCCACGCGCGACGGCTCGGCGTGGCGTTGCCGCAGCGCAGCCAACTCGGCCTCCAGCGCGCGGTTCTGTGTCTCCAGCTGGTGCACCTTCTCGATGAACACCGCGAATCGGTCGTTGAGGCCCTGCAGCTGCTCCTTCTCGTTGGTGCGGATGATCTTGTACTCGTTGGTGCGCGCTGCCGCCTGGCTTAAGTCCAGCCCGTCGGACGCCGGCAGCCGGCGGTAGGCCAGGCCCAAGCCAAGCGACGAGGCCGAGGAGCAGGCGGCCGAGGAGGCCACATTGCAGCGGGACAGTGATTGCGAGCGGAAGCTGCCCGCGCCGCCAGTCCCAGAGAGACGCCCAGAGAGGCGAGAGCTGTCCCCGAACACCTTGCGGTAGGAGGAGGCGGAGCACAGGTAATGCTCCGAACCGAAGCTCATGGTGCCAGGATCAGGGCCTGGAGAGCGGCTGCAGCTGGAGCTACTGAAGACGCTAAAGGTGCGGCAGGCTGGGCGCGGCGGGGCGGTGTGCACCGGGTTTTAAGGCGCGGGGGCTGGGACTACGCGTTGGGGGCGGAGCTCCTGCTTCGGGTCCGGCCTGGAGAGGGAAGGGGGGCATCCGGGAGCGGGGGCGGGGAAGCGCAGTGACTACCGCAGCTGCGCGTGCGAGCAACCTTGGGTGCCCAGGCTGGGCCATCTGCGTAGGAGCCGCCTTAAGATTTCCGCGCCTCAGGGAGAATCGACTGCTTTGGAAGTGCCTGGAGCCAAGAGTGGCCAAACGACCCGGTTTTCTCAGCCAGAAACCACACAGCTCTGTCACTTTTCCAAACCCAGGCCTCTCTTCACCCTTTAACCAACTGGGGGAGTAGGTTTTCTGAGAGGTGTCCCCCATATCTATGTCTACCCCTGAGTTCCCATGGATGAAATCTTTTTTTCTCCAGTAAGAGTGAGAGCCTGAAGGATGAGGCGTTGTCCCCTCTCAGGTGTCTTAGATCTTCCAGGGGAAAAAGTGGGCCTACGTCAGAAAGCATCCCTTCAGCTCTTCAGCTTACAGGGGGAAGATGGGGAAGGGAGAGCAGATCGATAAAGAACGTGAGCCCAAGTTTCAGAGAGTGGAGAGAAGAGGAGGTAGAGTCAGAAAGGGGCCAGGCCTGGAAAAGAAGAAAGCGCTGGGAATTACTGGGCTTCTTTGGTAGGGCTCTAACACAGAACTGGACCACAGGCTGGTGTAAAGGGATAGCAGACTTGTTTTTGTTTTATAAGTTATTACATGTTTTTAAAAAATATTTATTTTTTAGTTGTAGTTGACACAATACCTTTATTCCAATCATTCATTTTTATGTAGTGGTGAGGATCGAACCCAGGGTCCAGCAGGTACTAGGCGAGTGCTCTTTTGAAAATCGGAGGAGCTGGAATGGCTGCTGTGGGTGGATGTGAGGCACCCTTGCTATTTGTGTTAGTGTGTTCTGTTTATCATGCCCCCACCACCACACTCTCCACTGAATCATACCCACCTTCTTAATTCATTACTTTATCTGCCTGAACCTGTAGGCATTTGAAATTTCAGTTTGTGTAAATTAGGTCCTCATGGGCTTTGGAGAGACATTTCCTGGGAGATCTCTTTGGACAAATGAGTTGCCTACAGAGAGATTAAATTCCCAGATTGGGGAAGAGTGTAGGTGATTGAGCTGGCCTTCTTTGCCACACAGTAAGGGAACTCAAAGAATGGGACCTGGAAAGAAGAAGGCTAGGTTATCAGTACTCTCCTTCAAGTTTATAATTATATCATGTTGGGTGTGGATGTGGCTTTGGAGACACAGAAGGAAGACCTTTTCAGTTATATTCCAGAATACCAGACTTAGGGCCTTTTTTGATCTTGAAAGATCTTTTACTTAGAACTACAGGTAAATTGGGGGGGGGGGTATTATCTGGATAATCCACCAAAGGGGGAAAATTAATCTTATGGGGACTTTGGAGAATATCTCTTGGCTTTGTGTTTGATGTAGAAGATTTTTTTTTCTTTTTTCTTTTGGTACCAGGAATTGAGCTCAAGGGAACTCAACAACTGAGCCACATCCTGAGCTCTATTTTGTATTTTATTTAGAGACAGGGTCTCACTGAGTTGCTTAGTGCCACTAAGTCCCGAGGTGCTGGGATTACAGGCATGTGCCACCATGCCTGGCTGATTTAGAAGATCTTAAGGCCCTGATACAACCTGTCCTTCTATGTCCTCATCACTCAATGAAGACCTGAGCAAAAGAGACTCAATTCTGAGGTCTTTGGGCTCAGAAAGACCTGGGAGTGGGCTGAAATATGAAAGAGTGATAACATTACTGAATTATTACTGCCTGCCAGCCATTGTGCCAGCAATTGTGGTTTGTTTTGCCTTATTCTTCAAGGTGGCCCTCACCTCTGTTTTACAAGGAAGACACTGAAGCTTAGGTGCAGTACTCTGCCCAAGGCCACCAGCAAAGGCAAACATGCATTTGCCTTCTTTTCTCACCACATAGTTCTTAGTGCAATGAGAATCTTGAAGTCCCACTAATTTCTTTGTAGCCAGAATAGGGCCAAGAGAGTTTTGGCCCATAACAAATTAGCAAGCTGGTTTGTAATTGAAAGAACATTGGACTCAGAGGTGGTGGGTATGAATTGTGACTTCTGTCCTTATTAAGTGTGTGGGGATAACAACACTCATCTCCCAGGGTCATGAAAGATTGAGTTGATGTACTCAAACATATTTTGTAGGCTGTATGTGTGTGTGTGTGTGTGTATATATAATTATTCTTATCATTGTCTTCTTTCTAGTTAAAGGATACTTCTTCATGTCCACCACTGGTTCTGAGTCAGGTGTGGTAAGAGGATTACAAGAAACTATCCACTACACCTTGCACAGGCCTCCAGGTTGCCCCTTGTGAGACAGCATACAGCCAACATTGACTGTGTGTGGTATCACCAGCTTGCATGAGTGGGGCAAATGGAAACAACACAGATAATTAGGAGATCTTTCTTCTGGGCCATGGTTCCAATCTCATTTCAATAATGTTATTCAGGACTACCAAAAGCCATTAACATGTCCTGGTTGGAATTCCATCTTTCTTTTCCTTTCCATTCTCTAATAAAAGCTGTAACTCCTCCGCACAAGACAAAACATATACAGAGCAGAAGAAAGAAAAGCAAAAGGCCTAAATAATCTAATGAAGTGGCAGTGGCCCTGGGAAGTCTACCGGTGGGCTGCATTTTCTCAACAGCTTACTTGAGCTTTTCTCCCCTTTCTTAGCATCCCACTCAAAGACCCAATTGTTTGACTTTAATAATCTTAACACACAAAGCTATCCTACGAAGGATTTTGGCTGAATCTCAAGCCGTAACTCCTTCCAGCTGGCCAGGTTTCCTGAGGGAGTCCCCTGGCCATGCCAGGACTGTGTCTTCTCTTTCCTCTGGTGTCACACTCAGGCCTAAAGACACATTAGTCAATTGTCCCCAGTTCTCCCTCATGCCGCATCCTCCACAGTCCCTCTGTGGCATTTGGCAGTGCTAATCATTCTCCTTGGCTTCAAGGACTCGATTCTTGGTTCTCTGCTTTTCTTTCCATGAACTTTGCTTTTTAGATATTAGATCTCCCAGAGGCAGAGAGACTTTTGATAAAGTCGTTTCCCTGCAAGATTTAGTTTTGAATAATGATTATACCTAGCCATGTAACCTTGAACACATTACTATTATTGGATGAACTTTAGCCTGTTCATCTGTAAAATTGTTATAAAACTGTCCACCTATCCCAATGGCTCAAGAGGCTGAGGCAGGAGGATTGCAGGTTCAAAGCCAGCTTCAGTAGCTTAACAAGGATGTAAGCAACTTAAGAAGACCCTATCTCAAAATAAAAAGGGATGAGGATGTGGCTCAGCAGTTAAGTGTCCTTGGGTTCAATCCCTGGTACCAAGAAAACAAAACAACAACAAAAAATACTGTCCACCTGAGTGGTCTTCAAACCTGGCTGATCATTAGAATTACCTGAGAACTTAAACTCAGATTCTTAGGCCTTCCACTACACCCATTCTAAAATCTAGGTTTCAGAGCCTTTGACCTACCTCTCATGAGATTACTGTGAGGTTTCAATAAGATTGTGTATCCAAAGTGGATATCATAAGGCCTTCTGTGTGTATATTCAATAAATGGTGGTCATCAGAAGCATCAACTTCTTTGATCCACTTATTCAACAGTTACTGAATGTTTACTGTAGACCAAGTGCTAGGGTGAATGCTAGGTATAAAAGGCAGATGTGGGGCTGGGGTTGTAGCTAGTAGTAGAGTGCTCTCCTTGCATGTGGAGGGCACTGGGTTCCATCCTCAGCACCACATAAAAATAAAATAAAGGCATTGTGTCCATCTATAACTAAAAAAAATAGTAAAAAAAAGAAAAAAGGCAGATGTGGCCTTTGCTTCCATGGGGCTGGCATTTTAGCAGAAAGACAGAGATTAAACAACTAATTACATAATTGTAATTGTGACACAAGTTATCGTGAGGCATATAACAAAAAGACTGACCTATGTTGATGAGTCCCAAATCTCTAATTCCGAATTCCAAATCCAGACCTACCTAAAACTGCCTCTTTGTATCTCCTGTGATTGCTTGGAGTTACTGTATTTCTAAAAGTGAACTTAAGGAAAAAATAAATAAAAGTGAACTTAAGTAGGGTACAGTGGTATGTTTGTTTTCCCCCCCCACACACACACATATATACACACATGCACATGCATATTTATATACATACATACACATATATATATTTGTGTAAAAAGAAATATATTAAAGTGAACTTGTAATCTCCCTTGAGAATCTCCTTCCACTTCTTTGATTTTGTTTTTATGTCCCACTTTGTTCCTCTGCTTGTGCAATTCTTTATTCCTTGAATTTCTTCCCCTGCCCTACTTCAGCTGTTGAAATTCTTAAGGTTCCAGTGCTGTCTCTTCCATGTACCCTTCTCTGGTGCTGCCAATGGAAAGTAACCATCTCACCCTTGAACTGTCCTCCTTCTGCCCACAGCCTTTGCAGAACTCACAGTACTCCTCATGTCCTGCTGTTATTTGTGTGCTTGTCTAAGCTGAACTGGGAGCTCCTAAGCACAACTCATCTTTTACATCTAGCTCTCTCTCTCAGCCCTTGTCACGGTATTAAATGGGTATGAGGTAGAAAAAAAATACTCTCCTATAAAACCACTTGGAAAAGTCTTTGACCTAACCCCAAGAGTGAGATCCATAAAAGAAAAAAAATCAATAAATTTGACTTCATCCAAATTAAAATATCATTCTCCATAAAAGGTTGCGCTATAATACGACATTACCTATTGAAGTGCTTTAAACAAAATCCTAAGAACCCCAAGTACTCATAATGATTCAGAACAAGTCTAACCTTTTTTTTTTTTTTTTTTTGGTAGTCCTGGGGATTGAACCTGAGGCCTCACACATGGTAGGCAAGTGCTCTACCATGGAGCTACATTCTCAGCTCTGGATATTCTTACCTATTGCTGGTAAGAATATAAATGGTATACTACTCCAGAAAAACACTGTGGGTACTTCCTAGGCATGGGCAAGGCCCTGGGTTCAATACCCAGTGCTGCAAACAATTAAAACAACAACAACAAAAATAAATAAATTGGCAGTTTCTTACAAAGTTGATATGTATTTATCACATGATCCAGTAGTCTTACTCCTGATTATTTAACCTAGAAAAATAAACCTGTGTTACACAAAAATCTGTTCATGATTACAGTCATGGTAGCACAATGCCTGTAATCACTGAAAGTTCAAGGTCAGCCTGGACAATTTGGCCAAACTCTGCTCAAAATAAAAAGGAGTGGAAATATAGCTCAGTGGTAGAATGCTCCTGGGTTTGATCCCCAACACTGAGGAAAAAAATGTGTTCATGAATTTCATAGCACCTTTCTTTATATATATTTAGTTGTAGTTGGACTCAATACCTTTATTTTATTTATTTTTATGTGGTGTTGAGGATCAAACCCAGGACCCTGCGCATGCTAGCAAACACTCTACTGCTAAGCCACAACCCCAGCCCATAGCAGTTTTCTTTATAATAGAAACAACCCAGATGTCTTTCAACAAGTGAACAGGAATACAAGCCATGATATAGCCATACCATGGAATATTATTCAACATTGAAAAATAATAAACTATATATAGCTGGGTGCAGTGGTGAATGCCTGTAATCCCAATGACTCCAGTAGCTGAGATAGGAGGATCAAGGTCAGCCTGAGCAATTTAGGAAGGTCCTAAGCAACTTAGTGAGACCCTGTCTCAAAATTTAAAAAAGGACTGGGAATGTAGGTTAGTGGTAAAGTGCCCCTCTCTGGGTTCAATCCCTAGTACCAAAACATAAAAAATAAATAAACTATATGCAACAATTTAAGTGGATCACAAGGGTATTTTGCTGAGTGAACAAAGCTAACCTCAAAAATGTTATGTATTTTATTGTTTCATTTATATAACAATCTTGAAGTGTCAAAAGTATAGTGATGGAGAACAGATCAGCAATTGATAGGATTAGGGATAAGGGAGGATGTAACTGTAAAGGGGTAAAATGGGGGAGAGGTTTTTGTGATGGAATAGTTCTGTTACTCAAATTAATACATACAATAATTTATAAAATAAGAGAGAAATCCAAATAAAGTCTGTAGCTAAATTAATGTGCTGTGTCAATATCATTTTCCTAGTTTTGATAATGTGTGGTTATATAAGAAGTTATCATAGGGGAACCAGGTAAATTTTACATGGGAACTTCTTGTACTATTTTTGCAACTTCTTATGAGTCTTAAAGTATTCCAAAGTAAGATATGTATAAAAATAGGCAAATGTTCTTAGGAGGTACATGCTGAGGTATTTAGAATTGCAGTATCATGGTTTATGTAACTTACTTTCAAATGATTTGGCAAAAACAGTACACACACACACACACACAGGAGATAAAGCAGGTATGTTAAAATGTTAACAGTGGTGGGCTAGGGATGTAACAAAGTTGGTAGAATGCTAGGTGAGCAGGTACAAGGCCCTAGGTTTGATCCTCAGGACTGAAAAAAAAAGTGAATTTATTGTATTAGCCCTGCAGCTTTATTCTAGATTTTAAACATTTTAAAATGTTAGAAAAATTATTAATATATAGTTAGGTAGGTAAAAAGAATACAAGAAGAAAATATCACCCAAATATGGGATTGAATCAGTGACCTTCAAGCTAATATTCTCCTAAGTCTGGCTATTTATAAAGTCCTCTCCACATTCCCTCTGCCCAACAACAGAAAATTCTACTGTTTTGGACTAACAGAGAAAGGTCAGAATTCATACTCTGTTGGAAGTGTGCTGCTCAGAGTCCTGGGTGTTGTAATCATCATTTACATTAACAGAACCCTGGCTATGGGCCAGATGCTATTGCAGGGACAAATGTAGCTAGATGTGATAAAAGGTGTCAATTTTCTCAGAGTAATTTAATTTTTTAATATGGAATCATATGAAATATATCATTTACTGTGCTATAATGTTTTTTACTTCATAAATCAGACATTTTCTTACATCAATTATATGTATCTGCTTACTTCTTTTCACAGTTCAATACAAAGTTTACTTACATGGGTGTGCTTTAATTTGTCAATCTTTGTTGTTGGATTTTTGGGTTGTTTCTACTTTTTGTCTGTTAAAAACAGCAGTCTAAGGACTGGGGTTGCGGCTCAGCGGTAGAGTGCTTGCCTAGCACGGGCGAGGTGCTGAGTTCAATACTCAGCACCACATAAAAATAAATAAATAAAATAAAGGCATTGTGTCCAACTACAACTAAAAAAGGTTTAAAAAAAACCCCAGCAGTCTAAATTTCATGAAGAAAGGAAAAAGAAATACATTGCTTGAGAGAAATCCAGTCTACATCTTTACCTTGTCTCAGTCAACCAACCGATCAATATTTATCAAACACCTACTGCATGTGCAATTGCATGCTTGGTGCTGTGTGAGAGAAAACATGAGACATACTCACTATTCCTAAAAGGCTTATGATCAAGCATCTCTCACTGATGATCAAGGCTGTGGCTTTGGCTCAGTGCTATAGTACTTGCTTTGCATCTAGGTGCAAGATCCTAGGTTCAACCCCCAGTACCAAAAAAAAAAAAAAAAAAAAAAAAAGAGCTTATGATCAGTTGAAGAGATGTGCTAACTTGTCCTAACTTCAGGACCATCGGAAGCCTATATGTATTCAACATGAAACATACATAGTAGGTACTACAACAAAGCCCACTCCTTTTCTTTGACTGATTTTTAGATTAGTTTTTTTTTTTTTTCAGCTGAAAAAAGATGCTTGCATGAGCATATCATTAAAGAACATTGGGAAGGCTCATACCCCAAACTTTTCTGGAGAAAGAGGAATGTTTTTAACAAAGAAACATGAAAGAATCCCATCTGATTCAAATGTAAAAAAGAAAGAAAGAAACATGAAAGAACGTGACACCAAGCTAAGTCAAACTTCTATTCATCTTTTGTTTACTACATGAAAGATAAAAATGAATTTTGAGTCCGTTGGTTAGCTCAGTTGATGGCAATAATTCTGTATATGTAGTTGTAGTTCTGTTCCCAGATATGATTGGTTCAGTTCTGCATTGTATTGTTTTGATGCACAGCCTTTCTCCCTGCCAAACTAGTTCCATATTTTTGCTTAGTGTTGCTTTTCTTTTCTTTCTCCCCCTTTTGTGTGTATGTGCATGTGGGTGTGGTGCCAGGGACTGAACCCAGGTCCATACACATGCTAGGCAAGTGCTCTACCACTGAGGGTGTTTGGGGTTTCTTGCTGACCATTATTATTTTAAAATGAAACTGAAACAAAAGTTTCTGTGTTTTGACTTCATCAGTCTCTCTTGGTGTGCAAGCCTGTCTGTGTATTCATATTATCTTGCGTTCTCTGTTTGTCTGATCCTTCCTGCTTCTCAGAATTTTCTCTTCATTCACCTACTTCTAAGTTGAGGCGAGGCTGAACCACAGTCCTGAGCCCCAGGATTAGGAAAAACAAGGAGACTCACCTGATCCGTTGTACTTCGGTACCTTGGACAGCTCCCTGGCCTTCCTGCTGTGGGTGCCTGTGCTAAATGTGGACCACTTCACGAATTTTTTGTCATCCTTGTGGTAGGTGCCTCCTTCACTGAGTCAGAATGAATATGAATCTGGGGCTGGGGAGCACTTCCCTAGTATGAGGGAAGCCCTGGGTTGGATTCCTGGCACCATGAAAACAAAAAACAAGAAAAGAAGAAATGAATCTGAAAACCTGGCACAGTGGTGTATGGCTGTAATTTCAGCAGCTTGGGAGGCTGAGGTTGGAGGTTCAAGGTGAGCCTGGGCAATGCAATGAGACCCTGCCTCAAAATTAAAAAAAAAAAAAAAATGCTGGGGTTGTAAAGCGGTAGAGCGCTTTCCTAGCATCTGTGAGGCACTGGGTTTGATCTTCAGCACCACATAAAAATAAATAAATAAATGTATTGTGTCCATCTACAACTAAAAATAAAAAATAAATTTGATAAGGTGTGGGGTGGGGAGTTAGCTCCGGGATAGAGTACCCCCTGGGTTCAATCCTTAACTACCACAAAACAAAACAAAAAAAATTAATAAATCATTTGGCCCACCCTTGTCTTTTCTGATTACCAGAGAAAGGATTCCAGTCAGAAATGGTTCAGGATTTTTTTTTTTTAAGAGAGAGAGAATTTTTAATATTTATTTTTTAGTTTTCGGCAGACACAACATCTTTGTTTTTGTATGTGGTGCTGAGGATTGAACCCAGGCCGCACACATGCCAGGCGAGCGCGCTACCGCTTGAGCCACATCCCCAGCCCCGGTTCAGGATTATTAATTGCCTGGCTGGGGAAAGAGACAAGGGACTGGGAGGCTTCTTCATCCTCCGCTCTTCCTATACTTACGTGTCTGCTAATGACTGGGGGGGAAATTCTTTCATTTCAACTCAGCAGATTTATGGACCAAACTTTTTCTTCCCTGGAAACAGTAAGGCCTAATACAGATACTCTCTGAGAAGGAAACAAAGGAACTGTAGTTTAAGTAAGAAAACTGTCCATCCTATGGGCTGGTCTCCAGGGGAAATAAGGGAAAAGAACAGAAGGCATGGGAACCCCAGAAGGGTTGGAGAGGGAATGTCAGAGCATTTGGGAAAGTCTGAGGTCTCTAAAAGCAGACTTGCTCAGCTTATGCAGTTCACACCAGTTGCCTTGAGCCCAAAATCAAAAGGTATGCTTTACACTTTCCTAAAGTGAGAAGAGAAATCTTTCTCTTAGTATCTTCTCTTCCAAATAGGCAAAGCAAGAGGCATAAGGCTTGTTTTCAATAGGTAATTATGTAATGACTTGACGAATTTTGTGGGGGTTTTTTTGTTTTGTTTTGTTTTGTTTTTGGTATCTGGGATTAAACTCAGGGGCACTCCTCAGCCCTATTTTGTATTTTATTTAGAGACAGGGTCTCATTGAGTTACTTAGCACCTCACTATTGCTGAGGCTGGCTTTGAACTTGAAATTCTCCTGCCTCAGCCTCTCAAAACTCTGGGATTATAGGCATGTGCCACCATCCCTGGCACGTTCTTCTTTTCTCACAAGAAACTTAAGAAGGGAGGAAGGGAGGAAGGAAGGAAGGAAGGAAGGAAGGAAGGAAGGAAGGAAGGAAGAGTTTTATTATTCCCCTTTTCTAAATAAATAAACTGCGACAGTGAGGGGTTAGGCAATTTGCCCAAGGTGGCACAACTAGAAAATGGCATAGCTGGGTCTCAAACAAGTGTCTGTAACTCCAAGCTGGTTTTCTTTCTTTCCCACCTTTTTTCCTGAATTGGAACTCTTTTTGTATGTGGTAAAATCTACATTACATTACTATTTTAACCATCTTAAGTGTACAATTCAGTGGCATTAGTTACATCCACATGTTGTATGGCCATCATCACTCTTTCTTTCTTTTTTGTACTAAGGGTTTAATCTGGGGTACTTTGCCACGGAGACCCATCCCCAGCCCTTCCTTCCTTCCTTTCCTTTCTTCCTTCCTTCCTTTCTTTCTTTTCTTTTTTTTAATTTTGAGACAGGCTCTTGCTAAGTTGCTTAGGGCCTCACTAAATTGCTAAGGCTAGCTTAGAATTTGTGATCCTCCTACCTCAGCCTCCTGAATCTCTGGGATTACAGGCATGCACAACTGTGCCTGGTTTTCCTTGCTATCTATTTCTAAGAATTTTCCATTGTCCCAAATAGAAGCTGGACTCAGTAAGCAATAACTCCATAAGGAGTTATTCCATCCCCTGGAAACCTCTATTCTATTTTGTATCTCTATGTACTTGACTATTCTATTATTTCACTTACAGCAGTGTCTTCAGGATTTATCCATGCCATAGCTCATGTCAGAACTTTATTTATCTTTATAGCCTGATAGGGTCTTGTGGTTGCAAATGGCCAAGATTCCCCAAAATATGAGGGGTTATTGTCAAAACATTGCAGAATTAAGGAAGACAGAAATCTCAGCCTATCAATTCACAATAGCTAGATGCCCTCCAACAGATGAACAGATGAATGGATAAAGAAAATGTAGAATATATACACAATGAAATATTACTCAGCTATAAAGAAGAATGAAATTATGGCATTTTCAGGTAAATGGATGGAGGTGGAGAATATCATGCCAAGTGAAATAAGCTAAGCCCAAAAAACCAAAGGCCGAATGTTTTCCCTTATAAGCAGATGCTGAACCATAATGGGGGGAGTGTAGGGAAGAATGGAGGAAATTTGGATTGGGCAGGAGAGGGGAGAGGGTGTGGGGTGGGAAGAATAGCGAAATGGGATAGACATTATGACCCTATATATACATGTACAATTACATGAGAATTTTAATATTTATTTTTTAGTTTTCAGCGGACACAACATCTTTGTTTGTATGTGGTGCTGAGGATCGAACCCGGGCCGCATGCATACCAGGCGGGCGCGCTACCTCTTGAGCCACATCCCCAGCCCTGCATCTACTTCTGTGACTTCACAAATCATGGGCCAGCAGTGTCTACGTCTGAGTTGATGTGTACTTTGCAGGTGTCCCTGCACATAATTGCCATCTGGTGATATGTAATTTGAAGGTGCTTGGGATATTCTCAGCTTACATCAAGCTGTTTTCTTAAAATTTCTGAATAGGGCTGTCTCTCTAAGACTGAAAGTGTGTTTTCAGTTCTCTTGCCAAGTCTGGAGTAACAGGAAGATATTCAGAATACAGGACACACTGAGGTGTTAGCAAATCCACGAGGTGGGACACACTTCCAGTAAGCTGTGGGAAAAAGACTGGATTGTGAGATCAGGCCATTTATAGTTCTGTGACTGTGACAGAGAATGTGGTGCTCACCAAATATCACATAAATATCTCACGTTCCCTTCCCCACTACATTTCCCAGAATCCCTTGTAGTAGGCTGTATCAGGAAGTGATCCATGTTCTCTCTACTTTCTGGTATATATGAGTTTGCAAAATCCCCAAAACAGAAACAGACTGGATCCCTGAGTCATCATTTGGAATGGTACTATCCTGGGGAGCATCCTGATTTTTCATGAGCAGGAAATAAACCTCTAAGCATTAAGCCCTGGAGACTTTGAAATTTGATTGTTATTGCAGTATAACCTAGAGTCACCCTATTACAGTCACTGACTAGGAGTGTGTCTTCAGTCTTCATCATCCTCGTCTGAAGCATAAGAGAGTTGCACCAGATAATCTCAAAGATCATATTCATAATTCCTATTCATAATTCCTAATTGACTGTATCCTATTAACTTTTTTTTTTTCTGGTACCAGGGATTTAACCCAGGAGTGCTTGACCACTAAGCCACATCCCCAACCTTTTTTTTTTTTTTTGAGACAAGGTCTCACTGAGTTGCTTAGCGCCTCACCGTTGCTGAGGCTGGCTTTAAACTCGTGATCCTCCTGCCTCAGCCTCCTGAGCCACTGGGATTACAGGTGTGTGCCACCGTGTCCGGCCCACTTCTTTCCATTCTTTTTTTTTTTTTTTTTTTTTTTTTAATACTTATTTATTAGTTTTCGGCGGAGACAACATCTTTGTTTGTATGTGGTGCTGAGGATCAAACCCGGGCCACACGCACGCCAGGCGAGCGCGCTACCGCTTGAGCCACATCCCCAGCCCCATCTTTCCATTCTTAACTGCCATTAAAGTATATGATTTCTTACTTGAGGCATTCTCACAAAAGCCTCCTCTTTGGCCCCCATGTCTCTAGGCTCACACATTTCAGTCTTCTCACTTTCTCAGTATAGATCCTGTCACCTTCTTCCTAAAACCTTCACTGGATACCCATTACATGAATGAAGTCCATGTGATGTTGGACATTTGAGATCCTTGATAGACTGTAATTGGTTCTTTGTGCAGAGTTCTCTTTCCTTCACTGTACTGTGGGCTTCTTGAGGCCCAGTACCATACCTGTTACAATTTATAGCCTCTTTTTTATTTTATTTTTCAAAATATTTTTTTAGTTGTCAATGGACCTTTGTTTTATTTATTTATACAAGGTGCTGAGAATTGAACCCAGGGTCTCACACATGCTAGACAGGCGCTCCACCACTGAGCCAAAACCCAGCCCTAGCTTCTCTTTCTTTTTTTAAGCCTCCCTTATACTTTGTTTTTGCACTCAGGGATGCTCTACCACTGAGCTACATATCCAGCCCCTTTTTACTTTTTGGGTCATAGTCTCACTAAATTTCTGAGGCTGGCCTCAAACTTGTGATCCTCCTGCCTCAGCCTCCCAAACCACTGGGATTTTAGGCATGTGCCACTGTGCCTGGCCAACTAATGCCTATTGAAGTTGAAAGTCAAATATCTCCAAACTAGAAAAGGAGCTCTCATAAAATGATAAAAACCTACAAATGAATTGGAGTGATAAAGGTTGCCAGTATCATACCTACTGAAAATATGTAGAATGTGTGTGTTAAAGTGCAGAATATAGGCAGGTTCAGTGGCGCATGCCTATAATCCCAGCAGCTCTGGAGGCTGAGGCAGGAGGATCACAAGTTCAAAGGTTCATCATGTACAATTCTTTTTATTTTACTGCTTTTTTTTTTTTGCAGTACTGGGAATTGAACTCAAGGCCTTGCACATGCTAGGCAAGCACTCTACCACTAAGCTAGATCCCCAGCCCACAATGGATTATTAATAAGCTATTTTGCATCAGAAACCATGGAAACTAAAGGTAGTAAATAGCTATTTTGCATCAGAAACCATGGAAACTAAAGGTAGTAAATGACATGTTCACAGGCTCAAAGAAAAAACAAAACTGTCAACAAGAATTCTATATCCAGCAAAACTATTTTTCAAAAATGAAGGAGGCAATAAAAGAGAAATTAAGACATTCCAGGGTAAACAAAAACAGAGTTCATTGCTAGTACACCTTCCCTATAATAAATATTAAAAGTATCACACGAACAAATAAAGAATGCATTAAGAGATAAAGATTATGATGATAATCAAGCTGGCCATGGTGGCACAGGCCTGTAATCCCAGCAGATTGGGAGACTGAGGCAGGAGAATTGTAGGTTTTAGGCCAGCCTCAGTAATTTAGTGGGGCCCTAAGGAACTTAGTGAGAACCTGACTCAAAACAAAAAATAAAAAGGGCCAGGGACATGGCTTAGTAGTTAAGCCCCTGGGTTCAGTCCCCAGTACAAAAAAAAAAAATCAATCACGAAGACAACAATTATAAAAATATATGCACCTAATAAAAGAAACTCAAAATATATGAAGGAACTATTGACCACATTGAAAAGAAAATAACTTTTAATTTTTTATAGGTGCACTCTAATTATACATAATAGTGGAATTCATTGTTACATATTTGTACATCCACACAACATAATTTGGTCAAGTTCATTCCCAATTATCTTCTTTTTCCCTCCCATTCTCTCTCCTCTGGCCTCCTTCCTCTCTAGAAAGAAAAATAGTTTGTTAATAATAGTGGGACGTTTCAATACTTCATTTCCATTAATAAATAGAATAACAAGAAAGACCAGTAATAAAATAGAGAATGTTAACATAAATTTAACACTATAACCAAATAGACCTAATGGACATGTATAAAATACTCCGCAGCAGAATACAGTCTTCTCAAGTGACACAGAACATTGTTCAGGATAGGCTATGTGTTAAGACAAAAAAATAAGTCTCAATAAATTTCAAATACCAAAGTCACACAAAATATTTTCTCTTACCACAACAAAATTAAACTAGAAACCAATAGCAAAAAGGAAATTTGGAAAATAATGATTATATGGAAATTAGGTCACATGCTCCTAAATAACCAAAAAATAAAACACAAGGGAAATTAGCAAATACTTTTAAGATGAATGAGGAAAAAAATACAATATTCCAAAGCTTATGAGATGTAACAAAAGTGGTACCCCGAGGGAAATTGATATCTGAGAACATGCACATTAAAGAATAAGAATGAGGGGCTGGGGATGTGGCTCAAGTGGTAGCGCACTTGCTTGGCATGCGTGCGGCTCGGGTTCGATCCTCAGCACCACATACAAACAAAGATGTTGTGTCCGCTGAAAACTAAAAAATAAATATTAAAATTCTCTCTCTCTCTCTCTCTCTCTCTCTCTCTCTCTCTCTCAAAAAAAAAAAAAAAAAAAAGAAAAAAGAAAAAATTTTCAAAAAAAAGAAT
Organism: Marmota flaviventris; assembly: GCF_047511675.1. NCBI lineage: Eukaryota > Metazoa > Chordata > Mammalia > Rodentia > Sciuridae > Marmota > Marmota flaviventris. The sequence goes on from NC_092501.1 coordinate 24,955,005, forward strand.
AAGAATGAGGGCCAGGCATGGTGGCACATGCCTCTAATCCCAGCAACTCTGGAGGCTGAGGAAAGAAGATCACAAGTTAGTGAGACCTTGTTTCGAAATAAAAAACAAAAAGGGCTGGGAATGAAACAGTGGTTAAGTGTCCCTGGGTTCAATCCCCAGAAACAGAAAAGAACAAGAATGAAATTAGTTACCTACCTTTCTGCTTTAAGGAACCAGAAAAAGAATACAAAGGAACACCAGAGAGGGAATATGAAATATTAGAGGGGACTTACATGAAATAGAAAATAGAAGACAATAGAGAAAATTAATTAAACAAAAGTTCAGCTGGTGTGGTGGCACATGCCTGTAATCCCAGTGGCTTGGGAGGCTGAGATAGGAGAATCATGAGTTCAAAGCCAGCCTCAGCAACAGTGAGGCACTAAGCAACTCAGTAAAACCCTGTCTCTACTAAAATACAAAAACAGGGCTGAGGATGTGGCTCAGTGGTCGAGTGCCCCTGAGTTCAATCCCCAGTACCAAAAAAAAAAAAAGTCCATTCTTTGAAAAAAAACCAATAAATCTGACATTTCGCTAGACTGCCCAAGAAGAAAAAGGAAAAGATTCAAGTTACTAAAATCAGAAAGGAAAACAGTAATATTATTGCTGAATGTACAGAAATAAAGAGGAATATAACAATATACCTGAAAATTAGATAATTTAGGGGAAATGAGAAAATTTCAAGAAACACAAAACTACCTGTCTTAGTCCACTTTGTCTTGGGACAGGCTGAGTACTTTGTAAAGAAAATAGGTTTATTTGCCTCACAATTCTGGTGGTTGTGTTGTGGTGTGAACTGATAAATACAATCAATAAGAAAAGTTATAGGTTACATATTAGTAAAAAATATAGTTCATAGATATGAGATTTTGATAAGTGAGATAAGACAATTATAAATCAAGAATTGTCATAGACAGGCCTAAGATTCCAGGTTTTTTTTTTAATATTTATTTCTTAGTTGGAGGTGGACACAATACATTTATTTTATTTATTTATATGTGGTGCTGAGAATTGAACCCAGGGCCTCACACATGCTAGGCGAGTGCTCTACCACTGAGCCACAACCCCAGCCCCTAAGACTCAATTTTGCTGCCTTCTATAAAAAACTATTGGAAGAGCTTTTTTTTTTGAGAAACTGAAATGAAAGCTGTTTTCTTATTTTTAAAAAAAAAATTCTTTCTGGGGCTGCGGATGTGGCTCAAGTGGTAGCACGCTCGCCTGTCATGCGTGCGGCCCGGGTTCGATCCTCAGCACCACATACAAACAAAGATGTTGTGTCTGCCAATAACTAACTAAATAAATAAATATTTTAAAAAAAAATTCTTTCTGTACTTTGTACCCCATGAATTGTATCCCACTCAGGATGCAGCTGTGGTCGAGATGAGCTACATCCTGGGTTTGGATGCCCTTGTGGGTCTACGTGACTTTGAAGTAGATTCTTGCCTGCCGACCCCCACCCAAATTCAGAGTGCTACAGTCTAGCACCTGCTTGAACCCAGGACTGTGGTCAACTGAACTCTAAAACTAATGCTTTTTTTAAACTTCTGTTTATCATCCCTTGCTTGCTGACCAGAAAATTCCAGTCCTTCCTAGAGCCCACAGGTCCCACTTATTAATGTTTTAATTTCTATGATTGACTAGTTTACAGGACAACAAGCAAGTCACTGAGTTGTGGTTTTTGTGTATATTCTCTTTGGATATACCAAGAAGCTGCTGTCCTCCCACAGAGCTTGAGTCTCTATGGTGGATGACAGGCCCTGGCCAGGTAAATAAAGCTCTCTTTTGATTTGAAATTCAATTTTAGAGTACTTTCTGGAGTGACTCCCCATAACAGTTGGAAAGTCCAAACAGCACAGTGCCAATATCTGGGGAGAACCTGGCTTGCTGTATCACAACATAGTGGGGAACCAGAAAGGGAAACATCTGTGTGCAGAAGGGGCCAAGCACATGGGGTGGCCTTGCATTGTAACAACTCACATTTGTGAGAACTAACCTAGTCCTATGAGAACTAATAATCCCAGTTAAGGGTGGTGGCCCCCTGTCCTAATCACCTTCTGTAGTTCCCATCTCATAAAGATGCACCACCTCTTAGTGCCTCTAAATTGACTCATGAGGAAATAGAAAATATAAAAAATACCTACAATGAGTAATGAAATTGAATCAGTAATCTAGAAACTTCCAGGAAAGAAAAGTCTCAAAACTAAATTGTTTTTGTTTACTAGTGAATTCTACCAAATGTTTAAAGAATTAACACTAATAATTCCCTTTTTTTTAAAAAAAAAAACAAAACTGGGGATTGAACCTAGGAACGTTTTACCACTGAACTCCAACTGCAGCCCTTTTTATTTTTATTTTGAGACAGGGTCTTTCTGAATTGCTGAAGCTGGCCTGGAACTTGCTATCCTCATTCCTCAGTCTCCCAGGTCACTGGAATTGCAGGCATATGCCACCATACCCAATTAACACTAATACTTTTCAAATTCTTACAAAAAAGAGAGAACATTTTCTTATTTACTTATTGAATGAGGCCAGTATTGATATCATGAATCAGAGATGTCCTATTAAAAACAAAAACAAAAACAAAAAAACACAGATCAATATCCATCTGCATACAGATGCAAAAATCTTCCATACAATACTAATAAACTAAATCAAGCAGCACATTAAGAGGATTGATTATACATGGGGCTGGGATTGTGGCTCAGCAGTAGAGCGCTCGCCTAACACTCATGGGGCCCTGGGTTCTGTCCTCAGCATCACATAAAGATAAATGAATGGAAAAAGGTATTGTGTCCAACTACAACTAAAAAAATAAATATTTTTTAAAAAAGAGGATTATACATGATGACCAAGTGGGATTTATCCTAGCAATTTAGTGGTGGTTCAACATATGAAAATCAACCTATGTAATATACCATATTAATAAAAGATGAAATCACACATGATCATATCAACAGATGCAGAAAAAGCATTTTACAAAATCCAACACCTTTTCGTTATAAAAACACTATGATTTGAACCAGGCACAGTGGTGCACACCTGTAATCCCAGTGGCTCAGGAAGCTGAGACAGGATAATCTTGAGTGCAAAGCTAATCTCAGCAATGGCAAGGTGCTAAGCAACTCGGTGAGACGCTGACTCTAAGTAAAATACAAAATAGGGCTGGGGATATGGCTCAGTGGCCAAATGCCCCTGAGTTACATTTCTATCCAATATTGTATTGGAAATTCTGGCCAGGTAAGTAGGCAAGAAAAAGAATGTCTTCAAATTAGAAAGGAAGAAATAAACTGGGCCTGGTGGTGCGTACCTATAAACCCAATGAGTTAAGAGGCCGAGGCAGGAGATCACAAGATCAAGGACACCCTCAGCAACTTAGCAAGATCCCGTCTCAAAGTAAAAGATAAAAAGGGCTAGAAATGTAGCTCATAATAGAGTACCTCTGTTTCAATCCCTAGTACAAAAAATAAAACTATCCCTTTTGCAGATCACATAACTTCACTTATAGAAAACCCTAAAGAAACAAACAAAACAAACAAAAACTATGAGAATTACTAAATGAGTTCTGAGAGATTGTTGGATGTAAGAGGACTGGGAATGTAGCTCTTGAAAGCATGAGGGCCTGGGTTCAATCCCCAGCACCAAAAAGGAAAAAAAAAAAAAAAAGATTGCAGGATACAAGAGCAATATACAATAATCATTCATATTTTTATAAACTAGCAACAAATGATTTCAATCTCCAGTACTGCAAGTAAATAATAAACTAACAATGAACAGTCAGAAAATGAAATAAAAACTATTCCAGTAACAATAGCATTAAAAAGAATAAATACTTTAAAATAAATTTAACAAAAGAAATGTCAGGGGCTAGAGTTGTGGGTCAGTAGTAGAGTGCTCGCCTAGCATGCATGAGGCACTGGGTTCGATCCTCAGCACCACATAAATGTAAAATAAAGATATTGTGTCCACCTGGAACATAAAAATAAATTTAAAAAAAAAGAAATGTAAGACTTGTAAATTGAAAACTACAGAGTCTGAGATTGTAGCTCAGTAGTAGAGCACTTGCTTAGCATGTGAGAGACACTGGGTTGGATCCTCAGTACCACATAAAAATAAATAAATAAAATAAAGGTATTGTGTCCATTTACAACCAAAAAAATTTTTTTAAAGAAAACTACAAAACATCATTGAAAGAAATTAAAGACGATCTAAATAAATGGGCATATATCCATTGTTCATGGGAACTTAATATTGTTAAGATAGCAATGCTCCCCAAATTGATCTACAGATCCAGTACAATCTCTATCAAATCCAAGCTGCCTTTTTTTTTCTGTAGAAATGGAAAAACTGATCCTGATATTCATATGGAATTGCAAGGGGCCCCAAATAGCCAAAACAATCCTAAAACAGAGGAAACCTGAAGGATTCATGCTCCTGATTTCAAAACTTACTATGAAGATACAATAATCAAAACAGTGTGTGCTGCCTAATTAAAAAAAAAAAAAAAAAAAGCCCTACCCCTCCTCCCAACAGTGTGGTGCTGTTAGACCAGGACACAAGAAAAGACCACTGACTCCAATTAAAATCAAATTAAAGGGCTGGGGATGTGGCTCAAGCGGTAGCGCGCTCGCCTGGCATGTGTGCAGCCCTGGTTCGATCCTCAGCACCACATACAAACAAAGATGTTGTGTCCGCTGAAAACTAAAAATATTAAAATTCTCTCTCTCTCTTTCTCTCAAAAAAAAAATGTTTAAAAAAAAAAAAAAACTAAAGCAAGCTTATATTTCGACCAGCCGGGCTGCCTCTCTCTCCCAAAACTGAGGGAACAAGACAGCAGCAGCAGCTTTCCTGCAGCCCAGCTTTATAGCCCAGAAAGTTACACAAAGGGGGGTTACAGATAACAGAACTCTGATGAGCATCACACGAATGGTAGTTTACATTTTTTGCTGGCCCCAACATCAGAATTTATGAGGACCATTAGAGCCTCAGAGAGGGTCGTTGTCTGGCCAGGGAAGGCCAATATTTATGAGGTGCCACTAAAGTTTCAGAGAGGGCTGCTATCTTCAGAGAGCCAGGCATGGGTGAGTTCAAGGCACGGGCAGGCATTCCAAGCAGGTTCAGAATATGCAGTAATTTATAGTAAAGTCGAAATTAGCTTTTCATGGCTTTGTGGCGAGATGGCTCCCAATTTTGAGAGAAAATCAGGTTGGGTCAATCAATGCTAGCATAAGGATAGATCTGATGTCACTTGATTTTTCATAAGAGTGCATGACCATTCAATAGAGTAAGGATAATCTTCAAGAAATGATTTAGGGGCTGGGGTTGTAGCTCAGTGGTAGAGCACTTGCCTTGCATGCATAAGGCCCTAGGTTCAATCCTCAGCACCACATAAAAATAAATAAATAAAAATAAAGATATTGTGTCCATCTACAACTAAAAAAAAATATAAAGAAAAAAAAAGAAATGATTTAGGGCCAGGCACTGTGGTGTACATCTGTAATGACTCAGGATCACAAGTTCAAAACCAGCCTCAGCAACTTAGGGAGATAGGATTTCAAAATAAAAAACATTGGTGGAGGTAGCTCAGAATAAAGCCCCCCTGGGTTAAATCCCCGTACTAGAGGCAGTGGGGGGGAATGGAAAATTATATAGTCCTTGTGATAAACAATTTGGCAGGTCCTCCAAAAGTAAAACAGTTAAATATAACTCAGTAATTCCCCTAACAGGCATATACTGAAGAGAACCAAAGATATGTGTCTTCACTAAAACTTGTATATGGTTGTTTATGGCAGCAGTATTCATAATATTTCTGGAAACAACACACGTTATCAATGAATGAATAAGCCAAATGTGGTATATCTATAGAATGAAGTATTATTTGGCCATTGAAAAGAATGAAGTACTAATATATGCTACAACATGGACAACCCCAAAAGCATGCTAAGGAAAATAATCCAGTTACATAAGGCTACACAGATGATTTAATTCGTGTGCAATGTTCAAAACAAGCAAACATGTAGAGATAGAAAGTAAAATTAGTGGTTGCCAAGGCCTGGGCTTAAATGATATAAAGTTTCTCTTTGGAGTGATGAAATAACTGAAAATAGACAGTGGTTACAGAACATTGTTAATATAATAAAAAAATCTCTGGTTTGTATCGGTTAAAATGGTCAACAAGGTAGATTTTATGTGTATTTGATCTCAATAAAACGAAAGTCATTTTAAATTATGTATCTTTGACATGATGTGATGATATTCATCCTGACACATATCACTTCGGATTAATCATGAGAAAATGTCAGAGTAACTCAGGTTAAAGGATATGTTATAAAATGCTTAACCAGTACTCTTTTTGTTTTTGTTTTTGTGGAGCTAGGAATGGAACCCAGGGCCTCACATATGCTAGGCAAGCACTCCACCACTGAGCTACACTCCCAGCCTGTTAACTAACCCTCCTTCCTGAGCCCTTGAAAGACAAGAAAAGACCCAGAAACTGCCAGATACTGAAGGAGACTGAGGAAACACAGTGACTAAATACAGTGTGGCATCCTGGATTGAATTCTGAAACAAACGGGCATAAATGGAAAAACTAGTGAAATCTGAATTCTGAATGAAGCCTCTGGATTAGTTGATGGCATTGTACCAATAATGTTTATCATTTAGTTTTTTCTTTTTTGGTATACTGGGGATTAAACTCAGGGGTGTTTTACTATTGAGCAGTATCCTCAGTTCTTTTTATTTTATTTTTTTAATGTTTGAGACAGGGCCTCTCTAAATTGCTGAGGCTGGTCTTGAACATGAGATCCTCCTGCCTCAGCCCCCAGAGTCATTGGGATTAAAGGCATGCACCACCATGCCCAGCTTAATTTTTTTTTTTTTGGGGGGGGTGTCGGGGGATTGAACCCAGGGGCACTCAACCACTGAGCCACATCCCCAGCCCTATGTTGCTTAGCACCTCGATTTTGCTGATTCTGGCTTTGAATTTGCAATCTTCTTTCCTCAGCTTCTGGAACCTCTGGGATTACAGGCGTGTGCTACCGCATCCAGCTAATTATTTAGTTTTGTCAATGTGTTTTAACATTAGGATAAGTTGAATGAAAAGTACACATACAATCTTGTCAATTCTTCTGTAAATTTAAAAATTATTTCAAATAGTTTTTTTAAACCCCCAAAGCCTGAAATTTAATGTTACAGGGGCCTGATTGGAGCTTTAAAGTACTCTATTGGGGCTGGGGTCAGGGGAGATGTGTTACTCAGCTGCATAGCTCCTGCCTAACATGGTCAAGGTCCTGGGCATGAGGCCCTGGGTTTGATCCCCAGGACAAAGAATAAAAAAGAAAAAAATTTGCCTTTCACTCTGTAGATGGAGGCAAGTTCATGGCAAATGGATTTTCTGTGTGCATTGTTAAGTCACCTAAATCCCCTCCATCCATCCATAGTTCTATCACAATAAGGCAAGGAGGCCCCTGCTGCTGCTGCAGGGCAGGTTATGTAATGGAATCCTTTGTGCGGCCTGAAAAAGATGCAAAAGGGCAAGGGGAAATTTGGGCAAAATAAAAGTCATGAAGTCTCAAAAACAAATATATAAGTAAATATGTCAGGGAGTCTCTGATAGACATGAAGTTTGAGATTCTAATCACTTCTCTTTGAGATTCCTTGTTTTTAGAATTTTTCCAATGGATTGAAGTGGTCCTGAATAATGTTCACTATAGGAAAGTGGACCAAGAGAACCCACCAAGAAGAGGAGGAGTTAAGCCTGGTGTCGTGTGTGTGTGTGTGTGTGTGTGTGTGTGTGTTTTCGTGTGTTGGGAGGCAGGGAGTTCTTGGGCAGTGTTTGCTGGAACTGGAAACTCTCTGACCCAGCCATCACCACTGAACCCCAGGAACAATGATTAAGCAAGTTAGGGTGACCTTGGGAACTCAGCATGGAGCATCTCAGGGATCCAGAGCAGCAAGTTCCCTGCAGCAGGACTAGGGATGCATTGGGTTGTGCAGGGAGGGTTTTTATCAGCTAGCTGCTCAGTGCCAGTGACAGTGGCTGCAGCTCTCACAAATGGATTTCCTGATGAATGGAACTGTGTCTTTGGTTCTCTGTCCTTAAGCACTTAAAAACTGGCCCCTTTGGTTTGAGAAAGCAGGAATGTTAGATGTTAAACAACTCAAAGGGAGGAGAAAGACTTTCTGCTCATCTGTCATGTGGGTGGTCAAGTTAATTTTGAAAAGTAGAAGAGACATGACCTTATTTATGTACCAGGCTGGTGATTCAGGTCATTTCAGGTCGAGGCGGTTACATAAATTGAAATTGACCTTCTGAGAAACCATTGCTTCATATCTTCTGTCATTTCTTTAGACATCAGGACAGGATAGAGGAAAACAGGAACCTAGAGTGTATAGAGGGGCCCTTATCAGAAAGGGCCTCAGTAGCCCTCTATGTATCATAGTTTTCTGTTAAAGGGACCACACTATTCCCACCCACCGTGGGTTGAAGATTTTCTCATTACTTGGGACAATCTGCTTTCCATCCTTTCCTTCCCCATTGCTTCTTCTCAGACCCCAGAACACTAATTGCTCAGTGTTCTGTAACAAATGCCTAGTGATCCATAGATTCTATTTTAAATTCACTTTAAAGAAATTAATTAGAATCCCTGCTGTAGGAACTTGTGATTAATGACTTGGTGTTTTTATCGCATTTCCTGGACATGCAGGCAATGTCAGGGCCTGATTCAAAGGTTTGTCTTTCTCTGGTTCTTAATTAAGGACAGCATTCTCCTCTACCTTCCACAACCTGGCACTTTACTCTCTAAGCCCAGGGGTTTTCTCAATTCACTGTTCCAGGAAGGTGCTATCAATTGATAGGAGTTGGCACCAGGCTTGTGGGTTCAAACCCATACTTACTACTTAATAATTATATGATCTTGAACAAATCATTTAACCTTTTTGAGGCTCAGTCTTTGTCAGCTATAAATTGAGATAATATCTAGTTTTCAGTACAGTTGCATTAGAATTATCAAGAAGACTAATTAAGGGCACATTTGTGAAAATACCCAGCACTGAACCTGGCACATGTTAGGTACTCCAAAGAATATGGGCTTTAAGGAGCATTACAGATCAGTTTGGGTTCTAGGGACTGTGGAAACTTTTTTTTTTTTTTAACCAGGAAATTATGTCCACCAATCATGGCTTGGAGAGAACTCACCCCAGCTGATAATCCAGTACTGGCTTTGAGTTCTTGGTGAGGTTAAAGAAAGAAGCTGGAATGGCTCAGGAATGCCTTGTGGAGGAGGTGGAATTTGACCATGTCTGAAGATTTAGGATTTGGAAAAGCCACCTGTTGGAAAGTGGAACAGCATGAGCAAAAGCGGTAAGAGAAAGTTTAAGAACACAGAGAGGAGACTGGCCGTTCTGGAGCCCAGAGTCAGGCCTGGGGGCTATCTTCCAGTAGGTGGAATTTGAGTTTACCCGGACTTTAACTGACCCTATCAGCCCCAGAGGCGCCAAGGTGACCAGATGCTGTATGGCTCACAGTTACCACCAGGGGGCAGTATGACTCAACAGTGTTGCCCTTCAATGGTTGGTTTAGAACTTGTTGCTGAGGTCCTATTTTGCACCAAGGGTTTGCTCTAGGAGTTTAAAAGACCTGGCCATAAAGGTTATCTATTCATCAAGCTTATGTTTGTAGAACACTTTAAATGGAGGTTGCAGTAATCTGGTCTAACCCTAACCACAACTCTGTGTGATCTTTATGTATTAGTGTCATCCCCCTAGAGTAACTAGCAAGGATATTAAGTGAATTATTCAAATTTGTGTAAGTGGTAGGGAAATCTGAATTTGAATGCAGGGGCATAGTCTCCATCACTGCAAACTACTGCCCTTTGTTAAGCAGATAGGAGCTTAAACAGATTTAGCATGATAATAAGAGTTATATTAGTAATGATTAAAAACCTACAAAGATTCACTTTGGAAAGATGAAAAAAGTTCTGGAGATGGATGGTAGTGATTCTTACACAATAATGTGAAAGTACTTGTACTTAACACCACCAAACAGTATACTTAAAAATTGTAAATTTTATGATTTTTTAAAATATTTATTTTTTAGTTGTAGTTGGACACAATACCTTTATTTATTTATTTACTTTTATGTGGTGCTGAGGATCAAACCCAGGGTCTCACACAATCCCAGCTCCAGTTTTATGATTTTTTTAACATTTATTTTTTAGTTGTGAACACAATACCTTTATTTTATTTTTATGAGGATCAAACCCAGTGCCTCAAGCATGCTAGGCAAATGCTCTACCACAACCCTCGCCCCTACTTTTTATGTTTGTGTTATCACAATTTAAAAAGTGGTAACAGCTACATAACATTTGTTAACAGCAGTAGTTATTATATATTAGTAGCTGCCTTTCTAAAGTACTTATGAACCTATTTCTCTAATTCTTACAACCACCAATTGTGTGGTAGGTACCATTATTATTCCTATTTGACAAATAATTTTATCATCTGGTCTTACTTCTCCCTCCCTGCCCAACAACACTGGCAATGGTCTGCATTGATAGTCCTTGGTTAACTGGTTGTGAAATGTAATAGAGGGGAAATACCATGGGTTTTGGGAGTTGACCAACCTGCTATTGTACCAGCTGAATGTTGGTAGGCAAGGTACTCTATGCTTCTGTTTTTTCATTTGTAAAATAAAGATGATAATACTTGCTAGGCCAGGTCTTGTGGTGCACGCTTGGCCTGTAATCCCAGCAGCTCAGGAGGCTGAGGCAGGAGGAGTTCAAAGACAGCCTCAGGACCTTAGCGAGGCCCCTAAGCAACTCTATGAGACCCTGTCTCCAAATTAAATATAAAAACGGGGCTGAGGATGTGGCTCAGTGGTTAAGCACCCCTGAGTTAAAAAAAAAATTACTAGGAATGTTGGGATGAGCAAATAATATAATGTATATGTGAGATGCTTAGCATAGCCAGGTGCAGTGGTGCTCACTCACAACTATTTGGGAGGCTGAGATAGGAAAATCAGTTAAGCCTAGTAGTTCAAGGCCAGCCTGGGCAATGTAGTAAGTACCTGGCTATAGTAAGTACTTCAGAATGTTGACTGTTATTATTACTTGCACAAGTAGAGTACTTAGAAAATAATAATGAAAGAATGGGTGTGTCCTGAGGGGACTTGAAATAGCTCCTGGCCCCCTTGGTGGGTGAAGGAAAGTGGCTTCCAACAGAGAGTATTCAGTCCCAGTTAGCTTCATTCTTGGAATGACAGGGCTACCTAACATTTCTTGAGTCCCCCTGCATCATTTTACAAGCCCAAGAATGGAGTGGTTTTATGTATATTCATTTCTTTTGCCAGTCAACCAGGAAGCTGCCCTGAGAATCAGTCTAGTGTGGTAATGTTAGGGGACAGACAGATGAGGATGGTGGGAACATGAAGTTAAGAGAATAATACTTTAATATGGGCCCACTGTGCTCATCTGTCTGTTCCCAAACAGTGAGAGCCCCTCCCAGGGCATCAGGCCCAAGTAGTGACGTAAGAGTCACCTTAGCCCTCTCTAAGGGGCCCTCCCAGAAAACCACGTCACCATGTAGTTCTGTTCTGAGAGGTCTCACCTCTCACCCCACCTGTTTTGTGGAGCAGCCAAGAAGATCACGCAAACAGAGAGCTCAGCAGTTTATCCCAGCCTCTGGGTCAGGGGCTAAGGGCAGAGAGGGGAGGGAGGGGCCCGGGGCACCCTGCCACAGCTGCACCTTTGGTTAATATTTATTCTTTCTCCTTTCTCTGCCTGGAAACCAGGGGAAGGCCAGCCGTGGCTTGTAAAACAAAATCCCAGGGGCTGTGAGAAGCTGGTTCCTGTGAGATGACTCAGCACAGGCCTTTAAAAGGACAGGGAGCGTCCTCTTCCTGGATTCTGCGCAGGCCCATGAGTGTTGTGGGGGTGTTGTGAAGACCTCACTATTCATCAGCTCAGAGGGATTTTGTCTCCTAGGAGTCCAGGGAGGCCCAGCAGCCCTCAGCTCACTAGTAGGGTAGTAGCATCGGGTCCTTGTTGCAGTGTGATTCTTCCATGAGGAGACCTTCCCTGTCTTACCTGGATGCTACAATCCTTCTCCTCCCCCAGCTTTTGTCAATACTGTGTCACCAGAGTTTTTTAAAACCCATTTCATCAGCATACACCCAAGGGGTACCTGTAACTTGAGCTCCAAATTCCTTAGCACAGTGTGGTCCTGACCAAAATTATTGCTTTATCCCAACTCCCTCTCCTTCCTCTCACCATGTACACTGTACTCTAGCACAGGGTTTCTCTGTATAGTCTATGGACCACCTTCTTCAGCACTGAAGAATGATTCCTGGTCTGCAGACCTACAGAATCTGCTTCTGGTAGAACCTGGGAATCTTCATTTTAATGATGGCACAGTGCTTGTTTGTTTGTTTTATTTAATTTTTTTTTAATATTTATTTTTCAGTTTTTGGCAGACACAACATCTTTGTTTGTATGTGGTGCTGAGGATCGAACCCGGGCCGCACGCATTCCAGGCGAGCACGCTACCGCTTGAGCCACATCCCCAGCCCCTGTTTGTTTGTTTTAAAGACAGGGTTTTGCTTTGTTGTCCTGGCTGGTCTGGAATTCATGAGCTGAAGTGATCCTCCTGCCTCAGCTTCCTCAGTAGTTGGAGCCACTGGTGTGTGCCACCATGCCTGGCTCCATGGCTGGTTCTTGCGCAGGCTGGAGCTTAAGAAATCCTGTTCTGCCCATTGGATTGTTGCCTTCCTGGTTGTATCTGGGCAGTCTCACCCCTGTGCCTTCCCTACTCATGTCACTCCCCTTTCTAGAATGCCCTTCCCATCATTTTGGGAGTAGTCTGCTCCTCTTTTAAGGTTCATCTCACATGTCAGCTCTTCTGTGCATTTCTCACAGATCTGGGTTCTTTTCTCTGTGTTCACACAAGTCCTTTGTGCTTTCTACCCATATATATATTTTTTTCATTTATTTATGATTCCGAAGGACCGTGGATTTTTTTTTTTTTCCTCCTTTTTTCTTTTTTTCTGTGCTATGGTAGATCCAGCTCAGGGCCTCATACATGCCAGGCAAGTACTCTACCACCCAATCACATCTGCAGTCCTGGATTTCATTTTTGAATCCCTAGACCGAGCAAAGTCCCTGGCAAGAAGAAGGCATTTAATACATGTTTGCCGAATGAGTAAGTGAATGACTGGAGACCAGGTCCTGGTCTAACTTGGGAAAGTAGGTTAAACCCATTATGGAGTGACACATCCATGTTTGTCATTCAGACTCCTGCTTTACATTTTGTCTGCAACTTGGTCTAAAAGCTTGATCTTCCCTGGAGGAAGCTATGAGTTTAGATTTGACCAGAGGTATTTAGGTTCGTGATGAGTTAGGTCTACATAGAAATATTTTTGAAAGCCCAAAATTTGTTTGTGTGGGAGGCCAAGGAACTGCTTTCTCTTGATCTTTCAGAGGGCAGAAACTACCAGACATTCTCTCCACCCATAAACTGTTGTCGAGGATCACCCACATCAGAATTCTTGACCTTCTAACTCTAGTGATGTAACTGCCACCTCAGTCAAAAAGCCCTGGACCTTGTCACAACTGCTCTAGCTCAGAAATGCCAGCTTGCTGGTCTCTGGCCAGAACTTCCTTGCCTTCAGCTTACTCATTTCCCCCACACCCTGCTGACCTGCTCACAGACGTGGTGGCTGCCTTGGATCTCTTTTCTAAAACAGAGTGGCCTCTTCTTTGTTTCCACGGGGAGGTGCCCCTCCTCCCATCTGAAGCCAGTCCCTCACTTGGGCACTGGACTCCAACCTTTCCAGTCCCTTGGCACTGTGCATCATCATGGTCACATTCCTTCCCTTCTTTCTGACTCTTTCCCGACTCTGCATAAATGCAGTCAAGCTTCTCTCACCTCAAAAAGGAAACCTCCCTATAACCATAAGCCAGTCTCGCAAGTTCCCTTCACAGCACAGCTTTTCAAAACAGGAGGCTCACTCTCAGCCCCATTTCTGTCCTTACCACTCCACTTCCCAAGGCCACAAGGGGCTCCTAATTGCAAAATCCAACGAATAGTTTTCAGTTGTACTTTGTGCTTTGCAACATTTGACACGAGCTACTCCTCTCCTCTTTTCCTTTTTCCTCCTCCTCTGTTTTCAGTTTGTAAAGCACCCTCTCTGATGCCTTCTTTATGCAGTCATCTTCTCATTGCCAAATGTCAGTAGTCCATATTTTTCCTCATTTAGTCTTTTTAAAAAATATCTTTACTTTTATTTATTTATTTTTATGTGGTGCTGAGGATTGAACCCAGGGCCTCACGCGTGTGAGGCAAACACTCTACCGCTGAGCCACAACCCCAGCCTCTCATTTAGTCTTTTTTTAACTTTTATTTGCTCTCTCTGCTATAGCTCATGTAGATAGTCTAATGCTTACCACTTCCTGTTCATGACATCAGACATCTCTGAGGCTTTTTTTTTTTTAAGAGAGAGAGAGAGGGAATTTTAATATTTATTTTTTAGTTTTCGGCAGACAAAACATCTTTGTATGTGGTGCTGAGGATCAAACCCAGGCCGCACGCATGCCAGGCGAGCGCGCTACTGCTTGAGCCACATCCCCAGCCCCTCTGAGGCTTAATAAAATCAAAGTATCCTGCAAAATACAACTTATGCATAGAAAAGGTCCAATAGAGTGCCTGGCATGAAGTAGATGCTCTTTAAATGGAAGCACTTTGTAAGTTATTGTGTCTCATAAAGTATGATATTAATATCACAAATGTCTTTACCTCCAGCCTATGGGTTTGTTTGTTTGTTTATTTTTTGGTACTGAGGATTGAACAGGGGAACTTTACCACTGAGCCATATCCCCAGCCCTTTCTATTTTTTTTTTTTTTTTTGAGACAGGATCTCACTAAGTTGCTCAGGGCCTCACTACTTTGCTGAAGTTGGCTTTGAACTTAGAATCCTCCTGCCTCAGCCTCCTGAGTTATTGGAACTATAGGTACATATCATGCTCTTTATTAGTTTTTAAACTTTTTATTATGGTGTATTTTAAGCAGTACCCAAAGCGAACAGAATTGCTTAACGAATCTCCACATACCTCCGACCCACCTCCGACAAACATCAACTCATAGCCAATCCTGTCCCATTCACTCCCACCCTCTATAAAAGACAGGAGTTTAAAAGAATAATCACAATACTATTATCATAGTTTTAAATATCCAATCTTTTGGATATATATTTATACCTCTGGTTCTTATGAGATACTGCCACATGGGTGTCCCCTTGATACTTCAAATTTAACTTGTCCAAAGCTGAACTCACCACATTCTTCTCCCTTCCCTTGTGGTCTCTGTCTTGGTGCTGGTCACCACTGTTTACCAGTCCTGAGGTCAGAACCTTGGAGTGGTCATTGGCTCTTTATTTTCCTCACACCCCACCCAGCCAGCCACCTCCTAAAAATCTCTAGTTCCTCTCCTCTGCATCTTTCCCGCTGCAGTCTTACCAGGCTCTCAGCAAGTCACTGCTTTGGGGCATTAGCTTTTTCTAAAAAAAAAAAGAAAAAAATATATATATTTTGTTCTTGATGGACCTTTATTTATTTATATGTGGTGCTGAGAATTGAACTCAGTGCCTCACACATGCCAGGCAAGAGCTCTACCTCTGAGCCACAACCCCAGCCCCTGGGCATTAGCTTTCTAAATGGTCTGTTTATTCAGTCTTTCACCCCTCTAATCTATGAATATGATTGCCAATTTTTTCCAATTTTTTTTGTGGTAAAATTTACATAAAATTTACCATTTTAGCCATTTTATTTTTAATTTTTTTTTTATCATAGATGGGCACAATACCTTATTTATTTATTTATTTTTATGTGGTGCTAAGGATCAAACCCAGTGCCTCACATGTGCCGGGCAAGTGCTCTGCCACTGAGCTACAACCCCAACTCTTTTTCGCCATTTTAAAGTATCTAGCTCAAAGGCATCTAAGCACATCTGCGTTGTCATGTAACTACCACCACCATCCATCTTCAGATTTTTTTCATCCTCTACAATAGAAACTCAATACCCACTAAACGGTTACAGTTTATTTCTTTTCCCTCAGTTCCTGGCAATTTCCATCTGCTTTCTGTATCTGTAAATTTGACTGCTTTAAGTACCCCATATAAGTGGAACCATAGTATTTACCCTTTTGTGACTGGCTTATTTTATTTAGCATAATGTCTTCAAAGTTCATCTGTGTTATAGCATGAATTTTTCCACTTCTTAAAGCTAATTAATATGCTGTTATCTTTTTTAAAAAAATTTTTAATTGTAGGATGGACACAATACCCTTATTTTTTAAATTTATTTTTATGTGATGCTGTGGATTGAACCCAGAGCCTAGCATGTGCTAGATGAACACTCTACCAATGAGTCACAACCCCAGCCCCCCATTTTTTTTTTTTTTTTTTTGGTGGTACTAGAGATTGAACCAGGTGTTAGGTCGGTGGCGACTTAGTAGCAACTTAGAACAAAGCAGCCCATGCCGGAAAAGAACATCAATCAGATGCCGGCGGAAATGCCTGTCAATCAGCCAGATCTCCTGACTAACGCCTGTCAATCAGCAGGACCCCTTGGCCAATCCTGGAGTTCAGCCAACTCCCCTGACCAACTCCAAGGGGGCAAGGGACCTTAGAAACACCTTTTCCTGTCCTAAGCCCTTCCCTTCCTGCTGTAAGCCCCATAAAAGTCCAGTCCGGTCAAAGCGGTCGAGCTTCCACCAGTTTCTCCTCAGACCCTTCCCCTGTCCCCTCTGTGGTCTGATCGAGTTCCGCCCGGGAGTGATAACTCAATAAAGCCTGTTCAGGGGCTGGGGATGTGGCTCAAGCAGTAGAGCGCTCGCCTGGCATGCGTGCGGCCCGGGTTCCATCCTTAGCACCACATACAAACAAAGATGTTGTGTCCGCCAAAAACTAAAAAATAAATATTAAAAATATTCTCTCTCTCTCTTAAAAAAATACATATATATGAAAATGAATAAAAATAAAGCCTGTTCAGTGGCCCTTTTAAATCTGCCTCCTTTGGTCGCTGCCTGCCCCACCTGATCTGACATCTTGGTGCCGAAACCCGGGAAGGGATCTTTGGGCTTCTCCCTCAGGGGATTGAAGCCCATCCCTTCCCCCTTGAAACGAACTGGGAAATTTCTAAGCAGCTCTTTCCCTCTCCCTTCATCTGGGCTGACAGGAGTGGGGTAAATTCCTCCTTTCCCCTGACCTTCCAGACCCTTTCTGTCTGTCTGCGGGGTCTATCCGTAAGTCACGCGCGTGCCATAGGCCCTGCCCGTTCTGTTCAGGGCTCCGGGGACTGTGGAGACGTCCCAGTCCTCCTGAAAGCCCCCCGCCCCAACCAGATTGGCCAGCTGCTGGGGCCCGCGGAGGCTATAGGGACGCCACAACCTCTGCCCTGGCCCGTATCTGTCCATAGGTGAGTGCAGACAGAATTTGGGACGCATTCTTCTGCTCCCACTCATCCCTGAGGGTGCCGGAAGGTCATGGGAAACGCAGAGTCCTCTCCTTAGACCCCAAAGTCCTTTAGGTGTCTATATTCAAATTTTGCCAAGTTAGGGCTCATTCAAGAACCGCCTGGTATTTTACTGCACTGAGACAATGGGTCACAATGGCCCTCAGAAGGAACTGTTGATTTTAAACCCTCACTGAATTGGACAATTTCTGTCGCCGGACAGGGAAGTGGGAAACAACATTCAGGCTTTTTGAGATTCACTCCCGTCCTGCCCCCTGCCCCCTGCTCTCTGCTCCTGACCTTCTCTCTGCTCTTTGCTCCTGTCCTCTCTCCTGCAGCCGCTGCCCGCGGCCCAGTCTGCACGCTTCCAGTCTGCCTGGCCACCAGACACATGCGCCCTTCCTCCCTCCCTCGCTGGCTCCCCACGCATGCCTCCCTCTGCTGCCCTGGTTCCAATGGGCAGGCAGAATGGGTCCCACCTTGCTGCAGTGGGTGGGATCCCTCTGAGCCTCCTCCCCCACTCTGCTCACCTCTTCTACTGATAAGACCCTTCCCCCTCCACCTCCCCCACTCTCTTCTTCCTCTCCTGCTACCTTGATTTCTCCACCCACCTCTTCCACCGATACCACCCTTCCCCCTCTCCCTCCACCCCTCTCCCTCCTCTCCTACAGCCATGATCACCTCCACCCACTCACCCCTCTCTTCTCCTGTCAGTCCCACCGATCCCTCTTATCAAATAACTCACAGTTCCTTTGTCCTCTCAGGGAAGTAGCCGGTGCTGAAGGGATAGTCCGAATGCACGTCTCATTTTAGCTTCAAGATCTTTCCCAGATTGAAAAACGTCTTGGGTCCTTCTCTGCTGGCTCTTCTGCTTATATTAAGGAATTCTGATATCTCTCCCAGACCTATGATCTTACCTGGCACAACGTCTATGTTGTTCTGTCCTCTACTCTGACCCCAGATGAGCGAGCCCGCATTCAGCAGGCTGCTCGAGATCATGCTGACCAAATTCGTTTAACAGATATGACTCTCCCCACAGGTGAAGCAGCTGTTCCCCTAACCGAACCTAAGTGGGACTTCAAGATGGCCAACAAGGTCACTGTCACTGTGCTCGCATGGTCCAATATCTTATAGCAGGCATGCAAGCAGTTTCTAATAAGGTAATTAACTTCGATAAACTGAGGGAAATTACCCAGAATCCTGATGAAAATCCATCCTTATTTCTCAACTGCCTTACAGAGGCCCTAACCAAATACACTAAGCTGGATCTTGGGTCTCCCACCAGGACTACAGTGTTAGCAACCCATTTCATTACTCAATCGGCTCATGATATTAGAAAAAGCTCAAATGAGCTGAGGAGGACCCTCAGACCCCTATCTGAAATCTGGTGAAAATGGCCTTTAAAGCAGGCTCCATTGCAGAAAAAGGTAATACCCCCAAACCCAGGCCTTGGCAGCGGCCCTGAGGCCTACATCTCCAGCAAAAGTTTCATGGGGCATCCAGCATTCCTCTCCACCAGGGGCTTGCCTCAAATGTGGATGTGAAGTCACTGGGCTTGCCAATGCCCAAACCCATGGCCTCCTTCCAGGCCATGTCCCACATGTAAGCAGACAGGACATTGGAAGCGTGACTGCCCCATGGCCGGCCCTTCCTCGGCGCCTCTACGCAGGGGTATGACCAGTCAGGCGGTCCCTTCTCTTGAACTATTGGGGTTCACAGAAGACTGAAGAAGCCCGGACTCCAGGATCCCAATGACCCTCGCCGAGCCCAGGGTATCACTCCAGGCAGCGGGTAAGTCCATAACCTTCCTTGTGGACACGGGGGCTACCTATTCTGTCTTGCCTGCCCACTCTAGGCCTCTGTTTCCTTCCCAGGTCTCAGTTATGGGGATTGATGGCAAACCCTCCTCCCAAAACCGAACTGCTAAGCTGGCCTATGCCCTGGAGGGACACCCATTCACTCACTCTTTTCTGGTCATTCCATCCTGTCAGTTCCTCTCCTAGGCAGAGATGTTCTCCAATTACTAGGAGCCACCCTTCAACTATACCCCAAGAATACTACCACCCATCTCCTTCTGCCTCTAATCCTTACCCTCTCTAATGACCTGACAGTACCTACTGTGCCATTGCTCCCTGATCTAGTCAATCCCCAGATCTGGGACATCTCCATGCCGGTCATAGCCTCCCACCACAAGCCAGTCCGAATCCAGCTGAAACCCCAAACTAAATTTTCTTTGGGTCCCTAAGACTCCCCCTGCAACACTCCCATATTTCTGGTACGCAAACCCTCAGGAGCCTATCACTTAGTCCAGGAACTCCGCCTAATAAGAGGCAGTTATTTCCATCCACCCGGTGGTTTCCAACCCTCACGCTTTTTTTTCTCATATCCCCCCTTTTGACCACTCACTTTACTGTCCTAGATCTTAAAGCTGCCTTTTTTACAGTGCCCCTCCATCCTGACTTCTTTGACTTCACATGGGAAGACCCTACATTCTTTAGATCTCAACAGCTGACATGGACAGGCCTACCCCAAGGCTTCAGGGACAGTCCCTACCTTTTTTGTCAGGCCTTGGCATAAGATTTAACTGTTTGTGATTTGGGGATAGCACTCTCTTACAGTTGGATAGAAGCCTTCCCTACCTCCAGGGAAACTGCTGACACCCTCGCCTCCATCCCCATTGAGCAGATTATTTCCAGATTTGGACTTCCTACCTCCATCCAGTCAGACAACGGTCCGGCCTTCACTTCTCAGGTTGTTCAACTAGTCTCCAAAGGCCTCAACATCACTTGGAGGCTCCCCATCCCTCACTGACCCCATACAGTCATACTTCCATGCTGGGGCCCACCAAACTCAAGATTTCTCGCCAACCCTCTCCTTTTGGTACTAATCATTAATTTCTCTCAAGCTTCTAACCCAACCCACAGATGGCGCTTCTACATCCAAGCGACATGGCAACAGGATGGCACCACCCGCTCTCAGTTTATGGATCAAGGCGATTGCCCTTTCACTGGCTATAATTGGGCCTTCACCCTTAATGTTACTGGATTCAACCAGGCCGCTGTCCCACTTATGTTCAGCAATCCTCTGCTTCATAGCAGACCAAACTAAGGAATCTTGTAAGCGCTGGCCTGACACCTATGGCAGGTGCCCTTATAATTCATGCAAAAAAACGCTTTCTAGATAAGCCTTGCTATGAGAATCGAGCATACACCAAATTGACTATTTGGGACCCATGGAACCCAAAATGGGCTTCTGGTGTTGATGGTAAATTTTATTCATGGGGTTTTGCCAAACATCCCTCAGCCTCTATCAGAATATGTAGAACGTATATACAAGTGCTCCCTCAAATTCACATTCCAGGAGCAAGAGAAGGAACTCCAACACCAGCTGTGCCGCAGTCTGGCTGGGCACAAAATCACGAGCCACTCAAACAGGAACAAACTTTATTTTTAAACTCCTGCCAATGCCCTTTATGCTCTCGGGAAATATGCTGACCCACACACGCGGCTTTCTTCTGGACACACACTCCAACAGGAACTCCCTCCTCCAGAATTCCCTCCTACCGCACTTCCCCAACCAATGGGAACTCTCCAGGAGTCCCTTAGCAGGCCAAGGTGGACAGCAGGGGTCTAATATCCATAAGAATGCAGATCTTAACATAATCATATCATCTCAATGGCTTGCTGGCGTCACCTTTCAACCAAAAATGCCATGCATCATACTACTTGGCTATGGCTCTTAGCATCTCCCCCCTTCTGTTTAATTAAGCAACAAGCAATGTGGCTTAGGGACCGTGCCTGTTAGGTTGTCCAATTCAACATATGGTTCTTACCTGTCATCGGATGAACTGACCTATAGGCGTCAGCCTCCTGTCTTAGGTTGATACCACTGCAATTGGATCATACCCGTCACTGACTACCGGTCCAGCATATAGCCATACTTGTGGATAGGCCTATGCACCAGTGCGGGGGTGAGGTTCTTTGCCTCACCTCTGTTGGCCCCCAAATTTAGACCATCACTAGTAGAAGGGAGGAGGATACAGAAATGCCACGACACCAAGCCAATTTATGGCTCCTTTGGAAAAATTGCATCACTGGTGACACATCAGCAAAGATACACCAGCACTACCATAATTCGCTGCATTAACAGATAGTTCACAATGCATACAAGTGATACATAGTCCAGGCAAGTTCTGCAAGCAGTTCAAAGCAGAGGAATCTATCAATATGTCCATTTCCTCCCAAAATAAATCGACTCCTTGATTGAGCATTACTTGTTGAGTTATTATTCATTGATGCATCAGTTTATACAGTTTGTTGTGATAACTATCGAAGAAGCTGTAGTTTGGTTTCATCTTTGTCTTCACCGGCACTGGGATGAAAATAGGAATTCTGACAATGATGCTAAAAAAAATTATGTAACATTCCAACAGGTACTAAGAAAACAATTTTCTGAACAATTTACATTATCCTGAACAGAATTATTAAATATAATTAAAAGGAAAAGTGAAAGTAAACAAACAGATCTGTTAACCTCCTTATTTGTTCACATATTAAACAATCCTCAACAGCTGTTTACTCAATTTAAATTAAACCATTAAAATCATGTGAATAATAAAAAAAAAATTCGGATCTATTTTTTCATGAGCGCTCCTCATATATGATATATGGACATATGCACATACAGACATACAACACAAAACAGAAGTGTGCACACATAACATACAACACATAAGACAATAGTAAAGGCCTTGTAGCTTTACATAGGTGAAATCTCCATTGCAATGTTTAAAAACTCCACAGTCAAAAAATAAAACTGATCAGAAAAACATTAACCTAGGTCTGTATGAGCTCAAAATTAAAATAGAACTTTATGATGTGGGAAAAGGCAATAATAAAATAGATATTGAAAAAAGCATCCTGGTTAATCACTGTTGCAGATGTAAGAATAGCAAAGCTGGAGCTCTGGATATCAGCTGTTATGGATTTGAGTCAAATCATCTTCTTTTTGGTCTGTAGAAATTACTTTGGTTAGTCTCTCTGGAATCCAAATCGGCTGCTGTTCTCCCTGTGGAAACACACAAACAGAACCCTGACTCCAGACAATCACTGGGTCAGGACCTTTCCATTGTCCTGAACAATACCCCATACCCCTCTTTTTTTAATATCTATTTTTTAGTTGTTGATGGACTTTTTATTTATTTATTTATTTATATGTGGTGCTGAAAATCAAACCCAGTGCCTCATGCATGCGAGGCAAGTGCTCTACCACTGAGCTACAACCCCAGCCCTGCTGTTATCTTTTGTACAGGTCACATTTTGTTTATCCATTCATCTGTTTATGGACACTTGAGTTACTTCTATCTTTTGACTATTTATTGTGAATGCTGCTTATATCAATGAGAATGTATGTATATCTCTTGGAGACCCGCTTTCAGTTATTTTTTGGTATATACTCAGAGGAGGATTGCTGGGTCACATAATAATTCTATTTATGTGTGTGTATATGTGCGTGTGTGTGTGCATGTATGTGTGGTACTGGGGATTGAACCCATGGGTACTCTACCACTGAGCTACATCCCTATCCCTTTTATTTTTTATTTTAATACAGGGTCTCACTAAATTGCCCAGGTTAGTCTTGAACTTGTAATCCTCCCTCAGCCTCCTGAGTCACTGGGATTTTAGGTGCAAGCCACCATGCCCAGCAAAAGTTTTTAATTTTGATATACTCCAATTTATCTTTTTTCTTTTTCTTTTCCTGCCTATGCTTTTGGTTGTATCATCTAGTAATCTTTTAAATACACAGCTGTATACATAGCTGATCCTTTCATAATGCTTCTATGGTTCCCTATTTCAAACTCCTTAGCTTAATGATCTGGTCTCCAACTTTCAGGCTCCTCTCTGACAGCTCCATTCGCCCAGTTATACCTGTCAAATAATTCTGAATTGCTACATACCTTTGAGCATTTACCATGCTCTCTGACATTACCATGCCTTTATGGTTGCTTTGCATGAAATTAATCTACTCCTCTTTTACAAGGTCCTTCAAATACTTCCTCTAGGAAGGCTTCTATGACTTTTCCAAGAGCCAGGTGCCTTTTTGGCTTTCCATGGCAACCTCTGCTTAATCTTTCAAATAATTCTACGATAACTTGTAAGACTGTGGTTTATTTTTGATTTTGAGATGGGGTCTCAGGTTGCCCAGGATGGTCTCAAACTACTGAACTCAAAGTGATTCTCCTCCTCAGCCTCATGAACTGTGTGCCACCCACAGCCTCTGTGCCCCACTCCAAACTAGGTGGGGTTTTTTGGGTTTTGTTTTATTTTTGTTTTTGTACTACAGTGCTGGGGCTCTAAACCAAGACTTCTTGCATGCTAAGCATAGGTTAAATGCTCTACCACGGAGCCACACCTCCAAGCCTCCAGACTAGGTTTAACTTGTTGGCCCACCTGCTTTTTATCCCTCCCACTAGAGTCTAAATTCCTTTAGGGCAGATGTGCTCTCTCTATCTTGTCATCTCTATGCTGCTCAAATTTGGTTGAAGGTTGAGCTGGATTCTCTGCCTCTATTTAGTTGCTTTGACCTTGAGCAATATAGTTAAACTCCTGGGGTGGCCTCAGTTTTCTCACTAGGTTGTTGTGAAGTTTAGTTGAGATTATTATGTTTGTAAAGTACTTAGTGCTTACTCTGGCCCAGAGTAAATGTTTAACAAAAGCTAGCTATTGTCATCACTTGTTGAACTGAGATCTCAAACTCTAAGGAGCTGTATGATTTGGACAAAATTCTTAAACTCTATGCTTCAGTTTTTCCTTCTGTAAAATGAGGTGTTTGACCTGGATCATTTGTAGCAATGATTCTCAGGCTAGGCTGCACTTTGTAATCATCTGGGAAGCTTTAAAAATACTGATGCCAAGGGGCTAGGTAGGTAGTTCAATGGTAGAGCACATACTTAGCATGTACAGGGCCCTGGTATTGAGCCCAAAGCCACACAAAATAAACAAAACAAAACACTGATGTCTGGGCTCCTCTCCCAAGATGGTGATAATTGGTGTGAGGTACAGCCTGGGCATGGGTATTTTGTAAAAGCTCCCAGGTGATTCTAATGTTCAGCCAGAATTGAAAACCATGATCTAAAGTTTCTTCCAGATCTAAGATGCTAGAAAGCCAAGCTGCCAGGATTCCCTGGAGGCAGGGGAATGGAAGGTCTCCAGGCATTCTTGTGCTATCACCCTTTGTTAGTTCAGCAGGAAGCTTGTTGAACAGGCTCACTAAGTTGGAATTCCAAGGATATTTGTGGATTCCTAAGAGTTTAAATTTAGCAGCTTACTTCTACCAGGAGAAAACAAGGGAACTGGGGGCTCCAAGAAAGAGAAAAAAAGACTCCTCTCTACCTCTATGGTTCTCTTCACAGGCCTGGGACCCTAGATGTTTCGGAGTGTTGTACTATGGAGTTCCAATCAGGTTGAAGGAAAGGTGGACTGTGGTCCAGGTATAAACTTGCCTTTATGGTTGGGCACTTGGGGCCCTAACTAGAAGTGGGTGGGGATTGAGAGTTGCAAATACTCATTCCTTTTTTCAAGACAGTGTTTCAAAACCATATTCACAGTCATTACTTATTTGATTCCACAAACAATCTTGAGAAATGTAGAGTGGATATTACTGCCTCCAATGTGTAGATGAGAACACCAGATCCTTGTATGGCTAAGAGCCTTAACAAAAATTTTAGTGGGTCAGCAGTGGGGTAGCTTGAGAGGCTATACCCTGATCCCTGTTTTTGAATGGAAAAACTCTATACACTTAAGGTAGCTAAGAGTCCTTCTTGACTTGGAATTAGGTTATAAATGGCCCCATCAAATGCTACATGGAACAACTAAAACATCTCCTCCCAACACCCTGTGGTTTGTCCACCTTTGAGCACAGTAGCTCTTACTCTCTGGGATCATTAGTGAATGCCCTCCCTTTTACAAACTTTGTTTACTCAGTACCAGCTTTGAAGCTTGGTCATTCAGAGAGGTGTTAAGTCATAACACCAAGTGTGGCCAGGAACACTGTGAAGGGCCATGTAGAATAGTGTTGGCCAAATTCTGGGTCACAAACAGGGATTGGCCACTGGCTCAAGATGAAGTGGAATAGGGTAAAGGGGTAGTGATTTTTTTTTTTAAACTAAGCTAAGTGTAATGAATTCAAAACCCTATTAATCTAATATTACATTTTCCCTACTTTTTTGATGTTAAAATTACCTTTCATTAAATAATAATGATAGTAGGTGGCAGTTTATTTTGATGTTCTGACTGGCAGAGCTAAAAGATGGCTACCTTATGCAAATCCTACAGTTGCCTTTGTTTTTGTTTTTTTTTTTAAATTTTAATATTTATTTTTTAGTTTTCGGCGGACACAACATCTTTTGTTTTGTATGTGGTGCTGAGGATCGAACCCAGGCCGCACGCATGCCAGGCGAGCGCGCTACCGCTTGAGCCACATTCCCAGCCCCTTTGAAATGTCACTGTTCCAAGAAATCCTAAGTCTGGTAACCCCTCACCACATTGTAGGGCCAGGAGCAAGGCCATATGTCTCTGGATTCTCACTTTGGGAAGCCACAGAATGAACCTCACCCTAAGAGCCAGTGATAGAAGGTCAAACAGTGAAAGAATCAAATACCCAGGGTTGGTTTTTGCCACCTATAAATTCGTGTAGAAATAAAAGAACAATTTTCACTTTGCTTTTATTAAACCAATATTTATTATTATCTTCACTTCCATTTTGAAGATGAGCAAACTAAGACATGAGGGTGTTAAGAAACTTGTCCAAGGTCACAGCTAGTTAGCAGCAGAGCCAGGAGTTGAAGCCAGTGGCTTTGGTTCTGGAATCCATACTCTTAATCCCCACCTAACACTGCCTGGTTAAAAGGCAATTTAAAACTCTGGTGACATGTAATAATCTATTTTCAGCCTCTGATTCCATAGACAAAAAGTGCTTGTGGACTAAGCTGCCTGATCTCTGTTGAGCTGCTTGTCAATGATCCCTTTTTGAGATGTTTCCACACCACCACTGGGAATATCAGAGCAAGTGGACAACCCTTTGACAGATACTTAAAAGACAACAGTTACAAAAACAATGAAATTTTGGATAAGGTCAGCAAGCCCTTAGAGTATAGAACCTGAGAGGTCCTCTAGAGCCTAGGTTGGCAAGTTTTTGTTTTTTTTAATTTTTTAATATTTATTTTTTAGTTTTCGGCGGACACAACATCTTTGTTTGTATGTGGTGCTGAGGATCGAACCCAGGCCGAACGCATGCCAGGTGAGCTCACTACCGCTTGAGCCACATCCCCAGCCCGGCAAGTTTTGTTTTTGTTTTTGTTTTGTTTTGTTTTGGTACAGAGGTTGAACCCACAGGTACTTTCCCACTAAGCTATATCCTCAGCTCTTTTTAATCGTTTATTTTGAGACAGGGTCTTGCTAATTGCTTGGGGCCTTGATGAATTGCTGAAACTGGCCTTAAATTTGCAATCCTCCAGCCTCAGCCTCTCAATCTCTGGGAATACAGGTATATGCCACTACACCTGGCCTAAACTGGTAGTTTTCAAAAGCATTTTTTAAAGCAACCAAACTTGTTTTTTCAAATATAGGCCTAAGTGCAGTTACTTGTATACATATCCATACATGTAACACATAGGTATGCATATACATATATGCATTTACACCATGTGGAACCTTTTCATAAACAGATTAAAGTGGAGGTGACAGGTTGAAGCCAAAGGGGAGATCCAGTTGGCCTTCCTTTCATCCCTCATGCAGTATTGGGACCCTAGAGCTTTGAGGAACGCAGTTTGAAAATCCTTGGTCCAGGCCAGGTTTTCTTGAAGCACGTCCTGCAAAAATATTAGTCTAATAAGATGCAGAAGAAAAAAAAAGTTTCATGTTCAAATACATTTGGGAACCCTTGGATGTGCTAACTTAGTTTTAAGAATTACAGTCAGTTGTTAGTAGGCTAAAGGCTCTGAGAAATTCTGGAATGTCAAGTAATCATTTTTAACCCACAGTTTTCCTTAAAAAAAAATTTGATGAATTGGGTTATAACTACATAATGAAATACTATAGTGCAATGAAAATAAGCAGTTGCTAAATATATGTTAGGTGGAAGACACCTGACACAAAGGCATGCATATTACATAAGTCCATTTACATAAACTTAAAAAAAAGGCAAAAACCATACCTTTGGAATTGGAAGTCAGAGGAGTGATTATTCACAGGAATTGAAATAGTGTGTGGGAGGAGAATGAAGCAAATTTTGAAGCTTCTGGTTATATTTTATATCTTGATCTCTTGATTTGGGTGGTAGTTACATGTGTGTGCTCACCTTGTGAAAATGACTTGTGCATTTTTCTGTATATATGCAGATGTGTGCACACATATATATATTTATTGTTATAAAGTTCCTCCTTTTTTTTTTTTTTTCTGGCAGCACTGGATGTGCAAGCAGGAAAGTACTCTTACTACTGAGCTACATCCCTTGCTCTATTTTATTTTATATGGTACTGAGGATTGACCCAGTGCCTCATGCATGCTAGGTGAGTGCTTTACCACTAAGCCACAACCCCAGCCCCATCCCTAGCTCTATTATCTTTCATTTAAAAGAGGATGCTGGGTATGGTGGCACACACGTGTAATCCCAGTGACTTGAAAGGCTGAAGCAAGAGGATTGCAAGTTCAAAGCTAGCCTCAGTAACTTAGCGAGGCTAAGTTGTCTCAAAATAAAGAATAAATAGTGCTGGGGATGTAGCTCAAGTTAAGTATCCCTGGGTTCAATCCCTGGTACCAAAATATAAAAAAATAAAAGAAGGGGAAGACAAAACACAGCAACATTGACTAGGCCAAAAAATGTATGTGAATTTGTTTATCCATATATAATCTTTTTTTTTTTTTTTTTTTTTTTAAATCCTGCAGATTTTATGAACCAGGTTGCCTGGTTAAAAGATAACACCCTTGGGGGCTGGGGTTGTAGCTCAGCGGTACAGCGCTTGCCTTGCACATGTGAGGCACTGTGTTCGATCCTCAGCACCACAAAAAAATAAATAAATAAAGATAGTGTGTCCATCTTTAAAAAAAAATCTTTTTTTTTTTTTTAAAGATAACACTCTTGGGCTGGGGATGTGGCTCAAGCGGTAGTGCGCTCACCTGGCATGCATGTGGCCCGGGTTCGATCCTCAGCACCACATACAAACAAAGATGTTGTGTCTGCCGAAAACTCAAAAAAAAAAAAAATATATATATATATATATATATATATTTTTTTTTTTTTTCTAAAAAAAAAAAAAAGATAACACTCTTGGAAAACTTGGAGTGATGGGTTTCCTCTGGACCACCACTAGAGAGAGGAGTCTATGGCAGCAGGCAGAGAAACCCTCATTCAACCCTTTAGTTCTGTATCTGTTACTGGTCTTCACTCTTAAACCCTGTGTATTTCTTTTTTTTTTTTTTTTTTTTTTCCAGTTGGACACAATACCTTCATTTTATTTATTTATTTTTATGTGGTGAGGATCGAACCCAAGGCCTCGAATGTGCTAGGCAAGTGCTCTATGGCTGAGCCACAACCCCAGCCCTGTATTTATATTCTTTTTGATGCTACAACTAATGGTCATAAACTTAATTGGCTTAAAGAAGCAAATTTATTATGTTACAGTTCTGGAGGGCAGAAGTCTGAAATGGGTTTCAGGGCAGGGCTGTGTTCCTTCTGGAAACTCTAGGGAAGAAGCAGTTTTCTTGCCTTTTCCAGAGTCTAGAAGTGGCCTACATTTCTTGACTCCTGGTTTCCTTCCATCCTCTTAGCCAGCACTGGTAGGTCAAATCTTTCTCACGCTGTATCTCTCCGACACTGATTTGTCCCTTCATCTTCCTTGTTTAAGGATATTTGTGATTACATTGGACCCACTTGGAAAATTCCAACTACTCTTCCTATTTAAGATCATCAGATTAGCAAAGTTAATCCCTTCTGCTGCCTTAAATCTCCTTTGCTGTGTAACATAGTTAGAATTATTTCACTTCATATTCCTGTTACGGGAGTAGATTAGCCTATTCTCTTTCTTCTTCCCTCCCTCCCTCTTTCTTTCTTGATTTGGTACTGGGGATTGAACTCAACGACACTTTACCACTGAAGTATATCCCCAGCTCTTTTTATTTTGTGAGACTGGGTCTCGCTAAAACGCTTACGACCTAAATTGCTGAAGCAGGCCTTGAACCTGTGATCCTCCTGCATCAGCCTCCCAAACCACTGGGATTATGGTGCACCTTTGTACCCAGCAACCTATCCTATCCTCTTTCCCATTAGCTTGGATTTTCTTTCAGATGGTTAGCATCTAAACCAAAGAATTAGTTGAAAAGAACTTGTTTGGTTTTTGAGAAAATAAAAGTAATAAACTCAACCACTGGTCACTCACATGAGGTAGGACTTATTTACTTTTAGCCCAGGTGGAGACCCTTGTAACAACAGGGGTGCTATAGGTGTCAGGTGTGGTGGGCTTTGGAACATCATCTGAATCTTGACATTTATTGGAATTATTCATGCCAATGAAATGCAGTCTTTGGGGGGCTAGCATCTGACATCTGAAATAGAATCAAAAAAGGGATTAACAGTTGGATGATCTGAATGTGAGGTGTCATAGTGATTTATAATCCCTGATCCTGCAGCCATGAATCAGTTTCTTTGGGTCAGTTGAATAATTTTTGCAGCACTTAGGAAATTGCTTAAAATGGCCCCTTGTGTTAGCAAACAAGCAAGAAGCTTGCAAAGTCAGTTGTTGCCTGGGCAGCAAGCATCAGAGGCTGGCTCTGATTGGTTGGTACCATGGTAACATTGATTGCTGTCACAAGCAGGCATGAGGTAGATGGTTAGCATTGTCAGAGAACACAAGGACCACTTGCATCAGAATTACCTGGGAGTTTGTTTAAATCTGGAATTCCCAGGACACATGGCTAGGAATTCATAATTGGTAGGACTGGGATAGGGTCTGAAATCTATCTTTTAGAAAATTCCCCAGGCAACCCTTATGCCAGGTAAAGTTTAAGAACCACTGATGAAGAAAATGTGTTGTGTTTCTTAAAAATCCCTATATAATTCCCTCCTTGCCTCTTTTGGTCTGAGAACCAGAGCCATTTTCTTGTGTACTAAGGCTCAATCTTAAAATGACAAAGCTTATGTTCTGCCCTAGGCATTTATAATAACAAGTACCCTAGTTTTTCTGAGTGCTAAGGGTTTAAATGGGCCTTTCAAGATTTCTGCAAAAGGGATGTAGCTTTGTGATACAGTGCTTGCAAAGCATTCAGGAGGCCCTGGGTTCAATCTCTAGTACCCTGCCACCCACCCCAAATTCTGCAAGCATAGAACTTTTTTCCAAGGAACATCAATTAGTTTGAAGAGAAGGACTTAACATTCGGGGTGGAGAAGAGCAAAGAAACTTGAATCCAGCTTACAAGCAGGAGGGGAACACATAACAGCAGAGAGAAAAAGGCTGGTCCTTAATGGCAATGTTGATTACTTAAATGATTAAGGTTCTACCATACCTGTAAACTTCCTCATGCTGTAGCCTGTTTTAACTGGGTTTCCTGTTACTTGTGACCAAAAATTTCCTAATGTCTGTGGTCTCTAGTTTGTTTTGCACTCTCTTGGTTTATGCAATTTACATGTAAAATGTAAAAAAGTAAAAAGCAGAGGGAAAACTGTTGCTTTGGGGTTGAAAGATTCAAAGGTCTGTGGGATAAAATTTGTTTATAAGAAAGCTGTTATGAGCGAGCTGTGTCTTCCTCCTGTATTTTCACGCCTTTCAGTTCCCATGAGTGTCCATATCCAGAAAACAAATTCATTAAATTAGCTTTTATTTGCATTTCTTGTCTCAAAAATAATTATGTTTGTTTAGCATCCTGTTAGCAAGAAAATTGTTTATTGAAGTCCTGTGGAATGCCAAGATGGGAAAATTAAATCAATTAGGGAATGCGTTCCCTGACTAATAGTAGAAAGTCTTGACTTAACTCCATACTAATTATAGAATTGGCTTTTTTTTTTTTTTTTGGTACAGGGAATTAAACCCAGGGGCGCTTCACCCATGAGCCATTTCCCCAGCCCATTTTATTTTTATTTTTTCTTATACAATACCTTTGTTTATTTATTTAATATGGTGCTGAGGATGGAACCCAGCCCGTCTGTAACATATGCTAGGCGAGTGCTTTACTACTGAGCTACAGGTTCAGTCCTTTATTTTTTATTTTGAGACAGGGTCTTGCCGAGTTGCTCAGGGTCTCACTAAATTGCTGAGGCTCATTTTAAACTTTCAGTTCTCCTGCCTCAGCATCCTGAGCAGCTAGGATTAGAGGTGTTAGCCAACGCATTCAGCAAAAATTGGCTTTCTGAATTCAGAAGTAAATGCTTTTCCACATTCTGGTATTTGTATGCTTCAGACTTTAGTTCCAGTATGGGTGCTGCTTAACCTAAATGGGTGCAATACCCAAGCAGGCTGAGCTCTTGTAGAGGCAGGCTGTTGGTTTTGATTGTGCAGAACAAAAGTGTTCTGCTTTAAGTCCAACAACTATTTATTTATTTATGGTACTGGGAATTGAACTCAGGGGTGCTCAACCATTCAACTATGTCTCACTAAATTGCTGAGGTTGGCCTTGAATTTGTGATCTTCCTAACTCAGCCTCCAGAGGTGCTGGGATTACAGGCATGTGCCATGGCACCTGGTTTACTTATCACTTATTTAGAGACTTAAGGTTGAATGGTTGGTGATATATCAGTTCTACTTAGAAACAACTTGTACTATTTTCTCGCTTAGGTCCCTGCTTGAAGAGATGGCTGATGACTTCACGGGATAGAGACAGGAATGTAAGAATGAGAGCCCTGGTTTGCTTTCCTATTTTTTAAAAAATAATTTAATTAAATTTAAGTGTTTGGGCTGGGGTTGTGGGTCAGTGGTAGGACACTTGCCTACCATGTACGATCCCCTGTACTGCAAAGAAAAAAAGTATAGCATTGTAAAAGGCATTAAAATAAAATCTCCCAAGTCTATCATGCGTTCATTTAGTTATTAATTTCTTTAAAAATATACATGGAATTCTTGAGCTGGGGATATAGCTCAGTTGGTAGAGTGCTTGCCTTGCTTGCACAAGGCCCTGGGTTTGATCCTCAGCACCACCAAAAAAAAAAAAAAAAAAAAAAAAAAAAAAAAAAAATATATATATATATATATATATATATATATATATATATATATATATATATATTTATACACACACACACACACACACACACACACGGAATTCTCAATGTATGAGACCTTGGCTATGAGTTGTATCCCTGTCAGTGGACAAGATAGATATTGGATATTGTCCCTGCACCCCTGCACTCCTGAGATTGAGAAGAGAAATATTAGAAGGAAGATATTAAACACATATCACACAAATTCTTATTCAATGCAACTGTTTTAAGTTAGGGGAGGGATAAGAAGGCACAGGCAATATTAAATAAAGTAACAGGTGGGGAGTTTTCTGTGAAATTGGGTGTGGAATTAAGGAAGGCCTCTCTGAGGAACATTTGAGTTCAGGCCTTTAGGATGAATAGGAGCTAAGAATGTGAAAAGAGCTTTTCAGATAGAGAAAACAGCATCTGTAAGGACAAGGAGACCAGGGTATTCTAGGTGAACATGGAAGAAATAATCCTATTTTTATTTTTGATTCATTTTTTTGAAAGTTAAAAAAGTTTTTACTGTAGTAAAATATATATAACAAAATTTCCATTTTAACCATTTTTAAGAGTATGATTCAGGTGGAATAATTACATTCAAAATGTTGTGCAACCATCACCACTATTTCCAAAATGTTTTCATCATTCTAAACAGAAACTCTGAACAATTAAGCAAGAACTCCCCATGCCTCTCTACCCTCAGGTCCTGGTAACCTCTAATCTACTTTTTGTGTTTGTGAATTTGCCTATTCCAGCTATTTCACGTAAGTGGAATCATACAATATATGTCCTTTTGTGTCTGCTTTCTTTCACTTTGCATGTTTTCACGGTCCAACATGTGTCAAAATGTATTCCTTTTTATCATACAATTTGTGGCATATATCAGAATTTAATTCCTTTTATGGCTGAAAATATTCCATATCTGAGGCTGGGAGTATAGCTCAGTGGCAGAGCTCTTGCCTAGGAAAAACAAAACAAAACTGAGTCTCATTCCTACCACTCCTCTGCTTTGGTCCCTTGAGTTACTCTCCCTTGCATTTAAGGTAAGGCTCCAGGTCATTAGCGTGGACTACAGCACCCTGCCAGCTCTGGCCTTGCCCTCCCTCTGGGACTGATTTTTGCTATTTTTCTCCTTCTCTCTCTAGGCTTCTGATCATTCCTCAAAGCCCCCTCCCTGTTTGGGGGCCTTTGCACCTCCAGCTCCTTCTTTTAGGACTTCATTCCTCTAAACAATCCCTCTTTTAGCTTTTTTTGTCTAAGTCCTATTCATCCTTCTGGTCTCAGTTAACATTTCCATAGGAAAATGTTTCCTGACCCCTTTTCCACTCCAACTCTAGCCCCTGCTTTTTTCTCCATTGTAGCATCTTCTACTTTTTTTTTTGCATAGCATTTACCAAATAATTACTGGTCTATATAAAGTTAACCTTCCAAGCAATCAGCAAACCCTAAGAGGCTAGAATCTAATATCTGTGTTGTTCAGTGTTAGGCATGTAGACAGCCGAACTCAATGAATATATTTAAATAGAATTTCTGCCAAGAAGCAGAAAAACTGCTAAGTGACCTGTGAATGCTGCCTGCATTCTGGATGACTCAGAGTTTACAGTAGTTTGAGTAAAACAGTGTTGATCAGATAGATAGGACAGCCAGCCATGTGGGTACCTGGAAACTTGGTGAGAGGTCATCCATGGCCACAGTGAGATGACTTCTTTCATCAAGCTGTGCTTAGGCCCTTCAGCTAATGTCAGGTTAAAGACTCTAAGCAAATCTTCTATGATTTCTCAGCCTCCTAGCCCTCTGTTGGAAGACTGTTTCATAAATTGGCATGGTTTGTCTTATCTTAGAAAGTCATGAGATCAAATGTCTTGTCTTTTTGCTTTTTTTTTTTTTTTGCATTAAAAGAATTTTTAGTTACAAGAGCAATACATGGTTAAATTTATCTTCTACAATGTTAAAACTAAAGCTAATATTCCCAATCCTGGTCCTTTACCTCTATCCTTAGGGTTAACCTCTGGTATGTGTTTGGCAGGTAGCTTTACAGATTTTTTTTTTTTTTTTTTTTTTTAGTTGTAGTTGGACACAATACCTTTATTTTATTTATTTATTTTTATGTGGTGCTGAGGATCAAACCCAGGGCCTCTCATGTGCCAGGCAAGTGCTCCACCCCTGAGCCACAACCCCAATCCTACAGATTTTGTTTGTTTGTTTGTTTTTACTGGGGAATGAACCCAAAGGCACTCTACCACTGAGCCACATCCCAGCCCTTTTTTGTATTGTATTTGGAGACAGGGTCTTCCTGAGTTGCTTAGGGTTGCTTTGGACTCATGATCCTCCTGTGTCAGCCTCTGGAGCTGCTGGGATTACAGGTGTGTGCCTACCACACTCTGCCAGATCTGTTTTAAAAAATCTTATAAACCTAATGTGATGATAGGAAATACTGGTATTGTTTATATCTGCATTTGATTTCATTTTTTGTTTTTGAAATAATTTTAGATTTACAGAAGAGTTGCAAGATAGGACAGAAAGTTTCAGCATACCTTCTACCCAGCCTCTCTGAATGTTTAACAGTTTACATAATTCATGGCTCAATGATGGAAACTGAGAAATTAACATTGCTACAGTACTATTAACTACACTAAACTAGACTATTCCAACTTTACCAGTTTCCTCACTAATGTTCTTTTTCTGTTCCAGGATCCCAGGATACCATATGGCATTTAGTTGTCTGGTCTCCTTCATCTCTTCATAATTGTTAATAGGAAGAATCCAAGACAATTTCTTAGTCTTTCCTTGTCTTTCACAACCTTGACACTTTTGAAGAGTATAGGTTAGGTATTTTGTAGAATATTTTGTCAATTTGGGTTTGTCTGATTTTTTTCCTTTTTAAAAAATTATACATCATATAAAACTTACTTTAGGTATGTAATATGGGTTTTTTAGTTAGTTGTTTTTTTGGTACTAGTGATTGAACCAGAGGTACTTAGCCACAAAGTCACTTCTCCAGTCCTTTTTATGTTTAATTTTGACACAGGGTCTCACTGAGTTGATTAGGGCCTCATTAATGAACTCATGATCCTCCTACCTCAGCCTTCCAAGCTGCTGTTTTGTATGTAATTTTTATTTTTTGTGGTGCTTAAACTCAGGGCTTTATGCATACAAGGCAAGCACTTTACCAACTGAGCTATATCCCTAGCCCTGTATATAATTTTTCATTGGTGCATTATAATTATACACAATAGTGTCCTTCACTGTTACGTATGAATGTACACATGTCACATAATTTGGTCAATTTCAATTGCTTGATAGTTTTTCTTTCTTTCTTTTTTTTTTTTTTTTTTGAGTACTATGGATTGAACTCATGGGCACTTGACCACTGAGCCATATCCCCAGCCCTTTTTGTATTGTATTTAGAGATAGGGTTGCTTAGCGCCTTGCTTTTGCTAAGGCTGGCTTTGAGCCTGTGATCCTCTGAGCCGCTGGGATTACAGGCATGTGCCACTGCACCCAGTTTGTTTTTCTTGATAAGCCTGAAAATTTTCATTTGGGGGAAGGATTTAAAAGAATATATATATAATATTGATACTGTATTCCATATATATCAATACTATATCATTCTTCAACTTGCTATTTTCATTCAATAATACAAAATTGAAAATGTCTATGTTGATACACGTAGATTGAGGTCATTTAAGTTCTCTACAGAATTCCATTATATGAGTATTCTCCATTTCATTTAGCCATTCCTCTGTTGGTGAGCACTGAGGCTGATTTCCAAATTTTCTTTATTGGTTGGCCTATACATATCTTCATGTGCACATGGAATTATGGTAGATAACCAGGGGCAACACTGTTGACTTAGCAGGTGTTCTATTGTCCTCTGAAATGGCTGTGCCAGTTTATATAGTTTGATGTTACAAAGCTTGAAATTGTTTGCCAGACTCAATTTTATTTACCATTTCTATAATTACTGATGAGATTGAGCATCTTTTTGTGTTTTTTTTTTTTTTTTTTTTTGGCAGTTTGTACTTCTTTTTCTATGAACTATATTCTTATCTCACTTTTCTATTGTTTTCTTTTTCTTATATTTCTTATAGACGAACACAAATGGTTTGTCTGTTTTATGTATTGCAAATATTTTCTGCTAGTCTGTTATCTTTTAATTTTGTTTCCAATTTTTCAACTTATTCCCATTTCTCTGATTTTTTTTTTTTTTGTGTGTGTGTGTTTGTGTATGTGTTGGGGTTTGAAGCTAGGGCCTCATACATGCTACACAAGTACCCTACCCAGCCCATCTCTCTGATTACATTTTAATTATATTTTTTCTGAATTTTTTGGGTAATAGGATTCTTGATTACAAAAATAACACAGTATAAGAAATTAATGGTAAAGTGTAAAGAAAAAAGCATCGTAAGTCTTTTTTTTTTTTTGGACCAGGGATTAAACCCAGGGGCATTTAACCATTAAGCCACATCCCCAGACTTTAAAACAAACAAACAAAATTTTTTTTGAGACAGGATCTTTTTAAGTTGCTTAGGGCCTCTCTAAATTTTGGAGGCTGCTTTGAACTTGTGCTCCTCCTGCCTCAGCTTCCCAAACTGCTGGGATTACCAGCATGACGCCACTGCACTTATAAGAAAATCATTGTTAAAATATCCTGTTACATATTTTCTTTTAATCTTTTGTATGTGTTCACTTTTTTTTTTCCAGTTGAAATCACTTTGCATGTGTGCCTGTGCATGAGCAAACTCAGTATTTCTTTAGATACAAACCCTGACCTTTTAAAAGACTTTTAAATTTGGTTTAAAGATGGTGTTAAGTTAACTTCCATCTTCTCCGTTCCCTTTTCTCCCATATCCTGAAAAATCTAGTAGGTAAGAGGCCAAAATCCCTGACCTGAATTGAATGAAGTTGGCTCAAAAACATAGGAGGAGATATAAATGCTGGAGTGGAGTACTTGGTAGAAAGACTGGAAGGCTGGTGTAGTGATGCCTGCCTGTAATCTGAACTACTCAGGAGGCTGAGGCATGAGGAGTGCAGGTTTGTTTGAGGCCAGCCTGGGAATTTAAGACCCTGTTTCAAAATAAAATATAAAAAGGCCTGGGGATATAACTCAGTGGTAAAACATCCCTGGGCTCAATCCCTAGTACCACAACAACAAAAAAAACAACTTGGTGGTTTAAGTTGACTGAAAGTTATTTTTCCCCATATTTTTTGTTGTTGCATTATAATTATACATGCTGGTGGATATGTTGTTATATATTCATATATGCAGGTGATATTACAATATATTCATATGTAGAGGTTGTGTTACAATATAATTTGGCCAATATCATTCCCCAGTATTTCCCCTGACTTCAAGCTTAAATAGGAGTCAATAGTGTGGATGCCAAGAACTGTTTTCTTTTCTCTCTCTCTCTCTCTCTCTTTCCAGACAGGGTCTCTCTATGTTGCCCAGATTGGCCTCAAATTTCAGGGCTTAAGCAATCCTGCTGCCTCAGTCTTCCAAGTAGCTGGGACTACAGGCAGAGGCCATCAGGTGCCAACAACTTTATTGCATGATTCAAGTCAGTAAGTCCTACAAGGAGGAAGTGATAGTGCTTTGTCCTAATGGCACCACAAACACTGTCAGTCTTGGGTGACATATTCTAAAGGAGTCACAAATTGACCAGGTGTATGGGTAGAAGGAGAAGAGACCCTCAGGATCAGGGCAAAGAAGGAAGAATGAAAGGAGTGGGAGATACTGATCTCCAAGGGAAGACCTTGGGCAGACAAAGTCCAAGGTCCAAGAGAGACTAATTTGTTCTTTGAGGCTTCAAAGGCTAGAACTTCTGAAACACTAGTCACAATCGCCCAAATGAAGGAATGCAGTGCTCCTAAAGTAGTAGGCTTTCTCTCTCTGGGGGGGGGGGGTCTTCTTGCCTGTGGCAAGGTGGTAATGCTGGGGTGTCAATATAACAACTACATTTATTGAGTGCTTACTATGTACCAGAAGGTTTTACCTACATTATTTAATCCTGTCAATATTGTTAACTATCCCTGCATTACAGATGAGGGTACTGTGTGTAGTGAGGTCCAGTATCTCTCCCAAGGTCATACAGTTTGTAGGTAGTGAAACTGGGTTCGAACCAGTTCTGATAAATTCCAAAAGCCAGTGTTTTTAGTCACCAAGGCAATTCAAGCGTGCTACAGGTTATGGACCAGAGGCGCCCTCAGGCCCATTTGAGTAAAAGGTACTGTGACTGGGTACAAGGACTCTTTTTCCTTCTAAGGGAAAGCCTCTTGGGAGAGGAGGTGAGATGCTGGTAGTAGAGAGGGTAGCCAGGGCCCTGCAGAAGGACAAGGGCAGAATGTCAAGGAATGGGGACCTACAGGAGATGGAAGGGTTGTCAACGTGCGTCACCCCACACAGCTGGGCAACAACCGGTGTTCTGTCATTCGAAGATCCCCAGACGCTCGTCAGTGGCGAACTACTGGCGGGGATCACGTTTGGAGTCCCGCAGTTGGCCAGGGAGCGTCTCCACCACTGGGTTCTGCGGCGGAGCCGAGGGACGGAACAGCGCTCCGGTCCCTGGCCGGGCGCGAGCTGGGGGCGGGGCCGGGGCGGCGGGGGCGGGGAGGGCGCGCGCCAAGGCGGCTGCAGCAGTTGCGCGCTGGGACTGCAGCCGTGCGGTGGGGCCGGTGAGTTCCGCGGGAGCCGCAGGCGCCAGGGGCGCCGCGGGCGGGAGGGGAAGGAGCGGGCAAGGGAGAGAGGAAAGAAGAGAGGGTGCGCGGCCGAGAACGCGACCCCGGGGCTGGGGCCGCTGCCTGTCCCCGTTCCCAGTTGCGGCGTCCCTTTAGACCCCTCTTCTCAGGCCGAGCCCCCGCCTGCGCACCCGCGGATCCCGCGCCGGGGTCCTCGCACGCCCCCTACCCCGGCCGCCTTTGCCCCACCGCAGCCCCTTCCCGGGTGCCGCGGCGACGCCCCCGGCCCACGTCACGCTCGCGCCATTGTTTCCCGGCGTCGTCTTGCTGGGACCCCGCCTTGCCTTCGCCGCGTTCCGTCCCCCCTTTGGCAGGGTGGAGGCAGCCCGGGTCCCGCTTCCAGAGACGCCCTCCACCCGTTCTGCCTGTTTTTTTCGGCCGACTCGGGCTACCCCGAGGCCGACCCGGAGAACTGGCGGGCGCGCGGTGGGCTGCAGCTTGGCAGCGTCTCAGCGAGACCCCGAGACGCTGCCGACTTGATGGCCCACACGCTGGTTTTTTCGTGTGCGGCGCTTCCTGGAAAGCTCACCTCGGGTTGCCAGCCGCCTCAGAGAGACGCGCTAGTTCCCTCCAGGCGGGGGTCAGCCGTTGGGGGCCGCCAGTGCCTTTCGTTTCCCCCGGACGCCGGGGAGAGCACGGGCGAGAGGCGGATGTGAGGCCCGTTGTAAGAATTACGTTTTGGGGGGTTGGCCCTGGGGGAGGCCGCAGCTTTTAAAAGAGGTGGGTAGGGCTTGATGTGGATTTGTTTTCCCGTGCTTTCAGTTTTCCGGCCGTTATATTTGAGGGTTGTGCTCTGAAATGACTAGTCACCATTCTAGCGGGGGGGTGTGTATGTGTGAGCGCGCGAGCGCGCGCGTTCCCTGTGCGCGCACCCGGTTGCGGGCAGATTTCCCATATTTGTCTCATAACATCCATAGACTATAAATTTTTGCCTCTTAAGGATGCAGACTGTACTGACTGGAATGTGAAGGGGAGAATGTTGGAACGGTGCAGTTTGCCAGTAAGACTTAATGACTGTGGGGGGAAGGCCTCAGGTCTTTCAAATATTTACCATGGTACTTCTCAACAGTGGTTAAAATTTATCCAGATGAAGACATCCATACCTGAAAAGGTTAATTCAAGAAGACAACTAGGGGCTGGAATGTTGCCTGGCATTTGCAAAGCCCGGGTTCAACCCCCAGTTCCAAAAAAAAAAAAAAAAAAAGATATAACTATTTATTAAAATTAAAACTGCACATCCTGTGTTGATACTAACAGATATACTATTTCTGAAGTGCTTTTCCGTTGCAATATAAACCAGTACATTTCAGCAGTATAGGTTGCTGCTTTACTCTACTCTATAACCCAGAATTTAGGTTTTAGAATTTAGTAACTAATCTGCGAAATGAGGGAGCCTAAGATGTTCTGCTAGATTCCATTCAGTTCTAAGATTTGATGACACTTCATGAAAACCAGTTACAAGTTTCCAGAAGTTTATAATTGCCAGAACACTTACGTATCTATTTACTTATAGTACCTGCTAGCCTTAGCAGAAGATATTATATCTTCCTGAAAAAGCCAAATTAGCCTGTTGCCATGGGGCAGGCCGGGGATCACAGTGACTGGGGAGGTTGAGGCAGTGTGAATTCCATTCCTTGGCAATTTAGTCAGACCCTGTCTCAAAATAAAAAATAAAGGCTTATGTGTGTAGCTCAGTGATAGAACACTCTGGGTTCAATCCCCAGTTGGTGGAGGGTTGTCAAATTAAGGTGGGATGTTAAGAGGAGCGGTGTTTATATTAATGTTTCTAGGCTATTTCTACTGTTCTGTGGGGGAAAGAAGTACAAAAAACATGTTTTAAAAAAAGTCTGGGCTGTGGATGTGGCTCCCTGGTAGACCAACCACTTGCCAAGCATGTGTAATACCCTGGATTCAATATAGCACCACAAAAAGGAAAAAAAAAAAATCTTTTTATTTTTTTAACTCTCTTACCAAAAAACATGATGAAATAGGAAAAACTCCACAATTTTGTCATCTTATTTATGACTGCTCTTTTTAAATTTTTACATAAACATGGTTTTTATTTAATGATAATGGTTGTGTACGTGCTATTTTAAATTTTGCATTTACATTTCTGGGATGTCCACATGTTGGGAGAATTCATTTCCATTCCTAATGCTTTTTGTAACATGCCTTTATAAAAAGCATGGTAGTCAACAATGCTGGCACACAGACTTTTGAGAAAATTTTTGTTGAATGAATGATGTGTTGAATTTCTGAGACAACAACTACTAACAGAAAATGTTAAATGTCATAAGGTGTATGTTAACTGACATGTGAGCAGTAATGACAGTTGATACTTTGAGCCAGGAGACAGTATTAGACGTTCAGTGGCCTTGGTTTTTTAAAAAAAAAAAAAAAATTAT
Organism: Marmota flaviventris; assembly: GCF_047511675.1. NCBI lineage: Eukaryota > Metazoa > Chordata > Mammalia > Rodentia > Sciuridae > Marmota > Marmota flaviventris. The sequence goes on from NC_092501.1 coordinate 24,996,911, forward strand.
TTTTTGTAACTATAGATGGGTAGCATGCCTTTATTTTATGTGTTTACTTTTATGTGGTGCAAGGATCAAACCCAGTGCCTCACACATGCAGGGTAAGCACTCTGTCACTGAGCTTAATCCCCAGCCTAGAGACCTGGATTTTGTAGTTTGGGTTTGAGACTTGGCTTGCCACTTAGCATCCGGGAGACCTTGGAGAACTTAACGACCTTGGAGAACTTAACCCAGAGTTTCACTCATTTTCTTCACTTGAAAAAGGGGAAAATAGGATAAATTTCATAGGATTGTATGGATTAATAGAATAATTCCATTGACAAAACATTGGAACATTAAATTCTCAATAAATGTTAAATATTACTATTTTTTGTTCAGATCAGAGAGAGATTTGTAGGTTGGTGGGATCAGGGAAAACAGAAGGTAACACTGAGGCCAAAGTGGTATGTTAAAGATATAAGGAATAGATTGCTCTTAGTTTGAGAACAAGAAGTTTTGGTAAGCTATTTACAAGATATGCTACTTAGATTCTTTGCAGATAGACCAGAATGAAGAAAAAACTGTTTTCTGCTTGATCTAGTTTTTTATATTTAGACTTGAGGAAGTTGTTTGCCTTAAGGAAGTTGGTAGCAAATTGTTATGGAGTACTAAGGTTCCTGTCACTTGAGCCAGTAAGACTTCAGTGAGTTCACTAATTGAAATTTGATTGCATCCTATAATGATTGTTGCCAGTGTTTGCAATGGCTGTTTATGGAAAATAACTTTAGTAATAAACCAATAAAACCAGCAAAACGGGGCTGGGGCAGGGGCTCAGTGGTAGCGCACTTGCTTGGCATTTGTGAGGCACTGGGTTCGTTTCTCAGCACCACATATAAATAAATGAATAAAGGTCTATCAACAGCTAAAAAAATTTTAAAAAATAACAAAACTGCCTGTAGGGCAGCAAAAATACCACCTTGTTAGGTGAAATTGATTTGGAGAGTAACAAACCATTTGTATTTGCTTTTGAGTCTCATGTTTGGGAAACATTGTCAAGAGTGTGATATGAAAGAGCCTGCTTTGTTAAAGGATATGCTTGGAAAGATAACTGAAATCTGGTATCTGAAGATAAGTGTCTTAAAAAAAAAAACAGTAAACTTTTCATTCATCTATCTGTAAACCTGTAAGGTATTAGCATGTTTCCATTTCAAATGTCCAGTACAATGAGATAGAGAGAGAGAGAGAGAGAGAGAATTATTTATTTAGTTTTTCAGCGTGGTGCTGAGGATCGAACCCAGGCCGCACGCATGCCAGGCGAGCGTGCTACCGCCTGAGCCACGTCCCCAGCCCTACATTATATAGTTTTAAAAGCTCCATGTTGCTGCACGTGGTGGCGCATGCCTTTAATCCCAGTACCTCTGGAGTCTGGGGCAGGAGGATCTTGAGTTCAAAGCTAAAATATTGTGAAATATTCCAAACATACATATTGTGATTATTTATTACATTTACTACTCATTTCCTTTATCAAATCTTTTTTTGGCTCCGGGGTAACCAGGGATTGAACCAGGGACTTGTAAACACTGTGCCACATCCCCTGACTTTTTGAAATATTTTATTTAGAGACAGAGTCTTGCTGAGTTGCTTAGGGCCTCACTAAATTGCTGAGGCTAGTTTTGAATTTATAATCCTGCCTCAGCCTCCCAAGCTGCTGGGATTACAGGCATGTGCCACCATGCCTGGCTCCTTCATCAAATTTTAACAGTTAAGATGTCATACTTGCTGTGTATGGTGGCTCATGCTTGTAATCCCAGCGGCATGAGGCTGGGGCAGGAGGATTGTGAGTTCAAAGCCAGCCTTAGCAATTTAGCTAGGCTCAAAGTAACTCAGTGAGACCCTGTCTCCAAATACAATACAAAAAAGGGCTGGGAATGTGGCTCAGTGGTTAAGTGCCCCTGGATTCACTCCCCAGTACCAAAAAAGATCTTTTTTTTTTTTTTTTAAACATCTCTAATTTGTGGGTCTCTATATAAACATTATAGATTATGATATGAATGCTTGCTGATCCTATTCTTGTTTCTTCTCCTTGTTCACTTCCCTCTCATTGTCATCAATTAGGCAATTATTAATTAATTATTATTAATTAATTAATTTATTTGTGGTGCTGGGGATTGAACCCAGGACTTTGTGCATGAGAGGCAAGCACTCTACCAACTGAGCCATATCCCCAGCCCAGTTAGGCAATTATTTCCATTAAGTTTTTTTTTTTTTTTAAACTGGAACATTTTTTTTTTTATATTTATTTTTTAGTTATCGGCGGACACAACATCTTTGTTTGTATGTGGTGCTGAGGATTGAACCCGGGCCGCACGCATGCCAGGCGAGCGCACTACCGCTTGAGCCACATCCCCCCCTCCATTAAGTTTTATACTTTTTTCTTTTTGATAGTGAGGATTGAACCCAGGGGTGCTTAACCACTGAGCCATGACCCCACCCCTTTTCATTTTTATTTATTTATTTATTTTTGGTACCGCAGATTGACCTTGGGGGCACTCAACTACTGAACCACATCCCTGGGATGTTTTATATTTTATTTGGAGACAGAGTCTCACTGAGTTGCTTTTGCTGAGGCTGGCTTTGAACTTGGGATTCTCCTGTCTTAGGTTCCCCATCTGCTGGGATTACAGGCGTGGGCCAACCCACCTGGATCTATTTTTTTATTTTGAGACAAAGTCTCAATAAGTTACTTGGGGCCTCGCTAAGTTGTTGAGGCTTCCTTTGAATTTATGATCTTCCTGCCTCAGCCTCCTCAGTTGCTGGGATTACAGGCATGTACCACCTTGCCCAGCTATAATTTTATCAATATATGTATCTATAAAAGTGCATATACTCTTGTTTACTATATTATATGATTCTGCAACTTCCATTTTTCAGAATTTTTTTTTTTCTTTCTGTGCTGGCGATTACAGTGCTCTTGTCATTTGAGCTATCCCAGTGCCCTGTCCATCTTTTTTGTTGTGAAGTGGTTGAATTCAGGGCATTAAGCATTCTAGGCAATCACTCTACCATCAAGTTGCACCTTGATCCCAGTTTTTGGTTTTGTATTTTGAGACAGGGTCTCATTAGGTTGTCCAGGCTGGCCTCAAACTTGGAATCTTCCTACCTCAGGCTCCCAAGTTACTGGGTTTACCAACGTGTCACCATGCCCAACTCAAAAAAATTTTTTTTAATATTTATTTTTTTTACTGGACACAACATCTTTTATTTTTTTATGTGGTGCTGAGGATCGAACCCGGGTCCCGCCCGTGCTAGGTGAGCGCTCTACCACTGAGCCACAATCCCAGCACCTAAACATTGTTTTTGATGCTGTATTTGTCTTTAGTTCATTGCTGTGTTATATTCTATTATATGAATCCGCCACTGTTTATGGATAATTAATTTACATGTTTCTGACTTTTTGCTATTGTTAACATTATGACATTCTTGGATATGTAGTCTTGTTTACATGTTAGAGAATTCCAAACCTGGGAAATTCTTACGTTGTAGGGTATGAGCATCTTCTACTAGTATAGCCCTTTATTGTTTGTTTGTTTTTCTGGGGATGGAATCCAGGCCATTGAGACCTAGCACTGAGCTATGTTCCCAGGCCTCCTTTTATTACTTTTTTTTTTTAAGTTGTGGATAGACCCAGTACCTTTATTTATTTATTTTTATGTGGTACTGATGATCAAACCCAGTGCCTCACATGTGCTAGGCAAGTACTCTACCACTGAGCTATAATCAGGACCCCTCCTTTTGTTACTTTTGCTTGTTTTCTTAATATTGATGTATTAGAAGAGTTCAGGCCAATTGTTCTGTATAATGTCCTTCAGTTTTGATTTGTCTGATAGTTTTCTTATGTTTAGATTTAGATTAAATGTTTTGGCAGGAATAAGCTAAATATTTTCTGTGTGTGGTACTGGCCAGGGCCTCATGCATGCTAGGCAAGCCCTCTACTATTGGGCTGTTTCTCCAACCTTAAACTTTACATTTAATACAGTTGTGGTTTGTGTTTCTTGTTTTTTATCTTATGTAGCTCTACCTTGATATCATCACAATATTCTTCTAAAAATTATATGCTTTTTGCTTTTCATATTTAAGTTTAGAAAGACAATCCTTATTTTTTTCTTAGTCTATGCTGTATAAATTCATAAGGACAGGATAGTTTCTGTTAATACTCTTTGAGCCAGATTGTTTTAGAAAGTGAAAAGTTTAAATTATCTATTTTAATCTAAGTATTTTACACTTCAGGTTTCTGTTATTCTGTATTGTCTGATTTGCCTGTGAAGATAAACATTACATGTATTTGACTATATATTTGAAAGACATTTGACAAATTTATCAATAAGTCGTGTTAGAATCTAGTTAATACATTTGTGTATCTAGTTTGTTTTAGAGTTACTAAGTAAACCAGCTAGAACAATATGTAGGTTGAAGTAGCTCAAACATTTTTTGTCAAAATTCTAAGAATTTTAAGTTACAGCTATAAGAATTTAACTGGAATCATGCAATCAATAAGACCGACTGTAGCTTGGAAAGTAAACATTCGAAACTTTCTTTCATAAATCTGAGATCAATAAATACAATTTTTTGACCTTGAATACCGGCTTACTTTTGAAGTGGATTTGATGAATTCATTCTTGAAGTAATTCTCAGATCTAAGAGCTGTCATGAAAAAAACAAATAGATCTATAGAGTAGATTAAATTTAGGATACTAGATTGACATTAAAAATTGTGTGAATTTGTGAGCCAGCCATGGTGGTGCCACACGTGTAATCCCAGAGGCCTGGGAGGCTGAGGCAGGAGGATTGGGAGTTCAAAGCCAGTTTTAGCAACTTGGTGAGGGCCTAAGCAACGTATTAAGACCCTGTCTCTAAATAAAATACATTAAAAAAAAAAAAAAAAAAAGAGGGGCTGGGGATATGGCTCAGTGGTTAAGCACCCCTGAGTTCAATTTCTGGTACCAAAAAAGCAAAACAAAACAAAATTGTATGAATTTGTGACAGCCCCTAGCTTATGATGGGCAATCTGACACTACACATTTCTCCAAATATAGAATACTGTGTTGTGGCAGAGGCCTCATATATTAAAACATTGTAGGCACTAGCACTATAAGTTATTATGATTATATCATTAAGGACTTTTTCCATGTCAGCCTCTGTTCATAGCACCTTGCATTTATTAATACATTGAATCTTTTTTTTAAAATTTACTTTATTTTTTTAATATTTATTTTTTAGTTTTAGGTGGTCACAATATCTTTATTTCAGTTTTATGTTGTGCTGAGAATCGAACCCAGTGGTATGCTAGGGAGCGCGCTACCACTTGAGCCACATCCCCAGCCCCAAGATATACTTTATTTAAAAAAAAAATTTTTTTGTAGTTGTAGATGGACAGAATGCCTTTATTTTATTTGTATATGGTGCTAAGGATCAAACCTAGTGCCTCACACATGCTAGTCAAGTGCTCTGCCACTGAGCTACAGCCCCAGCCCTTGAATCTTGTTTTAATGTTACTTATTTTGAAGTGGAAGAATCTGAAGATAGGATATAATTTGTTGAGTCTTAGAGGTTGTTGGTGTTGGAGCCAAGTTTTGAAACTAGGTAGTGTGGCTCTAGAAACTGCACCTTTAATCACAAGTATAATTCTGTGACTCAAATTATTTAATAACTTCTCTGTCCTGTTTGCTTCTTTGTAAAATGAGGATAATAGTATCTCATATAGAGAGCTATTGTAAGAAGTCATTAAAGTATGTGTGGTGCTTAGAATCATGCATTTAAAAATAGTGAAATTCAATAAATTTTGGTGAACTTTCATCAAATAAGAGTACGGAATCTTAAATGTAAATTTATATACAAAAGTAAAAATAAGTGGTGATTATTTCTGCCTTTCTGATTTTTTAAATTTTTATTATTTTGTAAGAGGAAAGAGAACTAAAATAAAGTTGAAGGGAAAGAGCTTATTAGTAAGAGAATAAATTGCTTTTGATATAAAGCAGAATTTTATATCTGCCCCTGCCCCCCACCATGCACACATCCCATAGTGCTAAGAATCAAACTGGGGGGCCTACAAGTACTCTATTACTGAGCTACATCCCTACTCCCCATACTTGCCTTTTTTTTTTTTTTAAAGGAATATTTAGGAATCCTTATTAACTGTGCAAAGTGTTATTGGCTGAATGTAAAAATTGTGCAACTTTGTAATTTATGTTTTCAAAAGATCTCAGTTAAGTATAGTAATAATTTTAAGATATTGATATCCCAACCCTTAATTTTTTTTAAAGATATTGAAAGCCCAACCTTTCTTTAAATGTTTTCTAATTTACATACTTTGGTATTCTTCAAAACATTCAGTTAGAAGTAACCTTAATGTGCTGATATAGAACAAATATATAATATTCTATGGCATGTAAGGGAATTCTAGTAGTAGTAGTAGCAGCAATACAATATTCAAAGGAACATAATAAAACTTTCGTATATTTTCAAAACTTTAGGAACAGATGAAATAAATTTGTATTTTCTAGTTAGAGTTTTAGACTATAGTTAGAAACTTGTTGCTTGAAGAAGAAGGACATTGTCTGGTGACGGGTACTGCATTTTTTCACTTGACAAGATCTCTTCTTAGCCTTGTTATTTTCCATTAGAGAACAAGGAATCTTTTGTTTTAAGGTCCAATATTTGAAAGGTTAGCAAAATATTATTACATTAATCCAGCCAAGAATCTTTGTGTGTATGTATGTGTTACTAGGGATTGAACCCAGGGCCTGGAGCATACTAAGCAAGTGTTCTGCCACTGAGCTACACTTCCAGATCATTTTAAGTTGGTGGTTTTTTTATTTTTTGAGACAATGCTTTTGAAGTTGACCAGGATGGCTTTGATTTTACAATTCTGCCACAGCTTTCTAAGTAGCTGGATTACAGGCATGTGCCTTTGCACCCAGTTGAACCAAGAGAAGGTTTGGCAAAAATTCATTTTGAACATTAAAAGAAACTTGTGCCATGTTTTTGCATTTTCAGGTTTACATAGAAGTTAGCTTCTGAGCCTGGTATGATGGTGTGCACCTATAAATTCAGTGACCCCAGAGGCAGAGGTAGGAGGATCACAAGTTTCAGGCCAGCCTCAGCAATGTAGTGAGACCCTGTCTCAAAATAAAAAAAAAATAGAAAGGGCTGGAGACTGAGCTCAGTGGTAAAGCACCCTTGAGTTCAATCCCCAGTAATGAAAAACAAAAAATAAGCTTCTGAAAAGCAAAGAGCTTAAAGTCTCTTATTTATTTCTATAGTTATCAAGTTTATTGTGCAAGATGCTGGGGATAGAACAGCAAATAAAATTCCTACCTTCATGGAGCTTACATTTTACAGAGAAGAACTGACTAAAAGCAAACTGTCAAAATATTTTATGTCTTGGAAGGGGGGAAGAATAGAAGTTCATTGGATTAGATAAAGTGGGGGGATGGGAATATGAGAGATAGTAGAATGAATCAGACATAACTTTCTTATGTTCATATATGAATACAAGACCATGGTAACGCCACATCATGTACAACCACAAAAATGAGAAGTTATATTCTATGTATGTATAATATGTCAAAATACATTCTATTGTCATGTGTAACTACAAAACAAACAAAAAAATTTTAAATGTATTATATCGGGAAGTGCTATATGCAAAAAATAATAAAGCAGGATAAGCGAGTGATATACATGGGTAGGTAAGTGTGGTTTTATTTGTTAGCCATCACTTTGGTGTGCAAGCTGAGTGTAGGCCTTTGATGGAATGTATAGTACAACTTGGGACAAATGATTTAAACAACCTCAATTATAATGAAGTGAAGAAAATACAGGCTCTCAGAACCTTTTCTGGGAAAATTGACATTCCTTCATCTTGGTACCGGGGATTGAACTCAGGGGAACCAATCACTGAACCACATCCTCAGCCCTGTTTCGTATTTTATTTAGAGACAGGGACTCACTGAGTTGCTTAGGGCCACACTAAGTTGCTGAGGCTGGTTTTAAATTTGCAATCTTACTGCCTCGACTTCTGAGCTGCTGGGATTATAGGCATGTGCCACTGTGCCTGGCTTAAAATGTTTTATGTGCATATTTCCTCCCATGTGTTACTTTTGTGATTAGAATACAAAAATAATTTAAAAGCTATAGTTCAGAGCTGGGTCAAATAGGTACACTTAAAGCCCTAGCTACTCTGGAGGCTGAGGCAAGAGGATCATTTGAGCCTAGGAGTTTGAGGCGCTCCTGGACAGCATAACAAGACCCAGTCTCAAAAAATAAACAGAAACTGTAGTTTATTTCAAAATGCTGTTCTTTGGCACTATTAACTACAGACATGAGGAGTTAGTTTTTCAGCAGCATTGGTAAACGAAAATAAACTAGTATCTGAGTTCTGTGTGTGTGTGTGTGTGTGTGTGTGTGTGTGTGTGGTACTGGGGATTGAACCCAAGGGTGCTGTATCATTGGGCTATATCCCCAGACCTTTTTATTTTATTTTATTGGGGGTACCAGGGATTGAACTCAAGGGCACTGGATTACTGAGCCACATCCCCAGCCCTATTGGATCCCTAGATCCTACTGTCTCTGCCTCCTGAGTTTCTGAGATTACAGACCTGCCTGTGCCACTGCATCCAACCTTTCTTTTTAAGGGAATAGTATTTGGAAATAAGTTGGTTTGTACTGTGTTACAGAGCAAACCCTTAACCATAATATAATGATAATGATAAAACCAACTGGCTAACTATTACATGTTCTTGGTTTTACTTGTTTATCTGTTGAGGAATAGGGTTATCAGGAGGTTTATATAAAATGTGACTGTTTAGTACAAAATGAAGCATTTTCATAGCAAATGGAGGGTATGGTATACTTTCTTCCATAAAGCTAAATACTTTAGTAATATGCAATAAAAATTGTACTTACGAAGACAAAAGTGAATTTCAGGCTGGTGAGAAAATTTGAAGAAATTATCCAAATTGCTGCAAACATTGCTACCCTTGCAGCATACCCTTAAATGAAAAGGGGAAAATTCTTGACTTAATTTACTAGGGCTGTTATTGGTCCCAAATAAGGATTACTAGAACTCAGGCATTGTGATACTGTAATGTTAGATCTGTTAACCAAGGAGGCTACCAAGTGACTAATAGGCAGATAGAGAAAACGGGGATATGCAGGACAGAAAGTCCTGTGTGCGCCACCATGCTTGGCTACATGAACTTTATAGGGGGAAAAAAAAATACAGGTACAGTAGTGCATGTCTATAATCCTAGTGACTAAGGAGGTTCGGGTAGAAGGATCTTAGATTTAAGGCCAGCCTGGGCAATTTAGTGAGATCCTGTCTCAAAAAATAAAAAGTGTTGGGGATATAGCTTATTGGTAGAGGAGGCCTAGGTCCTGGATTCAGTCCTCAGTTCTGAAAAAAAATTAGTCCTACCCTCATATATCTATTGTATCTATGGTATCTATATATAGATATTTGAGGGTAATATCTGTGGTAATTAATTAATATGTAGTATACCATAAATATGCTGTAGTATATCAAGTTTCATTTATAGTCATTTAGCAAATAATTTCTCAATTATGCTTGAATAAATTTTTAATTAGAATTCTTTGCAAGTGCCAGTCCTTTTGTTGTATAAAATGTTTGGAAATCTTGATTATTTCAAAAACATTACAGACCTAAGTTATATATCCAAAAGATTTGAAAACTGGTTGTCAAATGCATTGTACGCATATAAATACCAACTATTCACAATAGCCAAAAGGTGGAAATAGTTCAAATATCCATCAGTGGATGAATGGATAAACACAGATTGTGGTATTATACATACAATGAAATATTGTTCAGTCCTAAAAGTAAAAAAAATATCTAATACATAATACAGTATGGATGAACCTTAAGTATATTATGCCTAGTGAAATCATACATTATGTGATTTAGTTTGTATGAAATATCCAAAATCATTAAATCCACAGAAACAGAATTTAGATTGGTAGTAGCAGGTACTAGGGGGAAGAAACTGTTATATGGGTAAGGATTTTTACTTTGGAGTGATACAGCTATTTTGAAAGTAGTAAAGTTAGATGTTCATGTAAATATACTAAGTATCACTGACTTATTCACTTTTCTTTGGGGTGGGGGTTGTGTGCCAGGGATCAAACCCAGGGGCACTTAACTCCTGAGTCACATCCCCAGCCTGTTTTATATTTTATTTAGAGTCAGAGTCCTGCTAAGTTGCTTAGAGCTTTGCTATATTGTTGAGGTTGGCTTTGAACTTGCAATCCTCCTGCCTAAGCCTCTCAAGCTGCTGGGATTACAGGTATATGCCAATGTGCCTGGCCTTTAAAATGGTTCATTTTCTTGTGTGAATTTCACCTCGTTAACTTATTTTTTAAAAAAATACAAACTTGGGGCTGGGGTTGTGGTTCAGTGGTAGAGTGCTTGCCTTGTACACTTACAGCCCTGGGATTGATCCTCAGCACCACATAAAAATAAATAACTGGGGGGCTGGGGTTGTAGCTCCGTGGAGGAGTGCTCGCCTAGCACGCACGAGGCACTGGGTTCGATCCTCAGCACCACATATATGTGAAATAAAGATACTGTGCCACCTAAAATTTAAGAATAAATATTTAAAATAAATAATTGAATAAAATGAAGATATTGTGTAGAAAAAAAATACAAACTTGGTTTACTTGAAAATTAGTGTCAAATGATTTTGGCATTTTATGCTTCAGATGTTTTCATAAATACTGGTAATTTAATAAAATGTTAATAAACTGAGGGTGTACCTCAGTTGTAGATAGTTGCTTAGCATGTGTGAAGCCCTGGATTTGATCCCCAGCACCATGTAAACAAACAAACAAACAAACAAAATAAATAAAAACACCATTTGTAGATGAAAACCGCAAAAATAGAGGTGAAACCTAAGATTTTTACTCAGCCATAAAGAAGAATGAAATTATGGCATTTGCCAGTAAGTCTAGTTTGTCAAAGTATTTAAGATGGACACTCTGCTGCCCACCCCATTCTAGGTGTTTATTCTAAGAAGATGAAAAGTTTTAAGTTTTTTCTTCTAGTCCTTAGGCTTTAATTCCAACTGAAAAAATGATTTATAGAAAAAAATATAAAAGCATGAAATAATTAGAAACATATAAATAAGCATTCATTACTTACATTTGTGCCACCATGGGTTGAGGTTACTATGTTTATCAGAATTTTTAAAGTTGCTTTTTAAACCTGTTTTCAAAACATGTTAACCTTAGAAGATGGAAAGATCTCCCATGTTCTTGAATAGGCAGAATTAATATTGTCAAATTGGCCATACTACCAAAAGTGCTATACAGATTTGATGCAATTCCTATTAAAATTCCAATAACATTCTTCATAGAAATAGAAAAAAACAGTCATTAGATTCATTTGGAAAAACAAAGAGGTACAGAATAGCCAAAGCAATCCTCAGTGAAAAAAGTGAAGAAAGGAATAAGTATCACAATGCCTTAAATTATACTACAGAGCTATAGTAATAAAAACAGCATGATATTGGCACCAAACAGACACGAAGACCAATGGAATAGAATAGAAGACACAAAGACAAACCCATATAAATAGTTATCTCATACTAGACAAAGGTGCCATAAACATACATTAGGAAAACTGGAAATCCAGGATGTATCAAAATGAAATTAAACCCCTGTCTCTCACCCTGCAAAAAGCTCAAAAGTGGATAAAGGACATAGCATTAGACCAGAGATCCTGCACCTACTAGAAGAAAAAGTAGGCCCAACTCTTCCTTGTTGGCTTAGGAACTTGCTTCCTCAATAAGACTCCTAAAGCGCAAGAAGTAAAATCAAGAATCAATAAATGGGATGGTATCAAACTAAAACGCTTCTTCATAGCAAAGGAAACAATCAAGAACGTGAAGAGAGAGCCTACAGAATGGGAGAAAAATGTTTGCCACCTGCACCTCAGATAGAGCATTAATCTCCAGGATATATAAAGAACTCAAAAAACTTAACACCAAAAAAAAAAAAAAAAAATCAAACAACCCAATCAATAAATGGGCAAAAGATCTGAATAGACACTTCACAGAAGAAGAAATACGGTCAATAAATATATGAAAAAATGTTCATTATAGCAATTAAAACTACACTGTAATTTCATCTCTATAGTCAGAATGGCAGTTATCAAGAATACAAGTAACAATAAATGTTGGTGAGGATGTGGGGAAAAGGTACACTCATACATTGCTGGTGAGACTTCAAATTGGTGCAACCACTCTGGAAAGCAGTATGGAGATTACTTAGAAAACTTGAAATGGAACCACCATTTGATCCAGCTATCCCCACTCCTCAACATTTATCCGTAGAACTTAAAATCAGCATACTATAGTGATATGGCCACATCAATGTTTATAGCAGTTAAATTCACAATAGATAATATGGAACCAACCTGGTTACCCTTCCCATGAATGGAAAAGAAAATGTGGTACATATTACATATACACAGTGAAAATATTACTCAGCCATAAAGAAGAATGAAATTATGGCATTTTCCAGTAAATGGATAAGCCAGTTCCCCAAAACTAAAGGCCAAATGTTCTCCCTGATATGCAGATGCTAACACATATTAAGGGGTGAGGAGGGAAGAATAGAAGTTCATTGGGTTAGACAAAGGTGAATGAAGGGACAGGAGGGGGGAAGAGAACAGAAAAGACAGTAGAATGAATCAGACATAAAACTTTGCAGTGTTCATATGAATACAGTATAACTCCATGTCATGTACAGTCACAGGAATGGGAAGTTATATTTCATGTATGTATATGTCAAAATTCATCTGCATATAACTAAAAAGAAATAAAAAAATACAAAAAGCATAAGTTAAAATTATATATAATCTGGGCTGGGGATGTGGCTCAAGCGGTAGCGTGCTCACCTAGCATGCATGCGGCCCGGGTTCGATCCTCAGCACCACATACAAACAAAGATGTTGTGTCCGCTGAAAACTAAAAAATAAATATTAAAATTCTCTCTCTCTCTCTCTCTCAAAAAAAAATTATATATAATCACAAACTGTGGTCTCAGTTCCTTTCTAAAATCTAGGATTATATTTAATGATTGCTGGTAGCCATGCTTATTAATTTGAAAGTAATGTATATGAATCTGGATAAAAATTACCATGTGAAATTATTTTCCTAAATTTACATAATTTAGAAGTATCAGTATATTTTCCTATTTAGTGTATGTTAATAAATAATTGTATTAGGCTGTGTGCAAGCTGGAGTTTTTCTAATATTTTTTAAAAATCAGGTATCCTTATACTGATGGCAGTCTTAAACTATTGTTGATTTTCTTTTCTAGAATTTGGCATATAATTAAGGTAAAATGACAACCTCCTGGAGTGATCGCTTACAGAATGCAGCAGATATGCCTGCTAACATGGATAAGCATGCTCTGAAAAAGTATCGGCGAGAAGCCTATCATCGGTAAGTATTTTTTTGGTTAATTCTCAAACAACTTCATGAAGTGGGCACTCATTATCCTCGTTTTACAGATGATAGAATTAATGTACAAGCAAGTAATTTACCCCAAATCATAGAGCTAGTTTTTGGTTCATATACAAAGTCCAGACTTTGAACTGCTTTGAACTGCCATACTGCTACTTACATCTACTAACGAAATCCTTAAAGAAGTAGCTGCTAGAAAATTGCACTTAATTTTTTTTTTTTTTTTTTTTAATTCTGAGAATTGGATACAGGGCATTGTATATGCTAAGTAAGTATTGTACCTCTGTACTGTATCTGTAGCCCTTCTTAAAATTTTGAGACAGGATTTCTCTAAGTTGCTCAGCTGGCCTTAAAGTTACAATTTTCCTGCCTTAGCCTTCTAAGTAGTACGGGCAGTCATACCTGGCTTTTTTTTTTTTTTCTTTTTTTGAGATGGGTTCTTGGTATGTTGCCCAGCTGCCCTTGAACTCCTGGGCTCAAATGATCCTCCTGTCTTAGCCTACCTAGTCTGGGACTATAGTTTGTGGGCCTTCACATCCAGCTGAAAGTGAAATTCTTTTTTTGGCACTGGGGAGTGAACTCAGGTGAATCTCCAGGCCCCCCCTGCCCCATTTTTTTAAAACATGAACACAATATCTTTCTTTTGTTATTTATTTTCATGTGGTGCTAAGGATCAAACCCAGTGCCTCACAAGCACTCTGCCACTGAGCCACAACCCCAGCCCCGCCCCAGCCCTTTTTTTGTATTTTATTTAGAGACAGAGTCTCACTGAGTTACTTAGGGCCTCACTAAGTTGCTAAGGCTAGCTTTGAACTTGTGATGTGTCTGCTTTAGTCTCCCAAGCTGCTGAGATTACAGGTGTGTACCACCATGCCCAGCAAGAAAATATTTATTTGGTATTGTTTTATATATTTAATTTTGGTACTGGTGATTTAACACAGGAGCACTTTACCACTGAGCCATATCCCCAACCTTTTTTTTTGAGGCAGGGTCTCACTAAGTTGCTTAGGCCCTAGCTGAGTTATTAAGGCTTGTCTTGAAATTGTGATGCTCCTCTCTCAGCCTCCCAAGCTACTGGGATTACAGGCATGTACCACTATGCCCGGTGTGGTATTGTTTTTAAAATTATTTATTAATAGTTGGTTTTACAGCAGGCTGGTGATACTTACCTCATTATACTTACCTCATGGTATCATGGTATGTAATTGTGTAGCATTTCTTGGTCTTAGGCTACTGTTACTCCTCAAACTCTGAAAAAGTATAAAAATTTCTGGTTTCCATCAAGACTCTAGATCAGTGAGTGGGTATTGATTCTTTTCTGTGTGTGACATGTTGGTGTATGACATGGGAATTAAAGTGAAAAACAGCATTTATGTGTGTCTGTGTAAATAAAAGACATACACATCGTTATATAGAGGCATTCTATATTTTTTATTCAATTATTTTCTTAGTTTTATGCTACAAAGTATACATTTGATTAGGATGTGACTTTTTTTTACAAAAAATATTTTTCTTTAGTTGTAGATGGACACAATGACATTATTTTTTTATTTTTATGTGGTGCTGAAGATCAGACCCAGTGCCTCACACATACTAGGTGAGTGCTCTGCTACTGAGCTACAACCCCAGCCCAAGGTTGTAACATTTTTATCAATGAAAACAAAGGCTAGAATTATGCAATGAAGAGGGATCACCTAGTAAACATTCTAATTGTATTTAATATACCATAGACTGGATGCTTTTCTGACTCATTTAGAATGGTATTTCCTGAAGGTTTTAGATGGCCTCTCCACCTACATTTTTTACATAGTAGGGTGCAATATGAAACAGTAGAAATAATAGAAAAAGCATCTTCAATTGAAGTTTTTATAAAATAAAAAATTAGGTTCCAATCTATTTTTAATTTTTAAACTATTCATTCATTCATTCATTTTTGTGGTACTAGGGATGAAACTCCAGGGTGTTTACCTCTGAGCTACTTCCCCAGCCCTCTTTAGTTTTTGAGACAAGGTTTCCCCAAGTTGCCCAGGCTGTCCTCAAACTTGCAAACCTCCTAGTTTGCTGGGATTATAGGTGTGCACCAGTGTGCCTTGCTTTATTTTTTAAATTGACAAAAATTACATGAATTAATGGTTTAAAAAATGATGTTTTAAAAAATGTATATTCTGTGAAATGGCTAAATAAAACTAACACATACTATCTCACATACTTACCAATTTTGTGTGTGTGTGTGTGTGTGTGTGTGTGTGGTGAGAACACTTAAAATCTACTTTCTTACCAATTTTCAGGTATATAAGACTTATTATTGACTATAGTTACTGTGTTACAGTACTATAGTTCAGTAGATCTCAAACTTATTCCTCCTAAAAGTATTTGTTTTTTTAAAAATTTTAAATAGAAGTAATTTCGAAGAAATTTATTTTAGTTTTCTAGTTAAGTCCATTTATATTCTGTTTCTAAGATTTTTTTTAAAGACAATTATTTGAATTGGTAATTTGCCACTGATTAAATTAGGCAGTCCATGATGAATCTGTACATTGTATGTGATAGTTCCAAATTTTCTTTTAGAAGCAGCTAAATATTCTTAGTTAAGTAAAATGAATATCTAACAGCTTTTTTTCTTGATTAATATTAGTCTTCTAAATTACAATATGGAAATATAATGGTCATGTGTCATTATTAAGAAATTAACCTTCAGAATGTATGACTGTTGTTCCTCCTTCATTTCCTTATTATGGTTGTTCAGTTTTCAAGACTTGAGTGTAATCATCAGGCCAAACCCTTCATTAGAATATGTTTTGCTATATAGTCAGAAGATAGTCTGAGCTGCTTAGTCACCTAAAGGAGGCAGGTTAGAAAATTATTTCTTTAATGGTTCTGTGTTTAACATCTAGAAGCTGGTAGTGGTCAATACAGATCAGAATTTGTATTTACCAAATCCAAGAATGGAAAAATTAGATTTTTCATCAGCTCTTCACATTGACTGTGCCCATGATGCTGAAATCAGGTATTTGATTTTTACTTTTTTAAAGTTCTGATTCTAATACAGCTAGCTTTCTCTAAGGCAGTGAATTGATTTTTTTTTTCCTTAATGAACATAGCTAATGAATTCAGCAGTGGTTTTTATTCTGTTGAACTGAAATTTGATAAATAATTAGGCTTATGAATTTCTTGCTAACCAATCTTTTGCCTTATTTTAAAATATATTACAATTACTTTAAACTTTTTAAGACATTTGTATATTTGTGTGAAATTTGTATGTTTATCTGAATTGATTGAAATTTAGGCCTCTAAACTCATAGCAATCTTTATTTAAACCTGTTGAACTATAGTTTCTTCTCAAATTTATTATATGTATTTAAGGAATAAAAATTTGTATGTATAAAATAATTTTGTAATACCTATATACAGATTGATATACTAGTAGATTTAAAAATGTTTATAAAGACTGTTTTTTTAAAACCTCAAATTAATAGCATGTATCAGGTTACATGCAGACAGAAATGCCAGGTCATGAGATAATTTTTGATTTCTTTCTCTCATAAATACTGAAGGATATCATATGAATGTTCAGTTTTTCTAAAAAAAATTGAGACATATTTTGGGGGGTACAGTGATAATTAGATACATACATGCGATATGCAATGCAATAGGGATAATTAGCATTTGTGTCTTCTTCAACAATTAATTCTTTGTGTTGGGAGCCTTAGCACTCTCTCCTATAGTCTTTTGTGAAATATGTAATAAACTTGTAAACTATAGTCACCCTACTTTGCTGTAGAATGCTAGAACTTATTCCTTTTATGTAAGTCTATTTTGGTACCTGTCATCCATCCTCTATACACCCTCCACCTACCCTTCCTAGCTTCTAGTGACCACTATTCTTCTCTTTCCTTCTATGAGGTCAACATTTTTAGCTTGCACTTGTGAGTGAGAGGGTGCAGTATTTATCTTTTTGTGCCAGATCAGCCATTTAGCTTTTTAATTGTCATCAATAAGGTTGACTTAGCTGTCATTTTAGTATGATATCAAATATTCAAATGAGTAAATTGTTAAAATTTCGGTAGCCATTTTATAAGTTGAAAAATCACATGGAAAAACTAGATCCTCAGGAATGCTAGGGAGTCATGTTCTTTCTTTGGTTCTTTATTTTTTTAGTTTTAGATTGACACAATATCTTTATTTCATATTAATGTGGTGCTGAGGATCGAACCCAGTGCCTCACACATACTAGATAAGCACAAGCACTTTACCACTGAGCCACAACCCCTGCCCCTCATGTTTTTAAAATAATCCACAGATGGAGGATGACCTATTAGAATAAGAGTGAGGTAGAACAGCAAAATATTGTTAAATGTTTTTTGTCACTATATCATTCTACTGCCTTGATTATTGTTTCCACATTCCTAAGGAATGGCAGGTGAAGACTCAGAAACTAATAAGTTTTTTTTGGTGATTTCTTCCAAAATATTTTATGAATGGAATACTTACTTTTGAGCAGTAAAAAGAAGTGAAATATTTTTTTCCCATAGTTTTATTGAGGTAAAATTGAAGTACAATAAAATGCACATATTTGCAGTATGCAATTTGATCAGTTTTGACTTGTATGTAACCAATACAATCAATATAAACAGCATTTCCATTACTTTTTTAAAAACTTTGAAATTATGCAGACTGTTTCCTGCATGATTTATTACATTGGAAATCAATCACCTTAAGATATATAGAACCTTACCCCCCCATGTCAACTATTTCAAAATTAAATGGCGCACTTATAAATATCTCAGAGGTCAAGGAAGAAAGCAGAAGAAAACTAAATAGAAAGTGCTTTGAACTAAGTGATAATAAAAACTTAAAATATCAGGATCTCTGGGATGAAATAGTACTCAGATAAACATTTATAACTTAAATTACTTGTATCAGAAAGAAGCTAGAATAATAAATTATTTTCAAATTATGTAGTAGTAAGGAAAAAATAAAGAATAGGAGAAGAAATATATGAAATACAAAAGAAATAATAGAGCTAAAGTTTGATAAAAATCAAGTAAGAAAAAAAGCAAGAACACAAAAATTAATGTCAATGGAAAGGGAGCTATCAAAATAATCCTACAGATGCTAAAAAATGTATTAAGGTAATATTACAGTTGTATGCCAACATATGTGGTATAACACAGTCCATACAAGAGAAGGATCTGCGTGCTGTTGAGAAGAAAGTGTATTCAGTCATTCATGGATGACATATTCTATATAAGTCTGTTAAATCTAAATTGTCAATTGTATTTTGTACTTCTATAGTTTCTTTATTTAGTTTTTGTTTGGAAGATCTATCCAGTGGTGATAGAGGCATGTTAAAGTTACCCAGTATTATGGTGTTGTGGTCTATTTGATTCTTGAGATTGAGAAGGGTTTGTTTGAAGTGTTTGGGGCATAAATACTTATGATTGTCAAGCCTTGTTGTATAATCCCTTAAGCAGTATGAAATGGCTTCCTTTGTCCCTTCTGATTAACTTTGGCCTAAAGTCCACTTTATCTGATGAGGATAGAAACCCCTGCTTGTTTACACAATCCATGTGAGTAATACATTTGTGTGTGTGTATATGTGTGTGTGTGTGTGGTGCTGGGGATTGAACCCAGGGCCTTATGTATGTGAGACGAGCACTCTACCAACTGAGCTAAATCCCTAGCCCCATGTGATGTTTTTTCTCATCTTTTCACCTTCGGTCTGTGGATGTCTTTGCCTATGAGGTGAGTTTCTTGGAGATAGCATAATGTTGGGTCTTGTTTTTTAATTCAGTCAGCCAGCTGTGTCTTTTTGTTATGGGGATTGAACCCAGACACACTCAGCTGCTGACCCACACCCCCTGCCCTTTTTTATATTTTATTTAGTGACAGTGTCTCACTGAGTTACTTAGGGCCTCACTAAGTTACTGAGACTGGCTTTGAACTTGGGATCCTCCTGCCTCAGCCTCCTGAGCTGCTGGCGAGATTTGGATTTTTAAAAAAGAGTTATACCAGTGAGAGTAATGGCTAACAATCCAGTTGCTTTTCCTTTTCCCCCACTCCTAAGTTATAGTAATTCTTTAAGTGCTTGTGTATGACAGACAACAATCCTATCATATGTTATCTCTTTTCCATAGATGGAAAATCAGAGTTTACAGATAAGTAATTTATCTCCAGTTCCGGAAAATGGAGGAATTGGAATTTAAACCTTTTTTCTGGCTCTGTTTCTCTTTCCATTATGTCATATGCTCTTCTGAATAAAGCTGAAAATAATTTTACTTTGAATGTACAGCATGTAATAGTGTTTTAATTATTTGGTGACTAACTTAAACATCTTAATAATTAACAGAAAACTTTATGGTAAGATATTTAGGTAATATTTAAAGAGATAAATGGTTTCTTAAAATTTAAGTAGTATTTCCTTAAGGTGTATATGTTTTGTTTTTAATTTGAATCACCACTAGGATTTATTTGCCATCTGAGTGTTCTTAGACTTTAGCCTGCTTGTTTACATTTCTTCTCCTGTTGTTGTGTAATCCCTATGCATTATATTGGTTAGGAGGAAGGAATGTTGCAGATGTTTTTTTTCAAGCTTCAGCTTGCTCTGAGATTTGAAATAAATACTTTAGAGCATTCTTGATATTTCCCTCATATGCCAAAGATATGTAGCTATCTTTTCACATGAGCTGAGAATTTCAGGCAATTGAGTTTTCCCTAAGAGCAGTTAATAAAATTAGAAAAAAAGACCTCAGTGTGGAAATACTTAGTTTCATCCTATAATGTGATCAGCACATAAATACTTCCTTTTCTTGTAGTTCATATTGTTCATTTTCTAAGGGAGGAAATAACTAATAATTAAAACATTAAATTATTTTAACACACACACCCCCACCCCCCGGAATAAACTGAAAATGATTGTGACTGACTAGGGCTGTTTGATTCTGTGATACATTGTTTGTGTACTGTTGGAGGGCCTCATTAGGGGGTAAATTTGCTTTTTCTGGGTTTGCCAGTAACAACTACTATTTTTCACGGGAACTTGCCATTTGGATTGTCTCTTTCCTTAACTGGACAGTCTTAAACAGTTCAGACCATTAGTTATTTTTCCTGGTCTTCATTTTTTTTTTTTTCCCTATTAGTAGGATTTCAAGTATTTAAAGCTAAGAATATTGGTCACAGAGATATTGCCTTGTTAGGGTTCGGCATTGTGCCCGAATTTGTTGGGCCTCTCAGGGCCCGAGTTCTCTGTGCTCTAACAAATAAGCTACAGTTCTCAAGAGATCAGTGGAGCTTGTTTGTTGATCCTGTATTCTTATTCCGAGGAAGTAGATCTTTAAGAATGTCTAAGGAAGGGTAAGTGAGTTTATTTTTCTTTCTCATTTTCTCAGTGAAGAGCTGTCATGTCATCTGAGTGTACTGGAAAATTAATAAGCAATGCTGTCAATCTGGGAATGGGGTGGAGGCAGAGATTGAAAGAAATTCAACCCAAAAGCTTATAAGTGGCTCATGTGTAATCTGTTGTAAAACTATTGCTGTTTTTAGAGACAGCATTGAGGATGGGTAATCTTAATAGGAATTTAGTAAGATAAAAGTACCCCTTTTATCCTATTATAAGCTCATTTTGCTTTTTTTTTTTTAAATGTGTTTTTAAAGCATGGAAGCAGACAGTGGTGGTTTACCCAAGAATTGAGTGAAGTTGAAAAAATTCAAAGGCATCTTAAAACAAATTGTTCCTTTAGGAAATGTGAAAGATTGAGTGAAAATCAACCTATGATTTTGTTTCTGGGAAGTGTAGGCAAAAAATAATTCAAAGTAGAATTCCCTGTTTCTTTTTACTTGATAATACAAAATAGTTCTGTAAGGTATTTATATAATTTTATCTTGTGAGTCTGAATTATTATGATTTTCCTTTTTTGACCATTATAATAAATTAATGAATTCATACTGTAGATTATTTCATGTCTAGGATTAAAGCACAACTAGACCTAGTTAATTTTAGAGAGACATTCTCTTTGGTTAAGTAGGACAGAAATATCTCAAAAGAATTTTTAAAATTACAGTAAAATTTTAATTTTTATTTTGTCAGAGCTTTTCTTTCTCTGGTTCTTTTGTTGTGTAAGAAATTCTGAAATGGTTCCAGAGCTTATGATTTATTTTAATCAAATAATATATTGATTATGGGCAAATAAAACTGGCCCACTTTTACTGCTTATTATCGAATAGGAGAACAATCAAGGTATTCATAATTTTGTATTATTATTAGACATCTCAACAATTTTATGGTTTCTCAAATTATGAAAGGACTGTATAATTTTGGTTTTTATGTTTTTAAGAACTGGTTATGAATCTATAGTTGCTAAATAGTTTTTATGATAGGAATTGTCACAGATGCTGCATAAGAATTGTCACAGATGCTGCATATTTGTCAGTCTTGTATATATGGTTGTTTGTAAAGCTAATTTATAGATTTAAGATGAACTATAGTTCTCGATGAAGTTAAAATTCCTGGGAAGTAATTAGTGCTAATTTTACACTATAGTAAATAAAGTATGTCAAAATTGTGTTGTTAGATCTGTAGAAATCAAAAGATACTAAAAAGGCTGAGATATTCTTTTATCTGTAGGGTCCCATTGGCAATTCCTTTATTATCTGAATAATCATCAAATACATTTGAAGTACATGGATTATATAAATGAAATCAATTAACTTTAATTCTTTAGAATAGGGGCTGGGGATATATAGCTCAGTTGGTAGTGTGTGCTTGCCTTGTATGCACAAGGCCCTGGGTTTGATCCCCAGCACCACATACAAAAAAAAAAGAAGAAGAAAAGTGAATGAATAAATTTTGTGCTATGGGATGAAAAGTATTTTTACATTTACTGCTTTTAATTGTGTGACATTTTGTAGTCTTATTGTTTCATATCTATGAGATTCCTTCAAAGTAATAGGAAGAGATTGTTACTAGAGTTAAGTCACCAAGGACTATACAGGCATGTCTTGCATAATGATGTTTTGGTCATTGACAGACTACATATCTGATAGTGGTCCCACAAGATGATAGTGATGTTGTAGTCATCATAAGACCCAATGCTTTACTCATTTTTTTTTTTTTTTTGTGAAGCTGGAATAGATTAACCAACTTTGATGCCCATAAAATATAGCATATATAATTATGTGCAGTACATAATACTTGGTAATGATAATAAGCAATTATAATACTGGTTTATATGAATGTGATGGTGCATGCCTGTAATTCCGGCTACTAGGGAGGCTAATGTAGGATGACTGCATGTTTGAGGGCCAGCCTTGTGAATTTATTAAGACCTTGTATCAAAAATAAAAAAGGACTGGGGATGTAGCTCATGGTAGAGTGCTTGCTTAGTATGTATAAGGCCCTTGAGAATTCCCAGTATTGAAAGGAGAAAAAAAAAGTGACATGATTGGTGATTGACCTGTATCATCTAGATTTGTGTAAGTATATTCTATGATGTTCACATGATGGTGAGATCATCTAATGTTTTTCAGACTGTGTCCCATTGTCAAGAGGTGCAGAACTTTACTTGAGCCTTATGTAAACCCAGTATTAGTGAAAAGATAGACATAAAGATCATGGAACCAAATATGGAGATATATATATACACGCATATGCTTTTTTCAGCAGTGAAGCTAAGGCAGTTTAGTAGTAAGATATTGGTGTTTTAAACAATCCTTACATAAAAATAACACAAATGGATCATAGACCTAAATGTCATCTTTGTCACCTTGAATTTGGTTAAGATTTTTTAGATAAAGTATCTAAAAGACAAAATTGATAAGTTGGCTTTCATAAACGAATAAAAATGTCACTTTGAAAAGACACTAAAAAGGAAAGTAAAAGGCAAATAACAGTCCTGGAGAAAATATTCTTAATATTTTGAGAGGAAAAAAATATATAAAATATAATTTGGGGTGGCTACTGGGGATTGAACCTAGGGGTACTTAACCATTGAGCCACATCCCCAGCCCTTTTTATTTTAATTTTGAGACAGGGTCTCATTAAGTTGGTTAGGCTTGCTAAGTTGCTGATCTTGAACTTGAGATCCTCCTGCCTCAGCCTCCCCAGTCACCAGAATTACAGGTGTGCACCACCATACCCAGCATGTGCGTTCTCTCTCTCTCTCTCTCTCTCTCTCTCTCTCTTTCTCTCTCTCTATCTCTCTATATTTTTTTGATAAAGGTCTTTTATCCAAAATATATGAAGAACTCTTATTATAACATAATAATAAGACAACCAGTTTAAAATGGCAAAAATATTTGAATAGCTATTTTCTTTTTTTGGGTGACAGGGATGCTTGACCACTGAGCCACATCCTCAGGCCTTTTTATTTTTTATTTTGAGACAGTTTCACTAAGTTGCTTAGGGCCTTAATAAGTTACTGAGACTAGCTTTGAACTTGAAATTCTCCTGCCTCAGCATGGCTTCTAGCTTGAATAGATATTTCACAAAAGAAGGTTTGGTAAATACATTAGCACTGAAAAAGTACTCTTATCATTAGTCATCAGGGAAACAGATAAAAACTACAATGAGATACCACCACCACATGCATTAGAATAATTAAAATTAAAAACACTGACTGCAGTGGGTGGGGAAACTCTTGCCTAGCTTGTAGGAAGACTTGGGTTCCATCTCCAGCATTGCAAAAAGAAAAAGAAAAATAATAAAAATAGATGGATGTGGTGGCACGTGCCTATAACCCAGTGACTTGGGAGGCTGAGGCAGGAGTATCATAAATTTGAGGCCAGCGTCAACAACTTATCAAGACCCTTTGCAGCTTAGTTAGATCCTGTCTCAAAATAAGAAAATAAAAGGGACTGGGATGTATGTAGCTCAGTGGTAAAAGCACCTTGGGTTCAATCCCTAGTATCCCCCAAAATTAATAAAAATTAAATTAACCCATTCTGATAGTGTGAAGCATCAGGGATTCCCATGCATTGGTATGGAGAATGCAAAGACTTTGGGCAGTGGTGGTTTTTTTTGCATTTAAAAAAAAAATATATTTTTTTTTAGTTGTAGATGGGAACAATATCTGTATTCTTTTTTTTTTTTTTTTACTTATTTTTATGTGGTTCCAAGGATTGAACCCAGGGCCTCAACATGTGCAAGGCAAGTGCTTACCACTGAGCTACAACCCCAGCCCTTGGCAGTATTTTTTTTTTTTTTTAATGTTTTTTAGTTGGACACAATACCTTTCTGTATTTATTTATTTATATGGTGCTGAGGTTCAAACCCAGTGTCTCACAAGTGATAGGTGAGTGCTCTACCACTGAGCTACAGCCCCAGCCCTTGGCAGTAGTTTTTAAGTTAAATATACACTTACTCTATATGACCCGAGGGTTCTTCTTTTGTATATTTACCCAAGAGAAATGAAGGCATATGTCCACAATGATTGTGATTATTCGTAGCAGCATTATTTATAATTGTCAAAACCTGGAAGCAATCCAAATGTCTATTAACTGGGTAGATAAACAAATTATGGTATGTATATATGTGTGTGTGTGTGTGTGTGTGTGTGTGTATACAGAAATGTATATGCACATACATGTAGACACTACCTACGTACATAAACATAGTGGAATACTCAGAATTATGATACATGCAGCAATATGGATGAATCTCACAAGTACTAATGCTAAGTAAAAAAAAGACAAACATACAAGTACATAATGTTTGAGTCCATTTACATGAATACTATAGTGACAGGAGGCAGAAATCGAGTCAGGCATGATGGTGCACACCTATAATCAGCATTTTGGGAGATTGAGGCAGAAAGACTACAAGTTCAAGGCCAACCTGGATAAATTAACAAGAACCCATCTCAAAATAAAAATTTTTACCAGAGGGCCAGGGAATGTAGCTTAGTGGTAGCACTCCTGAACATCTCCTGTACTAGAGGTGTGTGATGGGGAAGCAGAGATTAATAGTTCCTTAGGACCGGGGATTGGAGGCCTTATTACATAAAGACATGAAAGAATTTTTAGGATCAAAGGAAATATTCTACATCTTGATTGTGGTAGTTGTTACATGAATGTACACTTTTGTCGAAACTCACCAAACTTTACTGGTCAAATCAGTGAATTTTATTTATTTGACTCATTAATTTTTATCTTTATTTTTTTCTGCAGTAGGGTCTCACTGTGTTGCCTAGTCTGACTTCACACTCCTGGGCTCAAGCAAATCTCCTATCTCAGCCTCCTGAGTAGTTGGTATTGCAGGTGTTTGCCACCTTGTCCAGCTACTTTTATTTATTTTAATGGGCAGATTATGACTCAATAAAGTTAATAAGGGAATAAGACTTCAGGAGTTCTTCAATTTACTGACTTAAAATTTTATAAATAAAAAGTTTGATTATTCATCATGCAACTGAATATCTTTGGGAAAATATGGGCACTCCTAGGGTGTGTAATGTGATATGCAATGTTCAATCAATGTCATAATTCAACTAATCTAGAGTTTTTAGAAATTTTTTTGTGTGCATTGTGGGGACCAAAGCCAGGGCCATGTATATGCTAGGCAAGTGCTCTACTACAGGGATATATCTCTAGCCCTAGAATGTTTTTATTAATAGAGCTGATGTTCTTTTGGTAAAAGGCCAAAATGAATTTTATTATTATTTTTATTTTAAATTCTAGGTTTTGACATTTCTCCCATTGTAGGCATGCAGTGTACTTGTTAATTTGGGTGTATGCATACATGGATAATTATATTTCCTTTAATTTCTGTCACACAAAATTCAATCTTATGCTACAGTTATTAAATTATCCTCTATATACTAGTCTTTCACAAATTGAAGGAAAAAAAGTGAGAAATAGTGGAAAATGGGGAAAAGTGATTGGAAAAATCTATATTTAGTTAGACTGAGGTTTTAGAATAGTAAACATATTTTCAGATGTTCTGATATCATCTCTAGTTTTTCCCTTAATGTGTGTATTGGTTCTTGTTTGTTAGTCTTCTGTTTAATTTTTTTCATTTCATTTTATTTTGTTTAGTACCAGGGTTTGAACCCAGTGGGGCTCTATCACTGAACTATATCCCAGCCTTTTAAAAAAATTTTTGAGTCAGGGTCTCACTAAGTTGCCTAGGATGGCCTTGAATTTGCAATCCTCCTGCCTCAGTCTCCCAAGTAGCTGAACTGAATAGCATGTACCATTGTACCTGGCTAGTCTCTTATTCACTATCATCCTGTTTCCATTACAACAGTTTCTTCATTTGGAATAAAGAAATTTTAATTTTAATTGAACCCAGAGGTGCTTTACTATTTTTTTAATTTACCAACCCTTTTTATTTTGAGACCAGGTCTCATTAAGTTGCTGAGACTGGCCTTGAATTTTAATTCTCCTGTGTTGCTGGTATTATAAGTGTATACCACCACATCCAGCTCTTCTTTCTTTCTTTTCTTTTCTAAGTATACCAGAGTTTTATTTAAAGTAAGTGAATTAAAGTAAGTGAATTGGGAATTATAAATCTATTGACTATATTGAGATATAACTTTTAACAATATCACTGTTGTTCTTGTATTCCCAGACATGAATAAATATCCTTTTCCCTAATTAATACAAAGGAATGTAAAATATTTTTAAAGTTCTAAAATGAGCCCTCTTATAAACCATCATAAAGTTCTTCTTTCTTTTTTGATTCTTTCATAGTAGAGATTGCATGAGCTGTCTATCACTAAGCTACATCCCTAATCCTTTACTCCCTCCCTTCCTTTTTCCTCCCTCCCTTCTTCTTTTTCTTTTCTTCCTTCCCTTTCCTTTCTTTCCTTTTTCCCTTTCTCTCCCTCTCTTCCTTCCTTTCTTTCTTTCCCGCCTGCCTGCCTGCCAGTCAGCCTGCCTTCCTGTTTTGCTAAATTCCCCAGACTGACCATGAAATTTTGATCTGCCTGCCTTGGCCTACTGAGTCCCTGATATTACAGGCACGTGCCAAAGGTACTCAGCATATTTTATCTTTTTGTTTTTTAATATTTATTTATTTTTTTTGTAGTACACAATAACTTTATTTATTTATTTATTTTTATGTGGTGCTGAGGATCGAACCCAGGGCCTTGCACGTGTGAGGCGAGTGCTCTACCGCTGAGCCATAACCCCAGCCCATATTTTATCATTTTTAAAGCTACACATTGTTTCCATACTTAAACATCTCTCTGAAATTGGGTTGTGTCTAGCAATATACCATCTAGAATTCAAGTTGAGTTCTTCTTGACAGGATTTACTTTTGCTTCTTTCAGTCATCTGAAATAGTGTCAGTTTTCCTGGTAGTGTAAATTCAGACCACAATGTACAAGAGGTACCTATTCAAATTCCTGGAAGTTTTTCCTGCTACCTGGGATTCAGTGTCAGGGCTGAGATGTTTGCATTTCTTTGTGGACTTCTTCTGTGTTGCAGATGTATTTCAATTTTATCCGCTGTCTTTGATATAATAGCTTTATGTGGAATCTCCTACTAATGCTTGGTGACTTTTCTTGGTTACTTTGCCCCCTTATTTATATACAGCATGGGTGAGTTTTAGAGTTGTTGGCATCTTTCATCTAAATCATCTTAAATTTTGTTCTGTATATGCTTTCATACTGACTTTTCTCTGGAACTTTTAAATATGAGTAAAATGGGTATAATTAGTTCATGTTTTATCTTATAAATGATGATTGTTGCTTAGACTTTAAAAGCATAGGCTGCTGTTCTCCTGGCTTCCACTGTACAAAATCCCCTTTGAGGATGTTCTTCAAAGAAAAAGTTAAATTAGTAAGAAGTTACTGTCTAGAATTAATGAAAATAAAAACAAATGCAACTAAATTATTTGTTTTTATAATCTCTTCCAAATTCTCTAGTGTTTTTATACCTATGGTATTTAAGCTTTCAACTTTTTTTGGTGGGAGGCAGGTACTGGGGATTGAACTCCAGGACACTGGACCACTGAGCCACATCCCCAGCTCTATTTTATATTTTATTTAGAGACAGGGTCTCAATGAGTTGCTTAGAGCCTCACCTTTTCTAAGGCTGGCATTGAACTCAAGATCCTCCTTCCTCAGCCTCCCGAGCCACTCAGATTACAGGTATGCGCCACTGCACCTGACTTAAATTTTCAATTTTATTTATTTAAAAAAATTTTTTTAGTTGTAGAAGGACACAGCACCTTTATTTTTATTTATTTATTTTTATTTGGTGCTGGGGATCAAACCCAGTGCCTCACACATTCTAGGCAAGTGCTCTACTATTATGCCACAATCCCAGCTCCTAAACTTTGAATCTTTAAGAATCCATTTTATGAAGTTCTTACCTAGAACATTTTTTAGATTACCAAGCATATTTCTTATATACATTTATTTAATTTATTTATTTATATGTGGTGCTGAGGATCGAACAAGGCCTCACACATGCTAGACGAGTGCTCTACCGCTGAGCCACAACCCCAGCCCCCCAGGCATATTTTTTAAAGATTTTTTAAAAATTTATAGATGGATACATATCTTTGTTTTATTTTTATGTGGTGCTGAGGATTGAACTCAGTGCCTCACATGTGTGAGGCAAGTGCTCTGAGCCACAACTCCAGCCCCCATTACCAAGCATATTTTTTACTGAAGGATGAAGACATAATGGCAGACCAAGGTCTATTAAGTTTTTTAAATAGCATTTTTATTGAGATAAAATTACATACCATTCCATTTATCCTTTTTAAGTGTGTAATTCAGTGGTTTTAGTATATTCAGAGTTGTGCATTCAGTACTACTAATTTTAAAACATTTTCATGATCAAGGAACCTTGTACCCATTAGCAGACACTTTCCATTCTC
This sequence comes from Marmota flaviventris, assembly GCF_047511675.1. NCBI lineage: Eukaryota > Metazoa > Chordata > Mammalia > Rodentia > Sciuridae > Marmota > Marmota flaviventris. The sequence goes on from NC_092501.1 coordinate 25,026,248, forward strand.
TCCTCCCCACTGCCTCTAGCAAACACTGCTATTGTTCAGTTTAAGAATTTTTAGTTCAGGGCTGGGGATATAGCTCAGTTGGTAGAGTACTTGCCATGCTTGCACTAGGCCCTGGGTTCAATCCTTAGCAACACACACACACACACACACACACCAAAAAAAAAAGTTTTTAGTTTAGTTACATATTGTGTTTGCTATTTGCAAGACCTTTCTATTAGGTGTTGGATAGGCTATAAATCAGTCTCAGAGCTTAAAATTTTGTAAGTTATAAGAGAACTACTTGCATATTTTATGTATGTGACAAAATATAATAAATGCCAAAATAAAGAATTTTGAATATTCAAACCTCTCATTTGGATCACAGCTTTACAGAATTTTAGTTGTTGATGAAATCTTTTTCATTAAGTAGGAAAGTAATCTGAGACCCAGAGGCATTTTTGTTCACATAGCTATGTGGCATAGCCAAAAATAGTTTTTCGAAGAAATTACTATAGATACAATAATAAAGAGAGATGAATAATGAGAGAGATAACTGAGGTGGACACTTCAGGAATAGTGAACAGCATAAACAAAGCTCAGAACATATTTAGGAAGTAGTAAATAGTTTGCTTTATTAGAACAAAAGGTGTATGAAAGTGTAGCAGTATAAAATCAGGTTGATTTTGTCCAAGGGGCAAATGATTTGGAATTTCTTGAAGATCCAAGAATTTATACTTTCTTAATTGGATCTGTGTTAGCAATGACTAAAGATTATTAAGTATGAGAGTGGTGTCATTGGAGCTAAGCTTTAGGACAGTGTTTCTCAAGCTTATCTATGATAGAGGACCAGTTTTTAAAAATATTTTCCATTTTGTTTCAAATTGGTAACATTTATAAAATAGGGTTAGGGATGTGCTTCAGTTGTAGAGTGCTTGATTAGCATGCACAAGGCCCTGGATTTGATCCCCAGCATCATGCAAAAAAGAAAAATGGGGGGCTGGGGCTGTAGCTCAGTGGTAGAGCGTTTGCCTTGCACTTGTGAGGCACTAGGTTCGATCCCCAGCCCCATATAAAAATAAATAAAATAAAGGCATGCTGTCCATCGATAACTACAAAAACAAATTTAAAAAAAAGAATGAAAAAACATAAAATGTAAACTTATACTTTGTATTATTATATTTGTTACCAGACCCAAGTCTAGCTGCTTGCCACACATCAGGCCCTTTAAGTTAAGAGACAACTTCAAACAACTGTTTGAAAACCTGGCTCATCAAAACCTGGCTCAAAGTCATACTTGAGGGGGAAGCTGATTTAGCAGTAGTTTATATAGGTAGTTAATGGGTGTTCTCAGGCTGGTGGGTGCCTTCTCAATAGCAGGTGGGCCATATAGTGCACTTCTGAACCTTATCACCTAGTCATGAGATTCTTTTCTGTTTTGCAAATCTCAAGAACGAAGATCATTATTTCCTCACCCATACCCCTTCTTTCCTTCCTTTTTTTTTTTTAATCTTTTAGAGAATGAGTCTGAGTAAGTTGCCCAGGCTGGGTTGGAATTTGAGATCCTCCTGCTTTGGCTTTTTTTTTTTTTGCGGGGTAGGGGTTTGGTAGGAGGAGTGTATGGGGAATTGAACTCAGAAGCACTTTACTACTGATCCACATTCCTTTGGTGGTTTTTTTGAGATAGGATCTTGCTAAACTGCTTAGGGCCTCCCTAGGTTGCTGAGGGTGGCTTTGAACTTGTGATCCTGTTGCCTCAGCCCCCCAAGCTGCTGGGATTACAGGTGTGTGCCACCACGCCTGGCTGTGCTTCATTTTTTTGATTAGCTGGGATTATAGTGTATGCCAGTACATCCATTTCACTGGGCTTTTCTTGTCACTCATTTGTTTGCCTGCATACAGTTATTACACAATGGACGGGCTAGAGGGTATAGCTGCCTCATTTGATTGACAAATTCATGATAATGAAAGAAAACATACTTTACCTGATTATTATGAAGGCAAGGGTCAGGTGAGGTTACCTAGGAAATAGGGGATCTGGTCTTAATGCTTGGTTTCATGTTGTATAAATTTCTCTTACGCTAGGATATTTTCAGCTTTCCCTATGTCTTCACAGTGATTCTTCTGGGCTTTTTTGTTTTGATTTTGAGTTTTTGTTTATGGTGCTGGAGACTGAACACAGGGCCTTGCACATGCTAGGCAAATATTGAGCTATAAAAATTTCTAAATACTTTGCAATTTCTGTATATATCATGTCATACATGACTAATATTCATAGACCAGCATTAGTGTGTAGTCCGCATTCTGAATAGCACTACTTCAAAGCAGTTAACTTAGTGTTCATGTGAAGGCAGAGCAATTGGAACATGATTTCTGAAAAATAATTATGAGCTCTACAATTATCAATTTAAGTAGAATGGAAGATCTGGATTCCAGAGATATTTGGAAATTTAAATGAAGGCATATGAGATAATTGGATATGGTTTTAAGATTGAGTTGGAAAATGGGAACTATTCTGTATTTTTCCTTAAACTGTAGGTTGAGGAGAAAGGTACTAAATTAGGTTTTCAGCAAAAATCCATATTGTAGAGTTGTTCTGTTAAGTAAAAATACACACATATATTTATTGGTTCATAATTTTAGCTTGCCAACTCAAAATGCACTTTTATTACTTTTTTTTTAACTTTTCTTTTCTTGATTGTAGAAGAGTTTGAATGTATAATGACACAAACCCATAATGAAAACAGATGGTCAAGAAGATTTTACACTTGAACTCTTTTAGTCTCATTTGTTCTTGCAGTAACTGTTGTTGGGCACTTGGCCAGGAAATTGTGACTCCTAAGCAAGGGGAGGAGTTACAGATAAAGTTCACATTGCCAAAGAAATTCTATTCCAAATGGATTTGTGTGGAGCAACAGTGATATCCAGTGACAAGTTAAATTAGACACAGAGGTGTTTTCTCCAACACAGAAGATACATGCCATTAAGGGGCCTTGTTCAGACTAAACAGTCTTTCTGAAGTTAGGTTAAAATCACACACAAAAAAAATTATACTAGGTCTTAAGAAGAATTTTGTTATGTGACTTCAAGAACTACTGACTCAGATAGTTTCACAGTTTGCAAAACGGCAACCAGCGACAGATGAGGTAATTCTGCTTGAATTGTGAGTTAAATCTCAAAACCATTAAGAATTTGCTATTTACAGAATTTCATATATAGTAAATTGCATGTTTGTGTTTAGTGTGAGACTATTAGATCCCTTCTTTTTAAAGTACATTGTGTTAATCATTTTATTTATGATGGTTAATATCTATATTTACATCTTCAAATTTTATGCTTTACTGCAGTGGGATATTGTAATAAATGTCATTATATTTTCCTTTGTATTAAAGTCTGTGTTCAGTTTTATAGTATTCCTGTCTCCTAGAGATGTTTCTCTTGTTATTGGTCAAATCTACAACTTGCAAATGACTTAGCTTGTAGGAATTTCTGGCTAGTAATTGTGTTTTATGGTTGGATGCTTAGTTTAGTCATGCTTTCTAGAGTGACAGTTTTGTTCTTTCAAGGTAAATTTGGAAAATTAATTTCACAAATATGTGCAGATTCCTAAACATAAGAGTGGAGTATGTTCCACTGATGAATAATTTAGAAGAGTGATTTGGTAAATGCATAGCAGAGGTACATAGTCAAGGTCCTGGTACCAATAGAAATTTTTGGATTCCCTAAGCAGATAAATCTTTTTGTTTTGAAGTATATAGTAGGGCAGTAAGCCTAGTCTTTTAGTTGATAAATATGTCTTTTCGTTGATTTAGCACCCAACATCTTTTTTAAAAAAATCTTAGTGAAGAGTAGTTATTATTTTAAGGCCAAGAGATTAGTTTCTTTTGAAGATTATATCCTAGGGACATACTATTTCAGGTTTAAGGCTGTCTCTATGCTGAAGTCAATTCTTTCAGCAGTTGGGTGTATGTTATCTTTATAAACCTTAACCATGTATAGGCAATAACTATATTTGACTTACAGAAGTTCACTATACTGCAGCTGTTCCTTCCTCCATGTTTAATAGCTTAAGTTAGACAAAAAAAAAAAAAAAAAAAAAGGAGAAGTTAAAATGGATGGGAAATTTTCCTTTTGTTTCATAAGCATAATAATAGAAACGGATAGGTTGTGGGGGAGGAGGAGTGATTGTTGCTTTTTTAATTTAAGTTCACAGAACTCCTTCTGTGAGTTAGGGTACTTGTTTTGAATGAAAAGGTAAAGGATATTTGGTGGAAGATCATAGAAAAACGTCTTATTTACTACTTTGAAGCACTTGTAATGTCTTCCCTAGCTCTGGCTTCCTCCTAAAGGACAGCTTCTATGGTATATGTCACAAAATGGTACCTGCTTTGTAGCAGACATTCAATAAGTGTATAATTGAATACTTAACATGATTAGTTAAATCAAAGAGGAACGATGTAATTTTTGTGGGTACTTAACATAATTATTTTGGTAAAAACACATTTTCATATTCTTGAGATATGTCATTCCCAGAGTTTATATGGTTAATAAATGTTCACTGTGATCTTTGTATCTCTAAATATATGCTTATGTATATTTTTACATATGTATTTTTATGTTATATAAGTATATTTTATATTTGATAGATTTTTCATGGCAATATAGGTTTAATCTCTCAATAATAAATAAACTGGTAAGCCACTTTGCTGGTACTGTTAATAGTTTCTTTATGCCTTTAGCACTGATTGACATTAGCAGAATTTCTTTTTCTCTTATGATTTTAGCTGAGCCTGAAACCAGCTCTAGCATATTTCAGAATCAAAGTTATTTATTTTATTATATATTTTAACATCTCTTTCTCTTGGATTTTATCATGAGGAAGAAAAATCTTTCCAAATCCAATCCTGTTTGTATTCCCATCGAATATTTTAGGCATGTCAGCTGTTAGGGCTCTGATTAAGGATTTGATCCAGTTGGCCCCTTTGACTGAATTGTGTGTGAGTCTTTTGAAAAGCCTAAGTAAGCTTCAGTAGTAGTGTGTAGTTTCTAGAGTTAGAACCACTAGTTTATGTCTTTTACTCTTGTTATTTTTTTAAAAGGATTTGTGTAACTGGGAAAAGTTGATAATAAAGTTGATGTTCTTATCAGTAAAAGCAATGTGAAGTTTAATAAAGTGGTAGAGGAATCATGGTGATTATTTTTTAGTTGGGGAATGTTTTTTTAAAAAGGAGGTATCATTTATTCTCTAGTTCCTTTCATTTTTCTGCTATCAACTACTGTTTTTCTCCACCTCCTATCCATAACTAACCCAAGGTAAAATAAATATTGATTTTTCCAAAAGACCAGGTTTTCTTAAGGAAAGTATAAATATTTTGTGTAACTTCTTTTTCAGGAACTAACAGTTTTATAAAGTTAATCTATAGTGCACAGAAGTTATGTGTATGAGATAGCTAATCACTTTATATTTTTCAGAGAAAAAAGAGATGATTGTTCCGAGTTCAGGTGGTGATTTTAAGTACTCAAACTATATTAAGCAAATATTTAAAAATTTCTTCATTTAAAGTTTTAAAATTTAAAGTTTTAAAATTTAAAATAGTTAATATTTAGTTAGTAAAGAGGTTTTGTTTATTTGTTTTGGTGGTAGTGGAGATTGAACCCTAGCACATGCTAGGCAGGTGCTAAACCACTTAGTTATAGCTTCATCCCTTCTACCAAAAAAAAAAAAAAAAATATATATATATATATATATATATATATATATTTTTTTTTTTTTTTTTTTTTTTTTTTTCTTTCCTTTGAGACCGGGTCTCCATAAGTTGTCCTGGCTGTCCTTGAACTTATGATTCTCTTGCTGCAATGTCCTGAATAGCTAGCATTACAGATGTGCTACCACTTCTGGCTTTTATTTTTTTCTTTTCATTTTCTTTTTTGAAACACGGTCTTGTTATGCTGCCAAGGCTGACCACAAACTTTTTAAAAAGGAGGTATCATTTAGTCCTGGGTCGGACTACAGGTGCTGCCACTGTGTCCAGCTAGTGAAATTTTTAAAAGAAGTCATTAGCTAAATCATTGGTTTCTAAACTCTCTAATGTATCAGTTAAAAGATGAAGCATTCATTCCTGTATGTGCATATTTATAAGTTATCTATACTACTATCTTTATTTTTATATAATATAAAAGAAATGAGACTTTTAAAGTTATAAGTAAATGTCAGTAGAAGATCTTATATTTTCTTATTTTATCTCAGTGGTGTCTTTTTCATCCCCTGGTGCAGTTACTACTCTTTGGAGATTATTTATCTAAATTGTAATGGGGAGCATAGCCCAGATAGCTTTAAATATTTTTTACAATTTCCACAAATAATAATGATTTTGACAAACACTGAAGTTGATTTGTGTCATTCTTATTTCTCACAGGTACTTATGAAATGAAGGCAAAAAAAAAAAAAGTTTGGTAATAAGAGAGGATAAACCATCCAGTTTTAATTTTGGCCATTAATTTGGAGATCAGATGGACTAGGCTAGGGTATCTTATTTTCAAAGACAATTAAAACTTGCCCCCAAAGACAATCATGGTGATATCTGTTATACTAGGATATGTCTACTTTCCCCCATATCTTCACATTCTTGTGGATTTTGAGGGTTTTTGTTTTTTTTTTAACCCAGGGCCTTGCACATGGTAAGCAAACACTGTACCACTAAGGTATGTCCCTAGCCCTGTTGTTCTGAAATTTGAATTTATTTCATTTCTTCAAAATCTGATAATTTCTTTCTTGGAGGATAAAGTCCATTCTCTCTAATATGACAAATAAAGCTTTTAAGATTTTGATGCTACTAACCCTTTTAAACTTCATAACATTTATTGTTCTTTCCACTACCCCTGTTTCTCCATAAAATGTCCTTCCACAAAAACAAATAAAAACAAAGCTCTTTTTTTTTTTTATCATGACCTATCTTTACTAAGGCAGAATCTACCGTCATAATAGCTATCAAATTTGTTTCTTATGCTAAGAAAGCTCTTTTAATTAAAGAAAACTCCAGCCACAATAAATGATTTGAAGTTGACTGGAAACCTTTCTTGCTTGCATTCTTTTTTCTTTTGTCCTGCTAATAAACTTCTATAGCTATAGCTCAAAACATCTCTTTGACCTTTCTAAATAGCTGGTTCTCTCTTCTTCTTGTTATTTTATAGCATTTATTGAACTATTGTAATTATTTGCTTTTAAGTCTTGGTAGGCTTAGTTCCTCAAGGATAAAGATAGTAATTTTCATGAGGCAAGCATTCTTGTTCATTTCCATATTGCAGTCTTAGCATATATAGTTAGGCACTCAGTAACTATTTGTTGACTGAATATTTATGTTTTGAATAGACTTAAATCTTTGACAATTAAATTGCAAACAAATAAGTAATGAATTGTAAAATGTCAAAAATAAACTCATGGACTGGGGTTTTAGCTCAGTGATAGAGTGCTTGCCTAGCATCTGTGAGGCACTGGGTTCAAATCACAGCACATATATCAACTAAAAAAAATATTAAAAAAAACACAACTCATTTTAGGGACCTGACGTTAAAAAAGAGAGTCTTGTCCTTGAAATTTTGAGAATGTGGCAGGATGCAATCATGTGTTTTTGGGTAATAGCTGATTTCACTTATATAAAAAGGACTCTAATAATTTTTATTATAAATCTTTTTAAAAAATATTTATTTTTTAGGTGTAGATGGACATAACACAATGCCTTTATTTTTATGTGGTGCTGAGGATCGAACCCGGGTCCTGCCCATGCGAGGGCGAGCGCTCTACCACTGAGCCACAATCCCAGCCCTATTATAAATCTTAATACTGACATTTAAATGAGAAGATCTAGAAGAAAACTGGGGAAAGCTCCTTGGCATTGGTTTTGCAGTGATTTTTTTTTTTTTTTTGATAGAACACTAAAAACACAGGCAGCAAAAGCAAAAGTAGATAAGTGGGGCCATCTCAAACTGAAGAGCTTCTTTGCAGCAAAGGAAACAACAAAATGAAAAGGCAGGATATGAATTGAGAGAAAATATTTGTAAACCCTCTATCTGGTAAGGGGTTGATACACAGAACATATAGGGAACTCAACAGCTAAAATAAAGACTAACCCAGTTTAAAAATGGGTGAAGGAATGAGCCTGGCGTGATGGTGCACACGTGTAATCCCAGCGTCTTGGGAAGCTGAGACATGAAGATCAAAAGTTCAAAAAAGCCAGCCTCAGCAATGATGAAATGCTAAGCAACTCAGTGAGACCCTGTCTCTAAATAAAATTCACAATAGGGCTGGGGAATGTGGTTCAGTGGTTGAGTGCCCCTGAGTTCAATCCCTGCTACCAAAAAAAGGAGAAGAAGAAAAATGAGCAAAGGACCTGATTAGATACTTCTCCCAACAAGACATACAGATGGCCAACAGATATATGAAAAGGTGCTCAAAAATACTCATCACTGGGGAAACACAAATTAAAATCATAACAAGATATCATCTGACACCTATTAGAATGACTTTGATCAAAAAGACAAATATTGCCAAGTGTGTAGAGAAAGAGAAAGCCTTGAACACTGTTGATGGGAATGTAAATTGGTGCAACCACAGTGGAAAACACTATAAAGGTTTTCTAAAGAAATTAAAAATATAACTACAGTATGAACCATCAATCCCTGTCGTGGCAATATGCCCAAAGGAAGTGAAATCACCACCTTGCAAAAATATCTTCCTTTCCATGTTCATTTCAGCATTATTCACAAGATGTGGAAATAACCAAAATATCCATCCATGAGTGAATGGATATAGAAATGCACACACAGAAACAAATATTATTTAGCTTTCAGAAAGGACATTCTATCATAATTACAGTTATCTTATGTCAAAAATAAACTCATGGACTGGGGTTTTAGCTCAGTGATGGAGTGCTTGTACACAAAGGCACCAAAAATGTACATTGGAGAAAAGATAGCCACTTGGACAAATGGTACTGGGAAAACTGGAAATCCACATGTAACAAAATGAAATTAAAGCCCTATCTCTCACCATGCACAAAAACTCAAAAGTGGATCAAGGACCTAGGATTAAATCAGAGACCTTGTGCCTGATGGAAGAAAAAGTAGTCCCAAATCTCCATCGTGTTGGATTAGGCCAAAACTTTCTTTATAAGATTCCTGTAGCGCAAGAATTAAAACCAAGAGTCAATAAATGGGATGGATTCAAACTAAAAAGCTTCTTCTCAGCAAAAGAAACAATCAGTGAGGTGAATAGAGAGCCTACAGAATGGGAGCAAATCTTTACCACAAGCACATCAGATAGAGCACTAATCTCTAGGATATATAAAGCACTTAAAACCTTAACACCAATATATATATATATATATATGGATGTGTATATATATCCCAATCAATAAATGGGCCAAGGAACTGGACACTTCTCAGAAGAGAATATACAGTCAATTAACAAACATGAAAAAACGTGCAATATCTCACTCTAGTCAGAATGGCAGCTATCAAGAATACAAACAATAATACAAACAAAGATGTGGGGAAAAAAGGCACTCTCATACATTGCTGGTGGGACTGCAAATTGGTGCAGCCAATCTAGAAAGCAGTATGGAGATTCCTTGGGAAACTGCAAATGGAACCACCATTTGACCTGGCTATCCCACTCCTCCGTTCATACCCAAAGGACTTAAAATCAGCATACTACAGGGACACAGCCATATCAATGTTTATAGTAGCACCCATTCACAATAACTAAATTATAGAACCAATCTAGATGCCCTTCAGTAGATGAATGGATAGGGAAATTTTGGGGTGTGTGGGGGTGTGTGTGTGTGTGTATACACACACACACACAATGGAACATTACTCAACATTAAAAAGAATAAAATCATGGCATTTGCAGGTAAATAAATGGATGAATTTGGAGTGAAGCAAGCCAATCCCAAAAAACCAAAGGCCAAATGTTTTCTTTGATATGAAGATGCTGACTCATAATGGTGATGGTGGGGTGGAGCTTGGGCAAAATGGAGGAACTTTAGATAGGGCAAAGAGGAGGGAGGGGAAAGGAGGGGGCAAGGAGGTAGGAATGATGGTGGAATGAGTTAGACATCATTACCCTAAGTACATGTATGAAGCTACAAATGGTATGAAAATACTTTGTGTACAATCAGTGACTTGAAAAATTGTGCTCTGTACATGTAATATGAAATGAATTGCATTCTGCCATCATGTATAACAAATTAGAATGAATAAGTAATAAAAAAAAAAGGATGTCTATCATTTCAAACAACATGGATGAGCATAGAGGATACTTTGCTAAGAGAAATAAGCCAGACACAGAAAGAAAAACAATACCTGAGCTCATTTATACATGGAACCTTAAAAAAACTGAATGCATAGAAACAGTAAAACAGTGGTTGGTGATGGAAAGATACAGATCAAAGAATGCATAGTTGCAGTTCTGTAGGGTGAATATTAAGAGATCTAATGTACAACATGAGTATTATAGCTAATAATGTGGGATATTGTCAAGAGAGTAGATTTTTGGTACTCTTACCATCGAAGGGAAGAAGGAAAGGAGGATAGAAAACTATATGCTTGACTCTAGTAATCACTGTGTCTATGTATATCAAAGTAAACATCAAAACATCATGTTATTCAGGCAATATGCCCAAAGGAAGTGAAATAATCACCTTGCAAAAATATCTTCATTTCCATATTCATTTCAGCATATTTCACAAGGTGTGTAAATAACCAAAATATTAATGGCACAATGGCATATACCTATAATCTCAGCTGCTCAGGAGAATCCACAAGTTCAAGACCATCTTAGGCAGTTTAGCAAGACACCCCGTCTCTAAACAGAAAATGGAAAGGGCTCGGAATGTTGCTCAGTGTGGTAAAGCACCCCTGAGTTTGATCCCCACTACTTCTCAAAAAACAACACACAAAGAAACATGTTAAACTTTAAATCTATACAATAAAAAGAAAAATAATAAATGAGAAATCTAGAAAAATAGCCAAATAACTTAATTAAACTTAAGAATTCCTTCCCCTGTATTAATTTTCTTTTTGTCTCTTTTTCTATAGGGTGTTTGTGAACCGAAGTTTAGCCATGGAAAAAATAAAATGTTTCGGTTTTGATATGGATTACACCCTTGCTGGTGAGTAATAACTTCTTATTGCTTAAGAACTCCTATTTCTGATTTGAGGCAGTGGGTCCATGGGGGGCAATCTAATAAACATATGTTGATTTAATTATATATTTGGCTGGCAGAAACTCTTAGTGTTGAACTGTTCTCATTGAGATTTGTGCATATTGAAATCCTATATGCTTGAGATTTTGGTTCATGAGCTTGAACCAGATAGGTAGATCAAGTTCTAAATTATTTTAGAGACCCTGGTAAAAAATGATTTGGTGAAATTATACATTAATAAATATATTTGGACATTTTGGGGTTTTACTCTATTAATTTGTTCTTCAGAGATGAAATTTTGTGTCTCTTGGCCATAAAGGTAAATTATTATCATTTGAAAAATTTTAACATCTCATTTTAGGTTTTTGGTGTTTTTAAATTTCTATTTTAATTTTTTTGCAGAGCTGGGGATCAAACCCAGGGCCTTATACCTGCGAAGCAAGCACTGTGCCTCTGAGCTATATCCACTGTCTCTAACATGTTATTAACATAAATGGGAAATGTTTTTATATTCCATTGAAGTGACTGCACACTTGTAAAAAGGTTTCTTAAAAACTAGATTAGTTTTATTCACCTAATCCTTGGAGATGCTAGCACTGTGCTATTTTTCCCTTCTGTTTCTGAGATATAATTGAAATAGTAAATTAGGCAGTAGTTATCTCTCTTTAGAACTTAAGTATTTGTAATCTGATAAATATCTCATTTAAGAAGTAGTGAGTGGGGGAGCTAAGGTTGTAGCTCAGTGGCAGAGCACTTGCCGTGCATGTGGAAGGCACCGGGTTCTATCCTCAGCACCACATCAAAAATAAAGGTATTTTGTCCATCTAAAACTGAAAAAAAAAAAAAAAATTAAAAAAAAAAAGGAGTAGTGAATGGGAAGGAGAGATCAAGTTGAACACTTGCGTATTTGGGTTTACACATGGTTACAATTATGACACTTAGAAAAGAATGTTTCAGAAATTGTCTTCAAAAATTTTTGTCTTAGCTAGGCATAATGGTGCATGTCTGTAATCTCAGCAATGCAGGAGGATCACAAGTTTGAAGCTGTTTCAGCAATTTAGCAAGATCTTGTCTCAAACTAAAGAGAGCTAAGGAATGTAACTCAGTGATAAAGCACCCCTAGGTTCAATCCCCAGTACTGGAAAAAAAAAAAAATGTTGTGTGTGGAGTTGTTTGTTTGTTTTGTGTGTGTGTGTGTGTGTTTTGAATAACTTCACACACAACTTTTTTTTTTTCGTCTTAAAGCTAGGTAGTCCCAGCACTTGGAAGGCTGAGGCAGGAGGATCTCTTGAGCCCAAAAGTTTGTAACCATTCTGAGCAACAAAGTTAGACCCTGTCTCCAAAAAAAAAAAAAAAATTATATTTAAGTACACAAAAATCTTAAAATGTATAAATTCACTTTTCTTATGAACCATTTATATAACAGTATTAGAAACTCAGTTTTCACCTCAAATTAGACATCTCAGTTTGATGTTCAGTTTATGCTGCAAATATAAATGAATATATATACAAAAATGAGCACATACAGGTACTTGCCACATAGATGTAGCTATGATTTTTTACCAAACAAATTAATTTATTAAAAATATACACAGTCCCTGATTGGAATTTTCCTTTCCCTCCATACTCTGCGATATATTTGTTTGTATAATGGCCTTACAATTGTTTTTTGAAGCATTTTAACTCTGATGTTTTATGAATTGGACACAGACTCAGGCATACTTGTCAGAAAGTAGGTGAACATGAATGGTGGGTTCTAAGTTTCATTGCGTTTTTCTACCTCTATCAAGGTGGTCATATGACTTTTTTTTGTTGTTGTTTGTTTTTTAAAATGGTAAATTATAGCCAGGCATGGTGTCATACGTCTGTAATCCCAGTGGCTTGGGAGGCTGAGGCAAGAGGATTGCAAGTTCAAAGCCAGCTTTAGCAGCTTAACAAGACCCTGTCTCACAAGAATAAAGTAAGGGGCTGGGGTTGTGGCTCAGCAGTAGAGCTCTCACCTAGCACGTGCGAAGCCCTGTGTTTGATCCTCAGCACCACATTAAAAAAAAATAAATAAATAAAATAAAGGCGTTGTCCAAGTACAACTAAAAAATAAATATTTAAAGACAAATAAATAAAATGGGCTGGGGATGTGGCTCAGTAGTTAAGCACCCCTGGGTTCAATCTCGGGTACCAAAAAAATAAAAATAGGAAAGGTGAATTACCTTGATTGATTTCTGAATGTTAAACCAACCTTGCATTCCTGGTGATATAGTTTTATCTTGTTCATTTTATATATTGGTACATTTGATTTGCTGAGATTTTGTTCACAATTTTTACATTGTGTTCAGAAGAGGGTATTCATAGTTTGCATTATGCTCAGAAGGCACAAACCTGTAATCTCAATGATTTGTGAAGCTGAATCAGGAGGATCTCAAGTTTGAGGCCAGCCTTGGCAACTTAGTGAGATCCTGTCTCAAATTAACCAAAAAAAAAAAAAAAAAAAGCGGGGGAGGAAGAGAGGGCTGGGGGAGTAGCTTAATGGTAGAACACTCTTAGGTCACATCCCCAGTAGAAACAAAGAAGTGGGAGGGAGAGGGAGAGAAGAAGGAAGAATAACCCAATAAAGTATTAATTTTATCTGAAATGAAAAGATTAGATGTGTTGTTTTAGTCATTTGGGCTGCTATAACAAAATATCATCAACTGGATAGCGTATAAAGAACTGAAATTCATTTTTCACATTTCTGGAGACTGAAGTCGAGGATCAAAGCAAATTCAGTCTGCGATGATGGCTTGCTTCTGCTTCATAGGTAGCTCACTCTGTGGAAGGGTAAAGAGGACTCTCTCAGACTTCTTTTAAAAGGACACTAATCTGCTGGGTGCCGTGGCAAACACCTGTAATTCCAGCAGCTTGGTAATCATTTATTCCCTGATTAAAGGAGGATCACAAATTCAAAGTCAGCATCAACAACTTAGCGAGGCTCCAAGCAACTTAGTGAGACCCTAAGCAAAAAAAGGTCTGGGGGGTGCTGGGACTGTAGCTCAGTGACAGAGGGCTTGCTTAGCATGTGTGAGGCTCTGGGTTCGATCCTTAGCACCACATAAAAACAAATAAATAAGGCCGGGCGCAGGGGAGCTCACCTGTGATCTCAGCAGCTCAGGAGGCTGAGACAGGAGGATTGAGAGTTCACAGCCACCCTCAGCAGAAGCAAGGCGCTAAGCAACTCAGTGAGACACTGTCTCTAAATAAAATACGAAATAGGGTTGGGGTTGTGGCTCAGTGGTCAAGTGCCCCTGAGTTCAATCCCCGGTACCCCCCCCCACCTTCTCCCCCCCTCCACCGCTTCCCCCCCCCCAAAAAAAATTTAAAAACAGGGTAGTTAGAGATAAGAGGTAGGTAGGTAGATAAGAGGTAGGTAGAGATAAAGGCATTCATCTATAACTACAAAAAAATAAAAGTGACTACTAAAAAAAAGGGTGGGGAGAGGCTGCAGATGTGGCTCAGTGGTTGAGTATCCCTGGGTTCAATCCTCAGTACCCCCCAAAAAAGGCACTAATCCTGTTTGTGAGGGTTCTAAACTTGTAACCTAATAAACTCCTAATTTTGTCACATTGGTGATTAGTTTCCAATGTAAGTTTGGTAGGAGGGAGGTCACGGTGAGAATCAGACATAGCATGTGCTATAAGACTTTTAAAAATTAGCATAATCTACAAATTGGCTATTCTGGCAAACAATATTCTGAGTGATGCAAAGTTACCATTTACAGCATAGATGGGTTAGTAGTTTTCAGTGTTGGAGTGTAGTGAAATTGATAGAATTGTATCCTGAGATTGGTGCTTGAAGTATCTACGTAGAATGTCTTATCTCTAAAGGCAGTGTTTTTCAATGGTATGTTAGCTAAGAGATGGTTACTGTTTCATGCCCTACCTTACCACACTGTAAGTTTGCCTAAATTTATTCTGAGGAAATAGCTATGTAGGGTTTTACCAAGGTTTTTTTTCCCCTTTTGTTTTCAAATATGTGAAACGTACGTAATTTTTTTTTCATGGAAAGAGTGAGGGAAAGGATTTAATTTTGGAGAATTAAGCTGGTTTCTTGAGGAAACAATTTTGTTTTGTTTTTTAAGAAAATGGCCACAGAAGACTGTTTTGAGGGGATAAGGAGGTATCATGGCTTGCTTTTGTTGATTTTTCAAGTTTATTTTGTAGTTCATATTGATGGATAAGAAAATTTGTTTTAAATAGTCCTGGTGTTTCAAGAATCCTGTTCTCTATGTCAATTGTTAAGATTAATAGAAATGTTGGCAAATAATTTTTTTTCTTTGAATAATTACTTAAATTTTGATTTGTTGCTAATGAAGAGGATAATTGAAGCAAGAATGCATGTGTGAACTCTAGGAATGTTAAATTCTGTGTGTGTGTGTGTGTGTATGTGTGTGTGTTCGTTCTAAACGAGATTTTCCAAAAATAAATTATATTGGGCTGGAGATGTGGCTCAAGCGGTAGCGTGCTCGCCTGGCATGCGTGCGGCCTGGGTTCGATCCTCAGCACCACATACAAACAAAGATGTTGTGTCCGCTGAATACTAAAAAATAAATATTAAAAAAATTCTCTCTCTCTCTCTTAAAAAAAAGGTTAACATTTAAAAAAAAAATTATATTGACCTTTTGTAGAATGATATTAAGCCAGAGGTAGCAGGTTGTTTGTTGAGTAGTTTTTGAGAGAGAAACTGATTGCCTGATGTGTATTAACATTTTTTTCCCTCACAGTTTGGTAATCATTTATTCCCTGTTTAGAGTGTATCACACAGTGTTTAGTAACATAATCCATTCTGATGTGAGTTTTATTATCTCAGTCTCATTTGAATGCTAGTCTAATATTTTCAGAGAAAGTTCCTTTATTATCAACCATCCCTGTAATTGAAGCCAACTATCATTTTTAATGTTTCTAAGATTTGTGTCTCTATAAAAACAAAAAATGTAAAAAAATGTTAATCAATGTGATTTCTCATGATTGTCTTAGACTATTACATATAAAATTCCAATATTAGTGGATTATGTTTGATGTAAAATGTACCTATTGCCCTATTTACAATTTCTCTTTTACCCCAAATTACTTTAGCAACATTCTTTCCTTATAGTACTTTGCATATTTTGGCTTCCTGTGAAGACTTGTTTTTCTTTTTGTTTTTGTATCTTGGAATCTGCAGAGGATTGATTATAGGATACCCTTCTCCCCTAGGGTACCAACATTTGAGAATGCTCAAGTACCTTGTATAAGACAAGAAAAAAAGTCTATACATGTTCATATAAATGCAACCATCCTGGGCTTAATTACATAGTATATATCAGAAGCTTTATTGCCAAATATTTTTATTATTATTGTTATTTTGGTATGAGAATTGAACCCATGTGCACTTAACTATGGAGCTACATCCCCAGCCCTTTTTATCTTTTTATTTTGAATTTTAATATTTATTTTTTAGTTTTCAGCAGACACAATGTCTTTGTTTGTATGTGGTGCTGGGGATCGAACCTGGGCCGCACGCATGCCAGGCGAGTGTGCTACCACTTGAGCCACATCCCCAGCCCCAGTATCTTTTTATTTTGAGACAGGGTCTCACTGAGTTGCTTGGGACCCCACTAAGTTGCTGAGGCTGGCCTTGAACTTGTGATCCTCCTGCCTCAGCTCTTGAGCTGCTGGGATTACAGGCATATACCGCTACAACCAGCTCATTGATACGCTTTTAATTGGTACAAAAGGAGGTTTTTGTTTTTTAGGTTTTTTTTTTTTAATTGGTTCATTTTAATATTAGTAGTGGGATTTATTGTGCCATATTTATACGTGCACATTACATCATTTGATCAGTCTTATTCCCTGTTCTTTCTCTTTCCCTCCTCCTAATCCACTTGCTGTACTCTGTTGATCTCCCTTCTATTGTTATCATTATTGTTTTAATTAGTACATTATAATCTCTCTCTCACACACACACACACACACATACACACACGAGATTCATTGCAGTATATTTGTACATGAACATAACACAATTTGTTAAATTTTATTCCTTAGTACTTCCCTATACTTTCCCCTTCTCCCTGCATCTTGATCTTCTTCCTCTACTCTGTTGGTCAAGGAATTATTTGATTTTGAAACAACACTTTTAATTGGAAAAATATAGTTGACTTTTGCAATTACATGAAAGATTAAACCTGGTGAGTTCCATGGAGTTAACATCAAAATTATATATGTAAAATTATTAAATTTCCAGAAGTCTTAAATATAAGGGGAAATTAGAGTAACACTTGAGACAAGGGTTTGTTAATATTTATTTAAGCCTTTCACAAATATAGTGACTCTTCATTTAGAACTATGAACATGTATCATTTCTAACTTGGTTCATTTGGGAAATCATCCTGGTTGTTTTTTTTGTTGTTGTTGTTCGTTTGTTTGGTTTTTTATTTTTTTTTTTGTTTTTGGTACCGGGGATTGAACTCAGGGGCACTCAACCACTGAGCCACTTCCCCAGCCCTTTTTTGTATTTTATTTAGAGACAGGGTCTCTCACTGGGTTGCTTAGCTCCTCACTGTTACTTAGGCTGGCTTTCAACTTGTGATTCTCCTGGCTCAGCCTCCCTGTGGTTTTTTTTTTTTTTAAGTCTAGATTTTTTTTCTTATTTTTTAAAATGACAACAGATTGCATTATAATTCTTATTAACACATATACAGCACAATTTTTCATATCTCTGGTTGTATATAAAGTATGTTGACACCAATTCATGTCTTTATACATGTACTTTGGATAATGATGTCTATCACATTCAACCATCCTTGCTAATCCCCTGTCCCCTCTTTTTCTCTCTCACTACTCTGCCCTATCTAGAGTTCCTCTATTTCTCCCATGCTCCCCCCCCCACCCCACTATGAATCAGCCTCCTTATATCAGAGAAAACATTTGGCATTTGTTTTTTTGGGACTGGCTAACTTCACTTAGCATTATCTTCTCCAACGCCATCCATTTACCTGCAAATGCCATGATTTTATTCTCTTTTATTGCTGAATAAAATTCCATTCTGTATATATGCCACATTTTTTTTTATCCATTCATCTACTGAAGGGCATCTAGGTTGGCTCCACATTTTATTGTGAATTGTGCTGCTATAAACATTGATGTGGCTGTGTCCCTGTAGTATGCTGATTTTAAGTCCTTTGAGTATAGACCGAAGAGAGGGATAGCTGGGTCATATGGTGGTTTTATTCCAAGATTTCCAAGGAATTTCCATACTGCTTTCCATAATGGCTGTACCAATTTGCCGTCCCACCAATAACATATGAGTGTACCTCCCCCCCCCCCCTTATCCTCGCCAACACTTATTGTTGTTTGTCTTCTTAATAGCTGCCATTCTGACTGGTGTAAGATGATATCTTAGAGTAGTTTTGATTTGCATTTCTCTAATTGCTAGAGATGATGAACATTTTCTCATATATTTGTTGATTAATTGTGTATCCTCTTCTGAAGAAGTATCTGTTCAGGTCCCTGGCCCATTTATTGATTGGGTTATTTGTTTTTTTTGGTGCTTAGTTTTTTGAATTCTTTATATACCCTAGAGATTAGTGCTCTATCTGATATGTGAGGGGTAAAAATTTGCTAGATTTTTTTTTAATTTGTTTTTTTGTTGAACATTTTTGTGAATCTAGGCTCAACAATTCACAAGGAAGTAAATTACAGTTTTTTTTCCAGCCCCAACATTTTTAGGTTATGAGCCATTTCAGTAAATCCAGCAATAAGCTCTTTATTATCTGTTATCAGTTCAGAACAAATGGGTACCATGGCAATGTCCAGTTCCTCACTTTCTTTTGAGAAATTTCTAGGAGTTTGAGAATGAACATTTATGACATAGGTATCTGAACTACATCTGTAGTTGTAGATGGACAGAATGCCTTTATTTTGTTTATTTTTATGTGGTGCTAAGGATCAAACCCAGTGCCTCACATGCGATGCAAGTGCTGTCACTGAGCGACAGCCCCAGCCCTATACAGTGTGCCTTTTAATCCTTATAACAGCTCATTAAGCTAGGTATTATTAGCAACATTTTACAAATAAGACTACCAAGTCAAGAGGCAATTTGGCTTGCTTATAGTGTAGAAAAAAGGAAGTCTTTCCTTTCTGTTTTTAGGTTTGTGGGTGAGACCCATATAACAAAAGACAGGTTAGCAAGAGAAAAGCATAAAAATTTGTTTAATATAAGTTTTATATGAAATGAGAGCCTTTATAGAGAAATGATGACCCAAGATGCTAGTAAACCTGTATATTTTTTATGCTGGATATGATGAAAAATCAGTCATGAAAAAGTATGATTGGATGAAGGGGATATGTCCTAATGATTATAAACTGGGTCTGTTCAATTCTTCTCTGTGCCTTGGAGATAGGATATTTCTTTCCTCCAGGTACAGGAAGTGTACCTATCAAATGAGGGTCTTAAGGAAAGGTCAGAAAAATTATTCCTAAGTTTTATGACATGTTTCAGGGGAGAAGGTAAGAGTGACCTTCTTCTGTTTTCTAAAATGTCAAGGTGCTATATTTGGGGAATAGTGTGTCCTGAACCCCATCAGCAACTAGCAGCTGACTTGTTAAAATGTGTAGCTGGAATTAAACTCAGTTCAGTTTCCATTTTTCATGCTGCTTCCAGCTTATAGAGGTACAAAAATGGTCTCAAATGAGATATGAATGATAAAAGCCCATAAATAAAAAGGATCAGTCTTCATTTTTTTCCAAAAACAAAAATCCTGCCTAGAATAAAAATGCCTTTTTCTTGAAATTGAATGTAATCTTCATTTTTAGAATATGGATAGTTTTATGAAGTTTTTCTTTTGCTTGGTTTTTAAAAATAATCTTCAGGAAATAGAATCTCTAGTTTACTATATAAATACTTTTTTTGAGATGTTGTTAGGATTCTAAAATTAAATTGTGTAGGGAGATGGGATTGAAAAATATATTTTAGACCTGACTACTCCTTTTGGATTTTTGCTTTCCCCAACTCTCTAGGCCATATCATTAGCCATTGGGGATGAAATCCAATTATCTCAAACCCAAGTACATTTTGTTGCCTCCAGAGTGTAGGAGAGATATCAGAATAAAGCTATTAAGAGTACCAGGGAAGAAATTAAAAGAAACTAACTCTGGGTGTTGGCAAACCAGCAGGGTTATCCTGGTGCTAGGAGAAGCATCTCAGGACTTTTGATTGCTACCCTTTGATAAGTAGGTAGAACACACACTCTTGTTTTATTGTTATTGGAATGGACTCAATTCACTTGACATTTAAATGAACATTTTTGCATGATGTGTTTACTTGGACTATAGTCCACAGAGCTTATCATGTTTCTGTCAGCAATTGTATATCCTCACCTAACTACTGGCATTAGAGGCATTTAGAGGAGTGAGAAAAACAATCTAAAGTAGGAAGTATTATGCAATATTGGTTTGTCACTATAGACATCTTAAGTCAGAACACTTTCCTCTTTTTCTCTTTAGTGGTAAAATACACATAATATGAAATTTATTATTTTAAGCCATTCTCTTTTTTAAAATATTTTTTGGTTGCAGTTGGACACAATACCTTTATTTTATTTATTTACTTTTAGGTGGTGCTGAGGATCAAACCCAGCGCCTCACATGTGCTAGGCAAGTGCTCTACCGCGGAGCCACAACCCCAGCCCCTAAACCATTCTTAATTATACAATTCAGTGGCATTAATAACATCCACAATGTTATGCAGTGCTCACTAGTGTCCATTTCCAGAATATCATCCCAGGCTGAACCACTTTACCCATTCATTAAGCATTAATTTCCCATTCCTTCCTCTCTCCCCAGTTTCTACTCTGCTTTCAGTCTCTGTGAATTTGCCTATTGTAGATGTTTCATAAAAGTAGAATCATAAGTATTTATTTTTGTTTCTAGCTTATTTTTCTCAGTATGTTTTTTTTTTCTCAGTATGTTTTTAAGGCTAGACCATATTGTAGCTTGAATCAGAATTTCATTCCTTTTTTAAAAGGCTGAATAACTATTCTATTTGTTGTATATACTACTTTTTGTTTACCCATGCTTCTAATTTTGGACATTTGGATTATTTCTAAATGCTCTGAAAATGGATTTATAAGTATCTGTTGAATTCCTGCTCTCAGTTCTTCTAGGTATATACCCAGGAATGGAATTGCTGGATCATGTAGTAATTCTTTTTTTAAATTTTTGAGAAACCACCAAATTGTTTTGCACAGTGGCTGTAACATTTTACATTTTCACCAACAGTGCATGAGGGTTCTAATTTCTCCACATCCTTGACAACACTTGTTATTTTCTATTCCTTTTTTTTGGTCATTTTGATGATGGGTATAAAATGGTATCTGTTGTGAGTTTGATGTTTCCCTATGTCAGTCTTTTCATGTGCTTGTTGATCATTTATTTGTACATCTTGTACATTTGGAGAAATGTAAAAAAAAAATTTTTTTTAAAGTTTTTTGGAATTTTATGTACAAAGAGCTAGCATGTTCTCTTTTATTGGGTGGCTATCTTGGGCAGTGCATTCAAGGAAGGTCACCTAGTCCTTTTTTTTTTTTGGTGGGAGGAGTACTGGTTATTGAATTCAGGGGCACTCAACCACTGAGCCACATCTCTAGCCTCTTTTTGTATTTTATTTAGGGACAGAGTCTCACTGAGTTGCTTAGTGCCTTGCTTTTGCTGAGGCTGGCTTTGAACTGGCGATCTTCCTGCCTTAGCCTCCCCAGCTGCTGAGATTACAGGCTTGTATTTCCTTCTCCCCCTACGGGCTCACTTAGTCCAACATAATGAAGCCTATATCCTTCCTGTGCTGACAGAAACACTGCTGGCTCATGTTGAGGCCATATTTCTGGATCAGACCCCTGGATCAGACTGCTGGTTTGAGCATAGGCTGCAAGAGAGAGAACCCTGGTGGAGTTTTCACCAGTGGCTCCAATAGAGCTGTTGGCAACCCATCTTGCTTTCAAGAGTGCAGCGAGGCAAAAGCGAAATGTCATTTTTGAATCGGGTTGATTGTTATTGCTGAGTTGTAGAGCCTCTTTAAACATTTTGGATATTGCCAGGTGTGGTGGTACATACCTGTAATCCCGGCTACTTGAGAGACAGAGGGAGGAAATTCAAGTTCAAAGCCAGATTGAGCAATTTAGTGAAACTCTGTCTCAAAATAAAATGTAAAAAGAGCTGGGAATGTAGTTCAGTGGTAGAGTACTTGCCTAACATGTTCAAGGCCCTGGAATTCCAATCCTTAGTACCATAAACAAACAAAAAATTCTGGATATTAATCCCTTATATATGATTTGGAAATGTTTGTCATTCTGTGGGTTGTCTTTTCATTCCATCTTTATAAAAAATAAATCCACCATATGTACAAGAAGTGCACTTCTTAATAAATAATGAAACCAGTTACAATGTAAAGTTTTATGTTTGTGCTTCAACATTTCATTTTAAAGAAAGAATAGGGTGCCAGGCATGGTGGCACATCCCTGTAATCCCAGAGACTCAGAATGCTGAGGCAAGAGGATCTTAATTTGTAGACCAGCCTCAGCAATTTAGTGGGAAAAAAAAAAAAACAGAATAAATAGTGAGATGTTAAATTAATATGGAATATTAACTAAATTGAACCTACTATGGATAGTGTGTAAATTGATTATATCTATTTAAAGTTCTTTGACAAAAATTTTTAAAGGAGTTCATTTGTTGAAAAGTTTGGTACAAACCAAGGAAGATAAAACTTTTCCAACAAAATGACCAGAGAAATTCTTGTCCTAAGTCATAGAACTTTTTTTATCTTTAAAAAAAAAAAGTATTCAGGGGCTGGGGTTGTGGCTCAGCGGTAGAGCGCTCACCTAGTATGTGCGAGGCCCTGGGTTTGATCCTCAACACCACATAAAAATAAATAAATAAAGATTTTTTAAAAAAGTATTCAAGTTATCTTTCCCACGACTTGGAAAATATAGAATTTGCATATTTTCCCATAGGCCTCCAAACAAATTGTCCATATGCAAGAAGTTTGCATGTAAGGGATGAAAATTCTTTGTATGATTTGAAATAAACACCCTTGACTATTATTTTAAGATTATACACTTATATTACATTAAGATTACTTTTAGGCACTCCTATCATGAATTTAAGCCTGTACTTATTATTCAAGCTTTGATTTCCTTTATGTCAAGTCTATATCCCAGTTAAGGTTTTCATTAGTATTAAATTAATCTCTCTTGAATTGCCATAATATGTGGTTTGTTTCTAGATCATTAGGAAATTAAAAAGATTGCTTAATAAAACCCAATTCCATCTTCTCTATTACATGGTAAGTGATAGAAATAATCAGTTACTAGTGTTTATTACTAGTGTTTGTGATTTTTACTTTCTATCACCAATCACAAAGCATTCAGATGTAAGCCAGATTTGTGTGTGTGTGTGTGTGTGTGCGCGCGACTAATTGTCTTATGTTAGTTGCATTTAATAAGAGAAACCTTTTTTCTTCTTAGTGTCATGGTCTATTTTCAGTATTGCTAAACTTGTTTTCAAAATTGTTCTAACATAATAACTACCTTCAATTCATTATATCTTTTCTGCTTTCACGTTCTCTGAATATTTGCTTTATGTGTCCAACTGAGGAAAGGACATATGACAATGGAATCAAGCTCTGTTGCAAAAATTTAGGTTAAACCTTATGGATAAAACCTGCTAGGTCTGGGAAAACTTCTAAAATCATAAGGACCTTGTGATTCCATCACTCAGAACATTTTTTTCCGGTTTTGACGGTCATGTGAAAGAACCAGGTCCCTATTTTACAATATTTTTGACATTGTAGGGGGCCACATCAAATGACTGTATCAAGGTTTTTATTTTTCCTAAGTTTATTTTTTTTTAATCCCCCCCTGCCCCTCAATCCTTCCTTGGGATGAATAGAACAACATTACCTAGGACACTTTGTGAATTTATTTCCACTTACATTTCCAGTTCATTAAGTATCTAAGTTCTGTTTCATTCTTTAAGATTTTGAAGAAGATAGTCAAAACATTTCAGTCAAGAGCTAGATGGGGTTGTGGCTCAGTGGTAGAGCACTTACCTAGCATGTGTGAGGCACTGGGTTTGATTCTCAGCACTGCATATAAATAAATGAATAAAATAAAGGTCCATGAACATCTTTAAAAAAATTTAGATAACTTATGTGGAAGTATCTGACCTAAAATATATGTTAGGTTGGCCGATGGACCCAACTCAGACCATAGGATATAAAAGAATATATGTTTGTTTACTTAATTGGGTCATTATTTTAAAATTGGAGATTATAGGTTAAAAAAAAGAAAACTAGCTTGGCTCTTTTCATACAGTTGGCAATATTTGGCTGTCATTCTCACAGTTCCCTGTTCCCTCAGCTACAGTTGAGTAGCTACTTCTATCTTCAGGTAAAATGTGCATCCTTACTTGGCCCATTTCACACATCAGTTCATTTGGTTGACTCTGATGCAGTTTGGAACATGTTAGATGAATCTGAATCTCAGAAAGTTTATTAGGTAAATTTTATAGTACCTTGAGATACTGGTCATTAAAACGAGTTATCAGTATTAGCCTGAATAAATCTTACAGGTTTTAAGGACTGATTTCCTAGACTGAGTTAATTGGCCCCTTTTCCTTCTCTCTATATCTTCTTAGTTATGTTACAGATCTTCTAAAACTTATAAATATGTAATTGTATATCCCTGTAATACAACATGAGCTGTATGTTTCTTCAGGCTAAGGACCATGAGCTATTTTGTTTCTTGTTATAAGTAGCTAGTACCTGGTACACAGATGTTTGTTATGTATACAAATGTTTGTTAAATTCCTCTAACTTTAGAATTGGCATTTGAGTGCCATAATTGGTTTTATTTTTGAAAAAAAAAAAAAAAGTATTAGCTATATTTATTCTTTTATTACAAGCAACCTTGTTTAAACAGGATTTTTTAAAAAGCAATTATCTCAAAAATTTTTACTTTTTCAGTCTTAAATTGAAAACTATTGAAAATGCAAGGCCTAATAAGTACAGATTCTTAGAGGAGAAATTTTCGAGCTAGGTAATTTTTTCCTTTTATTAAAATAAACATTCTAATAATATTCTTATTATTTTTAAACAAATTTTTTAGCTACCATTTAATTTTGTCTTTGTAAGAACTGAAATATTGGCAGTCTCTCAAACTCCGCTTACTTATTTACGTATCTAATCATTTGGGAACTTTTTTTTTTTTTTTTTTAATCTTTTTTATAGTTGTAGATGGGCCGGCCGCATGCCTTTATTTTTTAATGTGGTACTGAGGATCAAACCCAGTGCCTCACACATGCTAGGCAAGTGCTCTGCCACTGAACTACAGCCCCAGCCCTTGGGAACTTATTTTACATTACTGAAAGTGTTATATGGTATATAGGTTTCTTATTTTAAGTAAATAAAATTGAGATAATCTTAAACTTTAATAAATCTTTTTTTAGATCATTTGTGATCTTTTGCCTTTCTCTGTTTTTGTTTTAAGGATTTTCACATGGTTTTGAAAAATGGAAAAAGTTCTCTGGTGCCTGTTTATATGATAATTGGAAAGATTTTATTTAACATTTTCTCAGTGGAAAAAAATGTGTTTTATTACCTTTTCTAGTTATAATAGCAGAGAACCAACATTGTATATCCTAATTACTAGAAAGTGCTGATAATTTTTAGACTTAAAGCATGAAAGCATATGACTGTGGGTAGTTGGATTGGGATTTATTTTATAAAGGGACTATTAATCGTGGTTTCTTCCAGTTGTAGTGTTTTCAGAACTTTTAGGCATTACATTTGACCATTTCTACTTTTCTATTGAGTACCCCCACACAAACCTCCCAGGAGTTTGAGGAGTCCAACCACATGTTTTCAAAATGTAAATGTCTCTGGGGAAAATGACTCCCTGTAAAGGTATCTTTAAAGTTTCAATATATATATAAAAATTTTTTTTAATTGTTAGTAGACCTTTTTATTTATTTATATGTGATGCTGAGAATTGAACCCAATGAATGCCTCACACATGCTAGGCAAGCACTCTACCACTGAGCTACAACTCTAGCCCCTACAGTATCAATATATTTAAAGGATTATGTACGTATCTTCAGCTCAGTATTTTTACTAGACTAGGTAATTTCCTGGACCCTTATAAAGATTATTGTAATAACATTTACTGAGGACAAATATCCACTGACAGAATAAAAAAAACTTTCCCCCTTCTTCCATTCCACGTCTAGACATCTGCAGCATGCAGTTGGTTCTAGTCCATATGAAGATGATGGATTTAGGTGTTAGAAGGTAGAGAAGTTGGTATAGGTAGACTCAACTTAAATGGGTACTTGAAAGCAAGATAGTACTGCTTTGGTTTGTTTTTGTATCCTTAATTTAATCTCTCTCTAGACATTGTTCAATTTTAAACACCATTTACCAGCTGCATTTGTTTTCTATTCTACTAACCTGAAATGTGCTAGAGAAAATAAACTAAGACAAATGGCTTTATTTTTCTGTTTTCTTTTGGCTTAATATGTCAGGATCAGAATTGGCTTGTATTTCCAGACTCAGGGTGCCAGAAAAAGAAATAATACACAATGCTTAGGCTTATCTTCAAAACTCTTATTGGCAAATTAGGTTAATTTTAGTGATGATCAGAGGCTTCTAAATTGGAGGGCAGTGGTAACTCCTATAAATACCAATTTCCAAATGGTGTCTCTCTGTTCCAGCCCATCACAACAGTTTTAAAACCAGCTTTTGTTTTTGTTTTTGTTTTGTTTTGTTGCTTTGTTTTGTTTTTTTAACAGGAGAGCCAGTGTAACTCCTTCAAGACTGGAGTGACACACACTGCATCTGCATCTGCCTCATGTGAGTTCTCATTTTGGCAGCAGCACTCTGCTAGGCTGGAACCTCTGTAGAGGTTTGCCCTTTATTTTTCTGAAATCTATAAATTACTACACAGTATATCTTGGTGGCAAAGGTAAAAAATGCATGAGAATTCCAAATTTCCCCGAAGGAAGTTTCTGCTCATTCTAAAGGAATATCTCCCTGTAGATTCTTTTTTGTGTGAGCTGCATCTACTCAGAACAAAGCCTACAACTTTCATCCCCACACACATTTATTTTTGAAGAGCTGTTTTTTGTTTTTGTTTTTTTCCCCCTTGCAGATTATGGAGTAAAGAGTATCTTTTAAATGCTCTCAGTAGCTTCAACTTTCAAAGCTTTGGTTGTTCTCTTTATAGTCTAGTTACGTAACCTGAGAACACTCTGTGCTGTCCTAGTGGCTGAAGCAGTCCTCTTTTTTGGACTCTGGCCCTTAAAACAATTTCTTTCTTTGTCTTTGGATATTGAGTAAGTTGGGGGTAGCCCCGAAGACCATCTTAGAGAATAAATAAGCAGTTAATGTGCAAGGTTATACTTACCCTGAAGTTTCAGGGTAGGTTTTGGAACCACAGAAGGTTAACTTTAAGAGTGGAACTTAAAACTCTGCATCATTTACTTGCCACCGTTTTGTAAGAAATTGAAATTAGAGCCTTTGTACAAACTGTAGAGAGGCATAGAGCTCCACAGTCTGAGGTGATAGATACAGTTGCCTGCAAATGGAGACTGGCTTTGAAGGGTCTGGTTGATCAGAAAAGGAGTTCTGCTTTTTAATCTTTACTTTTTTAAGGAATGGTGGTACTCTTTAAGCTTCAGGAATTTTTATCAACAGGTCAGAAGAAAAAAATATTTACTCCCAAGGGAAAACAGAATAGAACATCTAAATTCATGCCCTGAAAAGCTTCAGTTCTGCTTCTGAAGTAGTGGTTGTATTTTGTATAGCTGTCAGATGATTTAATAACCCAGAGTTTGTATTACTGAATTGGTTATCCAGTAAGCTTATGAGAAAATATCTGTACTTTTGTGGGTCTTACAGCTTAATGAAAAAGATGGTGTTATGAAAATGGAACTTGGACTTTAAGAGATTGATTCCCACCTGAGACTAGATCACTTTATTTTGGACCAGTTGAAAGAAATTGAAGTAGCATATTTCAGCATCCAAGCTTAAAGTTTGATGGTTATGAAATGTATAAATTCATAGCA
This sequence comes from Marmota flaviventris, assembly GCF_047511675.1. NCBI lineage: Eukaryota > Metazoa > Chordata > Mammalia > Rodentia > Sciuridae > Marmota > Marmota flaviventris. The sequence goes on from NC_092501.1 coordinate 25,054,554, forward strand.
GTGGTTGTATTCCCCACCACAGAGTTTGGGATGAAACTCAGAAATCTAAATTCTGATTTGAGTGCTGTTTGTACTTGGCAGTGTAACTTCAGGTTAGCAGACAGGGAGAATATATCCTGTTTCTGGGAAGTACCCTGAACTCATTGAGGGAAAGGAAATTTTGAAAGCACTTGTTTCTAGGTTGAACTTCTAGAAAGTCACCTCAGTTGAACACTTGGATATTCTGCCCTGTGAATAAATGCAGTGTGGCAAATAAATATATAGTGTTTTATTTTCTAATACACTAGAAAAATGGGGCATTGAGATTTTTTTCCCCTGTATTTTTTCTCACTAAAAAATTCTCAGTAAATTAATCTGAACTCTTCAGTCCAAAATGTCTCATACACATAGTTTACAATCACAGATTACTCCATCACTCCATAATGTCTAACTAGGGAAAATTGGTGATTTAGAGGTGAGCTTGTATGAGGGTGGTTATGATTTATTTTTCATTCTCCATTCTTAATACCACAAATTATCCTCCTGAAAAACTAATAGAAAACATTTTGTACCAACATTTTGTACCAATTAATGTTGGTAGGTTACCCAAATTATTTATCTGTACAGGAATTTTATGTCATTAAGTATTGTTTGAAATAACTGGGGCTTTGGTTAGGAAGAAGCAATTTTTGTTTTATGGTAATTTTGTTCAAGTAGGGACAACTGTCAATTGGTGGGAGACATGGCAGGGAAAGCCAGGTGAGAAATGTTAGTTTATATTTTCAGCCTAACTCAAATTTACATCATTGGGTAGCAGGCCTTACTGGGTCATCAGCTTTTACTCTGTTAACAGTTTTGTACATGTAGCACTTCCTTTACTGCAGTGTGTGTCGTACAGATTCAGGAATTCCACACATGAGGTTTTAAGGTGTGTGTATGTATGTGTATGTTTGTGTTGGGAGGGAGGGTGGAATGGGGTATAAAGCAGGAGTTGAGGGGGAAATAAATACAACCAGCTTTGAAAATGTTATCTAGAGTTATTGGCATTGGATTACTATTACCCCCAAAACAACAAAAGGAAAAAATATGACTTCTTTTGGTGTTGTTCTGATGAGATGAAATGCAAGGATCTCTAGAAGCACCTTAGAATTTTTCTTTTAATCTGACAATGTTTATTAAAGGATTTTAAAAGACCAGCTTGCTTTTTTAAGATTTCAGTTTAAAAAACAGATAACTACATCAATATGTTACAAGTTTTAAAGTACAGAGCATACACGGAGCTCTCCTTCCTTACCTTGTAACATTGCCATTCACTTCCCTTTTTTGGAGACAAGTAGCATTACCAGCTTCTTATATAGTTCCCAAAATATTCTAAAGATTACTTTTAGAAAGGGAAAGTTGAACTGTACTCACTAAAATATTAACACTAACTTGAACAGGCAAACTAATTGCAATGAAAAATCAGTTTGATCCACATCATGTACAACCACAAGAATGGGATCCTAATTGGAATGTGTTGCTCTCCATGTATGTATAATATGTCAAAATACACCCTACTATCATGTATATCTAAAAGTATCAAATAAAAAAAATCAGTTTGAGCTATAGGCTAAATAGATGGAAGAACTATAATAATTGCTGCATTATTGTGAGACTGCAAAAATAGGGTGGATAGGGTGGATAATTGTTTAATTGCCACATTTGGCATTAAACAAATTAAGCAGGTCTTTATTTTATTTTTATTTTCAGTGCGGCTTACCTATTCCTAGAGACTGATGGAATATTAGTAACCTAAATATTTCATTTGGGAGAAGCCTATTTAAAGGAGCAACATTTTCTTTATGGTGAACTACAGTGATAATTTTAAAAAGTTTGTTCATTGTGGAAAATTTCAGACATATACAGTAGTAGAGAGAAATCTCTATAATCTGAAATCCATGCTTTTTGACCTATAACAAACGCTCCTTTAGCAGATAAAGAGAAATTATATATACTTTTTTTTTTTTTACACATACTTGCATGTATCCACCCTGCCATAATCATGTCTAATAAAAGAAGTCATGATTCTTTAATACCTAATTCCCAGTTCATATGGATTTTCCTGTTGTCTCAGGCATGTCTTTTTATGGTTGGTTTGTAGTAATTCTTTATAAAATGCAATTTTGAAGCCTATAAGATTGTTAGAGCTGATAAAAAACAAGTTAATCTGACAAGTAGAACAGATATATTGATTAAAGGAGTATAAAGCAAATATTAAACCAAATAGGAATTTAATAAATAAACTTTAAAAAAAGCTCATTTTGAAGATTCCTACGTCAGTTGTGAACATCACTGAAGCCTTTGACAAACCCAGACTTCTCTTATCTACTTTTCTGTTTACTTATTTTCTTACAGTTAATATCACAGCTATATTCTTTTTGCCTTCAGATTGTGAGAGTGAAAGAGTAGATAAAAGAAAAAAAATGTTTAGGTTTCCTGAGAATGAAGGGACTATTTTGAAATGTTTGATATTTCTTTTAACTGCTGCTCCTGATATAATATGAATGATTTCTACAGATTAATAATTGAATTCTCTTAATTAATGGGGGCTGTGCAAAACATAGAATTTGAGGGGGGAAAAAAGAAATGGCAGACTGAGGAGGAAGGAAAAATTAGGAAAGAGTAGAAACACACTTGTTTGCCTTCTTTTAATGGGCTGTTCTTTATGCTGACTAATAAGAACCTCCTCTTTGTGCAGTATACAAGTCCCCGGAGTATGAATCCCTTGGCTTTGAGCTTACTGTGGAGAGATTAGTTTCTATTGGCTACCCCCAGGAGCTGCTCAGCTTTGCTTATGATTCTACATTCCCTACCAGGTAATTTTTCAAGATATTTTTATCTTAAGACCACTTCCTCTATCCCTCAAATTAGTAATTCCAAATTTATCCCTGACTAAAAGAATATATCACATAATACCTTGTTGTTTTGGGTTGGTATTAATTCTAGAATTACCACAAACCTTTCATATATACTATATCTTCTGTGTTCTTGAATTGAACTCGGTTTATTGCTGTTGAAGATGACCTACTTAGGGATATGAGAAAGCACCTGATGGTGCTTGGTGCAGTGGTGCATGTCTGTAATTCCAGTGATGTGGGAAGCAGAAGCAGGAGGCTTAGAAGAACAAGGCCTGCTTCAGTAACTTAGTGAGAGGTGGTCTCAAAAAATAAAAAACACTGTGAATGTAACTCCGTGGTAAAGCGCCCAGGTTCAATCTCTAGTACCAAAACCAATATCCTGATGGGCAGCATCACAGATGGTCCTATCTGTCCTACCTTTGGCTTTTAGAGAGCAGTTATGTGTTTTACTAATACAATTACTAGATACTTAGAGCCACCTTAGACCGTTTGCATTTCTGGATTTGATAGGGAAGATTTAGGGTTAAACTGGGTGTTGTAAGGCATGTCCATAATCTCAGTGATTTGGGAGGCTAAGGCAGCAGAATTGCAAGTTTGAGGCCTGCCTGAGCAATTTAGCAAAACCACATTTCCAAATAAAATATAGAAAAAAAGGGCTGGGGATGTAGCTTAGTGGTAGAGTGCTTGGCTAGTATGTTTAAGGCTCCAGGATCAATCCCCAGTACTCCCAGTACTGCCCCCTCCCCCAAAAATTAAAATCACAGAAGATGATATTGCCAGGTGTGGTAGTACACACCTGTAATTTCAGTGGCTCCAGAGACTGAGGCAGGAGGATCACAGGTTCAAAGCCAGCTCAGCAACTAAGTGAGACGCTGTCTCAAAATAAAAACTGAAAAGGGCTTGGGATGTATTCAGTGGTTAAATTCCCAGTATGGACCCCTCAAAAAAAATATGATATTTATTTGAAATACCATGATATATATCTCACAGTGTCAAAAAGAGAAAAATCGGGGCTGGAGTTGTGGCTCAGTGGCAGAGCACTCGCCTAGCATGTGGGAGATCTTCAGCACCACATAAAAATAAATAAACAAAATAAAGCTATTGTGTCCAATTACAATTAAAAAATAATTTTTTTAAAAGAGAGAAATATAGGACAGCTCACTTATCCCAGGAAATGGAAAGACTATTTTAGAATGATATCAGTTGTATTGGTAGAAATTATAGTTTATACTGTTTGATTAAGCCCTTATTCATAATAGAAAACATTTATGATTACTTATCTGGAATAAATATTTGTAATTGCTCTGGGATTTATTTTAAAGATTTTATTTACATACTTTAGCCTCTAAGGTTATATTGTTTTAGAATACACCTAAGTCGCTACAAAGCTTGAGTTAGAGGACGTTGGCTTATAGTGATTGAGTAGTACTATATAAAACTATTGCACATATTACTTTGCATTATCAATGATGCCATTATTTTCACATAGAGGACTTGTCTTTGACACATTATATGGAAATCTTTTGAAAGTCGATGCCTATGGAAACCTCTTGGTCTGTGCACATGGATTTAACTTCATAAGAGGGTAAGTACAAAGAATGTTCAGTCTCTTTCTAGAGTTTGTTTGTTTGTTTTTTCTATAGTCAAACAATATGAAAATGACATTGTCTTTCCAGATGAGATGTACTTTCCTATTTATTTTAAAGAATTATTCCTGGACTGGGGATGTAGCTCAATGATAAAGCACTTTTGCCTACCATGTGTGACACCTCAGATTCAATCCCTAGCATGGAGGATCACAAGTTCAAAGCCAGCCTCAGCAACTTAGCTAGGCTCTAAGCAATTTAGCCAGAGCCTGTCTCAAAATAAAAAATACAAAAAGCGGGGGAATGGGCTGGGGATGTGGCTCAGTGGTTAAACTATAGCAATTTAATAAAGATTTTTAAAAGCTAATACATTGTTTTTTTAACGTTCTAATAAATAGCTTCAGATGTTCATACGGTTAAAAAAATTTTTTTAAACATAGGGATAAAAATGAATACAAGGAGGATGGAGTTCACTTAGCACATGCGAGACCCTAGGTTCATCCTTAGCCCCATATAAAAATAAATAAAACAAAGGTATTGTGTCCAACTACAGCTAAAAAATAAATATTTAAAAAAATGAATACAAGAAAAGCGGGGCATAGTGGCGTGTGCCTGTATTTCCATCTACATAGGAGGCTGAGACAGAGGGTCCTTGAGCTCAAACAAGTTTCAAGGTTAACTCTTGTTGATCCAGGTATAGTGGTGCACACCCCAGATTCTGGAAGGCTAAGGAGGATCATAAGTTTGAGGGCAGCCTGGGCCAATTTGGTCAGACCCTGTCTTAAAATAAAAATACAAGGGTGTTGAGGATATAACTCAATGGTGGAGCACTTGCCTGGCATGCATGAAGCCCTGGCTTTAATCCATAGTAGTACTGTAAAAAGAAGAAGGAAAAAAGCTTTACTGGATGCTGTATAACTAAAATTCACTTACTTTAAACAAAATATAATTTGCATCTACATTTATTACTCAACTCAAAAAATAGAGGGAAAGAGTAATGATATATAAAACAAGGATAAACTTTATTTTCATAATCAGGATATTATGTCACTAATTTGAGTTTTCAACCTGGAAAATAGCAGATAAAAACATTTGGTGTATACAATTTTTTTAGTGAAACATATCAGTTTTTTCTTTTAAAAAATCACAATATCACAATTTGACAACTGCTATAATTATGACTTTATGTTTTCTCTATTTACTGCCTGACACAGTATTTACATACTGACACAGTATGACAGAACAGCAACTTCTATTTTTATTTATCTATTTATTTTGGAGTACTAAGGATTGAACCCAGGGCATTGCACATGCAAGGCAAGTACTCTGTCACTGAACTACATCCCCAGACCTTTTCCATTTTATTTTGAGACAGGATCTCCCTAAGTTACACAGACTGGCCTTTAGCTTTTGATCCTGTTGTCTTCACAGGTGTGTGCCACTTCACCTGGCTGTTATTCATTCTTGACAGCAGAGTTGTAAATAGAAAGACAATGTCTTTTGGCAAATACCTTTTGTGGTAAGAGGTAGGAGGTAACTGAGTGCCTCTTATCACAAAAGGTACTTGCCAGAAGACATTGTACCAAACTTTTAAAATCTGAGGTCATAGTAGTGTCCCACTTAGAATTTGACCATCTGATATAATACTCTTCAGGTATTATTGACATTACATATGCTCAGAGATGTCCCATATAATACGTACAGAGAACAGTGTGAAGTAAACATCCACCTTGACCTATCTGGGCAGGCCAGAAAGGTTATACCCACTGTTCCTTTCATTGGGGTTTTTCAACATTCACAAATATCAAGAAGCAGGATTTAAACATAAAATGACTACATGTAGTACTAGTAACCTAAGCTCTTTTATTTACAAATGTTGTCGCTTTTATTCAGAATATCAATGAGGATGAACCAGTTTTCAAATGTCTGAAAATGAATTTTTGTATTAATGGAGGGGTAGATGGAGAAGAAAAGCAGTTCATTAATTTAGCTTTACAGTCACATTTACTAATTCAAGATTCACAACCACCTACCTCTCTTCCTCAGTAAAGTTTCCAAGTAGCTCCTCTGGAAACATATTTAATGGTGTTTCAAAAACATGTAATTTATGAGTAAATGCAGAATCATTCAAACAACACACTACAGTTCTTTGAGTCAAAAGGGAAAGTCCTTGGAAAGGAGAAACAAGATGGATAAAATGGGAGAAATGGTTATTGATGGACAGGGCCAAAAGAAGTCAGGGCTTCATCTGGCATCACATGTCTTGCTAATAATTTGGAAATTAATTTTTCAGAAAATTAAGTTATTTTTAAAAAATATTTTTTAGTTGTTGATGGATCTTTATTTTATTTGCTTATTTATATGTGTTCTGGGAATTGAATGCAGTGCCTCATACGTACGAAACAAGCGCTCTACCACAGAGCTCCAACTCCAGCCCCCAAAAAGCTGTTATTTTGTGGGTCACAGAAAGTTAGCAGTAATCTGCACTAAATTATTTTCTTCCTACTCTGAGTGCACTGTCCTACTTTTATGGTGTATTACCTCTCCCTGAGTTGATTTTTTAATTTTAAATATATACCAGCATGATTTGACATTTAAACAAAATATAATTTCTAACTGCATATATGTCAATTTGGGTAGTAACTGCCTAATAAATGTTAACTGTCTCTATAGAGGAATTGCTCTTTACTGATGGAACAGTATATTACATTTAAGAAAACAATGTCATCTTACTAAACTTCACTGAGGAATATGTATTGTTATTCCCTTCCCTCTTATTTTTCATTACATAAAATTTGGAAGACTAGAAGATGAGGTATTCTACAAAGTTATTTTTTATTAGGACCTCTTATTTCAGAAGGATGACTAAGAGGAAACTAAGACAGGATGATAATAAGATTTTATATGCCTAACTGGAATTTATACCATTTGCAGTTAACAAATTGAAGCAGAAATTTACCCAAGTCACTCAGTGTTAACTTTGATTTCTTTTATTTAGATATGTTAATTTTCATAAATTCACTGAGAATTATACATTTATTTATTTATTTATTTGGGTACCAGGGATTGAACTCGGGGTACTTGACCACTGAGCCACATCCCCAGCCCTATTTTGTATTTTATTCAGAGACAGGGTCTCATTTAGTCATTGAGTGCCTTGCTTTTGCTGAGGCTGGCTTTGAACTTGCAATCCTCCTGCCTCAGCCTCCTGGGCCGCTGGCGTTACAGGTGTGTCACACCACATCTGGTTTGAGAATTTTACATCTTCATATTTTAGTCTTTGTCTGTTTTAGCTTTTCTGAAATATTTTTTATTAATATTGTTCCCTTCTTTTTCTTGAAGTGTTTCATTTCACTCACAAGCTTCTTGTGCATCTTTAATTTCTTTCACTGACTTTTTCTTTATACCTTAAATATCCTCCATGGTTCCAATTTCAGTTTCTTTATTAGTTTTCATGATTTCATCTATTACCGGTGAATATATGATTCCATTTATCTTTCAGATTTGACTCTTTGTTTTAAAATCTTGATCTTTGTTTCTGATTGCCTACTATGAATCTTTTTTACTTCAAGCTTAGTATAGCCAAAATAGAACTACTTTTATGTCCACTTCTTATCCAGATATTTTTTTTTTTTTTTTTTTGTAGTACTGGGGATTAAACCTAGAGCCATCATGTTTTATTAGCAGTTCCAATCACTTCTCAAGAGATACCTAAGCATAATTGTCATTATTTTTGACTCTTAGGTCTCTCATTTACCACACCCATACAGTTGCCTGGTCTTATTCATTTCCTCAGCAGTCTCTCAAAATGCATTTATTCCTTTATTTTCCTCTGATAGCATGCTAGGACAGGCTCTACTAGTCTCATGACTACTGCATTAACCACCTAACTGATTTTCTGTTACTTTCTATAGATGGCTTTTGTTGCATAATAAATTATTCCCAAACTTGGTGACTTAAAATAATGACAATTTGGGGGCTAGGGTGGTGGCCCAGTAGTAGAGTGCCTGCCTAGCATGTGTGGGGCACTAGGTTCTCCGCACTGCATATAAATAAATAAAATAAAGTTTCATTAGCAACTTAAAAAAATAGTGACTATTTTATTTAGCTCTAAATTATGAAAGTCAGCTGTGCAATTCTAGGATTGTTCAGCTGATATCTCTGGGCTGTTTCTTATGTCTGTGGTCAGCTGGTGGATCAGCTGGCAGCTGATCTAGAATAGCCTCACTCACAGGTCTGGCAACTGGCAGGCTGTTGGCTGTGTTCCTCATTTCTTCATGTATCCTTTTATCTCCTGGTGGACCATTTCATTGTTATTCACATAGTAGTCTCAGGGTTCCATGTGCAGCAGGAGAGGGCAAGCCATTGTGCACAGTGTCTTCCAAGTTTGCTTAGATCCCATTTGCTGCTATTCACACCTATGTTTAAGGATGAAGAAATAGACTGAAGTTCTAATGGGAGAAACCATAAAGTTGCATTGCAAAGTGTTGGGAAGAATTTTGGGCCATTTATTGCATTTTCTTTCTGCAGTTTATTCCAAAACTGATACCAATTTAATCTTCTTAAAATTTAATTCTGATGAGTTGAATCCCTTTGTGTAAAAACTATAAGTAATACTGTCTTATTCCTGAATGAAGTGTAAGAACAGTGGCATAATCTGCCTCAGCCCATCTTTCTGGCTGTTTTTTTGTTTTGTTTTGTTTTTTTCTCTGCTTCACTACCTGTACTAAAATTGGACTTGTTTCTCAGCTGGTCCTCTTAGCTTTTAAGGCTTAGCTTATATGTCACCTCTTTCATGAATCCTAGATTTTCCAATTCCTTCTCTCATTTGCTTCTCTCTACCCCTTAAGTTGAAATGATTTCCCCTTCCTCAGTTTTCTTACAGCTCTTTGCAGCTTTCTTGTAGTAGTTGTGATTTTTAAAAAATCTTATTATACTTAAATGTGTATGTTTCTCCCTCCCAGACTGAGAACTCTTTAAGGCTAGAACTTGAGCTTGTTCATATTCTAGTACCCCATGTTTAATATTTGGAACCCTGTGTTGTACATAACCATCAAAATATTTGAATGAATTATTATTTTTTTTAGTTGTAAATGAACACAATACTTTTCTCTATTTGTTTTTATGTGGTGCTGAGGATCAAACCCAGTGCCTCACAGGTGCTAGGCAAGTGCTCTACCACTGAGCCACAACCCCAGACCCTAGAATGAATTTTTGAATAATGAATATTCTCCAGTCATGTTAATTTTTTGAATGTCAATTTTTAAAATTTTTCTTTCAGGCCAGAAACTAGAGAGCAGTATCCAAATAAATTTATTCAACGAGATGACACTGAAAGATTTTACATTCTGAACACACTATTCAATCTACCAGGTAGACTCATTCTATGCTTATATATTGGTACTTTCCCTTCTTTCCATAATCATTTGTCTTTGCTCAAAGGAGATAATAAAATGTTTGAATTATTTCACTTATAGCTTATGAATATCTATTCTTCATTTTTCAGAGACCTACCTGTTGGCCTGCCTAGTAGATTTTTTTACTAATTGTCCCAGATATACCAGGTGTGTATATGCTACAATTTTCTTTTTCCAGTTGATTTTTAAAATTAATGTACAGGGTTTTAGAGAACTGGCCATTGTAGGTCTTTTCTGCTTTTCTAAAGTGAATTTAGTGCTAGTGAGAGATGCCACATTGCCAGCCTGGAGATGGGACAGCACCAGCAGCTCCATGCAGGCTCTCACCTCCCACACGGCCCCTCTCCTTGCCAGTGTGCTGCAGCCATGTTTGGAAGGGACCACTTCTGATTGGCTTCTCCTGGGAATGAAGACGGCCAGCAGAGGTGCTAATTGTGACAACTGAGTGGGAGGTTTGTGTGATGATTATCTGTCCAAGCAGAATTACACTAAAACCCCCCGACTCATTTCACAGCAGCTACCCAGGAGCCATTCAGGGATGGTAATTTAGTTTCATTCCCAGGCCCAGCAAGATTTCATTGAGGAATAAATACTGCTTATTTTCCCTGAAGCAATTTTTTGCTTAAGTCTTGAATAAATTATCCTCTATTTTTATAGGGAATTGGATAGCCTTTGCTGAAGGTGTAGCCATATATGTCAGAGTTTGCTAACTTCTTATGTTAGTCCTTACCCACTCAAGACACTAAATTTGGTGGAAGGCTGAGTCACTAAGAAAATGGACATTATCTTTATACCTAGGGACAATGTCAGAAAGAAGTCAGGGTAGAAAGAACCTAAATGACCAATTGTACGTTTTAGATGTTTCTTCAGTGAGAACCTGTTTCTAAAAAGTTATGAATAAAAACCTGATATTTTATTACTTTGACCTTTTAGCTTCCATTCTATATATTATTCTATCACTTTGTATTTGTTCAGAGTTATTGTATTCCATTGAACATATGGCAATTTCTGGTGGTCAAAAATGGATTTTTATTAGGGAGTAATTATTTTCCTAATTAGCCACAGCCATACCCATATGATATTGGAATCTTTGAGTCCCCTGGGTAACTTTTGTCATTCATTTTATTTATCCTCTTTTGAATTCCCTGTCACATTCTTTTTATCTTTCTGTAGCTGTGAGACAGGATTTAAAGATGGGGACCTCTTCATGTCCTACCGGAGTATGTTCCAAGATGTAAGAGATGCTGTTGACTGGGTTCATTACAAGGTACTCAGAAGCTGCTTCTTCCCCTGCTTACTGTCTGGCATGTCTTTACTTTTCAAGTGCAAATGGAGTAAAATTTTTCTTCCATTTATAAAAATGGGTTGGGGCTGAAGGGATTTCCCGCCTAATGATAGATCTCTAGAATATATTTGTTCTTGTTTGGTCATCCTAGCCACTTTTCCTCACTTGGTGAAACTTGGCTTCTAGATTTAAATGAGTTTTCATTTCTCAAACTGACTTAGAAGAGATTTTTGTGTAAAAGATTATATTTAACAAATCTTTGCAGAAAAGTAGACAGTTTCATATTTGAAGACAGATTTTGGTGGCAAGTTGCAGCAAATCATATCTACTACTTTTTCCTAACCCTCTAGTTTTATTTGTTTTTTCCATTTTGGTAAACACTTAAGTTCATTCTGGTTGACAGTAAATACAATTTTTATTGTGAACTAAATGTTAAAAAAAAACTTATTTTGTTATTTTCTTAGCTTTTTTTTTTTTTTTCTTTTCCCCAGGGCTCCCTTAAGGAAAAGACAGTTGAAAATCTTGAGAAGTATGTAGTCAAAGATGTAAGTAATAAAGGGAGAAACAGATCTATATAGCTTATTTTACCTATTAAAGAAATGAATAATAAGCCTGTTCATAATGAAATGGACAAGGAAGATAGTTCTTTGTTGTGACATAGTATGTGCAAGGTATAATCACCAAGAATAACTAGAACATAGGTCTTAGTTTTTTGTGTGATTAGAAAGCAAGAAGACCTAGTATTTCATTTGTCCTTTTAGATCTAATTATAACATAGCAACTAGGGGGTTACTGTGTGTATATCACCATTATATCATCTAATATATTATTGTTATATCTGTTTTATAAATGAAAAAACTAAGAAATAGAGGAATTAAATATCTTCCCTAAGATTACACAGTTAGTAAATAGTAAAGGCAAGATTCACACCCAAATCTGACTTAAATCAGAAGCATTATACTAGACACTGGACCATCTAAAAAAATGTGCATGTATATGACTGTTATTTAAAGTACCTTGGGCTGGGGTTGTGGCTTAGTGGTAGAGTGCTTGCCTAGCATGTGTGAAGCACTGGGTTTGATTCTCAGCACTGCGTATAAGTTAAAAAAGAACCATCAAGAACTTAAAAAAAAATTTTGAAAAATAAAATACCTTTAACTTATCAATAGGAAATATTGAGGAAGGCTTTAAAATACCTTAAAAGATTAGTGGGAAACATTACATTTTTTAAAAATATAATGTAATAAATTAATAGTATCTTACCAATATTTTAGGTTTGGCAATTATACTGTGATTAAATAAGATGTTACTATTAATAAAAGCTTAAGGAAGAATACCGGGGAACTCTTATTTCAATAACTTTTTTTTTTACTTTTTAGTTTGGGTGGACACAATATCTATTTGTTTATGTGGTGCTGAGGATCGAACCCAGTGCCTCACACATGCTAGGCGAGCACTCTGTCTCTGAGCCACAACCCCAACCCCTCTATAACTTTTCTTTTTTTTTTAATTTTTTATTGTTGGCTGTTCAAAACATTACATAGTTCTTGATATATCATATTTCACAATTTGATTCAAGCGGGTTATGAGCTCCCATTTTTACCCCATATACAGATTGCAGAATCACATAACTTTTCTATAAGCTAAAATTGTTTCAAAATAAAAAGTAAACACATACAGAGTCTCAAGTTCAGACATTTCTTTCTTTTCTATAGCATGTAAATAGCAGAATACAATATTTTCTCCAAGCACTACAGTAAAGATTTTTTATTTTCAGAATTTGTACTTCCTATTTCACTCTGTTTCCCACACTGTTTCAAAGAAGAACACTAAGTGGGGAGGGTCCATATTTTAGTCAGCTTTTTTTGCTGCTGTGACTATAGGACCCAACCAGAACAATTTTAGAGGAGGGAGTTTAACTGGGGGCTCACAGTGTCAGAGGTCTCAACCCATAGACAGTAGGCTGCATTCCTCAGGGCTCAAGGTGAGGTGAACATTATGGCAGAAGAGTGTGGCAGAGGGAAGGGCTCACACACATGATGATCAGAAAGCAGAGAGAGACTCCACTCACCAGACAAAAAATATATCCCAGAGCCATGCCCTCGGTGCCCCACCTCTTCCAGCCACACAGCCCCTGACTTCAGTTACGGTTCAGTCCCATCAGGTAATTAATTCATTAATTGGGTTAAGGCTCTTCTAACCCAATCATTTCTTCTCTAAACCTTCTTGCATTGTCTCACACCTGAGCTTTTGGGAGATACCTCATATCCAAACCAAAATAGTTCAGGAGAATTGTGCAAAGGAACCTATTTATTTATTGTGAGAGAAGGAAAAGGTGTTTTTCTTTCCAGTTAAAGAAACATATCAGCAGTTAGAATTTTCTTATCTGCAGGTGGGCATGGGCATTTCTAGATTTATCTGGACTTGCCATTACATTCTGCAAGGTGCTTGTAAAACCCTAGTATATACGTAATGTGGCTATGTCTAATAATCTCCAATAGCAAATTTGCTGGTGTTGTTTAAAATAAACTTCTCCGGATTTCTAACACATCTAACTCGTATACTTCAGGAAATCACAGGTAATTTAAACTCTTTCTTGAGGTAGACCATATGAGAAAGGTGGAAATATGTTAATGTCCTTATAGTCATTTTACATATGAATCTAGATGCTATGTACAGTTTGTATACTACATATATTAAGATTTTTTTTCATGTATAACGCTTACGGGAGCTTTTAAATGCAAAATTCTGAAACCAACAACTAATCTTTAAAAGACTTACCCTACCCACTATTTTAGGGGACAAAAATCTAGTATATGACTACCCCAAAATGAAAGTTATTTGTGTTTTAGTGTTTTGTTTTTACTGCATTTCAGGGAAAACTGCCTTTGCTTTTGAGCCGGATGAAGGAAGTAGGGAAAGTATTTCTTGCCACCAACAGTGACTATAAATATACAGATGTAAGTGCTTAATATTCATATTTTTTGATTATGCAGAGAAATTATTTTGGCCTAAAGAACCTTGAAAATAATGAGGAGGACAGAAATTTTTAAATGAAAGTAGTTTCTGTCATCTTATTTTGAAAGCAGAGTGAAAAAAGCAAAACTGTATAGGGAGAAGGGCCATATCAGAATCCTTCTAATTTTTTCTATTCTTTATGACTCTTTTCCCTGATTATAGTTGGTTAGTTGGTTACTTGAAGATTTTAATTTTGGGACTGTTTAAAATATTTGTGCTGATTAAAATGGCTTCTGTGTCTCTTTGGAGCATCATTTGTATAAACCTAAGAAATCGTACCCTTTACTTTCTGTACTTTCCTGATGTTGGAAGCTCCATAGTAGTAAGTCGTACAAAGATTTTTTGAATTTTAGATATCAGAATTTACTACCTCTTTTTTTAAAAAATATTTTCTTAGTTGTAGATGAATACAGTATCTTTATTTTATGTACTTATTTTTTGTATGTGGTGCCGAGGTTCGAACCGAGTGCCTCACGCATGCGAGGCAAGTGCTCAACCACTGAGCCACAGCCCTGGCCCACTACCTCTTATTTTTAAAATTGTTTTTTAGTGTGATTAAAGCATGTGAAAAAAACTAATATTAATTCCTTATTTACTTTTGCTGAGACAATTACAAATTAATAGTGTTAGTAAAAAGTTCTCCCTCCAGTTCATTTTTGTAAAAACTTTAAAATATATTATTTCCATAAGTCATTAGTTTTCTCTGTGCCCCTACCTTATATGCCCCTTATCTCAAATTTTGTGTTCTAGGAAAAATAGATAGGGATATATGTATGAATCTGTATAGATCTGAGAATCTCATAAGGTTTTGCGGGGTTTTTTTTTGGGGGGGGGTTTCTCGTATGATGAAGTATTAATTTCTAGCTTCCACTGCCATAAACTAGAAGAGACAAGAATGTGGTGAATGAATTCTATATTGAAAAAAGACATTTTATGAAAAGGTTTTGATATTTTTTTTCAATTATTGCATATCCTTTGCAAAAGTAGTATGTGAACCTTATTTTGCATTTTTTTCCAGAAAATTATGACTTACCTGTTTGATTTCCCACATGGCCCCAAGGTATTTCATTAACTTCATAGATCGTTGCTGTAGTAATAATGAATGCATTTAATCATTCAGGAATATTTAGGGGAAGGAATTGGGTGGGAACTACCCAGAATAGTCCTAGATTTTAAACCTTTTCTTTAATTCTCATTAACAAAAGAAAAACAATTAGCAATTTGAGTATTCAGCAGATTGAAATAAAAAAAGGATATTCAAGTGGAATTTAGTAAGATTGGATCAGAATAATTTCATGCCTAAGAAGTTCTGTGTGGAACTATGAAGTTTGTATAGCAATGAAAGTAATTTTTCAGGTTGAGAAATATATTTGGTTAATAGGAACAGAAAATTTATATGTGTTCTTGACAGTTTCTATATTCTGCTGTTAAGTCATTGCTGAGTTTTGTGCCCAAAGAACAGTTAACTTTGGTATTTAGCAAAGAAGTCTTCATTCCCACAGTATGGCTATATTTAGATTTAAGGAATACCCATTACAACTTAGTCAGTCATATACTTGTAGAATTTGATTCCTAGACTTCTATGAATAAAAATCAGCAGATCCCTGTTTTGAGATCACCCCAAATTAATGTGCACTGCTCTTCAGGATAGAAATAATTTTAATGGGCATAACTTCTACATTATTATTGTGACTACTTTGTTATATGAACCAAAGACTAGTATATACGTAGAACCATCACTCTAAGAACAAATAAAATTTCCTGATATGGTCCATAATAGTTTATATACTTTAGTTCTAATGCTGATCAAACCTCCCTCTTTTTTTTTTTTTTTGTATGAAGTTGCATTTATTTTTTTTTAATTTTTTTCCTTTAATTTTTATTGTTGGTTGTTCAAAACATTACACAGTTCTTGACATATCATATTTCACACTTTGATTCAAGTGGTTTATGAACTCCCATTTTTACCCCGTATACAGATTGCAGCATCACATCGGTTACACGTCCACTGTTTTACATATTGCTATACTAGTGTCTGTTGTATTCTGCTGCCTTTCCTATCCTCTACTATCCCCCATCCCCTCCCCTCCCATCTTCTCTCTCTACCCCATCTACTGTAATTCATTTCTCCCCCTTGTTTTTTTTTTCCCCTTTCCCCTCACTTCCTCTTGTATGTAATTTTGTATAACCATGATCAAACCTCCCTCTTAATCTGTCCCTTGAGTATTGACTTACATCTCTCCCTAGCTCTTTTTCATACATTTCAGATTGTGAGCACACCTTCATATGTTAAATTGCTGTGATATGTTACTGGAACTCAGGAGATTAAATGATTTAAAATGTAGAGATTACTTTGGTTGGGGGGGAACCAGGGATTTGAACTTAAGAATGCTTAACCACTGAGCCACACCCCCTGCCCTTTTTTATATTTTATTTAGAGACAGGGTCTCACTGAGTTGCTTAGGGCCTCACTAAGTTACTGAGGCTGGCTTTGAACTTGGGATTTTCCTGCCCCAGCCTCCCAAGCTGCTGGGATTATAGGTATGTGCCACCACGCCCAGCTGTAGAGATAATACTTGAGTTTATTAATTATTTACACCTGTTTCCAGAAGGATGTGGCTTATAATTAGACACAGTGCATTTTTAAAAATTAAATAGTGAGAACTTCTGGTTATACTTAGTACTGCTGAATTCCTTATATTTGAACAAGATTACATGTGAGTGTCTTAAGATAAGGAGTGATGTTTTGGTTTTTACTGATTCTCTTTCACCAGCCTGGGAGCTCCCATCGACCATGGCAGTCCTACTTTGACCTGATCTTGGTAGATGCACGGAAACCACTCTTTTTCGGAGAAGGCACGGTATTGCGTCAAGTAGATACTGTAAGTTGAGAGGGTAATCTGTCTTCTTCCCCCACTCCCACTCTCCCTAAGAAAAATAGATACTTTTAATTTAATGGCCATAATGAGTGCCATGACTTTGGCTGCCTGCCAAGTAGTGCTGTGGGTATATTATAACAGGATGATAAAGTATTACAAAGTTCATATTCTTTTCACACAGAAAACTGGCAAGCTGAAAATTGGTACATACACAGGCCCCCTACAGCATGGCATTGTCTACTCAGGAGGTAAGTCAGAAACTTCCAAAGATTTTATTTAATGTTTTTGCACAGTATTATCTTCACTTAGACCTCACTGTGAAAACTTTGGTGTTCTCTGAGCATAGTGCTACATGTACTCTTCAGTATTTTAGAGATGCTGTTTACCAAAGGTAAATAGTCACCCACTAAATTGATAAAAATCAAGGAGAAAGAATTTTATTTTCACTAGTAGGTTCAGCCACCCCCCTCCCCCCGCCACCACCTCTTTATTTTACCTATTTATTTTAGCTTTTTGGAATAATTTTGGGTGCTTCTCAGGAGTTTTCTAGTAGCCTGTGTGTGCACAGATACATATAATGTTAAATAGTTGAACAAAGCTAACTTAGTGGCTGATGTGTGATTAAAAAAAAATGGTGATGTTGCTTTTGAAGGTTATATTTACTTAAGCTGAGATAGAATTGTGTAGGATTTGGTATTAGAGTTCTAATCAGCACAGTAGAGCTGAAGACTTTATCTTACAGGCAATAAAAAGAGTGGTAGGAAGAATGGCAAGTCTTTGTCTTTATAAAGGTCTGTCCCTCAAATAAGAGTAAAATTAATCGCAGTATTAAGTGGGTATGGACTTTGCTGGCTTTAACATGGAGATCTTTTTCTTATGTTCATTTTTTCAGGTTCATCTGATACAATCTGTGATCTGTTGGGAGCCAAGGGCAAAGATATTTTGTATATTGGAGATCACATTTTTGGAGACATTTTAAAATCAAAGAAACGGCAAGGGTGGCGAACTTTCTTGGTGATTCCTGAACTTGCACAGGAGCTGCATGTCTGGACTGACAAGAGTTGTAAGGGACTGTTATATTATTGTGTTTTATAAATCTTTGAAATAGCTAGTTTATATCTAAATGGCCATCTTTGAATTCATTCCTTTTTGATAAACCATTACTTTTTGTGCAGGGGATCGGATGTGGTCAAAAGATGGGCCCTGATAGTCCCATTAGAATATTCAGCTATTTCACAGAATTTTAATAAATATAAGAGGTTATTATCTTATTCAAACTTTTTTATTTCCATTTTGCTCTTTTTTTTAGTTATAGATGGACATAATACCTTTATTTTATTTATTTTATTTTTATGTGATGTTAAGGATTGAACCCAGTGCTTCTCTTGTGGGAGGCAAGTGCTCTGCCACTGAGCTATAATCCCAGCCCTTATTCAACTTCTTAAATCCCTTTGAGGTTAAGTGTAGAATGTTGGTGTCAGACCTCACTGTGAAAACTTTGGTGTTCTCTGAGCATAGTGCTACATGTTGTATTACAGTTTGTAATTGCTAACCTGTGCTCCGCTTCCTCTGCAGTCCATATTTCTCCAACCATGCCTAGTTGCCATTCTCTCCTAACAGCCCATATCTGAGATTCTGGGAGGTGACAGTTCTGAACATTAATTACATCCTGGTATTTATTTACTCTTCTGAGAAATAGAGAATGAAGACAAATTATATTCTTGGACTGAGCCACACTATATATTTGCAGGACATATACTATATTAAATTGAGCTATGGGGATATAGTTACATAAAGGTGTTTGATACACAAGTTCTTCATGCAGCCCTACTGAGTATCACCAAGTATACGGTGAAAGTTACTCCAGAAATTTGGCCTGCCTTGAGTAAGAACCCTGAATCTATCGCTTAAAATCTGCATGCCCTTAGGCAAGTTACTGAGAATACCCTGTGCCTTAATTTCCTCAAATATTGAAATGGGGATGATAATAATAGCACCTACCTCATAATGTTGATGAGACTTAGGAAATATGTGTATAAAGAAGATAGACATCACAACCCTTCTCAACCAAGGCTCCTCCTGAGAACCAGCAGGAAATGTTGGAGTCTCTCTGTCCTCACATTTGTTAAATAGAAAAAAAAATAGATGTCTTAGGGCTTAATTCCCTCGGGGAACTCAGGTTGAGAAGGGCTACAACACATGGAAAGCATGCAGATACTAACTATTGCTATCTCTGTTGTCTGTACTATCAGTAGGATCTTCAGGCTGTCCTTTCATCTGTATTTTCAACTTTTCACCTTTGAAGTTTCAGAAATCTAATTGATTTGGCTGTACTATTTCCTGTACTTGTGACCCTGGACAAGTCACTTCATTCTCATTCATTTATCTAAAAATGGGATTACAAACACTTGCTTTTTGCTGACTACATCTGAGATAGGGTAGGAATTGGTATTTTGCAAGCTCAGAATGAGCATACAGATGGAAGAAAAAATTGTAGTCAGTGGTGTTCAAATAGAAGAAAAGGTAATTAAGGTATTGAGCTGCTGCCACATTCCAAACAGATTATCATGGGTTTTCTTGAAGGAGATAGAGGTCATTTATACACCTGCCTGTGACATGTTGGTCCAGGCTATATATACCCTTGGGTCCTATGTACAACTTTTTACTGAAGTTTTAGTGTCAGTTAAAAACTGGGAACTTTTCTTTTCTTTTCCAAACTTTAGCCCTTTTTGAAGAACTTCAGAGCTTGGATATTTTCTTGGCTGAACTCTACAAGTAAGTTTCTCAGTTCTAAAAATTTCTTCCCTAAAAACCATCTACCTTTTTGGGAGTCACTTTGGTGTAAGAAATGCTCTTTCTGGAGATTTTCACAGGGTTTTTCTCTTTATCTTCAGGCACCTTGACAGCAGTAGCAATGAGCGCCCAGACATTAGTTCCATCCAGAGACGTATAAAGGTATCAAAACTAGATTTGAGAGAAAATAGAAAATGAGTTAAATGATTTTCATATTTTTTATTTTTTTCCAGGGACTGGCATATAGCTGGTGCCCAATAAATAATTTCTTGAATGAACTGAAAATCAATCTTGTTATTTTTTTTTTTTTAGAAAGTAACTCATGACATGGATATGTGCTATGGGATGATGGGAAGCCTATTTCGTAGTGGCTCCCGGCAGACACTCTTTGCCAGTCAAGTGATGCGTTATGCTGATCTCTATGCCGCATCTTTCATCAACCTGCTGTATTATCCATTCAGTTATCTCTTCAGAGCTGCCCATGTCCTGGTAAATAAAGTTACTTTTGATAGTTAAGATACACTTTAAGATCAAGATCTGCAACCAGCTTTGTGGGATTGCACAGGAGACAATTTAAACATTCTTTTGTGCAAAGCCTAGGGTCAGATTATGTGGTTGCACAAGGGCCTTTCAGAAAGTATGATCAAGATAGAAACTTAGAGAATATAACTTAACTCCCTGAAGTCTATTACAAGTTACAGTGAATGATGAAGACTTTATTCTTTTGTTAATATTAATTCAAAGAAATGTGGTTTCTATATTCCTGTGTTCTGATATTGAGCTGTTGAGGACTGGCTGTGAAACTGAAAATAATAGTCTTCTCTGTCTTACCCAGTTTCCAGCTGTAGTAAAGGATAGGTTACTATTTTGGGAGTAGAGAGAAAGAGAGGGAGTTTTAGGTAGTAGTTTTGTAAAGGTCTATCTAAATGATTTGTCTGATATAACTCCACATGGCCACCTAATAGGGGAAAAGGGGTTAGGATTGGGGAAGTATCTCTTTTGCTCTACTAGATGTAGTGAGCTTCTTGCTTTGTTCTAGATGCCTCATGAGTCAACCGTGGAGCACACACACGTAGATATCAATGAGATGGAGTCCCCACTTGCCACCCGCAACCGCACATCAGTGGATTTTAAAGACACCGACTATAAGCGACACCAGTTGACAAGGTCGATTAGTGAGATTAAACCCCCCAACCTCTTCCCACTGGCCCCCCAGGAAATCACACACTGCCATGATGAAGATGATGATGAAGAGGAGGAGGAGGAGGAGGAAGAATAAGGAGGAAAACCAAAACCCTGAACACCCATTAAACAAGTTCTGGCAGGACCCACAGGAGCAAAGGATGTTCTTGTTTGGGTTCTACTGGGGAGGGTGGGGGTGCTCCATCAGAGGTACGTCTGGAAAGTTTCTAAAGACTTTAAAATATTCTAATCATAGAGAGATACTTGTTTTAGTTTTGTGTATCTATATTCTTTGCAGATGGCTCAGAATTGTAATGGAGTCTGTATTGGAAGGAAGTAAGGGTAAAGTCAGGCTGAACTGCATGCAGATGGTTCCATGTGGCTTGTGACACTGTTTGCTTGTCATTTATGATCAGTATGTCATAGTGTATCTGGATACACTAAGGATGAAGGGTTTCAAGTGTAATAAGGACTAGTGGGAAGACATCCAAAAATGCTGTATTGTTTCAAATTGTTCTATTACTTTAAAATCCAACTTTTTCAGTGCATTACACAGTATTGTATATCAGTGGAGAAATATATTGTTTCCATTATTGAGTGTAGTCTTCTGTTGAGGTCAAGTTTCCTTTCATAAGCCTTTAAAGTGTCCTCAATGACTGGTAAGGCTGCTGCTCTGTCAGTAACCTTGCAGAAGTATTCTCTGTTTTAGGACCAGTCTGGAGTGGACTGCAGGGATTCTATTTTGACATATAAAAGTCCTATTCTTTCTGTATTTTTTTAGGTTGATAGCACGAATACTTGTTATCTAAAACCTTTTTCTCATCATAATAAATCTATAAAGGAATTTAGCTGAAAGATGACAAAGGAGCAAGCCCCCAGAAAAGAGGAGGAGAAACCTTCTTATATTAGAGAATGGTTGAGTAAGATGTATCAGGATGGGCTGTAATTGTGGCATCTGCTACCCAGTTCCACATTTCTCTAAGCTCTAGTGTTGATTGTTGTATGTTAAAGTTGAACATTAGAGAATGGGAAGAGGACTCTAAGCCAGAACCTTACTAATGCAAATAGCAAAATCAGTGAGAATAAATTCAGAACTCTAAGTGAAATCACTTCTTGTTTTGAGCAAGAATGAATTATTGTAGACATTAGGCTCTTATTAATGCCTCACTAGTACAGTGAAAGTTGTTCCAACATTTTGAATAGTGATAATAGATTCTTAACTTTCATATATTTTCTTCCAATCTTACTGTCATTGGTCTATAGGGGAGAATAGACTAGCTGATCTAGAATTCAATAAAATGCAATGTTTCTAAATATTGACTTTGACCCCTTCTATAGCACAACTATAATTATTATTGGTCTTCAAGTGGGTTCAGGTTTGGCTTAGTGACAATAGTTTGACGGTTTCTCGGGAGATACACATTCCCAGAACTCGAAGATCTAACATGATTATATCTATAGTGTCTCACAGGCCTCAATTTTTTCACAATGTTTTTTGGTATCGGACTGCGAGGTGAGGCTTTAAAAAAAAATCATTTTGTGGGTAGGCAACACAGCTCAGTAACATAACCAAAGTTGCCATGCCTCATGACTTGCACTTTAGATTGCTGTCAGAATGTGTTTCATGGTATGACTTAAATCTATGGAGAATATATGCTCCTTTGAAAGAATTACTTTAGAAACGCTATTGCAAATAAAAATTAGATGCTATCTTTTTTAAAATGTTAGAGAATGTGGTTGCTGTAACTGGTTATTCTCATCCAAGATGAAGACGTTGCCCAGTTTTATATAGATTGAAGTTTTCTCAAACTCAAATCTTTAAATGGCTTATTATAACTACAGGGCTATTTTATTTACGTATTTTCCCTTTCACAGCAAAGTTCACGTTGCTTTATTTTCCACACTTTTTGTATTGTGTTCATATAAGAGTTTCTTAATAGCCAAAGGATTCTGTGTGTTCTAGGTCTAAGAAGTGGAAAGCACACAGGTGGAATAAGAATTCTTCTGTTAGCCATATCTTTCTTCAGGACCACCAGAACATATCATGAAAAAAATCTTAAGACCCAAGGGGCTGAGTGGTAGAGCACTTGCCTGGCGTGTGTGAGGCTGCTGGTTCCATCCCCAGCACCATACAGACACAAAAAAATGTAAGACCCAGAGCAATGTGGTACTTCTCTATATACTTTTTTTTTTTTTTTAAGTATTTTTTAAGTTGGACACAATAACTTTGTTATTATATGGTGCTAAGGATAGAACCCAGTCCTCACACATGCGGGGCAAATGCTCCACCACTGAGCTACAATCCTAACCCTAACCCTGTACACTTTTGGTGGGGGGGTGGGTGAAGGGGACTGGGGATTGAACTCAGGGGCACTCAACCACTGAGCTACATCCCCAGTCCTATTCTATATTTTATTTAGAGGCAGAGTTTTTTAGTGCCCCTTGCTGAGGCTGGTTGAACTCATGATCCTCCTGTCTCAGCCTCCTGGTCACTGGGATTATAGGCATGTGCCACCATGCCCGGCCTGTATACTCTTCTTAAATGTGTGCTATGGGGTCAGTATTGTGGGCTGGCACTCGGAGCAATTATAATTGGACTTCATGAATTTCTATTGCCAGTAGTTAAGAAAGCTGAATTTAAAATATATACTTTTCCTTTGTTTTTAAGCCCTGAAGAACTTAGATCAATCATCTTTTTCTAATTTTTTCCCTAGTTGTAGATGGACACAATACTTTTATTTTTTTTAATATATTATTTTTTAGTTGTGGGGGATACAATACCTTTATTTTATTTTTATGTGGTTCTGAGGATCGAACCCAGTGCCTCATGCATGCTAGGCAAGCACTCTACCACTGAGCCACAACCCAGCTCCAATACATTTATTTTTATGTAGTGCTGAGGATCAAACCCAGTGCCTCACAAGTGTTAGGCAAGCGCTCCACTACTGAGCCACAACCCCAGCTCTAGATCAACTGTCTTTTGAGACTTTTTTCATAGCTATTCTGAAAACATCAATTTACAGGTTTTGTAGAATATCAGGCATCCTTTTTGAGTGCTAGACT
Source organism: Marmota flaviventris (assembly GCF_047511675.1). Taxonomy (NCBI): domain Eukaryota; kingdom Metazoa; phylum Chordata; class Mammalia; order Rodentia; family Sciuridae; genus Marmota; species Marmota flaviventris. The sequence continues at coordinate 25,078,653 of NC_092501.1, forward strand.
GAACTCCCAAGCTTAAGATTGTGTACTAACAGGGACCTAGGCATATGAAACAACTGATCAGAGGCACAGCAAACCCAGGCACTATCAGGTTCTCTCAGAGAGGAATTGACCATCTGCAGAGATGGTCAGTTAAAGCTCTGGTGGAATATCTCAGGAATGGTTTGAAGCCAAAAAGATTTAGTGTTTTTGACCAAAGACTACTTTCTTCTACTGTAAGCATTGGTCTGCCGAGATCTGAAATAGTCAAGCAAAGCCCTCCAAGCTACCCCTTCCTAAGATGCTTTTAGAAGTGGTTTTAAATAGGACTGATAAGTCATGTTAGAGTTACTTTTAAGAAACTGCTTATAAAAGCCACATGCAGTTACATGTCAGATTCAAAAGTACTTTATCCATGTTTAGATATTTCTAAATCAGGCTTATTTTTTTTTAAAGAAATATTTTGTCAACAACTCTAAATCCATATAGTTTTTCTTTTTCCAAGGCTGCCTGGGCATTTTAAAATTCTTTGCGTATTCACCACAAATAGCTAGAGACAAACAACTGCATATTTAAGTCTATTAGGGTAGGAACCCTGCCCACATTCCATGTTATAGATTTTTTAAATTTTTTTGCAACATTGAAGATTGAATCCAGGGGCACAAATTCCAGGTTATGGAAACTATTTAACCTCTCTAATAGTGGGAAAAATGGTAACTATGATCCAACTATTGCCATATCATTAACAGCCTCATTCCTCACTTGGTTTTGTAGTTTAGGACTCAATGCTTGTGTTTCTCATGACATTCTTTCTTGGTAACTAGGCCATCCAGCTCTTCTTAAAAGTATTTCCTCAAATGGAACAATTTCAAATGGTATACAACTTTGGGAAGCCCTGAGAATGAGAAATGTCTGCCATGGAACTACCCAAGCAACACTGTTGAAGGTAAAAGAACAAGCGTACTACTAAAGAGAAAGAAGAATGACGCATGCATGGCAGCCAGAAAGCAGAGCCAGGTGATTTCCAGAAACTACACTGCCCATCAGATACCACCACTAACAGTAAAGCAACATTTCACACTCTTCTCTCACTGCAGAGTATCTAAAAATAACAGAAAGCAAATCAACCTAAAAATAGAATGTTAGTTTACAAAATGAACAATACAACTTTTCTGTTCTCCACCATTTTCCTGCCCTTAGACAGAATGTCTTCATCCCAAGGCTACAATAATTAGACAAAAGTATGTAATTTCAAAAATAAAACACAAGCCATGTTCTGCATAATGACACTTCAGTCAACAATGGACTGTGTATACCATAGAAGTCCCATAAGATTATATTCCCTAGTAATCTTGCAGCCATCTTAGTTTGTATAAGTACATGCATGTGATGTCCCTGCAATGATGAAAACACCTAATGACACATTTCTCAGAAAATGTTCCTGTGGTGAAGTGATGTGATATTCAGTAGTTTAAGTTCTTGTGCAGAGCTTTAACACAAAGTAGTACTCCTAATTGAACTCAGAACATTTCATTTCAAACTTGCTGACTTGACCACGTCTAAGTAATTTGTATTTTCCAATTTAAAACAAAACAACCAGTTTCAAGTCCCTTTTTTTCCTCACATACAATAAAGATACCTGGGTCCCAACTTATTAATAGAATAAGAGTGGCTGAGATAGATTGCTTCATGAATCAAATTAGGTACAAATAGGTACACACATATTTGGTCTGTATTTGTATTTGGTCTGTTCTCCCCAAAGGTTTGTAAATGAGGCCTAAAAGAATCTGGGTTGAGATCCATACAAACTGGAACCCAAACAACATAATGGAGTTGACATTTTTCTCATAGAAGATGGAATGGTCCAAGCCTCACAAGCTCCCAAGATACCTGAAAGAATTTGCCAAGAAAATCTTCCCCAAAGTGAAAATATTTATTAAATGTCCAGACTTCTTTTTTGAGAGAATGTTCTCACCAGATTATAACCTTTGATTTGTGGTGTGATTATTTTGAAGCAAGTAACTATTTGGGGGCCCACTATGTAGAACTCAAATGATGTAGCAAAACTGTGGCTCAGTCTAAAAGTTCCTGTACAGTGTTGGTCTACTGTTTGAACACCTCACAATCACTAGCACCCTACTGAGAAAACCACTTCAACAAAGGAGTCTGGCAATTCATTCCCCCTTAAAAACTTGCATTCTCAGGCCTCATAATCATCTACCAGAGGAGATGGCATGCCAATAGAAAGTTAACAGTGAAAAATTACAACCATCTTTGTCCTGGGACTTCTTGAAAATATGAGTACAGATGTGAGACCCTTGGAGAGAAAATGTTAAAGCAGTTAAACAAAGAAAATGAGTTTATTAGCCATCTTATAGAATTCAACTTTTTGATTTTAATAAGGAGTCAGCCTCTAAGTTTAACTACTTTCAAAAAAGTTAAGTTTCTAGAAATCAACTCCAGGCTATGAAAAGGTCATTCAGTTTGTATCATTCACTTCCTCTAGATCAGTATTTGTTTCCTCAGAAGCATCAAGTTGAGAAGAGGCTCTGGGGAACACAGTTTATGTAAAATAGAAAGCCAAGGCATGTCACAATAAAACATAAGAATGAACTGACATGTGTAGCTTCAAGGATGCAGAGGAAAAGCTTAGGTAAATCCTTTAGAGTAGGAAAATATGCCTCCACTTTATTTGGGCATTCCCGAGCTAAGCTAAAGACTCACCTAGAGTGAGTATAGCAAGAAAACCCAACCAAGGCTATAAGTTAGAAATGAATGTTCTTCAGTGATTTCCTTCTGCCTGATGCTGCTTTGTACCCTGCTACTAGGAAAAACAGGCTCCCAAGAAGATAAACTTAACTAGATAAGGATAAACCTTGTTCTACTTTCAGGAAATGGGGTAACAACTGGTAAGGTGGGAGTGGTAGTTAGGTCAGGAAGGGTCTCAAAAGCCAGTCTTGTCTGCAGTTCTTCACTGAAATGTCTCCATCTACAGGACAAGTGTAAGTATACTGTAAACATCATGGTTAAATCAGTGGGGTCTATAAAGAACCAGTCAGGAAGCTCCATTCTTACAGCATGATTCTCTTTGGAATGTAAAATAGAGACTATGAATAGAGCAAAAAAGAACTCCAAAAAGGGGCCTAGGAATGGATCACAGAGGGGTCCTGAAGATGGACTGGAAGTTCTTCAGGATCCAGTCATGTGAGAAGAGTGTAAAGGAATAGAAGACCTGAAATAGGGATGGAAGGGAATAAGGTTTGTATACTGGATTATTGGGGAATGTAGGATGTCCACTGAATCCTAAAGAGCATCTGACCATACTGCCCCATACTTGTGCCAGGAATTTGAGGGTGACCCATCTATGCCTGCTCTGACCTTCCTCCTATACTGCATATAGATAAAGATGAGAAAGGCTTTGTAAGTCCTTAAGAGCCAGTTGAGATGCCTACATAAAGCCTTTGTTCTTACCCAGAAAACCCCAGTATGGCCATTTGCCCACTGCATTATTTTATAAGTGGCTGAGCGCCTGTGTTTGGGGAGAGTTAACTGAATATTTTTTATTGTCTTGATTTAGAGATTAACTGATGGGGGACAGACTTCATTCCTTGGAAAGAACACCTCTTCTCCCCCTGAACTGTCAGTACCAGACTGTAACTTGGAGGTACTGAATTTGTACCCACTCTTAACACAGACTTTGAAGTATGTGTCCAAAGGAGATGCCCTATTGAGATCCATTCCCGGCTTTCCCACCAGTAGAGCTATGCCGTGGGGCAGGGATCAAGCCTGAACAAGATGGCATGGTTGGTGTTGCATAGATGAAAAGGGAAAGAGGGAACACACATCTAAAAGGGTGAACAGAAAATCATCATTTATCTAAATAGAAATAAACAAAACCTTTTTAAACAATCACAAAATTTACAAATAAATTGGTACAAAATAAATAGGAGAAATTGTAAATCTACAACATTCGATTTATAAAATGCATTCATTATGACAATCAGCTCATGAAACCTATACACTCGACTTGTGCTTATTTAACTTCACACAGCTCTCAATACTGTGTTCAGAAAACTTCACTGCTCAAATGCATGAAATGTACACCATGATACAGTGAGTAAAGGCTAAGGAGGATGAAAATCAGACAAAGCAGGGCTTACACAAGGACCAAGGCAATGTTGGCACTGGGCCCCAACACCAAGAAAAGGCAAATTTAACAGCCCAGATGGGCAGGCAGCTTCCGTGGTCCAGAGAGAAGCATTTTGTGATCCAAGGTAGAGGCCATCACTGTGGGACCAGGCAAACAACCTGGCTGGGAGAGGGGTGAGGAAGGAGGCTGTGGTCTCAGCCAACTGTACCACTGTATCGGAGAAAGGACCCAGTCACCAAGAAACTACCTCTGCAGTACATCATGAAAGGATTTGAGAGGCCCTACCACAAGGTAGAAGGTCTGCCTTCACAATCCTCCCAAACACTGATCATCAGGAATAGAGGTGGGCCCCCCAAAGGGGGCTGGGGATACAGAGGCCAACATAAGAGCAGCAACATGTTTTTTAGGTGGGGGGAACCCACCACTGCCCTCTCATCCAACTTAAGGGACAACAGAACCCTAAGCTCCATGGATGAGGGGCTTCAGAACATATCTTGGTCACAGACATACTAACAGTAGAGGTGTATGTACATAATAAATAATATAAAATAAAGCATATACATTTGTGGATTTAAAGACTGCAAAAACAAGAAAAGTCAATGGATTGATACACTCTACCTTCCACAACAGACTTCAGACAGGGTGGGTAATGAATCAGAAGCTAGGCTGGGGCTCTGGGGAATGAGACTCCAAAGACCTCATTCTTTCCTACTTCCTCTGCTCTGCCTGGATGCCCACTGCTTATACTCAAGGGTCCTGAGTCTTCAACAAAAAGGGCAGGCACCCAACCAAGCCCATCGGGCCCATTAAATAGTTCTCTTCAGGATGCTTCTGAAGAGGAATCTAGCTCTCACTCATTTCTTAAGTGAGTCCGTGTACATCAGATATGGGCAAACACCAGAAAGGCAAGATAATACTCCCAATCAATCATTCTTTGAATTTGTACATGGTCTCAACAGGCATTATATCCTGAAAATGTTGACAGACTCATCAAGTCTGCATTGATCTGTGCACATAAAAACCGTGACATACAAACACTTAAAATTTGACTCTTGCCACTAGTACTGTTGTTTCCATGATGCTTAAAATACCATCTGGTATTTCCCAAAAGATACTTAATGTGATTCTAGTTGAGATGATGTCAGTGGCCTTAGTATACAGAAAAAAAGGTTACTTGAGCTAAGTCAACCATAGTTCTAAGAAGCAAAGAAGATTCCCAGCAAAAGGCAGCAAGAGGAAAGCCACTCTCTCTGCCATTGCTGGTATCTGCCATCTCTTCCTCCAGTCCTGTGGCTGACCAGGGACTCTGGAATGTGAGTCTTCCATCAAGGAAGAAGCAGAGGGAAAACCAGCAAGCAAGCATTAGTTAGCAGCCAGCAGAAAGCATGCAAGTGCTAAAGGAGGAAGGCCCACTTGTCACAGCCTTGAAGGACAGCAGTATCAGCAGGCTGTCTTGGTGCACCACTCATCCCTCAAATGGAGGCAAGTGAACCTCAACCTAGAAGTCTCTGAACTCATCTCTCTCTCCTATCAGACCACTCAAAACAAATGAAAATGGCCCTGAGGTATAAAAATCCACTGAGTATCTTGCTCATGGAAAAAGTTTGTATCAAAAGTTTCTGAATTTCCAAAATTGCTTTCATATTCAACTCTAAATCCCTAATTCTGGGTTAGCCTACACCTCACCCAGTTACCCTTGCCAGAATGAAGCACCACTAGTGTACAGCCCAGATCAACAGCAACATGGCCCAGGAGAGAGCTGTTTCCTCCACAAAGTAGGGAGCAATTGTGCCACAGAAGCCACCTAGCCCCTCCCTGTTGGGTCAGCCCTGTGTTCCCAAACCTTTGCAAAAGTCCATCTCTAGGATTAGAGCAGACAGGAGTTGTGCCCACTGCCCATACCACCTGGGAGCATGGGTTATGCAATGCAGTGTGCAAAGTCAGCCCTCCTTGGCCTTTTCTTGGAGACCCAGGGACCAAAGAGAGCACCTTCTGCACCAACACACAGGAGTCATCTGCCTGGGACTATCCCTGAAAAGCTCCTTGGAGACTTTGCTCCATGGCCCAGGTATGGCAAAGATGGTCACAGATCCCGGGTGGCCTTCAAAAGATGACAGGTGGTGTATATTTTTGTCAGCTGGGACTTGGGCTTAGTCAGTGCCTCCTTAGGTCTGCTCCTCAACCTGGAGAATTTGAAGGCTGAAATTTATGGTTCCTGCTTAGCTCAAAATTATCCTGTTCCTTTGTTTCCTAGGGGTATAAAAAATGCATTTCTATTGGCATCTACCACTATTTTCCTAGACTTGGAAAAGCTGGTCCTGTAGTTGTATGGAATGGGGGTGTCAAGGTAAATCTATTTAGTTAGTGTTCAATATTAATGTGAAGTACTGCATTCAGCATTTGCACAAATTCCTTGGGGGGAAAAAAAAAACATTAGAAAGAGGCAAGATGCCCTACTTTCTCCACTAGGGAAGCCAAACATGTCCACCATGGCACTGAGTTCTCTGCAGGGAGTGCAGTGTGGGGGACGGGGTGGAGGGTAAGGAAGGAAGAACAGAATTGAATGTGGCACTCTTTCAAATTCAACTTATTTAAATACCAAGATTTAAGCTATTTGATTAGTGCCTTAGTAAATCCATTTACAAATCTTAGAGTTCTGTTTTCCTAAGAGTTTAAATACATGATTTTGGACTTGCCTGATGAATACAGACAAAATGACGATAAATACAGAACAGAACCATGAAGGGAGGGAACCTCTAAAGACAGTTTGAAAACAGCCCCATTGCAAAGAGGGCAAAATGTCCTGGACATTCGGATCCCAGGAGTCTAGTTCCAGTGGAGCCTTCAGGATGCCAGAGTGGCTGCTTAGGAGAAAGTGTGGTCTCTCCCAAACCATAGAGCCAGGCTGGCAGCAGAGGCCACTATAGGCAAGGCCCTCAGCACAGAACTGAGGGTGGGGGCTGCATCTGGATGGCAACCCTAGGAGAAGACAATCCAGCCAGAGCACTGAGGTGCAGCAACTATGCACCAAGATTTAACCTAATTAACAGTCTTTTTAGCCCAGCCCCAATGACTTTACAGCTCCGACTGGCATGGGTCCTCCTAAGTGAGACCACTCTCCTGCTGCCCCAGAGAAGAAAGGGACCAGTGTTTCTCCTTCAACTGTCTGAGGGATCTGACTCAGAGGGAACATGAGATTTGGAAAAGAACCTGGTGGTTCAGACATGAGTGCTATTTGAAGGGTCTTTAGCTCTCCTCAGCTGTAATTATAGCCACATATAGTTCACATTTGTTCCTTTGGGGACCAGATAGGAACTGTTCTGGATTTTGTGTTATCAAAAGTTTGAATCAAAGGTGAAAAATAGTTAACAGAAAATGAGTAAAAAACCTCATCCTCTGGGAGCCCCACTGTAGTGCCACCTTGCCAGCTCCTTATAAGCAGAATACTCTGCAAGAAGCCACCATGCTGAGCAGCAAGACAGCATACTAAAAATTTCCTGTTTCTCCTAAGAGGCAGTGGCTGGTATTCCCCCTACTCCCCTCTCACAGGTCTTTAGGATCCATGAACAACAGTGGGGCTCTGAGAAAGACACCAGCCTATGACTCTCATTCCAGAGGCTCCTGTTAGCAAGGCTGCCCTGGGACTGTACATGGAGAGAGGCCCTGGGCCCGAGAGGTGGTCTGGGTGAAGTTCTTTGAGGCCACAGAGCCTCGGCTTGACCACCTGGCTCCCAAGACCTCAGGGAAGGCAAGCACCACTGGGCCAAAGTGGCAGTTCATTGAGGGAGAGACCCCTGCTATGGCCAGGCCCAGGTTTCTTTTTGTTACAGAGAATTCTCATTTGTACACACTTGTCATATCTGTGTTGTGTCTGACTAGATGCATCTTAGGAAATGGGCTTTTTAACTTGGATGGACATACTTGAAAAAGGGGACACTCCAGTGTGGGGTGCTACATGATACAGGCTCTGTCCCTAGGTGTCCCTTAGGGGCACTCTCCATGACCCTCCACCAAGTGAGGCCAGTATCTCTCTCACTAAGGGGCATGACAGCATCTGAGGAAGACATGCCCGTACTGCCACCTCAGGGCAAACACTTAAATCAGTCATGCATTGACACCACAGCCACCAAACTGCTCACCAAGAGGCCAGCCCAGCACATCACCCCCCACATAGCCCAACCAGGGGTGAGCACACTTCCTACCTGAGGGGGCAGAAGACTGCTGCTGAGCCCCCCCTCCTGCATGCAGTAAGCCCAAATGCAGAAATGCTCTCTTCTCTGCCAGTGACCAGCCTCAGTGGGTATGGATAGTCCTATATAAACACTGTGGGCAGGAGAATTCATTTCAGTGTATGAATATCGCTAGCAAGATGCACCTATCTCTTGGGCTAATGGTAAAACACAGATAAGCTAGTTAAGAAAGCAGTCACTCAATATCTGCTGACATTAATTTCACTACACATGGTAAATTTGGTATTAAAGTAAGACAGAGACACACATGAAATGGCCACAACAAACATTTGGTTGCTGAATCCCTGTTTGGGGCCAAACTGACCCTGGCTGTCCAAGCAGCCTCTCTAGTGCAGGCTGCATTTGAGGCAGGAGGCACAGCAGTCCTTGGGGGACGCTGCCACCAATGGGCTTCCTGAGCCCAGAGACAAAGGAAAAGGAGGACAGTTGGCTCCCTGGAAATCCCCAAAGTTCCCTCCTTTAAAAACATGGGTTTAGACATGCCCTCTTGGCCCCAAGTAAAGAATCCATCTCCTGTTCTGATAACTACATATGTTCCCGTGGGAAGGGAAGGGACGTGACCTCCACATCACATGTTTACTGAAAAGCCCTGTGGAAGGTCTCCATTTGGCATCTGTGTAGCAGCATCCTGGGTTAGCAAGAGCAAGGGCTGGGGAGGTGGAGACGGCGCTCTGTGAACTGGGGTGTGAGAGGACAGCTGGCTGAGCCAGAGACCCCAGGCCGAAGGAATGTCAGGATGAAGTCAACTTGCCTCTTGCCAATGATAAACCATGGGTTTAAAATTCATTAACATTCATTTTGGTGATAAAAATTCCTTAGGGTGGGAGCAAAATCACATTCCCAAGCAAACGTTAAACCTTCCTGAGGGAAAGGGGCATGGTTAAACATTAAATTCTCAAAAACAACACTGAGCACAGAGAGGCGACCGACCACAGGTCCCTCTGCATGCCACACCCCACAGTGACGACAGACTTGGCAGGTTCTGCAGTGACACGGTTTTCTTCATTCATCCATCAAGTTCGACAGCGACACCCACTGGGGCACAGAGGAAGGGTGTCCCTCCCTGGGAAGGCCACGGCAGGCCACTTGAGGGCAAGTCCATCCTATTAGGGTCACATCATGGGACCACAGCAGAGTTCAGACAGAACAAGTTAAAACTCTGCAAAAGACACTTTTGAAAAACATGATCTCTTGAAAAAATAAATTGCAACAATTTTCAACTTCATGCAAATTGAGGGAGGAGAGTGAGTAAATGATAAAAGGTACAGCTGAAAAAATAAACATGATTCTATTTGGGCGAAGAAGTTCATCTCCAAAATCTTAAACACCATGCCCCAGCTGTCGCTTTCTCATCTCTAGTTTCCCATTCCTTCTCTTGCTGTCCTCTGCGGCTTCCAGGAAGGGGACAAAGTCTTTGGTCTCAGAATGTTGCAGGACGCAGCATGGCAGACAAGCTCATACTAATGAAGTCATGGTCTGACAGAGGCCAGAGCCTCAGGGGGGGGACGGTCAAGGAGGGCCAGTGTAGGCACCCCTAGATGGCGCCTTCGTTGTGCAGGCTGTGATTGGCCTTGCTGTGTGTCACGCAGTTCTGTTCATTGAGCAGGTTGGCCGTCTCATCTGGCAACCCATCATGCAGCTCCGTAAGAGTCAATTCAATTTTAGTGTTTTCACTGTCTGAAGACTGAGGGGTTTTGTCCATCCGGGATGCCATCAAGGCATTTTGGTATTGCTGTCTTGAGATCTGGGGCCAGAAGATGACACAGAAAACAAACCAAGAGAATGCTTAATTTTAGGTCCTCTTGTCTCTAACATATATTATACATTAAATCCCCCAAAAGGATTTAATGTATAATAGTAGTTACTACAGGAGAAAATCATCCTTGAGCATAAACTAAGCCATTTTTTTTTAATTGCCTTTGAGAGATGGGGTCTCACTGTGTTGCTCAGCCTGGCCTTGAACAATCCTCCTGCTTCAGCCTCCCAAGTAGCTGAGGCTACAGGCATGTGCCAGGGTTCCAGGCTTAAATGGAGTCACTTTTTAAAGTTCAGATTGACTATGGCAAACAAGTCAGTTTACTGATGTAAACCATTTCCAAATTTTGACTCAATACCAGAGAGATGAGAAAATAGCGATGAGCTTCCACTACACTAAGAAAAGAACCTATCTCCAGGGCAGAAGGCAAGAGGAGGCTTTCCAGAGGTGCATCCCCCTCAGTAGCCTTGTGAGTCTCCCAAGCTCACCACCCCTTCCAAGCTACCCAGAGTCACTCGTCATGGGCTCACGACTGCTTTTTGGAAAATGTTGGCTCTTTTTCTCCAGATCTCCAGCTCCCAGCCCCTGAACAGGCTACTTTTGATTTGGCAGCTCAATTGGTACAGCCAAAGGATAAATGTGTTTCCTAGACTTAGTCCTGGGCCCAGCTGAGAGAGGGAGGGTTTGTGGAAAAGAACTGGAACACAGTTTCAAAGGGAAAGCACAATGGAGGGGCTAGGAAGCCCCAACAATCTGCCATAGAAATTGGCATCTACCCAGGGTCCAGCCAAGCCACCCTCTCTTCACTTACCTTGACAAACTGAAGGTCGGAAAGGGCTCGCACTGAGTAATCAGGGATGTAGACTTGCAGAAATGAAGAATTGAGCTGGTTATTACTGCTCCCCAGCGTTGGTGTTATTGCGTCAATCCGGTCACTTCGACTGAGAGAGTCTGAGTGATTTAAGCCACATGGGCGAGGAGGTGACTTATTTTCACCTAGAAAAGGAGAAAATGCCCCTTAAAGTAGAGGTAGCCAATAGTCGGCTCTTTATTCCAAGTGAAAACTAATAATTACCACACAAGCCCCATGAGCTTATCCCAGGTGCCGTTGCCCTGCAGCTACAACACAGGCGTCCTGCACAGATAGCCTCATTGGCTTCTCAGGGACAGGTTATGTTGATCTCAGTTGTGACAGAATCCTCCCAAGTCTCACAGTGGCCTTGTACCTTTGGGAGGAACATCACTGGATGCTATGAAATGTACAGATGAGGGACAAGGCCTGAGATAGCAAAGTCACCTAGTCACCTGATATCAAACACAGGTTACAAGAGGATGGCTCTTACCTTTGCCAGAAGCAAAAACAAAAAAAGACTGGAGAATGTCCATAAATCCATATGTGTTTTAAATGGCTCAAAATACTTCTGTTTTCTCATTCCTGACCCCAAGCCAAGCCTATTACCTTTGTCTCTGATCCAATAATCCCACCAGGCAGCTGGAGGATAGCTCAGGAATACAGAACACTGAGGATACCAAATCCTCAAGAACCTGGACTAAGATTTTTTTCCTTTTTTTTTTTTCTTCCTTGTGCAGTACTGGGGATTGAACTCAGGGACTTTGTACATGCGAGACAAACACTATGACTAAGCTATATCCATAGTTCTTTTAATTTTGAGACAAGGTCTTGATACATTTCAGAGGCTAGCCTTGAACTTACATACCTCCTACCTCAACCTTCTGAGATTATAGGGGTGTGCCACCACACTCAGTTCTAAGTGAAGCTTTTTTTTTTTTTTTTTTGGGTGGCAGGGGAATACCAGGAATTAAACTCAGGGGCACTCAACCACTGAGCCACATCCCCAGCCCTATTTTGTATTTTATTTAGAGACAGACAGGGTCTCACTGAGCTGCTTAGCACCTCACTTTTGCTGAGGCTGGCTTTGAACTCACAATCCTCCTGCCTTAGCCTCCCAAGCTGCTTGGATTTTAGGCATGCACCACCATGCCCAGCTTTGGTGAGGTTTTGATAACATCCTTTCAATAAGATAAAGTAAAAGGAGTTGCAGGTGAGTATTGTTCTTACTCTTAGAGGAAATTCATTGTAGTTTTTAATAAAAATAAAACCTATCCCTACAAGGCTTTCTCCATTTTTGCTTTCCCAACCACCTCTGTTGCACAGATATTAACTGGGTGCTTACAACAAACAGGTCCTGAATTGTATGATGTCACAGGTATGGAGGGGACCTATTTTTGCAAGTTTTCCCTGACAGATACTCCCATAGAAGAGTATCTAGTCTTGCCCTTCAATTGTCAGAAAGTTGTCCTCATGGCCAATCAAACTCAGCCTCCCTGGCTTTCAGTGACAACCTAGTCTCACTTCCACTCCGGAGTACTACTGGACAACTTTTATTCCTCTGCTATTTGAAAGAAATAGTCCTTAAAATATGAGGAGAGTCATGTCCTTCTGAAGTCTACTCTTTTCCAGGCCAAATGCTTTTTTTAGATGGGCACAATACCTTTATTCCTTTATTATATATATATATATATATATATATATATATATATATATATATATATATAGTGCTGAGGATCGAGCCCAGGGATTCACACATGCTAGGTGAGTGCTCTACTGCTGAGCCACAACCCCAGCCCCTCAGCTGCTGTTCTTTATACCATGTGTTACCAACCCTTCAGCCCATCCTGATCCCCCAGTCTTAACCTACATTTGTAAATGTCCCTCTTTAAATAAGACATTTGGAATAAACATTAGTGCTCTGGGACTCTCAGATGATGAATCCACTTTCTTTTAAGATTTCCATATCAAAACTTTTATGTCTACAATTGTCATGTCATTAACCAGTTTTCCACTGTTAAATTAAATTAAATTCAGAGTAGCAGTTTCTCTTGTTTCTTTCCACTATCTTATATAAGAACAAGGCACATTAATAATTTATCAATGGAGAATGGAACTTTAGAACAGGTGACCAAGTTTGTTAAGCTTCAAATTCATTATCTGTAAAAAGTACACAATAAAGTACCTACCTCATAAGATCTGAGGGGTAAAAAGATAACAAAGTGCTTAGCATAACATCTGACATCCAGTATGAACTTGATAAAAGTGCCTTGTTAACATTTCATATTCTCTCCTATTAGCTTCCTCAGACTCTTCATTACGCACCAATCCTCAGGACAAAGTCTTTCCTCGTGGTGATAATGTCACCCACAATAACAGAAATATGAGGAGTTGTTTCTTGGGCTTTTTTTTTTTTTATTAAACCCAGGGGTGCTTTACCTCTGAGCCACATCCCCAGCTCTTTTTATTTAAAAAAAAAATTATATATATAGTTGTAGGTGGACACAATATCTTTATTTTATTTTTATGTGGTGCTGAGGATCGAACCCAGTGCCTCACTTGTGCTAAGTGATTACTCTGCCACTGAGCCACAACCCCAGTCCCCCCCCCCCTTTTTTTTTTTTTTTTGAGACAGGGTCACACTAAGTTGCTTAGGGCCTCGCTAAATTGCTGAGGCTGGCCTCTAACCTGTGATCCTCCTGCCTCAGCCTCCTGAGTTGCTGGGATTACAGGTTGCACCACCTCACCTGCTTTGCCTCCATTACTTCTTTGAGACAGGGATCCTACTGTACCTCTGGGCTTTGGCCATAAATCCCATCAGCATTTCTATAGATAACTTTTTTCAGGGGGTGAGGTACTATGGATTGAACTCAGGAGTGCTTAACCACTAAGCCACAACCTCAGCCCTTTTTCATTGTGAGACAGGGTCTCAACTTTGAACTTGTGATCCTCCTGCCTCTAGGATTACAGGCCTATACTTTTTGAAACAGTGTTTACTTCTAAGTGTTAAAATTTAAAGGTGTAAAAGCAAGGCACTGACAGGACACTTGGCTTTTTGGTCAGAACTTATGCACTAGCAGGTGGAGACTGGGGCCTCTGCATACTTCTGAGTCTTGTTAGTGACCATAGCCCTTTGTTTTTGAGGATGGACCCTCTCCTTTACCTGAAGCCCACTCCTGTTGTATGCCATAGCAGTGCCTGGAGAAGCAGCCCATTTCCCAGAACCCCTTCTATAGCGCACAGATGCCTGGCATAATCAAGTGGGGACACAACACTTGGTTTCAGTTCACAGCTTGTACCTCAAGTGCAGTCATTATAACAATTAAAGTAAGACTTAATAATACATGTCCACATCATTTATCTAAAAACCCTTGGAGACCAGAGATGTCCTAAAATTTAGGAAGGTAATAGGATCTGTCTGCCCCATGTTACATGCACCATCCAGCAATTCTGGGGCATCCCCTGGAATCAAATGCATTCACCTGCGATGAGATACAGAGAGACCCTTACCACACAGAGTCAAGGCTGGAGCAGCTGTCCCTCAGTTCAGGTCATACTTTGTCATCCAATTTATGTGCTAAGGTTTCATAAAATTATGGGGGGAAATTTCAATTTTTATTTTTTGCTGGCTTCTTATTTTATTGCTTTGTCCTGGCTGATTTTATCCATCCTGCCTCAGACTCAATTCCTTCCTTTAAGCAGTAAGCTAGAAGACACAATAAAGAAACATTCCCAGCCTCCTGCCTGGAGCCAAAAGGCTCCTTGCTGGAAGAGGCTGGAAATCACTGGTTCCGTCCAACTCCCGTTTGCTAGGTATCACACATTACTGCAATGTGAGCATCCCTGCAAGTGTGGACCTACAAAAGGGGACTTCACGATCACTGGATCAGATGAAGCAGGCAGAGCTTAGAAATTTCTAAGTTCTATGGTAAAAGTAAAATGCAAATTACATGTCCAGGGGCTTCATCCCAAAGTCACCTGCTTTAGCATCTGAACAATTTAAACAGGTAACAGACACAAGCAAACAAAATGAAAAAATGTGTGTACACACACACTCACACACACACACGTATTTTGCTGGCTGGTTTGTTTAGAGCTCTATGACATCTTACCCCCAAACTTTAGAAGCAAAGATTTGAGGGAACATTAGTTTACTTCTAAGACAAAGTTTGCCTCTTTTACCGAATATCAGCATTGTAGAGTTTTGCTAAACTGGATTATAAGATGCAAATTTCATCAGTCAGGTTTAAAAACATAAGCTGTATGGAACAAAATAAATATAAAAGTTGTGTTACCCAATAGGAAAGTCCAGCAAATTTAATTAAAGAAAGATTAAGCCTTTCTTTTTAATGGGTGGACATATTAGCTAGGCATGGCCAAACTCTCCTGCGGGGCAGTAATCAGCAGCTGGTTAGGAATGTGCATGGTACTAATTTCAAAACAAACAAAGGGAAACAGGGAGAAGCGGGGGCCACCTGCCTGATAGTAAGCAGAAATACATGCCCCCTGTTCACATGGATGCTGGAAAAATGACCAAAGAAACAGGAATGTTGTTGACCTCTGTGGATGGAGAACTATCCTAGTTTGCTAAGAAAAGCTCACGGTCCTTCAGGCTTTTGATCTAATACACTCTGTAGAAGATGAATGTGTTCTAGCCTCAGCTTTTGAGACCCTGCAAACTCCATACTCCAGGAGGACAGAGGAAGGTACAAAAGACGCCGTCCCCTTGCTGACCCAAGAATCCCAGGCCAGCAGTGCAGGTGGGATGGGGCAGGTGACATTAAGGATGCCTGTCATTCTCCCTTTCTGTGTTCCTGAATCCTTTCCCAGCTTTCCTAACTCTTTCTGTACCTACAGTGGCTTATGCTTTCCTGAATGGCTCACTGTTGAGTCAGAGAACCTTAGTCTCAGGGCTCCAAGGAAAATGAGAAGCAGATTTGTCCAAATAGAGGGAGCAGACCAGGCCAGCCAGCTTGCGCAGGGTCGGGGAGGCAAATCAGGAGAATGAAAAGGAAACATGCAGAATTACCTGGAGAACCTGCTGCTAACAACTCTGTTCTGCTGACAACAAAGGTACGAGACAGGGACAAAGGAACTGAAAAAATGGAGAAAAACAGGGTGAGACCATATTGAAAGGCAAGAAGGGAGATCTCTGTAATCAAGGGACAGGAGCGGACACCTGTTCTACTGATAGGAGCATTCAATCACAGAAATGCAAAAGCCATGTAATATGACAAACAAAGCCCACACTGCTTTCCAGGAAGAGGTACCGGGGAGGCTTCAGTCAGGAGAAATCCTATTCACATGCTCCCTGCCTAGCCTAGAAATCTCTTAAGCCAATAATACCGCATCGAGGTTCGCAGCCCCCAAACATGCTACTGCTAAGGACCTCATCACAAATAGCCACCCAAAAAGGGAGCCCAACTGATCAACCAAGAGGATGGCCAAGCCGCACCCAATACTTATTCAGCGCACAGCCCACAGTGCTCGTTTCTGTGGCAAGTAATTAATTATTCAATTCATTCACATTCTCGGTGAGTCTTTTTTGACCTGATGCTTTGCACTGCTTTGGAATAATTTCAAATTTCAAAATAGAGGAAACTGAATAAAGCATTTCAAGCCCAGATTTCCTGAGCATGGCTGATCAAGGTCATGCTCATTGCCACTTACTCGGAGGGGGAACTGCGGTCCCATCGACACACAATGTTGGGCACATCTTGAAAACCAAGGATTGTAGGTTTTTTCCAGACAGCTAACTTTAATAAATAGAAACAGGCATCTCTTTATCTTGACGTGCCTGCACTAAATGCATCTCTCAATGAATATACAAGATTCCAGACAGCTAGATGTACAGTCGAGTACAACACTAGGCTTCGGAATAAGTGAAATAGTGTTAATAAACTTCCCTTCTTTATTGATAGCTTCAAACTAGGCGAGGGAGGATATTGCCACCCCGGGGCCTTGCTAGTGAACGGGTATTCTTCAATTCCTCTTCTGAATGAGATTTGTCCCTAAAATGTGGTTCAATATGCACTGGGCTAATATTTAGGTTTAGAGAACAAGCAATCAATGAAAGAGCACAGGTGGGGCTTCTTTCTTTTCAAAGTCACCATACAGATCTGGTTCTGCTAACCTGAGGCTAATCTGAGGCTGGCTGCCAAAAGTAGTCACAATGACAACATCTTTATATTATAAGACATTTCTGCTCATGTTGTAAAGGTCACAGCACACTTGTGGAACCACCACTGCCTTCTATCCTAATAATCACAGGAGGAAATATTATCATATTCTTCAACAATGAGGAAGCCAAGGGCCTGTCCCAATGTCATATAGCCTACAATGATGGAACTGTGGCTGTACCCAGGTCTCCTCATGTCTGGTAAAAGCCTCTCTCACACAAGCTAACAGTGAAAACAGAAGATCACCTTCAAGTTTACCACAGACACACCTACTAACTAGGGTCAGAAAGGCCTGTGTTCATACTGGGTGTCCGTCAGCAGTTGGTCAGTGCTTGTGGCCCCCCTAGACCTGCATGGGACAGTGAGGAGATGCATCTGGGCCAAAGGAAGTTTAGAACTTTGAGAGACATGCGACAGTGCCCTGGCTTTCTACAGAGCCCTGTAACATCCTTGGGCCCCTCAGACTGCCGGCTGGCACAGTAGATAGAGACAAACATCACAAAAACAGACTTGTCTGGAGATGTCCTCTCCCTTTTTTAAGAGTGTTTTTCAAAAGTGACAGTCATCTTTTTAGGTTGGGTTATTTTTAGGTTGGAGGTCTGTTTCCCAAGACAGTCTATCATTTGGCATTTTGGCCACAAGGTGGCACTCCGGCACCTGTCTACCTGCTGACCTGCTCCAGCCAGAGCAAGGCTGCAAGTGAATGCCCTCCATGGCAAATGCAGAGGTGCACTTAAGACCCATCCGAGGTGAGCAAGCACACCAGGTATGTCCGTGTTCATGCCCTTCTTGGACTGGGGCAGCTTTACAGCATCTTGGAATCTTTTGCACGGAGCTCTTGGTTAATCTACCATGGCATACCCACCCCTTAGCTGGCCAACTCAAAAGGCCTGCTGTCTAGATGAGGAGAGGTGGCCGTAGGCTGCAGATATCAACAAACTTGTTCATTCTCAGAAAGATGCAAATAAGAACTTCCAGAGTAGCTAACATTTAGAAGTCTCCAATGTTAGGTGGAGAGTGACTGGAACCCTCACAGAACAGGCAGGGGTGTGACTGGTACAACCCTCTGGGAACTATTGGGCAGTGTCCACCTGAGCTGAAGAAGCACGCAGGCCATGACAAGCAGTTCCACTTCAACACACACACGTTTACCAAAGACACGGCCAGGAAGGTTCCGCACACAGTTCAAGTAGCCCCAAACAGGAAAGGACACTACCAGTGTCCATCAGCTGTAGATTCTCACAATGGAATACTACAATGCAGCAAGAAGAAACATGTAACAAGCACACACAAGACCACAGACCAGGGTGACAAGCACGACACGGAGGGGGAGAAGCAGAGCTCCACAGAGTACATTTGCATAATTCCATTTATACAAAGCTCAAGATGGTAGTTGCTTTGGGGGGACAGTGACTCAGGAAGCCTGAGGGGGCTTCTGTGAGGTGGGTGACGCTCTGTCTCGACCTCAATGATGGACTACACAGGTGTGTTCAGTGTGAGAAACTCACAAAAGTGTATACTATGATTAACATCAATAAAAAGTTCAAAAAGTAAGTAAATAAAGTCAATCGGCAGGTATGGAGAGAAAGCTGCTGTAGAAGGGCAGGACTGCCTAAAGCAAGGCCCCGCCTAGGAAGCAAGATCCAAACTCACCTGGAGAGGCTGTAAGGGCCATGACGCCATAGTACGAGAAAGCACTTGCTTCAAACTTCATCCCCTCCTTCCCAGCTTCCACTTCCACTTTCCCCTGTGGAAAGAAAAGGGGTGGTTGAGTCTGGCCGTGTGAGTCTGTATGCACAGTTGACACAAAATTTGGTCCTTCCTCAGGCTTTTGTCTAAATTCCTTTCCCAATGATCCCAAGGAAGCTTTAGATAATTTTTCTCATGTTGAAGAGGGGGTTAATTCATCTTTAATAGGAAAACCAGATTTGGATGGATATGTGCAGGTAGTAATAAAGTGTGACAGTTATTATCTGCGAGTCCACTTAATATTCTCCAGCATCCTTATTTCTTGGGCTCTTTGAGAGCCCTCCAGTAACAAAAAGATGGTGCTATTGCTCCATCAGTGAGAAAAACACTGAGCTGGTGCTCAGTGGTGGCTGCCCAAGCTGTCCTGTAGGACCGAGAGTTGGGGTAGAATCCAGCTCAAGGGCCAGTATGGTTTGTGGCCATGGATCAAAGTCCTGGACAGAACCACTCCGATCTCATAAACCCTATGTCCTGAGTAACTGAGCAGAGACCCAACAGGCCAGCTCACTGGGGGCACATGGACCTTCTCCTCATCATCTTGGAAAAGTGCCTAGAGTCTCCTTCCATTGGAACAGAACTCCCTTTGCCTCCCCTAACCTTTCCCCTGGTTTCTCTTTCTCCAACTTGTCTACAACCTTTCTCTCCATCTTTACCACTTCTGTGGGGAAGACTGCACCTTATCCATCCCCCAAAGCCCAGAAGCCACTATAATCCTTTCAGGGGAGGTGCTCCACATGAGTTTCCTGGCCTATGCAATGTTCTCAATGAGTCTCACTCCTAGATGTCCCAGCCAATGTGTCTTGCTCACATTACCTATGACTGCCTCTCCAGGGAGCAGGCATCTCGACAGTACGTTCTTTACAAGGGGTTAACAAATGTTAAGCAACCATTTGTCGAAAAGCAACTGTGCTAACACCTCATGATGTTTTGTTAATCCAGTTAATGCTCGTAACTCTATGAAACAGACACAATTATCCCTCTCTCTCATAAATCAGGAGAAAGGGGCTCATATTTAGTGGTCAACTAACATGCTACACATGCCATCAACTATTATGAACCCCATTATTCTGATCACACTGTATTAAATTATCCTACATTAAATTCTCAATTATAGAAGTTCTTTTTTAGATTCCTTCTTCAGGAGGAAGACTAACTGTGCCCCTCTCTCAGGTTTTTCTTCACTCTATGGAAATACTTGTTTTTACTAGTCCTAGACAATTCTCTTGCTGTAAAAAAGGAACTTAAAATTAAAAAATTACACACACCTTTTTTTCCCCAGTGCTGGTGATTAAACCCTGGGCCCTATGACCCCAACACCTCAACCCACAATTTTAAATCAACCTGCAAACAAGTGGATGCTGAAAACCCTTGCCATGCAGGTAGGGCCCCACAGGGGGCGCCATGGAGCCCATGGGAAGGCAGCCTTGGCCCTCTAAACAGCTTATAGAGGACAGCACAGGAAGACCAATGATGCGAGCCAATAAACAAAAGCACTATGGGAAAAGGACAAGAAGAATATAAGAGAGTTCAGAGGAAAAACACTTTCTATTCTCGATAAAGACACATTTTATACACAGGAAAGAAAAATCTAAGGATGAGCAGGATCTGGTTGAGCCGAGAGAAGGGAATGGCATGAAGGAAGGTTGGAGGCAGGTGACACAGACGCCAGGCGGGAGGCTGTGCGAGGGAGGAGGGGAGAGGAGGCTGGAGAGCAGCTTGGTGAGCAGCTCAGACCACAGGGCTCCAGGAATAACGACTAGGGCAGGTGGGTTCTAGGGCAGGTGGGTTCCTGGGCAGAGGAACATGGTTTCAGGAAGGTCTAGACAGGCTAGGATGGTGGCCCTTGAGCTGGAAAGAGATTGTGATGAGAGAAATTATGGGTCAAGAACAAACAGAACTTTGTGAAACTGCCAGGGAGAGGACAGTTGGGAGGGAGTGAGAGGGAGTCATCAGAACAGAGGCCGAGCCACGCGAGAAGGCCTCTGGAGAGCTGCTCTAGCGGCGAGGCTGGGAGGAGAGGAAGACTCCAGTTCAGAACGAGGCCTTCTGAAGAGGCTCCAAAGACACAGATGGAAGAAGCTCCGGGGAGATCAGAACTGTGGGTAGAGACCCAGGAGTGGAGGAGAGCAGGCAAACGGGCAGAGAAAAGGACCAGCCCCAGACCCTGACCCAGAGGACCAGAAACCAAAGTGGGACTGGAGAAGCCCGACGAGTGTCTCATCACAGTGTGGCTGGGGGTTCGTGATAAAGTTGGGTCAGCAGCATGAATGAGCACAGGGAGGCCAAGGAGAGCAGTGGAGCTGATGAGGAAGTCGCTGGTGGCCCTCAAGGTTATTTCCATTGCACAGAGAAGAGAGGAATCAGCAGGCTGAAGGTGGAACTGGCAGCAGGGTGGAGTGGACCAAAGGAAGGGTGCTCAGGACCCAGGGGCATGTACGATCAGTGTGGAGAAGAGGGGCTGATGGGGAGCAAAAGCTGGCTGGCAGGAAGAATGGGATGCAGGGCACAGTGACTGCTGCCAGAGCAGGCAGGGTCCCCCAGAGAGGAGGGAAGACAAGGCAGGAACAGAGATGGCATTCAGAGATGACAAGCAATAAAACAGAAGTTCCTGGTGCCCTGTCAGTCCAGACCACTTATCCATCTCTTCCTGGACTAACCCAGGATTTTGCATCAGAGTTAATATGTACATAGATGCTCTCTGGAAACCCGTCTTTGTAGTCTGGAGTCTCAAGAGTGGCTGTAGGACCATGTCTACCTGAACTTCTGCACAGAGAATCAAATAAAACAGGGCCTCACAGTCTGCAGTGGGTCTGGTGGTTTGTTTTTACAAGCACCAGGCCATGTGTGTTCTGAATCTCTGCAAGTGGGTGTCAGTTCACATTTTTTTGTGTGTGACAAACTATCAGAACCAGCAAGGCAACAGTCACAATCAGAACAGGAATGAGGAATAGCAGTGGGCCTACCTCCTAGAAAGGAACCTTACCTGGGGCAGAACTCCCAGTACTGGGGCCGGAAGTTCCTCCTACTTGACCCAGGGCGAAGATGCCCAAGTCCAACCTCCAGCTCCCACTCCGAAGCACCAAATTAACTAGTATGGGGTGCAACTTTGGCAATAGGATTTTTAAAAGTCCTCTAGGTGATTTTAGCAAGTAGCAAAGTTTGGGAGTCCCCGATTGCAGACTGCAGGTGAACAATGGCCCCAGCTCCAGAAATTATATTCCCTGACCTCTCAAGAGACTTGCAAAAAGGCACAGGGGCTGTGGGTCTGCTAATTAAACAAGGTCAGCTGAAGATCAGAGCACAAGGGCTGGGGTTGTGGCTCAGCGGTAGAGTGCCTGTCTCACATGCGTGAGGCACTGGGTTTGATCCTCAGCACCACATAAATAAATAAAATAAAGGTATTTGCCCATCTGCAACTAAAAAAAAGTCTTTAAAAAAAATCAGAGCACAAAATCATAGTCATCTCAGAGGATGTCAAATGTCATCCTATGTCTATCAAGACAGGGCCCGAGGCAGGGGAGGATCAGCCATCTTCTAGAAGCTGCTGAGTCCAGATCATCATGCTATAGGAAGAGGGGCACAGTTGCATAGGTTGGTGGCTCCTAAACATTTGGGTTCCAAGAATTAGTAAAACACTCCTCTACCCCCAATGGGTGACCCTTATAGGGTTGCTATTTCATTATCTTCTGTTACCATCATTTCATAAAAGATCAGATATTTTAACCCCACAGATTTAGAAAACATAATTTCAGAATAATAGGACTTCAAACCGAATACATCCAACTTTTTGAAAAGTTCATTGTAACCATCTTTTTCTCATTTTGGTGAAAACTGCTATAGTATCAGCACATAGGAACAACCACACTACATTAATTTTATTCCACTTATAGAATCACAATAGATGAAAGGACCCCTGCAGTCTCTCAGCTCTAGCTGTCTATGACCCTGCAACTGCACGAGCTTTAACAACTGCCAGCCCGGTGCTCTCTCCATAGGGTCGAGCTCTTCTGACAGGCAAGTTTTAGGAACATCCTGGAAACACATTTTTTATTCATTAGTGTGTGTCAGTGGCTCCAAAAAGAGATCTTTTTCAAATAACCCCACCATAGGCAGACTAGGGCCATCCCCCTGATGAAATGGCTTGTCCAGCTCAAAATCAATTAGGTGTCTTCTCAGATAACTTCTTCCACACACAAGGAGCAGCATATTGATTTTACTTTTGAAATATTCATAAATTGACTATCACATTACCAAAAAAAAAAAAAAAAAATCAGGACAGGACATAATGAATGCTAGGCATTCCCAGAGGGAACTAGGGCTTTCTGTTTATAAACTGACAAACTAGAAAATCTCACAATGCCAAGCAGAGCTGGCTTCCCAAGTAAAAATCCTAGCACAGAATCCTATCTTCCTTTGGATAAAGGTCTTGGACAACCTCTTCTCAAACTTTCTAAGCACCCACATGTCCTACAGCATCTGCTCCTGTCACTGGCCTTAGAGTGTGGTCCTACGCTATCCTAGCAGGTGCAGCCCAAGTGCCGTGGAGCAGAGACATGAGTGGTCAGTTGGCCAGGCTGTTGCAGACGACTTTCTCAGGTACCCCAGGACCCCTGCTCACCCTCAAGTGCAGATTTTTAGAATTTTGTCTCACTTTTGTCTTTCAGATCACTATCATAGAGCATCCCGTGGGGCTTGCCAGGGGCACAAACGTGAAGTGGTCACCAGCAGTTCCAACAAGAGGGGAAGTACCACCCAAAGGTGCCTGTGGCTTTCCATCTGGAACTGCAGATGTAGGCTTAGTGTTCCAAGTTTGCTTCATAAGATTTACTTTTTAAATTTTGGAAGTTAACGTGGTGGCACCTGCCTATCATCTCAGCTACCTGGGAGGATGAAGTAAGAGGAGTACAATGTTCAAGGCAAGAAGATCCTGAGTTTGTGACTAGCCCTGGCAACTTAGCAAGACCCCATCTCAAAATATTTAAAAGGGGTTAGCGATAAAGTTCAACGATAGAGTGCCTTGGGTTCCATCCCAATCCCCATAACTGGAAAAAAATATATATATATATACACACATGTATATGTTATTTATGCATGTACATATTCTGCTAGTCAAAAATTCAATTTATATATATTTTCAGTCATCTAGTTGACCATCTTCTAACAAAGTGCTTATAAATACACTGGCACCAAGTTGTACAAATTTTTTAAAAATAGTGTTAATGCTGGGTGTCCCAGTTATATTTTTCTTTAAAATAGGTGTATTATCTGTACTTGGCTCAAGATTACAGATCCATTCCTACACACCCTGCCCTTCAAAAATAACACCCTGGCATTCAAAAATGCCAATACTGAAGGTTTAAATTCTCCTCCCAATAACAAGTGAAACCACATAGTTTTGTCAAGAACCATATGAATTCCAAGATGCCACCTGCCATCTCCACAAAAAAACAATAGTTCATTTTAAGAAAAATATCTTTTGAATCCATGTCAGAAGCTCTGAAAGAGTATGGATAGGCAGGCGATAAAAGAAAAAAATATATTAATCTGAAGCATGAAATAAACAAGAAAAAGTAACTTCAGGAAAAAATATATATATAGTCAATTGGCAAAGAAAATGTTTTCCCATCATCTCTTTTTAAAGTTTGTTTTATTTTTATTTATTTATTTATTTTTAGTTGTAGATGGACACAATACCTTTATTTTATTTATTCATTTATTTTTTACTCGTAGTTGGACACAATACCTTTATTTATTTATTTTTCTGTGGTGCTGAGGATCAAACCCAGGGCCTCACACATGCTAAGCAAGGGCTTTGCCACTGAGCCACAACCCCAGCCCCATCATCTCTTATGTTTACAAAAATAATAATTTGGTCATGTGCTGTGGAAAAGCAATCATACTATCTTTCATTTGATTATACAGACATTTTACTCCTCAAACGACCACTGAGTCCTTCATTATAAAACACCAACTGCGTAAGTTATCCAGTGATCTATTATATTTTGTCCATTTTTATTAAGAAAACAATTTACAGCAGTTATGGTTACTATGCCCATGCAATTCTTTTTACTTGACATATTTCGGGGGGTACCAGAGATTGAACCCAGGGGCACCCGGCTACTGAGCCACATCCCCACCCCTATTTTATATTTTATTTAGAGACAGGTTCTCACTGAGTTGCTTAGCGCCTCACCATTGCTGAGGCTGGCTTTGAACTCGTGATCCTCCTGTCTCAGCCTCCCAAGCCACTGGGATTACAGGCCTATGCCACTGCGCCTGGCACTTGACATACTTTTGCATGTGCTTTCTGCTTTTATGCTACCTAGTGGTGCCTCATTATGATAACTTAGAGTTTGATTAGTTATTGAGCATGTGAACTATTTCTATTTTATAATTAATATATTTGTATATCTATATATTTGCATAGATATAGCTTTGTAAAACAATGGTTTATTTAGATGTGAGACTGCTAACTTAAGAACCTGAGAGGTTGATAGCACTTTTTCTGTATACTATTTAGAGTCTGGTTTTTTTAAAAAGATTTTTTTTTTTTTATAGGTAGACACAATGTCTTTATTTTACTTTACATGGTGCTGAGGATCAAACCCAATGCCTCACAGGCGTGCTAGGCACGTGCTCTACCTCTGAGCCACAACCCCAGCTCAAGATTTTTGCTTTCTAAAATCAATAGTGGATGCTTAATTTAGTTGCCTTTCTGATATTTATTGATACAAGCATAAAAATTTTTTACTACTTTAATTAATGTGGCGTATTTTGATTTTGTTGTTTTTATATTAAACTAACCTTTCATTCTAAAATAAACTCAATTCAGTCACCATCACAATGAGTAACTCTTTGGGTATATTGTTACTATCTATGATCTTTTTATTCAAAAATTCTACATCAATGTTAAAAAGTGACACTGAACCATAATCTTATGTTTTAGAATTAAGCCCATATTATAAAGAACGCATTTGACTATCATATCATCTTGTTCTATGATACAGAAACATTGAGTTCTTCAAAGTTTGATGTTTTTTTCCCTATCAAATCCTTTATTCCAGCTGCTTTTTTCAGAAACGAGAACTTTTTTCATCTTTAATCACACTAATTATGAAAGACAATATTGATTTTGTTAATTTTCTCTTTTGGTAGCACTGAACCCAGAGCCCCATTGACACCAGGCGAGTGCTCTACCACTAAGCTGCATCTTCAGCTCCAGTTTTGGTAATCTTTTTTTTGGTGCTGGCGATCAATCAAGCATGCGAGGCAAGCACCAATGTATATCCCCAGCCCTGCAGTTTTGGTTATCTTTTAAAAGAACCAAATCTTGGGTGGTGCACACCTGCAATCCCAACAACTTGGAAGGCTAAGCAGAAGGATCACAAGTTCATGACCAGCCTTAGCAACTTAGCAAGACCTTGTCTCAAAATAAAAAATATAGCTCAGTTGGTAGAGTGATTCCCTTGAATGCACAAGGCCTTGGGTTCAATTCCCAGCGCCACAAAAATAAATAGATAGATAGATAGATAGGACTAGAGATATAGCTCAGTCGTAAAGAACCCATGGGTTCAATTCCCAGTCCCTTTATTATTAATACTACTAATAAAATGGGCTGGGGTTGTGGATCAGTGATAGAGCGCATGCCTAGCATGTGTGAGGTTATATAAATAAATAAAACAAAGGTCCATCAACAACTAAAAACATTTAAAAAAATAGGAAAACCAAATGTTGATTTTATTTATCAGTTATAAGGTTTTATTTTTTAGTTTTTTTTTTTTTTTGGGGGGGGGGCTTAAGTTTTGAGAGGAAGGAGAGTATCTAATTGTCTTTAAAGCATGATAATGCCCTGAGGGCTTTCCTCAAGGAGAAAATTGGAATGTTTCTTTTTTTTTTTTTAACTAATTTATTTATTTTTATTTGTTCTACTTAGTCGTACATGACAGCAGAATGCATTTCGATTAATCTTACACAAATGGAGCACAACATTTCAATTCTCTGGTTGTACACGACATAGAGACACCATTTGTGCAATCATCCATGTACCTACAGTAATAATGTCCTTCTCATTCTACCATCTTTCCTACCCTCATGACCCCCCCACTTTTATTTTTTAGTTTATTTTTATGATATTTTATTATTTAATTTGTTCTTTTAGTTTATTTTTTGCAACATAATTGTAGTTTTTTATTTAAGTACTTAAAATTTCTTAAAACTGAATAAATGGCATTACATTACTTAATAGTCTTTTATGGTATACTATGTATTTTAAGATATTCTATATATTTTCTCCCTAATTCAGTTGCCATTAATTCTAATATTTAATAATTATCTTTTTAAATAGGTAGCACATGCCCACAGTAAACAGCTCAACCTCCACAGTGAGAAACACCCCCTTCAACTCTACTCCCCACTCCAGGCCTTATCCCAAAAGGAGACAATTACAACCAGCACCTTTCAAGAAATTTCATATATTTATGTTTGTGTGAAAGAAAAGTCTAGGGTTTTTTTCATTCACACAAACAAGAACAAGTTATACACACCCACGGTGCCTCAAATATAAACCTACATAAGAAAGTTTATCACAATTTTAACACGGATAACTACTTTTTGATTATGCTTTTATTCCTAATTTCATTATGCTCCATGAAAGAAGTTTTATGAAATTCCTATGTTTTTGTATTTATTAGAGTGTACACTGTGACACAGTAAATGATCAATTTTTATGAAAGAGTGCACAAATATTTTTACAATATATTTCTCTGGCTTTTTCGTTTTATTTTCTTCAAATCTATTCTTTTACTAGTTATGCGATTTAAAACTACTATATAACTTTTCTTGGTATGCTTGTTCTTTTATGATGGTGGAAAAACAACTTTACTGAGATGCCTCAAAAAAGTAGGGATGGAACCACCATAAGACTCGGCTTGGTATTTTCCCCAAAGATCTAAAATTGGGATACTACAGCGATAACAGCCACCGTATCAACGTTTATAGTACAACGATTCACAGTAGCTAAATTATGGAATCAATCCAGGTGCCTGTCACTGGAGGACTGGATTAAGAAATCATCCCAGGGGCTGGGGTTGTGGCTCAGGAGTAGAGCGCTCACCTCGCACGTGCAAGACCGTGGGTTCGAGCTTCAGCACCACATAAAAATAAATAAGTGAAATAAAGGTATTGTGTGTCCAACTACAACTAAAAAATAAACATTAAAAAGAAATCATCCTATCTCTCTACCTATCTATCTATCTATACATACACAGAGTTCTACTCAGCTATAAAAATAATGAAATTGTGGCATTTGCCGGTACACAGATAGAAATGGAGAACATCATGCTAAGTGAAATAAGCCAAACTCAGAAAATCAAAAATCAAATGTTTTCTCTCATATGCAGAAGCTAGAGTAAAATAAAGAAGGAGGAAAGGATAGGATAACAAAGAACCAATCAAATATAAATTAATAGGCAAGTGAAAGAAAGGTCTAGTAGAGAAGGAGAAGTGGGGGAGGACAGGGAGGGAAAAGGGGAGCTCATGAGCTGAAATCAATTTCCATGCATGTGTGAGTCTGTTGGGATGGACCCAACGACTACATATAACTATAAAGCTCTAATATAAAAAAATCTCCACCAAAGTTGTGTTCCTCGCCATTTCTACATTTACATATAGGTTTTGTTAGGTTATTTAAGGCATATATTGACAATTTAGCTTGAAAATCTACATTTCTGTTTAAAACTTGAAGTTTTAGCCTTTTTATATATGCGTGGTAGGAGTACTTTGTATTACGTAATTTACAATATATTCTTTTAATTAAGTTTATTCAAACCATTTTCTTTGACTAAATTACACTTTATTTCATCTAGGGCTTAAAGTAAAAAATGATGATTCTATGTACAATTAGAGTCACAATGTCAATTACTTAAGACATTTTTCTTGAGTCAAAAGGGATACTCTGTTATTTTCTGAGTACCCCAGGTAACTGGTCAGTCTGCTAAACTCTACAGATTAAATACCTTCACGGGCCTGTTCATCAAGTAATCAAAGTATTTATAACACCCCATGACACTGTCAGTTCAACAAACCTATCAACTTACATAAATATTTAACAGGAGGAGATATTCAAATACTAGTACTTATACATAAACACCTTATCAAAAAATACATTTAAAAGACTTGCTTATAAATAGACAAGGATTATAAAGTTCCTTTCCTATAACATTTTAAGACCCATGGACTTCTTTTATAGCAACAGAGCATTATCCAATCACAACTAAATAAAAGCTAACTACACAAAAATAGACAACAGAAAGCCACATTATTTGTTACTACTGAAATTCACAGTATCAATCCTCAAAATTCTTTTAAACAACAACATTTAACTATAACTCAGTTCTCTAGGCTTAGGGAATAGGTGAAATAAATGAAATATCCCCGCTCCCATGCCCTCAGCTTTGAGCTTACAATATACAGAATAAAAGAAGAGCGAATGAAAGAGGCTCAAGTTAGTAGATACTGAACTCATGAACCTGGAGACGGAAGCTGCTAAGAGTGGCATGCAATCAGCAATCCAGAGTGTCTTTCTACTCTTTCCTCCTGGTCCCAGACACCATGATCCTGCCCAGATGAGGGATATCTGAACACAACACCTGGCAGAGTTTCTGACACCTACACATCTGAGAAGAGTTGTTTTCAAGTAAAAATGACCTTTTTTTGATTCAGAAAGCTGGGGCCTTGCAGGACTCGTATAAATTTTAGGTCCTACCAAGTACTAATTATATTCTTATAATCATGCTTCCACTTCATATCTAAGGAATAAGAAATATCAGAAAGCTTAAAGTGCTAGTATTCGTGCATTGAAAAACTCAGATTTCCTGAGAAAGTGACTCGCCAATAAAGAGGTACAAACTGGGCCGCCTTAATCCCAGCAACTCAGGAGGCTGAAGCAGGAGGATCACAAATTCAGGCCAGCCTCATCAACTAGGCGAGGCTCTGTCTCAAAATAAAAAGGACCAGGGGTCAGCTCAGTGGTAAAGTGTCCTTGGGTTCAATCCCCAGTACCAAAAGAAATTAAAAATTTAAAATACAGAGGTACAAGAAGTCATGAAACCTGGGATTTTATTCACTGTGATATCCATCTTGGTCTCCATGCCACAGGCTGTGTGCTGCGCACTGAGATGTAACAAGGCCTCCTGTCAACTCCAGCACCCAAGCCCCACGGGGGGTCAGAATGGATGGCCTTCCCCTTGGGTGGTAGATGGTATTCTAATGAGAGGAACTAGTTACCACTGCCTGGAGATGCTGTCCTCCTTCCATCAGTTCCTCTGTCAGAGTCTATAGTTAATATTAAGGATAAAAACAACTATAAATGGATTATTTTGATGGTGCTAATGGCTTGGTCACTATGTAAGGCCAAGTCCTCATGAGGGATGAAAAAAGAAGAGAGGTTCCCAAGGAAGCCGTGACAATAAGTTTCAAACACCCATTGGGATTTGGACAGGCACAGGTACTTTTCCAAACTCTTCAAAAAAATACCAACAACCACATTCACCATCCTTCATTCAGCACGGAGCCTCGGCCATCACCAAGTGCCCTTCGGTGCTGGAAACTAAAGTAACAGTGGCACTGCTTTCCAGCAGGATTATTTTACAGACATGAAAACAGATGAAATTCTCCCCTAAACAAAAAGTTAGGACACCTTGACACCCATTCACCTCCACCAGGCCTCCTCAGACTGAAAAGGCGGGTGTTCAGTGAAGCAAACAACTGTTGAATAATTCCTCTGACCTGAAGAATGAGAACGAAGTAGTCTACAGGTCTGTTGCGCTGGTAGAGGTAGTACTCTGGGGCTTTCTTGTTCTTCTCATCATACTTCAGTTCCTGGATGACATTGGGGTGCTTTAGCAGCCTTAGAAGGATCTTCTCTGACATCTGGGATGGGCTAAATGCTTCTACTTCTATAGACATAAACACAACTTGACATTACACTTCAAATGGACGGAAAAGATCATGCTAGTAATTAAGGTGTTCAGATAGCAAGAATACTTGGCATCAAAGTGATACAACATGGGTGAACAAGGCTTCCGTCTGGTGATCCACTGGGGACAGATTACCTGGGAGAAATTAGAAAATGCTCAATTCTCAGGTTTGTTCCTTTTTAATCTTTCCTTTTCACCCTGTCATTGGGTTCGGTCTCATAAAAATGCCCTATGTTTCTGACATGGAAATGAAAACCCATCAGCAGCAGGCTCCTTGAGCGCCAGGAGACCTCCAACAAGCAGGACAACCAGACTGTCCAACGACAGCGGGAGGAGGAAGCCAAGGTCGGGCAGCGCCGAGGCGTGGGTTAGTACCGGTGCAGACACGGGCTCCCCTCCACTTTCCCGCGCAACTATCCTGCGATTCCGGGGACCACGGAGGGAGAGAGTCGGAATAAAAGCAAGGCCGTGCACACATCAACATGCACTCCAACTTGCCAACAACCAAAAAAAAGTAATGTTGGTCAGCACTGACAGAGATAGGAGCTTTCTTTAAAATAACAAATGTCCAAATTACTGACTTGAGGGCGCTATTCCTGAAACTGGACTTTATGGTTTCTCAGAGGCAGAGTAGGATAACATTCAGCTTTAACGTGTGGTTCTTAAATGATGAGGACAATATTATCGGAATTAGAAGAAGAATAATAAGCAAGTTAAAGATATTGTTTTATTTTTATTTTTTTAAAATTAGACGCTATATATGAGCTATAAATTCTGTATTCACTTCTGTGACTTTTTGGTAATAAAAAATACATAGCAGAAAATTTGGAAAATAGAGAAAAAGAGAAGAAAATAAAAATTATCTATAAGCCAACTACTTCGATAACCATTCAGAGCAATTTGGTGAGTATTTCTTTCCAGTGCTTTGCCTAGGCATGTATGCCTGTGTACGCGTGTCTGTGTACCACAGAAACACAACTGTGATCTTAATGTACACATAGCTTTAGGTCCTGTTTTTTCCCTCTTTACATTAAAGTCATGGACACCTTCCCATGTCATAAATGAGACTGTGAGCACTTCCATGTATCTGAAAGCGTAGGTAGCATTCCGCCACGTGGTTGTTGTTGGCCTTCTTTTCAAAATATTTTAAGTATACTGCATGTAGTTGAAAGGTACTGGCTGCCCATCTTGGAAACAGACGTCTTCTACAAGCCTCTGGGTACTTTCACATTTTCTCACACTTCCCCTGGCCAACAGAGCTCACCCTTCACCTAGGGAGCCATGTGGGGATGTGAGAGGGTTAGTCAGTCTCTTAAGTCCATTCAACCTTGACCTCTCGGGAGCAGTCAGTGCCGGCTGGGTTGGTGGCTTTAATAATGTGAACACTTGCCTCCTGGAATGGGCCCAAGTTAACAATCTGATTTGAAGAGGCCACCAAGAAATCCATGTCAAAGTCCTTAGAATTTCTGATTTCATCAAAACCATAAAAGATAGAGATTTAAGTCTGAGAACCTATGTTTCTTCTTTGCAAATCATAGCACCTGGGTTACCACTGATGTCCAACTGTTCTTCCAAGGCAAGCTGAAGAGAGAATTACTCAACTGTCCAATCAAACGAGCTGTGTCTGGTTTGCACTGTCAGCCTACTCCGCCAGCTGGCTGGCCCATGGACTTAGCTGGAAGGAGATGGCCTGGCCTACTGAACACATGCAGTGTGGCACTGACATTCATCCTTACCTTTCAGACCAATTTTAAGTTACTGGTCCACCCCTGGTAAATGTCTCAGAGGGTTCATGCCGACACTGAACACAGGAGAGGAGAGAATTTAAAGAGAAAAAAACAAAACAAAACAAAAAAACAAAAAAAAACAAAAAACAAAACACAAAAGTGGCATTACTTATCACCCCATTTCCCAGTCTCCACCCCCAGCCCCCCACTCAGTGCTGGTGAGAAACGGCTCCAGGGCTGGCAGCGATCTCAAACTGTGATAAGCGCACTTGCCTGTTGCTAGGAAACGGTGCATGGCCAGGAGAAGCTGCGGTGATATTTTAACCTTCATCTCGCTGTCTGTCTGCTTAAAGGCAGAAAAATCTTGCTTTCTTTCACGGTGGGCCACTTTCTTTTTCGTTCTGTTATCGGCTGAGGGAGGAATGAGAAAAGAAGGAATATAAGGAAATTCAGTCTTTTAGAACAGGGATCTTTTCAGATGGAAGAGTCAAAGCACACCGGGAGGCCAGCCCCTGCAGGAGCGGCTCTAGGCTCCAAACACCACGCAGGAGCAAGGGGCAAAGTCCCACCAAGTTGGCCTGGAGCACAGCCACCACATCAGACCTCACGAAGGTCGTCAGAGAGCCCTTATGTCAGACATGACGGGGCAGACAGGCATGCATGGCCTCCCGCGACTCAATGTCACCACACTCCAGTGAAGAACTGCCACCTGGACACACACAAGGGACACTGTCTCTGCCCTTAAGAGGCTGCCTCGCCTCAGAAGAAAGAAAATAACATACAAACAAAACCCCTCAGGAAACAAGAAAGCATTCACAAAACACTATTTTAATTAATATCTTTTGACTTCACTTCTACCACATGCCATGATTTCCTCAAGGTCAAGTGAACATGAAGAAGGTGATCCAGAACAGGGCCGAGCAAGCCTCCCCTGGAAAGGGGCAGGGAGTGCAGACCTGGGGCCCCGTGGGCTATACAGCTTCTGTTACACGATCCACACTGCTGTACAGCAAATGAATGAGCACAGCTGGATGCCAACAACATTTCAATTATGGACACAGAAATTTGAATTTCATTTAATTTCCTCATCACAAAGTAATTATTCTTTACTTTTTCTTTCAACTTAAAAATGTGAAAAGCCCTTCTTAGCTTGCAGACTATACAAAAATAGGTGACAGGCAATCATGAGCTATAGCTTGCCAACCCCAATCTAGAAGGCATTTTATGCCAAATTATTTTTTAAATTTTTTTCTCTGGACAAAGTAATGATCAAGGGGGAAAAAAAAAACTGGCTTAAAGACAAGACCCTAATTTCTTGCTCCAACTCCAAGAACCATGAGTCACTGCATTGTCACTTCCTGCGCAGGGCTAGACAGACTGATTACAAGGCTTTTCGTGGGGAGAAGGCAATCGCATCTTATATGCTTTTCTTCTGTCTCAAATTCTTCTGAAAACCAGACATTATAGATCAACAATATACCTGAAATCACAAGTTCAGCCCTGAGTACCATGCTGGGTACAAGTACTGTAATGGGAAGGACCACTTCTGTAGGAAAGGAGTCCAATCCCAGATAAAAGAAGTTCAACTAACATTTCTATTAAACCAAAGTAGGTGAGATCTCATAAACACTGTAAGTTGTCTTTCTAATGACAAGAGGTTCCCTGGGAAAACACATAAGCATTCAGAGACACACTTGGTATTCATCAGCAAATTGGAAGGCAGGATGAAAAGAATGTAAACACGCAAATAACAACATTCTCTATTATGAGGCCTTGACTACCTTCCAAGTGTCAAAAGGATAAAGCAGATGTGGGAAAGTGTTTTCAAGAACTCTATACAGGTTATCAAGGATGGTGGAATGTGACGGACATCATTATCCAAAGTACATGTATGAAGACACGAGTTGGTGTTAACATACTTTACATACAACCAGAGATATGAAAAATTGTGTTCTATATGTATAACAAGAATTGTAATGCATTCTGCTGTCATTTATTTTTAAAAACCAATTTAAAAAAGAACTCTATACAGTCATTTATGTATGATGTGTCAAAATGAATTCTACTGCCATGTATAACTAAATAGAAGAAATTTAAAAAGTAATAAAATGTATGGTTAAGGCCAGGAAAAAGAAAAAAACCAAAACTCTGCACAGATGTGAAGGGAAAAATGGGTGCATTTTCAGAAGATGATGCCTCAACCCACTGGGCAGTTCATGTCCCCCTCCAAGCCACGTTTCAGAGCCAAGAGAATAAATAGAGCTAGATGTTCTCTCTACCCCATCCCAAGAGCCCCCAACCTCTTAGGCCTTAGGACCTCTTTGGCAATGACTCCTGGAAGACTGTCCCATTGCTAAGAGTGGGATGGGATGTCCTCTGTCCAGCAATTCAGTTGTACACTTGAATGAGACAGGAAGCAAGTGCAACACTTAGCCCAGGGTCAAGTCCAATGTCTGGACAAACAAGTTATGAATATTTTCCTACCCCTCCTGCTCTGATCTAAGCCCAAGGATCCTGAAACATAGAAATCTAATCAGCTATCACCCATCAATTTAACAAACCCTATTCACTTTTGAAATACATGAATTATAAGCTTAAGAAGAAACTGAAATTCATTTGAAAACAATTTGCCCAGGTGTATAAAATGAAAATTAAGAACAATGTAAAATACATTTGAAAACCAAGAGCAGAATTTCCTGTTTGGGGCAAGCAACATGCAGATTAATGGTCAAGAGAAGCTGGCTTTTCAAAGAACATTGCCACTCATCATTACAGAATTTGTCTCTTCTTCCCCCTTGATAAAGGGATGGGAATACACTGAGAGGTTGTACCCAGCCTACACACATCATGCTTAAGTATAAACAGAGGCGGACAACGTGGGAGAAGAAATGTCAGATGACTCACAAACAGCATGACAGAAAAAGCAATGGTTTTAGGAAATTACACTCAGATGATTCTACTCACTGTATAAATCTGTTTCATCTAGAATCTCAGATTTGATGATTTCTTCAATCACATCTTCTAAGGTGACAATTCCCAGAACTTCATAAAATGGATCCCCTTCTCCCTCATTGTTCACCCGCTGCACAATAGCCAGGTGAGATTTACCTTTAGAGAAGAGAAAAGAAAAAGTTGAAGGGCTGATTTTTGAGATTCCCTGAATGACATCTTATATGTGATTATTGTAAAAATGGTAGCAAATCTTTTGCAGCAAAAATGTCATACCAAATTATCAAAGTCTGTATTTCTGTACTTGAAATTGGTGTGGAAACAAATGGAAAAGCTTCCCGAATCACTGAAAACATTAAGATGGGACCGGTTTTGCACACACAGTCCTGCGACACAGTCCTCTGCTCACTCAGGGATGTGTCTTCAGCGCTGGCAGCTCCTCCTCTGGAAAATCTTACAAACTGTCACTCGAACAGAGCAGTTGTCTCTAAGTGTGGTCTGTGGACCTCCTAAAGGGTCCTCAAGACCCTTTGGAGGTTGATGAGGTCAAACTATTTTCCTAAGAATATTAAAATGTCATAGGCCTTTTCCCCTCTTTTTATACTTGAATCAATGGCACAGAGGCACCTTGCTTAGCCCAGAGCCAAGCCACGGGAGTCCCCGGCACAAGTGAAAACTACTCACCACAATATGCTTCAAGAGGACAAAGAGTTCATTTCTCTTAAGAATGTTCTAAATAAAGCAATACACATATTTACTCCATTAGATCTTGACCCTGAGTACACCTCTTTTAATATTTCTACTTGACAAAATGGGAAGAATCATAAACATTCTGCTACATTCTGAAGTATAATACCTGCTTTGAGGGACAGCATCTGTGTGACTGCTGCCAGCAGAACCGGCCACAATTTTCTTTTCTTTTTTTTTTTTTTTTTTTAGTGCTGGGGATGGAACCCAGGGCCTTGCTCATGCCAGGCAAGTGGTCTACCACTGAGCTAACCCCTCAGCCCAAGTCACTTTTTTTATCGAATGCCATTTTTACTTAAAAGAATGACTGTCAGACAAATTATGGTTATTTAGGTGTATTTGGGAGACATTTTTGCAAAAATGAATAAAATGATCATGTCACATCAAGGAAAGTCATGGGCAGTGCTTGCTGTCAGTGATTAAAAACTGAGATTTCAACAAAAAAACAGAATTTTGGGAGACTCATATCCACCACTAGGAAGCTTGGCAGCTTCTCAGTGAAGATTTTTTTTTTAAATGGGACAGGTGATGATATTAATGAATGCAACTTTTAAAATACTGAATAATGCATATGTGTGAACAGTTTGAAAAGCTGCATAACTCAGTGAACCAGTATTTTTCGTGACTATGACAATGATATTACAAAATCACACTTAGATAAATGATCTGTTCCAAGTGCAAGACAGAACAATGGGACTTTTTAAAAAAAAAGAAATAATTTTAGATTTGCAGAAAAGTTGCAAGGGTAGGAGAGAGTTCCTATGGACTTTTCACCCAGTTTCTCTACTGTTACATCTTGTATAAGCCATTAACTATTTGTCACTGTATTTTAGCCATTAACTATTTAAAAAATTTGACATTGACATGTTGCTATTAAATTAACTCCAGACTCTATTTGGATTTTACTTTTTTCCAAAAAATGTTTTTTCTCTGTTTCATTGTCCAGTCCAGAGTACTGGGTTGCATCTAGTTGTCATGGCTCCCAGTTTCATCTGGTCTATGACAGCTTCTCAATCTTCCCTTGTTTTTTATAACATTGACAATCGTGTGTGTGTGTGTGTGTGTGTGTGTGTGTGTGTGAGTGTGGAGAGGTAGGGTACTGGGGGACTGAACCCAGGGACCATTTGCCACTGAGCCACATCCCTGGACCTTTTCATTTTTGATACAGGGTCTTGCTAAATTGCTGAGACTGGCCTTGAACTTGCATCAGTCTCCTGAGTCACTGGGATTATACCTGTGCACCACCACTCCCAGCTGATATTAACAATCTTAAGAAGTTCTGGTTGGGTCTCAGGTTTGTCTGATGTTTTTCTCATGATTAGATTAGATTGTGTCACTCCATCACAGAAGGGGTTACCAGATACTCTCATGACATGGTTGATGATGTTCTCCTTCATCATTTGGTTAAAGTAGTGCTTCCCAGGTTTCCTCATGATAAAGTCACTCATTTGCTCTAATTCTATTTTTAGAAACAAGTCACTAAGTCAAATCTGTCCCTCAAGGGAGGGGTGAGGAAGAGTAATTGACCTCTACTTCCTGGAGTAGGGGGGTATCTACATATATTATTATTTGGAGAGGAGTGTATCCACACACAATCTTGTGAAAAGAATATTTCAGCCAAAGAATTTTAATGGGACAGAGTATTGAAAGTCCATTGTTTTGATTTTAGATTCTATAATGCAATTACCTTTTTTTTGAGGGGTGAGGGCAGGTACAGGGGATTGAACTCATGGGCACTCAACCACTGAGCCACATCCCCAGCCCTATTTTGTGTTTTATTTAGAGACAGGACTCACTGAGTTGCTTAATGTGTCGCCTTGCTGAGGCTGGCCTGGAACTTGCGATTCTGCACCCCGCCCAACCCCCCAGCCTCCTGAGCCTCTGGGATTGCACACAGGCTTCCCTGCTCCTGGTAACTCTTATTTTGTACATGTTTTTCCCAAAAGGTATGCATATACCTTTTAAGGAACTAGCACTTTTGGAATTTTGATGAACTCAAAGGAGAGTAGCTATAACTATCCAAAAAGGCACTTAAAACACATATATACCTGTGTGAAGTCAAATTTTCTTCATATATTTCAACTAAACACAATATTGCACAGGCTAAATGTGGAAGGTTATGAGAACCCAGCTGCCTTCG
Organism: Marmota flaviventris; assembly: GCF_047511675.1. Lineage (NCBI taxonomy): Eukaryota > Metazoa > Chordata > Mammalia > Rodentia > Sciuridae > Marmota > Marmota flaviventris. The sequence continues at coordinate 25,117,101 of NC_092501.1, forward strand.
GTTTAGCTAGATAACACATGCAAAAAAGGTAAACATGGACATGCTTCTTACTCTTTTTGTTTTGGAGAATATGATTATTTTTAATAAAAATGTTAGTTATGTCAACATTCAATAGATTCATGTCCTTTAAAATGAGTTAATGATGGGGGACGAGCTCAACAGTAGAGCACCTGCCTAGCACATGTGAGTTCCTGGGTTCCATCCTTAACCCCCATAAAAAGTTAATAAGTTAATGTTTTAAATTTCCATTTTATTTCAAGTGCCATAAATATCAAAAGATATAATCAACATGAACAAAAGTTCAAGGGTTCTTAATAATTTTTAAGAGCTTAAAAGGATTCTAAGACAACAAAGTTTAAGAATTGTTGCACCAGAGGATGACAGAGGGCAAGGGAAGAACATGAGCTCCCGAGTTTAATAAGCCTTGAGTTTGAACTCCACTCATTAGCCATCACTAGCCAGATGACCACAAGCAAACTATGGAACATTTCTTTCTTTATTTTTTTTAACTTATTTTTTAAAATATTTTTTAGTTGTTGATGGACTTTTATTTTTACTTATTTGTGTGTGGTGCTGAGAATCGAACCCAGTGCCTCACACATGCTAGGCAGGCGCACTACCGCTGAGCCACAACCCCAGCCCCCCCCCCCCCCCACTATGGAACATTCCTAAGCTTCTTTGAAACAGGCTCATGCTAACTGCCACGGCACAGGGCTGTTATGAAGATCAGAGATAACGTTGTTAACCAGCAAAGTTGTTCCTGGAGTCAATCATGGAGCCATCAATAAGTGGTAACTCTTATTTTTTTAAAATATATTTTTAGTTGTAGATGGACACAATATCTTTATTTATTTTTATGTGATGCTGAGTTTTGAACCAGTGTCTCCTGTATGCAAGGCAAGTGATCTACCACAGAGCTACAACCCCAGTCCTGGTAACTCTTATTTTGTACATGTTTTTCCCAATTGTAAGACACCATACACTTATTACCAGATTAGATATAGGAGGGGAAACCCACCACATTAAACAAGCAGAGTTTGTTGATGAGAAGAGGCATTTCAATTTCAGAAAAATCTTTTAAAATAAAATAGTAAAACACATTTCTCAAACACAAATTTGGTTTAATCCATCCATGGCACATAAAACATATCCTTAGCTTAAGCCAATGCAGACATGATCTGGAAACTTCACAATTACTTTTTAAATGACAGAGGGCGGTGCTTCACTAAAGCTCAATGAACCCTTCTGAGGTGAGTAAATTCATGCAGACACAACCAGTCAAACAAACTAGAATTACTCTCTAAAGGAAGGCCAGGTCTGATCATGTTCCTAACCCAGACTTAGGCACCAGCTTTGCTTATGGGTTGGTTTGTACTTTCTTTCCTCAGTGGTCTACGTTTCTGCCCTGCCTCAGACCTCTGTACAGACAAGCACAGTCTGCTGGCCTAGAAACTGGACTGTTAGGCCATCCGTGTCCGGCATCCTAGCAATTTTCATCCCTAGCTTGCTCACACTCTAAGAATGAAAATATTTTGAGCAAAGGAGACTCAGAGGGAAACTTATCAGCAACAGATATAAACCCTGCACCAGGTCAAGTCAACTCTCATCTAGTCAATTTGGTCCAGTAGGTTTCTCACATCTGCCTTCCCAGGGACCCAACATAAGCAGTTAAAAATTCTTGGTAAATGCTGTCTGTCGAAAGTTAAATTCTTTTGCTATTCCCAGCTTGTGATCATTTAAAAGGAATTTTCCAAAGCAAGGTCTAATATTAGACTCAAAATGAAGTTTCCATTCCACTGAGGCGCTATTCTCACCAAAGTAACTACCGCATAATCAGATTGTCTTGGAGCAATTCGTTTAAATGCAGATGGACATACTTGAAATACCAGCTCAATAGCACCAACAGATCTGGAAAGGTCTTACTCCAGGAGAAATCATTCATGTGAATTAGGCTTCTTAGATTGAAAAATTAGTAAGTTTTCCTCCCAGCTCACTTGTAGCCATTCACACCCTCTCCTCAAATTTGAAACTTCTTGGGCCCCCCAAACCACACACTTTCAGTTTTGGGATTCTTCTTGAGAATTTGTTTTCTGAACCTACTTCCTGGTACACACACACACACACACACACACACACCCCTCCCAGACTTTTGAAGAAGAGTGATATGCACCATGTACCTGCCTCATTTAACCATTCACTGCAATGACCTGAGTCTTCAGACCTCATCCAGGAATTAATCAGAAGAAAAATGTAAACAACGTTCCAACACAGAAAACATCCCCCGCCCCCCAGGACTGAGGCTAGAACACAAGGCTTCAGACATCTGAGGCAAGTACTCTATCACTGAGCTATAGGCCCAGTTCTTTAACAAAATCTTGTAACCCAGAAGACTGAGGCAGGGGGATCACAGGTTTGATGTTGTCTCAGCAATTTAGTGAAATATTGTCTCAAAAAATTAAAAAGGGCTAAGCACATAGATTGTATAGCACACTTGGGTTCAATCCCTAATACCAAAAAAGAAAAAGAAGAAGAAGCGATTCTTTGCTGTAATTAAAATGCTCTATGCAAAGTTGAATTGGGATTAAATTTTCACCTCCATGGACCCACAAATCAAAGTTTATTACTTGCATCTTCTTTGTGGATGGGTAAACCAGCCCAGAATGGTAGTGTGTTAACCACTTTGCACATTTGGAAATTTTGAATGACAAATACCACTTGGTACAGTGATTAGGTGACAAAAGTTCATAACAACCTAATGAAAATACAGACTGCGTCTGCTATCACACAAAGTTATGGGCGATGAAGTGAAATGGACAGCAACAGACCAACTGCAATACCACGGAAGAGAGCCAAGCGCCAGGTGAAGCAGAATGGAATTAGGAACAACGTGAGACGGCTAATACAAAAGTGGCATGCAGTATCCAGAAAGACCTCCTGATGTGAGCACAAGGCAAATAGAGCCTGCAGAGCCCTAAGGTGCACTCAGACAGAGGATCTGAAACAGAACCAACGTGTTTTTGATTCCGAGGACTGAACTCAGGACTGCACTCAACCACCAAGCCACATCCTCAGCCCTATTTTGTATTTTATTTACAGACAGGATCTCGCTGAGTTGCTTAGCGCCTCACTAAATTGCTGAGGCTGGCTTTGAACTCGTGATCCTCCTGCCTCAGCCTCCCAAGTTTCTGGGATTATAGGCATGCGCCACCGTGCCCAGCCCCAAGGTGGCTTTTTATACACACCATCACTGCCGTGTGGCACAGCTCCAGGGGGTGCTGGCAGCACAGCATGCAGAGCTGCACAGTCCCCATGGTGTGCAGCTTCATGGCCCCCTCACAACCAACGACGGAGCAGGCAAACATTTTACATGTCTTTGTTTTTAATGGATTTCCAATTTACTAATATAAAACTGTAATACTACAATAAGTAGGAATCAATAGAGGGAGTTCTATGGAACTACTGATAAAAGAAATAAATGGCCTCCAACTAAGAACTCAGGTTCCAAATAACTATCACACAAAGTTGCGGGCGATGAAGTGAAATGGGATGTAATAGCCATAGTTAAGATCTCCCAAGGAAACCCATTTGCGATTAGTAGTCAGGGAAGCTGATGCAACTAGATTCAGTCATTTATAAGTGAACAAACTGATCAGTTATAGATATGAACAATTTATAAACCATAAAACACTATGTAAGCATTGATGAACCATTGTTACACAAGCTCATTATTCATTCAATAAATATTTACTTTTGCCTACCATGTACCAGGCTCAAACCACAGGGAACCAAAGCCGTGGATCTCAAGGAACATTCTAGCAGGAAGGCAGACATCAAGGGAAACGGACAAAAACATATGTCTGATTGTGTTAAATGTGCTGCAAAGAAAAAGAAGGTAGGAGTGGGATCCCACTTAATATAGGATGTCCAAGGAAAGAGCTGCCAACAAAGGTGACATCTGAGCAGAGCTGAAGGACACGAAGAAGCCAAAGGCAACAGACATGGGGCTGGTAGAGGCTGTTTTCAGGTAAAGGCCCTGAGAGGGAGATGCCCGATGGGCTGTAGGAAAGAGACGAGGCCCGTGTGGCTAGGACAGAGCAAGCCAGGAGGAAAGGGCTGGGGAGGTGCCCTGCAGGGAGGGGAACGTGCAGACCATGAAGCACTACAGAGGCTTTGGCTTTTACGTGGAAGTGGTGAGTTGCTGGAAGGTTCTGAGCAGAAGAGGGACGTGATCTGATGTGTTGAGGGGTCACACGGGCTGCTGTGTTGAGAGAAGTCTTGCAGCTGGTGGAAGAGGATGGCAGCAGTGGGGTGGGGAAGCAAGGACACAGTGAGGAGCTGCTCCAGCAATCCCAATGAGGGGGATGGTGGTGACAGCACAGCCATGAGAAGGTCTGGAGATTATATGTAGTTTTTATAGTGAGGGTCTTTCATGTTGCCCAGGCTGGCCAGCTCAAGTGATCCTCCTGCCTCAGCCTCCTGAGCAGCTGGGACAACAGGGCCATCACCAAGCCAGCTTTGCATACATCTTTTAGATAGCGCTGTCAGGACTTGCTGATGGATTGGAAATGGGCGGAAGACAAAGGGAAAAGTCAAGGCTGCAATATGAAAGACGAAGTGGCCATTTACCAAGGAAAACTGTGGAAGGCAAGTGTTTGGAAGGCAGAAATCAGCTCAGTTTTGGACAGGTGAATTTGAAGTGCTTAATAGATATCCTACTGGAAAGTCAAAGAGGGAGTTAGATACCAGTCCAGAATTCAAACAAGAGAGAGAAATATGGCCCACAGATGAAAACTGGGAGTCACCAGAGATAGTGCGTAGCACAACCAGAAGCCCAGTGAGATCAACAGGGAGTGGACAGGGAAAAGAGCTGGTCCTAAGCCCAGGGAATGCCAATATGTCAAATGGTTAGGAAGTTGAGATACAGCCAAGAAGAGCTTGAGAAAGAGGGAAGTTAAGGGGAGAATACACAGAATAGTATTTTGGAGATCAATTAAATATTTTTTATAATAACATAAATATTTTAAATTTAAATATTTATATATATTTATATTTCAAGAAGCAGAGGCTAGTCAAAAGTTATCAAATGTAGCCAGGCACGGGGTGGTGCACACCTGTAATCCCAGCAGTTTGGGAGGCTGAAGCAGGAGGATCACAAGTTCAAAGCCAGATTCAGCAAATTGAGGTGCTAATAAGCAACTCAGCGAGACCCTGTCTCTAAATAAAATGCAAAATAGGGCTGGGGATGTGACTCATGGTTGAGTGCCTCTGAGTTCAATCCCCAGTATCCACCGCCACCAAAAAAAAAAAAAAAAAATTATCAAATGTAGCCAAAGGGTCATGAATGATGATTTTAGTGACAAAATATGCTCAAGATAAGGAAGGTTGTGAATGAAGGATCCGAGGACTGTGGTCTAAGTGACGAGCCAGTCCAGGGCAACTTCACTGCCCCAAACAGGGAAAAAGCTTGGCTGCTTCTGCCAGGCAGCCTTAACCAGAGAGAAAACTCTGCCCTGTGATTTGTCCTCTTCCAAGTAACACCTCTTTTAAGTCTCACTACTCTGGCAATGATAAATTAGATTTCAAATCACCCAGGCTTAAAATCCTGAACTTGTCCTTTCTCGCCACTCCACGTTAATGAATACATACATAAAATACACAGCTCAATGAAACTTTCTTTATACACGTGTGCACCTGCAGAACCACTTCCAGGAAGGGCAGGTGGGAGCGAGAGCATTAATAATGGGCATGGGGTGAGCATGCGGGAGGCTGTAGGCAGGAGAGAGGAACAGACAACAGGCAACATGGAGTGACAAGAGAAAGGGCGAAGTGGGTGAGCCCACCTGGGGCCCCACAGGAAATGCAGCTTGCACATGGCCTGCTCAGTAGCACCAGCATCTTCTCCCCATCTGGAAACACAACTTCAGAACAAGGAAAGCCTTTTCCTGGTATTTAGCTATACCTGGAATGCTGCTGTCTGGGTCTTGGACTTTTATAAGAGGCGAACAGAGCAGAGATGCTGTAAGATATACAAGCCATGGCACAGGAGGAACAATGGAGAAGCCATGGAGGTTTAGCTAGAGGAGAAACCTGGGGGATGAGATGACAGAAGCCTGCAAACATCTGAAACCAAAGGCAGTCACTGGGATCCTGTGCCTCCTTATAACATGTTCCGGTCATAAACTGTGGATTCATCACCCTATTACCCCTCACCCGCTCCCTCGGCCCCTGCCAAGTCTAGCACAATACAACTCCCCAGTCTCTTCTCTACTCCCACATTCCCCAAGAAAAACTTACTAACCCACAACTTAATCATAGCGCTCCATTACTCACCAGTGCTCAGTTCCCAGCAACTACTGAATTAAGGAGAAAGCTGCTAGAAGAAGGGTTCAAAGGACATCATCATATCCCCAAGCCCCAAATGTCCCATCCTTCCATCCTCCATTGCTCCACTTTTCCTATGCTCTTGTGGTTCAGTCGGATGACTCAACGTTCCCCATCAGGGACTTCCCCAGCTTTTTGCAAAGTTCTCCTGGCTATCCTGAACCTTTGAATCCTTTCATGTTACCTTAATTCCACTCCAAATATCACCTATGCCAGAGAGCCTCTCTTCCTCCTCAAAGGCAGAAATCATCTTTTCCATTTCTGAACATCCATGGCATTATCTGAATTTCTCCTAAGGCATTTGTCTCCTTTGGCTTCACATTTAGGTCTGTGCTCCTTGTCCTCTAGATGAGAAACCCCTGGCTCCCCATTTCTCTCCCATAGCACCTCGCTTGACTGCGCACCCTCTGCCCAGAACAGGTGAGAAGGGAACAGAGTCAGCAATCATAGGACCCCAATCCTTCATTAGCTGTCCTTGCACAACCCCAGGACAGCCCTGCCACACCCACACCTGGGTTCCGTGAGTACCTGGGTCTCTAGCCCGCATTACTCTTTATATTAGATAGGCCCTTTTCCTTAACCACTGTCCCCGCCCTCAACTCAACAGCTGCAAATAGAAAGAGGAGTCCTGAATTACAAAACATATAACAAACACCTAAGGCCATTTCTCAGATTTTTGTAATGAATACTTGAATGAATGCTTATCTACATCTTGTAGGTCTTCTACTGACTACAGGGAGGTTGATCCGGTATTATAGTATGAGTTGTGATGCTTAAATTTGCCAAACAAGAAGCAATGCAATTTTATTTAGGAAGTTATCACCTAGCTATTTCTGCACTGCTTAAAGCTAAAATAAAAATTAAAAAAAAACCCCACAGTTTGTTGTTTTAAGTATTTATTTTACCTTACCATCCCCACCAGAGTTAAGTGCATTTTTTCCAATTGAGTTTTCCCACCATAAAATACACCAGAAAAATGTGACACAGATCTTAAAATAGCCCTATATAAACAATACGTGAGTGTATATATAGAAGCACTTGCTGTATATAGACATCACTGGGTTTAAACGATGATAACTGTTGCTATTTTAGGAGACAAAAGCCCCCTTTTACCAAAAGCTTTACTACTTCCAAAAATTCCAAGGCTGGCCAGTAAGTGGCTGGCCTACATCTCCCTAGAGGGACAGCTCCTCTCCCTAGTCACCAACGACCAAACTCGCAGGGAGGCCTGACCTGCTGTTCCTCATTGAGGTTCCTGGAGTAAAGGTAGAATCATGATTTCCCCCAAAATAAACACCTAACTTTTTTTTGATGAAAGTAGAGGTTTATTTGATACAGATACTATTTATTTATTTATTTATTTAGGTACCAGGGATTGAACTCAGAGGTATTTGACCACTGAGCCACATCCCCAGCCCTTTTTTGTATTTAATTTAGAGACAGGGTCTCACTGAGTTGCTTACCACCTCGCCGTTCCCAAGGCTGGCTTTGAACTCGAAATCCTCCCGTCTCAGTCTCCTGAGCCTGAGATTACAGGCATGCGCCACCATGCCCAGCTCAGATACTATTTCTTGATAGGACCATTTCCTGGAGAGAATCCTAAATATATTTACTAATGTAGTGGATTGTAACAGCTTTCGGGGAGTAGGTTCGCTGATGTTCTTTGGCCATTGGAACAAATCTGAAAGTAGAGAGGAAGCTACTCACTGAGGCGGTGATCAGCCTCTAAGGGATTTTTTGTTTTGTTTTGTTTTAAAGAAGCAGATGGGGGCTGGGGATGTGGCTCAAGGGGTAGCGCGCTCGCCTGGCATGCGTGTGGCCTGGGTTCGATCCTCAGCACCACATACAAACAAAGATGTTGTGTCCGCCGAAAACTAAAAAATAAATATTAAAAAATTCTCTCTCTTAAAAAAAAAAAAAAAAAGAAGCAGATGGACTGGGATTGTGGTACAGTCTTAGAGCACTTTCCTGGCAAGTGTGAGGCACTGGTTCGATCCTCGGCACCACATATAAATAAACAAATATTTAAAAATCCATTTGCAACTAAAAAATATTTTTAAAAAAGAGAAAGAGAAGCAGAGCTTGGGTATAGTTTAGTGGCAGTACATATGCTTAGTGTGTGCAAGGCCCTGGGTTCAAAATAAAAGATAGAAAAAAGTGAGAAGCAAAGCAGACAAATCAGGCTGGGGTTGTGGCTCAGCGGTAGTGCACTCACCTCACCTGTGTGAGACCCTGGGTTCGATCCTCAGCACCAGATAAAATAAATAAGCAAAATAAAGATATTGTGTCCATGTATAACTAAAAAAATATTTTTAAAAAAGCAGACAAATCTTCTCCATCGTTAGTGGCTGGAACAGTCGCAGCACAGTGCACAGGGCACGTGGGCCAGTTTGTGTCAGGCCTCCTCCTATTTGCTCTGACACCTGTTTCCTAATACTGAAGCTAAGATTAAGCCCACCTTCCCATTCTTCACTGTAGCTTCTTTTTCTATATCCCTAAAACAGAACTGCTTGAAAAACAGAAGATTCAAATTGAAAATACATTTTAAGACAACTAATATTTAAAGTAATTATCTTTATATCTGCATATATTTTCTTGATGTGCTGGGGATTGAGCCCAGGGGTGCTCTACCACAGAGCTACATTCTCAGTTTCCCCTTGTCTTTGAGACAGGATCTTGCTAAACTGCCCAGGTTGGCCTTGAAATTATAATCTTCCCGCCTCAGCTTCCCAAGTAGCTTGGATTACAGACATGCACCACTGTGTCTGGGGTATTTGTAGTTATTTTTAAAATATCTTTAAATTATTGACTGGTTGAATTACACTCCTTCATAAATATCCTTATGCTATAAGATCAGAAAATGATACATTGGGAAAAAACAACGCATGTGGCACTGATTTTACAGTTATGTCAGTGGAGATCTGACTGCCTTCAACGGGGTCTACATTTACATGTTAGAAAAGTTTCTGAAATATATTAAAACCAAAGAAACCTGCCTGACACACTAGACACATGCAAAAATTTAATGAGTGGGAGAATCTACAATCACAAATTCATCTAAATTCTTTGAACATATTTTAATTTCAGTATTCAATTTACAAACTTCTAGGCTAAAATGATATTTCATTTGTTTATAAACTACCTCCTGCACATTTCTGGAAGTTTCCTCTGGACTTAGATTTCAGGTTTTGTCTGGCATTATTTTTGAAGTTATAATCATATCTTTTCTTAGTCATCATTACAGAATGAAGGCTATTTTTTTACAGTATCCCTAATATTTTACCTAAGAATTTGGCCTTGGTTTTTACAAAATGCTATTAAATGCTACATTCAACTGTAACCTACAATTTTCCCATCAAGCATACTTTTTTTCACTCATCAAATATATACTGAGTATATGCTTTATTCCTAGCATAGGGTTTTATATATATATATAAATTGAACTCAGGGACACTCAACCACTGAGCCACATCCCCAGCCCCCCCCCCCCTTTTTTTGGTGTATTTTATTTAGAGACAGGGACTCACTGAATTGCTTAGCACCTCACTGTTCCCAAGTCTGGCTTTGAACTTGCAATCCTCCTGTCTCAGCCTTCCAAACTGCTGGGATTATAGGCGTGCACCACTGTGCCCGGCCAAAATGAATCATTTTTATTTCAAGATAACTGTATATTCACAAACTGTTTTAAGAAATGACCAAAAAAGGGGCTGGGGATGTGGCTCAAGCGGTAGCGTGCTCGCCTGGCATGCGTGCGGCCCGGGTTCGATCCTCAGCACCACATACAAACAAAGATGTTGAGTCTGCCGAAAACTAAAAAATAAATATTAAAATTCTCTCTCTCTCTCTCTCTCTCTCTCTCAAAAATAAAAAAGAGGAGCTGGGGTTGCAGCTCAATGGTCAAGTGTTTGTCTCACATATGTGAGGCACTGGGTTGTTTAAAAACTACCTCCTGCACATTTCTGGAAGTTTCCTCTGGACTTAGATTTCAGGTTTTGTCTGGCACCACATAAAAATAAAAATTAAAAAATAAGGTACTGTGTCCATCTACAACAAAATATTAAAAAAAAAAGAGCCAAAAGAACCCACACATCTTTACCCAAGATCATATACCTTTATCCCCGCAGTCATAACATGTGCAAAACTTTTAACTCCAATTCACCACCATGATGTTGGCTTGATATCCTCAGGTATGGGATGTTCCCATTGCCCTTCTATAGCCATGCCCACTTCCTTCCCACCCTTCCCCCAAAACATCATTTTAACAGCTTTGGTGAAATGAGTACTAGTTTTCCAGTGGTGATGACTCCCAAGATTTAGTTTTTAAGTTTAAACCAACAAAAAAGCTCACAGGCTAGGATGTAGCTCAGTGGCAAAGCGTCTGCCTTGCATTCGCAAAGCCCTGGGTTCGACCCCCAGTTCCCAAAAAGACAAAAAAAAAAAAAAAAAAAAAAAAAAGAGCCCCACCAAAAAAAAATCTTTAAAAAACAAAAAAGCTCACAAAATGGTAATCTAGGGGAAAACATTCTTCTATCAATAAGAATTTGCTTTACATCCAGTGTTTCCCCGCCCCCCACTGAAATGGAGTCTTACTATGTTGTCCTGGCTGCTCCCCAAACTCTTGGGCTCAAGTGATCCTCCAGCCTCAGCCTCTTGAGTAGCAGGGACTAGCAATGTGTGCTACTGAGCAGGTTACATGCAACTTTTTTGGGGGGTATCAGGGATTGAACTCAGGGGCACTTAACCACTGAGCCACATCCCCAGCCCTTTTTATATTACATTTAGAGACAGGGTCTCACTGAGTTGCTTAGGGCCTCACTAAATTGCTGAGGCTGGCTTCGAACTCATGATCCTTCTGCCTCAGCCTCCCAAGCCACTGGGATTATAGGTGTGTATCACTGCACCCGGCTACATGCCCAATCCTGACAAGATTTACCAACCATGCTTTCCCGGCTGAGGAACATGGTAGGCAGTTACACAACTGAATGTGCAGACAGATGGCTTGATTTAACAAATGCTGCGTGAGGCACCTCTTTGGCAGTATTGTTTTTATTTTCCAGACAGCTCCTTTTTGGTTTCTTTCAATGTGAGAGATTTGAGAGTTGCCAGTAATTCAATCAAACACTAATACAGGTGCTGCTGTGAAAGAATTCTGTAGATGTAATTAAAATCCCTAAAAGGTTGACTTTCAGCAAGGGAGATTATTCTGGGTGGGTCTGACTTCAGTCAAAAGGCTTTGAAAGCCAGGCAAAGTCTTTCTGAAAGAAAAAAAATCCACCTGTAGCAAATAGCTTGACTGTGCCTGTGGGCTCCAGCCTGCCTGTGACCTTCCCTTTTCAGGGCCAGCCCCATCAGCTTTGGACTTTTAGCCCCTCAACACACAGGCCAGTTTCTTATTTTAAAAAATCCCTGATGAATATGTGCAGACTTGGGTGAGCATGTGTATCTCCTACTGATTGTTTCTCTGGTTGAAACCTGACAGACAGGTGAAGGATCCACATGGCAAAGGGATTTAGAAAGCAGTAACCAAAACTGGGATTAGACTAAGTCCTCACTTCCCAAAGCCAAGACAATGGACAAACAGCTGCCCAGGAAGATAAACTAATGTGTTTGTGTGGTACAACACAGACCTGCTCAGTGAGCTGGTAAAGTAAAGTAACCTGTGGAACAAATATTACCCTAAACCATGGTTGTGTTTAAAAGACAAAAAGCCAAATCCTTTTCTACATCCCTCCAAGTCAACTCTCCTGAGACAGCCAACCCTCAGGCCTTCAGGCCCAAGTTAGGCTTCCAGGCCACAAGCAATGGAGGGGCTTCCATTTCCCACACCACCACCAGCTCATTCTCTTTTGCCTGTTCTTCAGTCTTGCTGCCAGACACTGTAGCCAGGAACCCAAAGTGAGGCAATTAATAGAAAATTCCAGTCATTATGTGACTTGCTTAATGGCCCATCCAAATGATTTGTGAGAAAAATCTCATGAACCAACAGAACAGAGACTGAAGAGTTTTTTCCATTATTTCTCTCTCCCAGAATATTTAAAGACTTAGATTTTCCCATCTTTTGGAGAAATATTTTCTTATAAATAGTGAGGCATGCCGGGCATCTCCACTTCATCTTTTTTGGTGGTCTGTAACACGCACTGTACACTCACTGGAATGTTTTCCTAGTAAATGATCAGCAGTGGAAAACATGGCTAAGACAAAGGATGGCTTTCGGGCTGAGAGGATGGGAACCTTCCCATCTTTCCCAAGAGACAGGTAGTGCTTCTATAGAACTGAGGGGTTTATTTTAGAACCAAGGAGTCTATTTCTAGACTTGTAGGCTTGGTAAGGATGATAAATGAAGACTGAATATACTAGTTAGGTAACCGTCCAACGTATCCAATAACAATGGGAGACTTTTTACAGAGAAATATACTTCTGCTGTTCAAATATTAGTGCTTGAATTTTATGATTTGCTCTTCCGTTCCTTCCTTGTGTTTTAGTTTTGACCAACAATAACTTAGAATTTTGTTTTGTGTGAAGCTTCTGGTTTTCGACACAAGTTCCTGAGTGATTTCTATAGCCCAAGCAGACAATATCAGTAAATTATACAGTCATGCATAAAAATAGGTCCTTCTTCCTCCTCTTAAAAAAAGTCTTCCCTGGGGCTGGGGTTGTAGCTCAGTAGTTGCACGCTTGCCTCACATGTGTGAGGCACTGGGTTCAATCCTCAGCACCACATAAAAAAAAAATAAACAAAATAAAGATATTGTGTCCATCTACAACTAAAAAATATATATTTTTAAAAAGTCTTCCTATGATATTTACAGTCTACGACCATACCACCCTGAATGCACCCAATCCCATCTTCCCATGATATTCACAGTGAACAAAAATTACCTAATCCTGGACATCATGCTAAAGACTACTTCAGGCCAAACCACATTTACTATAACAGCAGGCATGTTAAGGACAGGGATGAAGTCATTAGTTTGGGGGATATTTTTTTTTGGGGGGGGTACAGGGATTTATCCTAGAGGTGCTTAACCACTAAGACAAATCCCCAGCCCTTTTCATTTTTTTTACTCTGAGACAGGGTCTTGTTAAGTTCCTTATAGCTTCACTAAGTTGCTGAGGCTATCTTTGACTTTGTGATCCTCCTGCCTCAGCCTCCTGAGCCACTGAGATTGTAGGTGTGCACAAACCACACCTGACTTCATTAGTTCTTTTTAAATCTGCTTCGAGTGGAGGGCTGGGTGTCTAGCTCAGTAGTAGAGTGCCTCCCTAGCATGTGCCAGGCCCTGGGTGGCATTCAGTAGCCCTATAATACACATACTTGCTTAAAGGGGGAAACCAAGCATTGGTTTTCTTATAAGAAGAAAGATCTTATCTCCTTTTCTCACTCTAGCCTCCTCTTTTTAGGGGGTCCTTCCTGATAACCTCAATGTAGAATAAGGAATAGAGATGCTATTGTGTTATTACACAGTTAATAATGACTATGTACCTAATGATGTAGTTAATAATCAGGGGAAGGAGCTATCAAAATTATAAAAAAATCACTGAATATGAGAATTGGAAGGAAAATTCCCAATGTCATTCAAATTCTTATCTAATGTATTCATCTCTTTGGCAAAATTTTGTGCAAATAATAAACTTGAAAAAAAATTAAGAGTGCAAAAATATTTCAAGGTTTTCCTCATTGTCCTGAAATAAAAGAAGTTCTGGCATTTTACTCTTCTGTTTCCTGTCCCCAGAAACCTCAAGACGCTCATTGTCATTATAAAAAAGAAAAAGCTTTTTGATGTTATCAGATAATTTTTTAAAAATATTTTTTCTATTAATTCCTTTGTGATTCCTTCCCATTATCTACCTTCCCCCGCAAAGTCTCTCAAAACATATACAAGGTAAAAGAAGTTTTCCTATTTTTATGAGAAAATAAATCTAGCATTTAAACATCCATCGGTAAACGTCTAGATAGGGCTGGGATTGTGGCTCAGTGGTAGAGCACTTGCCTAGCATGTGTGAGGCACTGGGTTCAATTCTCAACACCTCATATCAAAATAAATAAAAGTCCATCAACACACACACAAAAAAAAATACATTAAAAAAAAAGCCTAAAGAATTCTAGTATATCCCTGCAATGAGATACTATTCCATTAATTAGAATACAGCTACAAAAAGAAGCAAAGTAAGCTAACAATGATATAAACATAACAATAACAAATTGTTATAAAAATTTTCCCAAAATTCATTAAAACCTGGAATATTATACATGGTATGATCCCATCCATTTGTATTAGTTGGGCAATGCATTATCACATATAATCCTAATAAGAGAAAGTGCTTACTTTGACTAGGAGTCAATGAGAATAGAATCCTGTCAATCCTGGACCCCCTTAAGGTCCACTGTAAAACCCTATGGCTGCGCTGCTTCCCTCCATCACTGCGGTGACCAGCTGAAGCAGCCAATGTGCTATCACATGCTTGAATTTTCCTCCCCTCATCTTGCATCCCTTGCCATAGCCTCCTGCTCCCTGGGATTGCATCCACATAAACTGCCCTGTACACAAGCCTTCCCAACAGGCTGACAGTCAGGCTAACACATCAGATGAGTGGAAGTTTTTTCCACCAAACAGTATTGGCTTCACACGTTTCATGCTCTTCTACTTGTATGGATTCCAGTGCCAGATGTGCTAGGACACATTCACATACCAACACAATGCAGGCCCTGGACCTTTGTGTCACAACACCAAGTACACTGGTGTGGGGGCAGGTGCATTTCTGGATTTCATCCCTGCATGGGGCTGGCTGGCAATATCTAGACATCACAGTGGCTGCAAACAACACGGATAGATCCTGATACACCCATACTAGGTGTATCCCAAGCTTAACTTCCCCAGAGCTGGATCCCCCAATGCCTCGGACCTCTGCAGTACCAACACACATAGAAGGTAAAGGGTGAGAAGGAAATTTTTGACCAGTTGTTAAAATATCTGGGATCCAATTTTACAAAAACATACAATCATATGAACACATTTGCTAAAGCCCATCCCAGGGTGCTGGAAGAGGCCCACACACGAGAGGCACTTAAGCTTCCACTGGAATTTCATGGTAAATATGCTTTTCATTAGGTACTAACCACAACCAAGTAGTCAACACGTAGGCTGAAAACTAAAAATCTCTATATCACCACTATCCCCAGGCAACTTGTAAACTTCAGATAAGAAACCAACCCATTTGCCCACTTAGTCGGTCTGCTTAACTTGTCCCATGAGGATCTCAAATTCAACACATTCACTAACTAAATCCACCATCTCCTTCATTGAACCTGTCCCTCTACTTCTAACCCTCTGACTAGTGGCACTGGTACATGCCAAGGTGAAATGTGGGGAGCCAACTTCGATTTCTCTGCTCCCCGTCTTTACCTTGCCGTGACACATGGGTACTGTTACATTAAGTTCTAACTTTAAAGCTACCCCCCAAATAGCTCTCCTCTCATCTTCCCCATCTCTGTTAGCAGCCCAGCTTAGTTCCAGGTCCTCAGTATTTCTCCTGAATTGCCACAACCCTCTAACTTACTTTTCTAACTTTAAGGTCATCTCCTCAGAGCCACCTCACTGCGCCATAGTTACTTTTCTAAAAATAAATCTGCACAGGTTACTCCCCTGCTTAAAATTCTTCCGTGGCTTCCCATTACATTTAGGAGTTCCGTTGCTATGGCATGACCTGCCATGCCTGTCAGAAGAGATCCTTCTCTATCTCTTACATCTTTGCTCATTCCATGAAAGAACACATTTTTTCACAATTCCAAACTAGATTCGCCATTTCACTGTTCCCTCAGCCCCAAACATGGTCCTCCTTGGCATCTTTACCCTCTTTCCTCAAAGATGCAATTCCTCTTGGGAGTCTCCCTAACCTCACTTGCACCAGCTGGGTTTGGTTCTTACTGAGGCTTTGTGAGCTCTCTTAGAGCACTTATTATTCTGTGATAGTATTTTTCTCTCTCCTCTATGAGATCCTCAATCTTGGAGATTCCTGAAAGCAAGGGTTCTCTTTTCCATCTAAAGCCTCAGACTAGCACAGTGCCTAGTGTATAATATTCTCAATAAATGTTGAATAAATAGCTCAAATTAACCATAACAAAAATAGAAGGGGATAAAGATTCAGAGAGGAAAATGGTTTTATCTTTGCAAGATCATGTCATAAGAAGAGATTCTTCCTGGGACACAATGCAGTAAATGAGGCCAGTAACTGCCAGTTGATTATAATTTTAGCAACTATTTCCCAGAAGAGTGACCAATTGTTGTTACCTAATCTGAGGCCTCTTACATAAAAGACATCCATTTCCTATTTAACTTAATTACACCGATTTTATTATTTTAACTCCTATTGGCACCAAATTCTAGAAAAGTTACCATAGGGTTTGTCCTCAGATGAAGCTGGCTTTAAAAAATAAGTAGAAATCAAACCCTGTGCTCCTTCCTGTTCAGCTTGAGAATATTGGTGAAGAATATTCATTGTCTTCATAACATAAAACATGAATTTAGCCTGGAAACCAAGACTCTGATATTCAAATATGATGCACTGTCAAGTAAGAAAAGAAGTGCTTGCACACATCTTATTGAATGAATAAAAATGAATGAGAGTGTGAATGGTCAAGAGAACCCAATGTTCCTTTGCTTACATAAAGCTCCTTACAAGCAGACCATCTTTCTGAGGCACCTGCTCCCTGTGAAAAAACTGACAACTTCTCTTATGCATTCTGGGAGCAGGTGCCTAGAATGTCACCTTGATTCCAAACATGCCATTCAGAAGATCTGAACTGTACCTGGTCATTGACCCTTCATCGAATAAGGCTCAGATATGTGTGACACAACCTTAGAAAATATTATCAGTGATTACGAGTTTAAATTCTCAAGTTAGACGGCTCTGGGCTTGCATTTGGCTCTGCTACATACTGTATGACTGGGAGCCTATCCCTCTCCCTCACATGGGCTCTCACTTCAATCATCTGTAAAATGGAGACAAATGCTGAAAACTGAATGGAAATATATTAGCATTTAACATAGTGCCTGGCATATACTGAGTGCTCCCTAAGGGATAATGATTACATTATTGACAAACCAGCTCCTGGGTCTGGAAGCTTTTAAAAAAAAATAAAAATAAAGTACCTCAAATGTTAATATCTATAGAAGCAGGATCTTGGGATCATGGGAATTATTCAGCTACAGTAGTATATTTAGAAATATAGGCTTCTATCAAAGACCATCATTTATATCACCTGAGGATTCAATCCTATGCAGAATCTTCTCGAAGTTCTTCCATAGAGTATAAATTGTATACTGTTTCTCAAAAAAAAAAAAAAAAAAAAAAAATCACCATTTTGCAGCTAGGGGGTCAAATGGATTACGGAGATGGTGCTCCCTTCCCTCTCACCTCTAGAAGTAGTTGCTCCCGCTTACTGGAGGAGGCAGTGGGAGGCCATGGGGAAGCGTGTACAGCCACTGCCTGTGCCACATTTCCTCTGTGAAGAAACAGAAGACTTCAATTCCTGGGATTGGCCAAGCTCTAGATCAGAGAACTAAGGAACTTCTTTGCATTTCCCTAGGAACCTCATCTCTCTGTGCAGAGTGCCATGGAAGCAACTGCTACACATCTGCCTATCCATCTGTCAGGAAACTGGAATGATAATAAACACATGTACTTGCAATACATATTAAATTGAAAGGAATTGGCACAGAGCAGAGAAAGACTCAAAGACCAAGGGAATGAGAAGAGAAACCAATGACAGAATGAATTATGCACAATGACCAAACCAACCAGGACATGTGCAAAGATTTCTAGGTTTAGGATCAGAATTCACTTGAGGTCAATATGGTCTCCTCGGGGGGCTGGTCATGGATTCGTTCAACAACTATTTTTACTGAGCACTCACTATATGTTAAGGAGTGCTCTAAACATGAGAGATTAAAACAAACACAAACAGACTCATCCTTACTGCCCAGGAACTAGAAGCTTATTAGGGAAGACAGACAAGTAAAATTATAGCCTGGTAGACTCTTAGCTGACTCCACGGAACAGCTTGCTGATTAACTGACATATGCACCTCCCTGAGGCCCAGCGCACTCTGACTTTTAAACTACTCCCCAGCAGTCCTCTAGATTAAGTAAAATGTTTGTTAAGAATTGGTAATTTTTGTTCTTGAACCTACTTATGACATTTGTACTTGCTATCATTGTGTAAATATTTGAATTACATATTATATAATATTTAATACTTCTATGTTATATTTAAATATGACCTTTTATGAAAACAAAGTTATTATTCCTATGGACACTACAATGAATCCTCTCCAAAGAAGCCAAGCTTCTAAAAAACAGAATTACCGAACTAGGAATGGGTGAGAGAACTATGATAGATGGTTTTGAAACCACAAATTAGAACTGTCTTCTTGTGGGGAAAAAAGTTCAAAGAAAAAGGATAACACTGACAATGATTCTAGATGATTGACATGGTAAGTCTAACTCTGCAGGATTCCACGTCCCCAACAGCAGGAGTAAAGAAGAAATTGTTGGAGCAAGATTATCCCCCTGCAGGTCCTATCCATCACTGAGTCCATTGGGAGCCCAGAACCTGTGTGTGTCTGGCAACATGACCCCCATCCCTGCTTCTCACAACCCACAGCTGCCTTAGAACCATCAGGACTAATTTTATCTACTCAACACTAGAAACCCAGGACTCTGAGTCCATCCCTTATTTTTCTGCCTACCACAGTGGGTTCCTGACACATGCAGCCCATTCAATAGTACTCGACTGGAGACAGGAGAACTCTTGCTGATCTCTGGAACCTTCCCTTCTCCAACATTCTGTGAGTTCTAGTCTCTGCCTTCCCTGAATTCGTAACTCTGACTTCTCCACTTGGAGAGACCCAGGGCTCCATTTCAGTTGCCACTCCATCTACTATGACCTGAGCAGTAACCTGTGCGACCCCAGAACACACCTTCTGTCAAGAGTTGCCTTCTCCCCTGATGTCTAAAGTCTGGAAATAGTTGCTTCAGTATATTTGGTACAGTTTGAGTTGTTTGAAGAGAGTCAATTTGGGCACTGGTACTCCATGTGGACAGAAGCAGAAGTCACTTTTTAATGTTCTTATTTTCCATCCTCAGTCCCTTTCTTCCGGTCATTCCCTTGACCTTATCATTCACAATTTCTGCAAACTCTTCGTCATCTCAATCACAAACATCTGCCTCCTCCACCTCCTGTCATTCCTGCTGGTGTCCCGACTCCAGCGGTCCTTAGCCTCACTCTCAATCCTCCTTCCTACCACCCCAGTGTCCATTTCCTCTCTGAAGCTAGCCTCATTTATTCCACTGTCAAATCATTTTAACCAGATCCTCAAATCCTTCCCCCCTCACCTCAGACCATTTGGTTGGTTGAACCATAACATGGGTTAAATCCAACTCACTACCCTAAAAAGGAATACATATTTCATATTTTTATTTTATTTATTATTTTATATTCTACTAAAAAGCAAGCTCCATGAGGGCAGGTTTCTCATCCACTTTGTTTATCCTTCTATTTCCAAAGCTTAAAAACAGCTCGCAACACATGGAAGATATTCATGAAATATTTGTTGAGTGATACTCAAACCCAATGCTCAAATGCAAATTCAGATGAAAATATCAGCAGTAAAAGTTCACCATATCCAGAACACAAAACTGCTTCTTGTATAAAAGAGATCATTTTAAAAACAGAAGGGGACAGAACATACACATTCATTCTGATTCTTAACCTCTTTATTGCTGATTAAAAGTTATACATAGGGCTTGAGTCATAGCCCAATGGTAGAGCACTTGCCTAGCATATGTAAGGCAGTGAGTTTGATTCTCAGCACCGCACATAAAGAAATAAAGGTCCATTGACAACTAAAAGAATATATATATTAAAAAAATAAAGTGGATTTAAAAAAAATAAGATATCCATGATCTGAAAAAATGGCTACAGTGGGCTCCCAACACAATCTTGGGGATTCCCAAGACAGGAGAACGAAAACATCCAACTAATAAGGAAGCATGAGACAAACCTCGGCTGGTGTGGAGAGGCCCAGGCTAGCGGGCAGGTGCCAGGGGGTAGAGATGGCAGGGTTCACTGAGGAGGTCTCTTTCCTTTGCTGTGCTGCTCATGGTTTTTGTTTTGTTTTGTTTTTGGCCCCCTCAGTGCTCACTTGTCCAAGTGGCTCTGGCAGCAGTATGAGGTGGCAAAAGCCAGGTGAGCAGGCTGGGGCACAGTTACAGGCTGACAAAGCCCTTGACTGTACCTTCCCTCCCTGCCCACCGCAGTCACAGCGGTGGGAAGACAACACTCCAGAAAGCTCTTGGAGGCACAAGCCAGGGCCTACGCAGGCTCAAGAGTGCAGGGATGTGTCCACTCAGGATGGTTCACGTCCTGCGGAAAAGGAGCTCAGAAAAATACACGAACTTACATCAGGGGCCCAAGTGCTAAGGAGAAACACAACCAAACCACCCCGTCAGCCTGAACCAAGTAAATGGGTCCATATGGCAAAGAATAAAGTAAATATCCTCAAAGAGATAAAGGATCATAACTGGAAACAGGAAGCAGAAACAACAAGTTTTAATTAAGAGTCAACTAGCGTTAATGGTATAAAAATCATAAGAGCTGAAATAATCAATGGATGGACTGACAGCTGCAGATCAGGTTGAAGAACTCTCCTCAAAGACCCATAAGAGATAGGAGGACCAGGGATGGGGTGGAGCTCAGTGGTAGGACATGAGGCCCGAAGCCTGGGTTCAAGGTCCAGCACAAAGACAGGTAGGGAAGGACTCAAGAGGAAGTGTCAGCAGATCAAGAGGGGAGGGGGAAACCACAGGAAGAGGAAATTTGGAAGAAATAACTAAGGTTTCCCAGATTTAAAAAGACCTTAGATTATAAAGGACTTGTAGAAAGTAAACAAGGTAGAAAAGAAAAGAAACTTTTCAACAATCACAAATAATGAAAGGAAAGGAAAATTCCAGCCAGGTCCAGTGGCGAATCCCCATGATCCAGCAAGAGGCTGAGGTAAGGGGATCCCAAATTCGAAGCCAGCCTCAGCAAGTGAATGAGGCCCTGGGTAACTTAGTGAGACCCTGTCTCAAAATAAAAATTAACAGGGCTGGGGAAGCAGCTCGGTGGGAAAGCACCCTGGGCAACACTGGTTCTATGAGAGCACTGGAATGGTATTTTCAAAGGTATAAAGGAAAGACCTTCAAACTTGAGATTTACACACAGGTAGATTATTCAAACACAAGGGTAAAATAAAGATATTTTAGGCATATAAGGCCTTAGAGGTCTTATCACACAAAGTCCTTCTTGAAGTATTCTAGCCAGAAAAAATATATATTGTAGAAAATAGTATAAAAATGGGAAGAGCAAGTAAATAACTTCAGTTTACTATTAACTAAATAAGGTAAAAACAAGACATACAAGAAAGTAAATCTATAACAATCCAGAACTATAAACTTCTTTAGAAAAGAAGTACTTTTTTTGAGAAGGTAGAAAATAGAAATAAAAACACCCAAGATATTCATCATTTTTGAAAGACGTGTGGGGGGGAATGCATACATTTAGAGGCTAAAAAAAAAAATCAATAGGAAAAATAAACATCAGTATAGATAACCAACTAATGATTAAGGACAACTACCAGAAGAATGAAAACAGAAATGTATGTGACTTTCAGGAGCTGGGTGTGGTGGTACATACCAGTAATCCCAGCTACTTGGGAGGCCGAGGCAGGAGGATTGCAAGTTTGAGGCCAGCCTTAGTGACTTAGCATGACCCTGTCTCAAAATGAAAAGTAAAAAGGGCTGGGGATATAGTTCAGTGGTAGACTGCCCCTGGGTCCCATCCCCAGTACCAAACAAAATGATACAAAATAGCACCCCTTCCCTAACTGCCACTTTCCCCTCCCTAGGGCTCAGGGGGCTCATGGAGTCACACATGGTAAGCTGCTCCGCCATCATTGGGCTTTCTCATTTGGATACTTCTATTACCACACTAAAAAAATGAGCTATCTCCATCTTTAAAAACAGAAAATTCCAGATCCCTTGCCTCCTTCCTGTTATAGTTCATTTTCTCCGTTTCTCCTTACAGCAAAATCCTTAAAAGTGCGGGGTGGGGTGTAGCTCCTGGGAGAGCACCTGTCTAGCATGAGTGGGGGTTCAGTCTCCAGCACGGCAAAATCCAGAGGTTGTGGGAGCCTTGAAATGGCTGTCTCTGTTCACTGTCTCTCGCCTCCTCTTGCATGTCTCCTCACTATGCTCTGAATTAGTCTTCCCCAATGACACCACCCTCATGAAGACCTCCAGTGACCTCTCACTTTGCTAAATCCAACCATTACTTCTTAGCCCTCACCTTATTCAATCTTTGATTCCTTTCTTGAAACAATGTTCACTTTGCTTCCATCATACTTCCCTGCTTTTTCTCCTTAATGGCTATTCAGTCTCGATCCTCTCTGCCGAGTCCTCTCAGTCCCTGAACCTCTAGAAACCAGAGTACTCTTGATCTCCATCCTCGGTTCCCTCCTCCACCTACCTTCACTTGATCAATGACCTCAGTTGGTCTGGAAGTTTTAAGTGTCTCTATCTGCTCATGACCTACCTGCGTCTCTCCATCCAGATCAGTCCTCTGAAGTCCACATAATTACATCCAACTGCCTACTTAACATCTCCGCAGGCTGACAAGCACAGCAAACTTAGTTTTCTTCTTCTAAGTCTGCCCCTACTTCAGAGGAAAAGGCTGCATCAAGGTTCACTCCATTGCTCAAGCCCAAAGCCTAAGCCTCGCCCTTAACTTTTCTCTTAGTTTCTATCTTTTCTCACCACCCCCACCCACTATCCTCTTGGTCCAAGTCACACTGAAGTACAACAGCTGAGCCTGCTCACCAAGCTTACTCTTGCTCACTAAACTCAGCAGAATAACCAAAGACACATTTTTTTCTTTTTTTTAAATAAAAGTAATTAAGATTTGTCATTTTCTTGCTCAAAACCTTCCGATAACTCGTTATACCTAAAGTTAAAAACAACCCCCTGTGGGACTGGCTCAGTGGTAGAGTGCTTGCTGGGCATGACCTAGGCCCCGTGTTCAAACCCCAGCACTGCAAGCAAACAAACAAAACAAGCCAACAGCACCCTCCCACACCTGTAAGCTGTACTAGTCCCTGCCACTATATGGCTTTCTTACCCACAATTCCTGGCCTGGCCAACTTTTCTTTAGTCAATTCTTGCTGTTCCTCAAACATCTCAAACATATTTCTAAGGGTCTTTGCTTTTCCTGCTCCCACTTGTGGATCACTCTTCCAGATTTTCATGTTCTCCCACTTCATTCCGGTTTCTGCTCAAATGCCACTTCAAGAAGCCTTCACTGACCTTCCCACGAGGGCCGCTGGCCTCCGTCATTATGCCCTCTTGCTGTGCCATATACACCACTTAACAGTAGCCATGCTGTTTATTCCCTAGATACAGAACCTATGAAGGCAGGAACATGGTCTTTTTCACTGCTATACCCTCCATGCCTAGAATGTTGTCTGGCACGTAGTAGGCACCTCATCGATGTTTTTCAGGTGAATACTGGCTGATAACCTCAGTGTTAGATCTTTATGCATCTGTCCACTCAATGCTAATGATCCATCCTTCTCTACCCCACTAAAATTGAGTCAGATAAAAACAAAAGATGCATGACAAGTGTCTCAGACACAACAGTCTGGAAGAAAACAGACACTGATGTACATATCACCAGATTAAGGAATAAGATTTTAAAAATGTAGATGAGGGCTGGGGTTGGGGCTCAACGGTAAAGCATTTGCCTAGCACATGTGAGGCACTGGGTTCAATCCTCAGCACCACATATAAATAAATAAAAAATAGACATAGTATCCACCTACAACTAAAAATATTATATATGTATGTATGTCAAGCCCTACCAATACCCATTCCACTGTGGCAACCCAATAACTGGTTTGACAAAATCTCAAAGAAAAAAAAAAAAGAATCAAACACTTTTCTGTTAAAAAAAAAAAAAATCAGTAAATCAGAAAACTATCCTACCACAAAAGCAACTGGCTCCATAAAGAGTTGGTTCTAGTCTTGAGGGGCAGGGATAAAAAGTCAAGACAGAGCTAGAATATCTTGTTTTCACCAAATAGTCTAAAAGAAACCAGTTTAATAGTCAAATGGTAATTTGACCATCAATTCTATGAAAATCCAGGCTTTTTAATTTTTTTTTAAGGTACTAGGGATTGAACCCAGGGGTGCATATCCACTGAGCCACATCCCCAGCCTTTTTAATATTTTAGAGACAGAGTCTCGCTAAGTAGTTTAGGACCTGGCTAAGTTTCTGAGGCTGGATTTGAACTCATAATCCTCTTGCCTCAGCCTCCTGAGCTGCTGGGATTACAGGCATGAGCCACCATGCCCAGCTCAGGTTTCTTCTTCTTCTTCTTTTTTAATACTTTTATCAGTTGTTGATGAACCTTTATTTTTTATTTATTTATATGCGGTGTTGAGAATCGAACCCAGTAGCTCACACTCTACCACTGAGCCACAACTCCAGCCTTCTGGCTTCTTCATGGTGCCGAAAAGGGAGGAAATCTTAGGAACTCCAGGGGTGTGGGGAAGAGGGCAAGCTGAAGTTAAAATCTTGCCAGGTTCCACAAACTGAACTTTGAGCCTTGACCTGGTGCCTTTTTGTAATTCATCCACCCAAAGGGGCACTTTTCTCTTAATTCACCCAGTGGAACTGCCTGTGCTAGATTTGGTCTTGAGCATGGGATTCTGGAGTATAGGAGTTTCCAAAATTATTTATAAAAAGCGTCATATCAATTGATCCAAATTATCCCTATGACAAAGGGCAAAGTTCTATCAATGCAAATCAGATAGTGAAGATGCAGTCTGGGTAGGGTTTACACAATCCTGCCACTCCTTAAATAGGTACAAAGACTGGTCAAAATTGGGTGAAGGGCTGGGGTTGTGGCTCAGTGGCAGAGCACTTGCCTCGCACATGTGAGGCACTGGGTTTGATCCTCAGCCCCACATAAAAATAAACAAAATAAAGATATAGTTGACCATGTATAACTAAAAAAAACAAAAATTAAAAATTGGGTGAACACAAAATACAAAAAGAGGCACAGGCTTGGATAATCCTGTTACTATGAAGGGCTTAGTTCAATAAAACAAGCCTGGGCACAGTCACTGGCCCAGTCCTAAATCTTCAACCCAAAACTCTAAAGATTTGAAAAAGTAATTTGCCTACCTTGGTTGGGCAAGTAAAATTGTAAAGAAATGGTAGTGATAGTTGGTTTAAATACACAGGTGTACTAATCATCTGAGTGCCCATTAGGCTCATTAGTGTATGCTTCTTTTTAATGTTTAAAATCCTTAGGCTATTTGACTTACTCAAGTTATGCATTTCACTTACTAGAACTTTAATGATCTTGAGGATATCGGATACAGTGAATTTCTAAGTATGGTTTGAAATGTTGAGGAATTCTAATCAGGTTTGTATAAGAGTTTTATATAAGAGTTTCATATTTCAGACTTACAAGCACTGAAGCAAAGAAGCAAATATGCACTTTTAACATTAAACACATAATTTCCTGTGGAATTAAGTTGTATTTCAAGTTTAAAGAAAAAGTAGGTTTTTAAAATCATAATTTTAATGACATAAACTCTAATTAAAGCCTGGCATAGTGGAGTCAGAGATTTTAAATTCAAATTCCCACCTAGCTATTTAACCGTGGGCAAGTGACTTGAATTTTTATGCCTCCAGATATTCATCTAGAAAATGAATATTATCTGCATCAAAGCCCTTCTGAGGATTTGGCTGATAATACAGAAAGAACTCTACTTGGGAGGCTGAGGCAGGAAGATTGCAAGTTCAAGGCCAACCTGGGCAACACAGTAAGATCCTATAAGAGAAAAAGAAAAAAGAGAAATACAAAACACTAAGACAAATTACTGAGCAAATTACAAGTGCTCTAAAGGTTGGCTATAATTAACATCACTATTATCATTATTGGTATAATCTGTCAACACTGAACACCTTGAGGGCGAGGACAATGTCTCATTGTCTCTGTATTCCTAAAGTTAAGCACACTGCTTGCTACCCAATATCTATGCAGTAAATGCTACCTGAATTTAATGAACTATACTAAAATTCTAGCTAGTAGTTTACAGGTTTCAAAGTGTAATTCATAAAGGGAACCAACATGATAAACAACAGGGGCAAAGATAAATGGATCAATGGGGTTGGGGGAGAACCCAAGATTTTTTTTTTTTTTAATTTTTTTAGAGAGAGAGAGAGGGGAGAGAGAGAGAGAGAGAGAATTTTTAATATTTATTTTTTAGTTTTCCGTGGACACAACATCTTTGTTTGTATGTGGTGCTGAGGATCGAACCCGGGCTGCACGCATGCCAGGTGAGCACGCTACCGCTTGAGCCACATCCCCAGCCCAAGAACCCAAGATTTTATAACCGAAAAACACTGTTTCTTGGAATGGCTTCTACTTTCTGAGTTTCTCAAGGCCCAAACTACATTAAGAGAACTTCTGTTGGGAATGGATGGTAAAGGCTGATCTAAATTTTGACCCTAGATCTAGAATGACACAGATTTAATACAGAATTTGAGATTTCCCCCATAAATTAAATCTAGCACAGTTTACTAGAATTAATTACTTCAACTTTTTTCCAATCACCAAAACTTGTTTCTGAACTAAAGCACAACACAGCCTTAACTCATTCAATACAGGCGCCCTTTTTATTTTCCATTGCTCTTGCAATTTTCCAGCAGTTTAGTCCCATCTGGGTTAATTACCAGTCCTCCAGATGGAAACTTCTCCTGGTAGGTTGTTCCATTCACAGCCATTTAGAAAGCACTGCTTGCGTCAGACTCTGCTTTCTGGTTGGATAAAGGGGGTCGTTACCCCAGTTTTTCTTGGCATCCTGCAGTCACACCTCACCGAGTGCACCTGGTACATGCCTTCTAATAATGACCTTTCTAAACAAAATGCTTTATCTAGCCCACCAGGTTAGCAGATTTACCTTTCCTTTGCATATAGATTAAGTCCATGCAGGGCTCTAATTCCAACAACAACAGCCAGTGACTGTAGTAATGGTGATAATGCACAAGTACTGAGGCTGCTCTGAACGTCAGACACTGTGTATCTCAATTATTCAAAAATTCTCATGAAGAAGAGACTATTATTAATCACATTTGATTTGCTTTTTTTTGTTTGGCAATGCTGGGGCTCAAACCCAGGGCCTCACGCACACCAAACAAATGCTACAACCCAGCCCTATTAATCCTGCTTTACAAGTCGTGAAAATAAGATGTTAAAAGGTAACTAACAGGGCTGGGGATATAGCTCAGTTGGTAGAGTGCCTGCCTAGCATTCACAAGGCCCTGGGTTCAATCCCCAGCACTCCTCCCCCACAAAAAAGACAAAAGGTAACTAACCTACCCTGGATTTCTAGCCTCCCTTCCTTCGAAGGACTCTTGCAGACTAATCAAAACAATTTCTTCTTACAGAATAGGGTCCCAAGAACTACTATCCTTATTTTATAAAGGTTAAGAAATCAGGATACAGATCAGTGGTAGAGTGTTTGCCTAGCATGCATGAGGTCCTGGGTTCCATCCCCAGCATCCTTCATCCCCCAACCCTGGTCATCCAAGATTATACAACTAAGAAGTAAATAAAAGTAGAACTCAGGTCTGATTCCAACACTGTTAACTTACTGTGCTGTGCTATATTATGATACTGGGGTAAATCCACAGCTTCAAGCATGCCAGGCAACCACTCTACCACTGAGCTACATCCCCAATTCTTTTACAAAATTTGAGACAGAGTCTTGTTAAATGACCCAGGCTGGCCTTGAGTTTGTAATCCTCTAGCTTCAGACTCCCGAGTAGCTGGGATGGCAAGTGTGCCACCATCCCTGGCATACAATTTAATGAGGCTTTTCATAGAAGTCCCCTTCCACTCTCAGCTAAGCGAAATCCGCCTGAAGAGGCTCTATTTCATATTGTACTTCTTTTTTATGTTTGAAGAAAGAGGGGGAAGGAAAGAGAATAAAGGAAAGGCAATGATAAACTTTCTCTCCAAAGGATCTTAACCTCTTCTCTAAACCAACTGTACCAAACAGCTAGAGTCACGGTCAACTATGTTAAGTGCTGAATCCTTTCCAGAACATTCTCCAGTGCTTTCAGATCTTAAATAAATTGCTTACTTGCAGGTAAATATTGGAACTTTTTTGCAATTCAAATAGGATTTTTGTTTGTTTTTAAATGGATGTGTTAAGTCTTTTTTGGGGGGGGCGGGGTACTGGGGATTGAACCCAGGGGTGCTTGACCACTGAGCATATCCCCAGCCCTTTTTTACATTAAGACAGCCTTTGAGTTGCTTATAGACTCACTAAATTGCTGAGGCTTGCTTTGAACTTGTGATCCTCCTGCCTCAGCCTCTCAAATTTCTAGCATTATAGGCTTGTGCCTCTGTGCCTGGCTATCTTTTTGTCCTGAAATCCACTTCTAACAAGTTATTCTATAACATATATCATACAATACTCTACTCAGTTCACTTTTTCTGTTTTGTTATTTGCTTTTGAGATGGTCTTGCTAAATTGCCCAGGCTGGCCTCAAGTCATCCTCCTGACTCAACCTCCCAGTGGCTGGGGACGACAGGTGCCATCACCAAGCCGTGCTCCCAGCTCAGTTTTGATTGATGAATTTGGACTCATCTTTAGAGATTTGCATTCTACAATTCTTACTGGTAGAAATTGTTTTCAAATTTCAAAGTAGTATCCAATGCAGTTCTACTCATTTTAAATAAATTAACTTACACTAGATTATTTCTTTAAGATGGTATCACTAGCTGGGTTGTTTCTGGTTTGTTGGGTTTTTGTTGTTTTGGATTTTTTTTCTTTTTTTTTTTAAATGAGCCTGGATTTAAAATGCAAACTTTGAGGAATATTCATGAATTCAGAAATTATCAAACCCTCAAGTTCACTAGTAAACATCTACTAGAAAGTTGTATTAAGCACTCCTGATCTGAAACATACATTACATTGTAATTTAATCTCTTACAAGTAAAAAAAAGGTCAAATTTACAACTTAAATATTATAGAATTGGGCCCTAATAGTGTCCTAATCATGTAAATTAGCATCTCTTATTCAGGAAGTGACTGGCATGAAATTTACCAAGCAAATAATTCATTCAGGTAAGATATATGAAGAGTATAAAGAAATGTACTACAGGGCTGATGGAGAACATTTAAAATAAATGAGAAAGATGTCTTTTAAAATTTCATACATATTTTACCAAATGGTCTTCCAGAAAGGGTGCAAGACAAGGCTTATTTTTCTCAAACTTCACCATTAGATTTTGTCAGTCTTCACATTTTACTTCATTAAATAAAATGTGAAATATTTTTCTGTTGCCAGACCTTTACTACCACAGAGATTCAACACTGTTTCAATTAATTGACTACTGGTATTTCTTCTTTTGTTTAGATCCCTAAAAAAAAAAAAAATTAAAAAATCATAAAAAAAACCTTTAAGCCAATGTGTTTAATTTAAAAGCTCTTTATAAATTAAGGATTTTGTGCTGTCATATATTTTGCAAATATTTATCCCAATTTGTAATTGCTTTTTAACATAGTTTATAGGTTGCAGCCAAATCTGTCAGTCATTGTCTTCATGCATTATGAATTTTTTTAATCTTAGAGAGGCCTCCCCCTCCCCAAAGAGGGTATAAAAATAATGTATTCTCTTACAACTGTTCCATCTGAATTTTCTTCTGGTACAAGAAGAGGCCACCTGTTTCTTTTGAGTGTCCCAAATATCCCTAAATTCTAAAATTTCAAGGTACATTGATCATACATGTTCTTCAAGAAGATATACTTCACAAAATAGTATTAAAAATAAATATGGGGTCATGTTACAAAATGTGAAATGGAAAAAAACTGGGGAAAATAAACTGGATGTATAAAGAAATCTACAGATCTTATGGAGAACATTTAAAATAGATGAAAAATAACAATAGTTATTATCTCTTGGTAGCGGGATTAAAATTATTTTCATTTTCTTATGTTTAACATTGTCTTCTTACATTTTTTAAAGATAATGAGCCTATATTACTTTTTCATGAGGAAGGGAGGTTTTTTTTTTTTTGGTACCAAGGATTAAATTCAGGAGTACTTAACCACTGAGCCACATCCCCAGCTATTTTTGTGTTTTATTTTGAGACAGAGTTTTACTGGGTTGCATAGGGCCTTGCTAAGTTGCTGAAGCTGGCTTTGAACTTGCGATCCTCCTGCCTCAGCCTCCCAAGCCACTGGTACTAGAGGTGCATGCCACCGCACCGCACCAAGGGAGTATAATGTTTTGATCAAGGACTCACTCTCACACAAACACACACACACACACATGCCGCAGTCTGGCTGGGCAAACTACCAAGGGATGACGAGCAACTTGTGAAGGTTGATGCAGCAGGAGCAGGAGCCGCCTTATTGTCGGACAGTAGAGGTATATATACACTTAACTGATTATACACAGCTTGTTTCAATCATCCAGATACATCAATTGGTCATTAAGGAATCCTCATCATCTTAATGATTACACACAGATTAACTTAATTGACATAATCTAGACACAGAGTCAGTCATTAAGGAATCTCTATCATCTTAATGGCTAGCTGGCGTTACTTCTCAAACCACTCCTCTTGGCAAAGTGCCAGGCGCCATCTTGACTTGTCTGTGGCTCTCAACACACACACACACACACCAGTAGTGCCATAGGATTATAGTGGAGCTAAAAAAAAAATCCCATTGCCTAGTGATATTGCACCTCTCATACACAGTGCGCTGTATTATGTTTGTGGTGATGTTGGTGCAAACAAACCTACAGCTCTGCCAGTCATATAAATGTACAGCACATACAGTTACGTACAGTACGTACCACTTGATAATGATAATAAATGACTAAGCCACTGCCTTAAGTATTTACTATAGCACACCCTTTATCATTAGGGTATGCGCCTACATTAAAAAAAAAAAAAGAAAGAAATACACCTTACTGCAGAGCAGCAGGCCCCACGACTCCAGCAACAGCCTCGCACAGCTAATGCCTTTGCATCTAGAGGCCACTCTGAGTGGTTGACCTAGACCATCAAGCTCTGTGCTGGTACACTCTGATGTTCAGTGATGAAACATCCCCAGGACGCATTTCTAAGAATGAATCCCTGTTGCTAAGTGACTTGTGATTATATTTTCATTTAAAAAATAATAGTGACATAATTTTAATACAGGGATTGTGTATCCTTTTCATTCTAGTAAACATTTGTATATACTGGGAAAGGTATGTGTCAAAGAACACCTCATCTTTGCTTAATAAAGCGACGTGTAGTCACTAGCAAAGTAAAATGAGTTATTTTAAGAAAGGCTATGTTATGAAAATAACACGAAAAGCACTGTGATTGTGAGGTACAAGTTAGAAAAAGAAAACAAAACATTTATCAGTTGCTTTTTGAGTTATTTAATTTTGCATAGGTAATATTTTTACAATGTATGAAATTTTTAAAGTACAAAAAGATAGTAGAGGGAAGAATTTTCACTATCACTATTGAGATGTTTTAATTTTGGAGGGGAGGAGGCTGGTACTAGGGATTGAACTCAGGGGCACTAGACCCCTGAGCCACATCCCCAGCCCTATTTTGTATTTTATTTAGAGACAGGGTCTCACTGAGTTGCTTATAGCCTCGCTTTTGCCAAGTCTGGCTTTGAACTCATGATCCTCCTGCCTCAGCCTCCTGAACCACTGGAATTACAGGTGTGTGCCACCTGCCTGGCTTAAATTGTTTTAAGTTAAAGTAACATGTATATGATTACCCCCGCCCCCGACACTTATCCCTTCCTATGTGTTTGGACTTCTTGTAGCAGTTTCTTTTGTAATTATTTCCATCTCTCTAGTGTTTCACCCTTATTTACTTTTTGATATTTTGTGAAATTTTTAATAAAATAATTTGGGGGCTATGGTGCAGCTCAGTGGTAGAGTGCTTGTCTAACATGTGAGACTTTGGATTTGATCCCTAGCAGTGCAAAAAAAAAAAAATAAAAATAAAAAATAACTTGTATTATCGAAGTTCAATGACATCCTTGAATTTATGTCTCTATTCACTATAAACAAATAAAATCCAAAGTTGTCGCCATTTGCATTTAGTCGCAAATCCAGACTGATTCAGGTGTATCTGTACTGATGACAAATACGTCAAGCTGAGCAACTATCAACAGTATCACCATCAGTGAAAGGCTCTTGACTACCACCATCCCCTGCTTTATTCGGTTTAGACACACTCTGAGGATTTCAGCCCACAACAGGTCATTTTTATCACCTCACCCCTCTGGTCCTTCACTCTCCCAAATATACTTATCACTAGGTGTACACTGGTTACCTTGATAACTAACATAATCACATCTTTATTTTCTTTTCCATCAACTCTAGATGGTATTATTTTACTGGCTACTTTGTGACACAAGGACTGCAACACTCTTTTCTATGTAGCTCCCTTCCTCTCCTTTCCACTCTTCCTTCTGAAATCTAAATCGACCTTTTTGTACAACAGTTAAGGACGCCATCCATGTCTGCTGGCCACCTCACTTGCCATGTTTGGATAAATGGTAACTTATCTGATTAAACCCCGAATGAATGGATAATATATATATATCCATTATATCCTATCAATTTTTCACTCACATAAGCAACGCTGATATAAACTTTCTTACATACACCTTAGAAACATGTACAGGTTTTTTCCCTTAAATTTTTAGAAGTGGAATTTTCTTGGTGAACTACTTTGTTAAAGCCAAACTACCTTGCAGAAAGATTTTAATCTCAGGGCTGGGGTTGTGGCTCAGAGTAGAGTGCTTGTCTAGCAAGTGCAGGGCACTGGGTTCAATCCTCAGCACCACATAAAAATAAAACAAAGGTAGTGTGTCCAGCTACAGTTAAAGCAAAATTTAAAAAAAAAAAATATTTTAATCTCATAGTATGAGAATATGTAGATTGCTTTTAAAGAGTGGTTTTTTAAAAAACGATTGGAAAAAATTATCCCTGAACTTTCATACTTTCTTTCATTCTTTTTTCCAAAATTAATTTTATTGAGAGGCCTGGCTCTAATTAAATACAACAAAATATACTCATTATACATACATGGGCATCTCAACAATTCCTTTATTCTCTTACTCTGAAAACAAAACCTGCAGAAATTAAAATATTTGGGTACATTTATAAATTCATGAACTAGTAGTTTTTGACAGTTTATACAGAAAAGCCATCAACTAATAACATAAATTGCAGTTATACTTCTGATATAAGGTATAACAAAATTATGAATGTCCATGGTCTCTTTGGGAAACTTCTGCTCAATGAATCTCATACATCTCTTAAATTTCATGATTAAAAAAAAAAAATCAAACACCTAATGAAACTGTACACCTGTTTTAAGCTTAAGCACACACACACACACACACACACACACCTCTAAGGATAATTTTTTAAAAAAAACATTGTCTCCAAAATCTAATTATTGAGCAATACTAAAAACCTTATTTAAAAAAAAAGAAAGAGGGAGTGCTGGGGTTGTGGCTCAGTGGTAGAGTACTCACCTAGCATGCATGAGGCACTGGGATCAATCCCCAGCACCACATAAATGTAAAAAAAAAAAAAAAAGATTTTTGTGTCCACCTAAAACTAAAAAATAAATACTAAAAAAAAAAAAAAGAAAGAAAGAAAGAGGGAGAGAGAGAGAGAAAGAATCTCTCTCTGTAGCACAGGTTGCCTCTTAACTCCTGGGCTCAAGTGATCCTCTCGCTACAGTCTTCTAAGAAGTTGGGCAATGTCTAAAAATTTAAACGAAACAAGTACATTCCTTGTCTCTGTGTGTCTCTCTCTCACATACACACACACACACACACACACACACACACACACACACAAATCCAAAGAAATAAAACAGTTGTTTATCTGTGAAATACATTAACTCTGTAACTAACTACCATCCCTCAAGGACAACTCTAGGACTAGATAGCTTCACTTTTTCAGACAGGCAAGAAATAGTATCCATCTTACATAAATTCTTATGGAGAGCCCAATGGGAAGAAGAGTATATACCAATCTCATTAACACAGATATAATTCTTAAAATACTAGCTAATTGGGGGGAGGGTTGTCCCAAACTTATTCTAGGAACACAGGGTTAGTTTAATTACTTGAATTAATCAATGGGGGCTGAGGTTGTGGCTCAGCAGTAGAACACTCACCTAGCACCTGTGAGGCCCTGGGTTCGATCCTCAGCACCACATAAAAACAATAAAATAAAGGTATTGCATCTAACTACAACTAAGAAAATAAATAAATATTTAGAAAAAAGAATTAATCATGCCAACAGAAGAAATGCAAAAAGTTACATAATTGCTTCAAAATAAGGAAAGCTCCCATTTGACAAGATGCAACGCCTGGCCATGATTAACAAAAACAAAATCCCTCTTAGCAAATTTAGGAATCAAAGAAATCTTTTTTTAATCTGAAGAAGTGTATCTACATAAAATCTAAAGAAACATCATACTTAATGATGAAATACAGAAAGCCTTCCCCCAGCAATGGGAAATCGAACAAGGAGACTGCACGGCCTTGTTTAGCATTATACTAGAGGTCCTAAGCGGAACATTTACACAAGAAAAAGAAAGAACACAGTATAAGATTTGGAAAGGAAAGAAAGAAAACTCATTATTTGCATATGAAATGATTGTGTTCACAAAAATTCAAAAGAATCTATATTTAAACCATGAAAACAGTGAACTTCCCAAGAGTGCTTGAATAAAAGTTAATATCAAATCAACTATATTTCTATACATCAGCCCCCAAAATTAAATAGAGATTTTAGAATAAAATATTTGATAATAACATTCACAAATCAAATACTTAAAAATAAACTAGCACCAAGCACAGTGGCCCATGCCTATAATCCCAGAGACACGGAGGCTGCTAGGAGGCCAGCCAGGGCCACTTAGCAAGTCCCTGTCTCAAAAAAAGGAAGTAAAGATCAGGGCATGCGGCTTAGTGGTAGAGCACCCTGGGTTCCCAGAGTTCCATCCCCTGTGCCACCAAAAGAAAAAGGGGGGAAAAAGGCAAAATAAAACTTCTATGCAGAAAATTAAATGGAATCACTGGAATAAATCAAAGATCACCCCAAAAATGGAGAACCATATATTATCATGTTCAGATATTTGAATATTGTAAAAATATCAAATTCTTCCTCAGATTGATCAATAGATTCAATGCAACTCAAATACAAATTCTAGCAGGTTTTTGTGTGTAGAAACTTATGCTAATAAAATTTAGACGAAAACAAAGGCCCAAGAAAAGCTGAGAATCTTGAAGAAATACATTTGAAAGAAATGGATATTCATACACAAAGGAATCTCACATGCTGCTGGAAGGCATGTAAATTGACAATTACTCTGGTTTTCCCAAACACAAGCATATCCTGTGATCTTGGTATTTTAAATATGATGCATGACCAGGACAACTTAGCATCCCCTGGAGCTTGTTGGACACTCAGACTTTCAGTCTCTACCCAAACACTACAGAAGTTAAATCAGCCTTCTGACAAGACCCTCAGGTGACTGATGTACACTGCATTTCAAGAAGCGCTGCTCTATGACCCCAAATTCCACTCATACTAGAACACACCCAGAACTGCATTCAGAGGTCCAAAGATATGCACAAGATTGTTCACAGTGACACTATTCCCAGAAACCAAAAACAACCAGATGTTCTGTGATAGAAAGCATAAACTGTGGTCCAGGTGCAGAGGCACATGCCTGTAATCCCAGCAACTCAAGAGGCTGAGGGAAGAAGATCGCAAGTTCACAGCCAGCCTCGGACTAAGCGAGACCCTGTCTCAAAATAAAAAGGACTGGGGATGTAACTTGGTGGTAAATCACACCCCTGTGTTCAATTCCCACTGTAAAAGAAAAAAGAAATAAAAGTGTGGTATGATCACACAATGGAGTACTATTCAGGCATAAGAATGAATGCTCTAACTGCAACACAACAATAAAATGCTGAGTGTAAAAAGAAACCAGACCAAAAGGAATATATCTTATATGTATTTATTTATAAAGCACAAAAAAGGGAAAACTAAAGGGTGCTGCTGAAGTCAGGGCAGGACTTACCTGTAGGGGATAAGTGTAAGTGGCCAGGAGGGAGTAATGCTCCGGCCTTTTTTTTTTTTAAATATTATTTTTTAGTCATTAATGGACCTTTATTTTATTTATTTATCCATTCGTTCATTCATTCATTCATATGTGGTTCTGAGATTCAAACCCGGTGCCTCACACACACTAGGCAAGTGCTCCACCACTGAGCCCCAGCCCAGCCCGCGCACCTGCTTCTTGACATGTGCTTATTGGCCAACGGTTTTAAAAGTTCTTTTTCAATACTGCTTTGGCTATCCTGGGTCCCTCCCATCCCCACATGAATTTTAGGATCAGTTTGCCAATTCTGGGGTGGGGGCACAGCTGGAATTTTGATAAGGCTGGTGTAGAATGTGCAGACAAATTTGGGGAGCACTGTCATTTGAACAACTTCACCTCTTCAGATTCATGGACCTATGAAGACATGAGCATTAGACATCTCCATTGATTGAGATTTAATTTCTTTCAACAATGTTTTATATTTGCAGAGTATAAGTTTTGCAAATCTTTTTAAAAACTTGTACTGTATTTCAATGTATTATAAATGAAACTTTTTATTGTCAGACTGTTCATTGGAAATGTATAGAAATACAGGTGATTTTTGTGTATTGCTCTTGGACCCAGCAATCCTGCTGAACTTATTTATTAATTCTAATAGAGGTTTTGGGGGTTTTTGTTTGTTTGTTTTTGGTACCAGGGATTGAACCCAGGGGCACTCAATCACCAAGCCACACTCCTGGCTCTTTTTGTATTTTGTATTTTATTTAGAGACAGGGTCTCACTGAGTTGCTTAGGGCCTCACTAAATTGACCAGGCTGGCTTTGAACTTGCAATCCTCCTACCTTAGCCTCCCAAGCCGCTGGAATTACAAGCATGTGCCACCACAGCTGGCCTCTAATGGTTTTATAGTGTCTCCCTTAGCATCTTCAATGTGCAAGATCATGATCATTTGCAAGTAGAGACAGTTTTTACTCCTTCCTTTCTAACCTGGGTGTTTACCTTCCCCTTTTTAAGGCCTTCATTATTATAATCACGCTGATAACTGTAAAGATCACCCTGCCTAGAAGAAAGCTAGTGTTTTCACAAGTTCCTTAGATTTGTTTAGCATTTATACACGAAGAATCTGTAACAAGATAGTCATCAGAAAATACATTATAGTACAGTACTTACATGGAGTTGCAGTTGAGGGCTAAGCAAAAGAAATTAGAAAATACTTATCTTTAAAAGTATTCAGTAGCCTGTCAATTATACACACTGATGTGGTTAGCCAGGCCATTCTAATATCATTTGCCACCTACTAAATAAAGGGGCATCCTTACTCTCATGGAGATAAAGCTGCTTGGCACATATAAGAAGTCAGTATTCACTGAGCACCACCCTGCTGCTTGAAATCACAAGAACATCACAAGCGAGGTTTCCATATAACTTTGGGACTAATCTTTTTTTTTTTTTTTTTTTTTTTTTTTACAAACCAGTGTACGAGAATCCCTGAACAACCTGTCTCAAAATAAAAATAAATAAATAATAAATAAAAAGGGGTGGGACCCTCAGTGGTAGAGCACCTGCCTATCTGTGCAGGGTCCTGACTTAGTCTCCAGTACTACAAAAATAAATAAAAATAAGAGGCAGCAGCAGCAGCAGCCACACGATTATATCAATAGATACAGAAAAAGCATTTGACAAAATCCAAAAATTCCTGATTAAAAAAACTCAAATTGAATATGCAAGAACTTGCTCAACTTCATAAAGGAGGATATCTACAAAAAAAAAAAAAAAAAGTAACAATAAACATCAACTTTGATAGGAACAGGCTGGCTGGGTTCCCTCCAAGACTGGGAATAGGGATGTTTGCTCTTGCCACTCTCCACCATCCCACTGAAAATCCTACAGTTCGGTAAATTAAGAAAAAAAATAAACAGTATAAAATTAGAAAGGAGAAAACAAGACTGTCCCTATTCCTGACAACACGATCATCTACAGAAATCCCTATTTATTAACAAAACAACTAGAAAGAAAATCACTATTGGGGGTAGGTTGTAACCACACAGGGAGAGCAAGAGGGAGTTTTTCAGGCTGAAAACTATTCTGTAGCCTGATCTTGGGAGAGGGTCAGCAAATCTATACCATGTCAAAACTCATATACAACCAATAAAAGCAATTTTACTGTGTTAATAAAAAATTACATTTCTTCTTCAACATGACATGATTCAATCATGCTTTCCTAAAGAGGTCAGTACACGGAAGTGCATTCTAAAACTTTAAGTCAATGTAATGACAATCATCTTTCCACAGTCTCTATCCCCACACCCCCACTGGATATAACCATTTCTAATAAATGAATAAAGTGTTATGGTGAATTAAGTAGTGGCAAGCTATGAACATCTACTTCTAATAACATGGTCTACATGACCTGAAAACCTCCTTTAAAATGCTACATTAAATAAAACATTATTTTTTAAAGGTAAAGTTGGGTTAGCAAGGAAGAGAAAATCTCAGGTGCCAGAAAAGCAGAGAGAACTAAAAAAATCAGATGCCCCTTTCCCGAGTTGGGATGGTGAGGCAGAGATCTGTGCCCACAGTACAGGGGACAAAATTGTAAAAACCTGCCATTGATAAGAAAGGAGAGTGGCAGGGAAGTGGGGGCTGGTGTTTGAAATCCATCCTGTTTTCCTCATAGAGTGTGGGCTCTGCACTCTGGGGGCCAAAAGGTTAAAAACTACATTTCCCAGACCCCTTTTGTGGCTAGGGTTCCTGGTATGATTAGTTTCTACCAATGACACCCACAGCATGGACATGGCAAGAGAAACTGAAGACCAGCTTTTAGCACTTTGGCAAAGAGGCAGAGTCAGAGCATTTGATTTTTCTGCAGCATCATTAGCAGAATCTAGCATCTGGGAACTATCCATGACTCTCAAGAGGCTGGGCACTGATGAGCACAATTCTGGAACTGATAGTCTTAGGGGAGGCTCCCAGATTATAGTGGCTTCCTGATCATGGCAAAGGTCTGTGTTTTTTTTTTTTGTTTGTTTGTTTGTTTGTTTGTACCAGGGATTGAACTCAGAGGCAATCAATCACTGAGCTACATCCTCAGCCTTTTATGTTATATAGAGACAGGGTCTTGCTGAGTTGCTTAGGGCCTTGCTAAATTGCTGAGGCTGGGCTTTGAACTCACAATCCTCCTGCTTCAGCCTCCCAAGGGGCTGGAATTATAAGTGTGCCACCATGCCCGGCCCAGGTTAAGTTGATCTTTAAAATCCCAACAAGGCAACTCTTTGTCTTTTTGTTTGTTTGGTTTTGGTGCTGGGATTGTGCATGCAAAGCAAGCACTCTACCAACTGAGCTATATCCCCAGCCCAAGGCAGCTCTTTGGTTAGCCCAGTTTTATAGTATGGCTTTGGTACTATTCTAAGACAAAGTCCTGCTAGAATGTAAGGTCTACAAGGTAGGGGACCTCTGTCTGTTTTGTTTACTAATGTACCATCCCAAGAACATAAAAGAGTGCCTAGCACACAGTAGCTGCTCAATAAGTATTTGTTGATTGGATGAATAAACCTAGAATCTATTTCTTCAGCCCTTCCAGCAATTGTGCTAAACTCTCCTGCTTCAAGTAGCTAAACAAAGTGGAGACTAGGAACTAATATTTCTATGTAAAGCCAGAATCAAAGGGATGTAAGTTTAAGAAACAATAGATGACAAAGAATCTGCCCACCAAGAAAAGCGAGATGCTAGGGGCATTATGTGCTTCTACTGAGGAGCAGGGAGAAAAAAAGTTTACACTATTTTTTTTTCTTTGAGGAGGGTCTCTCTATGTTGCCCAAGTGGGCCAGAATTCCTGGGCTCAAGCCATCCTCCTGTCTCAGCTTCCAAGTAGCTGAGAATACAGGTGCACATCACTGTTCCCAGCTGCATAAAAAATTTTAATGACAGGCCTGCACTTCACACAGGTTTGAAGCTTAAATTTTCATTACATGAGTGGTCCTGGAACCACAAATTAACAACAGGGATTCATCCTCAACCAGAGCATTACAGATTCCCACAGGTAAAACTCTTGGGTTGGAGGGAGTACCCACAAACCAAAATCTCAAACAGCAGGAGGAAAAAATTTGCCTAGAAGAAATAGGCAAAATTGAATTCCAAAATTATTAAGATAATAAAATTCTTTTGAAAATAGCTATTCAAAAGCTGTAGTCTAAAACTTTCACCAATTAGGGGTAAAATTGGATAGACTGGCATCTACCAGTGTCCACTGAGGACAAGTCATCTCTCCCCGGTAGCAACAAACATCTTGGCCTTCTTCCTAGAAAAGATCATTTCTGGAAGTCAGACAGCCATCCTGAGGAAGTTTGGGAACATATGCCTGCCAACCAGCTCAATAAACCACTGCTCACATACAGACACATCGTCCTCAGAGCAAACCTAACAACACGTCACTTTCTCAATACACATAGTAAGTGACCGTACTGAAATTCAAATACTATGGTCGGCTCAAAGAATTGCAGCATCTATTCATTTGATTAACACTTCCTGAATATCATGTTCTATAAGCCAGACACAGAAAACAATAAGAGCCCAGCATGGTGGCGCATGCCTGTATTCCCAGCGGCTCAGGGGGCTGAGGCAGGAGGACTACAAGTTCAAGGCTAGCCCCAGCAATTTGTCAAGGCTCTAAGCAACTTTGTGAGACCCTGTTCCAAAATAAAACATAAAAAGGGCTGGGGGTATGGCTCAGTGGTAAAGTGCCCCTGGGTTCAATCCCCCATAAATAAATAAATAATAAAGGCAGGGCTCAAGAAGCCACTACCTAGTAAGAAAATGTACAACAGGATCTTAATAAAAGGGCCCTCTTCAAAAAGACTGAGGTGATGATAAACTAATCTACCCATTGGGGCAGGAATCCTGTCTACTTCTACCAAAAATCCCTCCTGGAACATGTACATCCTAATGAAGCTGTAATTCTTTTCTTTTCTTTTCTTTTACTGGTTCTCTTCAGTCACGTATGACAGTAGAATCCATTCTGACATAATATGCAAGCCATGGAACATATCTTGTTCTAATTCTGACCCTAGTACCTCTCCTGCCCCTTCCCTTCTCCCACCCCCTGCTCTCTTCTTTCTATTGATCTGACATTTGCCCACAGTTTTTAATTTTTTTTTAGTCATAGTTGGACACAATACCTTTATTTTATTTATTTCTTTATTTTTATGTGGTCCCGAGGATTGAACCCAGAACCTTGCACGTGCTAGGTGAGCACTCCACCGCTGAGCCACAACCTCAGCCTCAGTTATTTTTTAATTGATTTCTTGTGGATGTACATGATGGTGAGATTCACTGTGGTGTATTCATATGTACATAGGAAAGTTATGTCAGATTCATCCCACGTCTCCTTTTTTCTACAGAGAGGAAACTAAAGCCCGGAGAGTTTGACTGGATTCACACACACCTGAGGTCCAACTCCAGCACTAACTCCAAAGCCCTTACTTCATCAACTCTGGTACCATCAGAGAACCCAGAGACAAGCATGGACTCACTCCCGCTCACCAGCAGGTAGACGTCACACAGCTTGGCCTCCTAGCCCTCTTCACAGCACTCCAGACAAAAAGCAGCTGAGCTTGCTCCCAATAAAAGGATCCCCCACGAAAGGGGTCTTAGGCAGCGTCTCTGGCAAATAAGTTTATTTTGGGAACAATTAAAAATGCCACAGAATGGGGTTCCTGGCCTTGGAAAGCTTAGTCTGATTTATACACAAGTATTATTTATTCAAACTTCCCACAAATATGTAGTAATACATATGTACATAATGTATCAACCTGTGTGTGTAGCAGATCAGTAGGTATGTAGATGCACCTACAGGGAAAGGGAAAAGACACATTTTCTAAGAAAAAAAAAAAAAAGATCCCAGCAACTCCACTCTACTGATTCATAATAGTTCATAAAGCTGAGCCAAATTTACTTTTACCTACCTATAGAGAGAAAAAAAAGCTTATTAGATAATAGTTTAACCAAGACTTTAAGGGTTACTGGTTAAACTATTAAGAAATCTTTCTAAGTAGCCTCAAGCTCTTAGAAACATCTATTTACAAGCAAAAAAAAAAAAAAAATCAAGGCTCAGGTAATTGCAAATTCTTTTTTAAAAATATTTATTTAGTTGTAGATGAATGCACAGTATCTTTATCTATTTTTATGTGGTGCTGAGGCTTGAACCCAGTGCCCTGCACATGCGAGGAAAGCACTTTACCACTGAGCTACAGCCTCAGCCCCTAATTGCAAATTCTTTAAGGACCAATCCTAGGTAACATTGTGGTTCCAGTTGTTACGCACCCATGTGAGTTCTAATCCTTGAAAAATACTCTGATTTAAGATTTTATGCTAATTTTGGCCTTCCCTCTATTCCCTCAAATACTCCAAATTAGTATGGCTTCATTTCAGATGGCAGAATTTAAGAAATTAAAAAAAGATCAAAATTATAAAAAGCTAACCAAACCAAATATGAAAAAGTGGGAGGTCAGTGCAATGGAGGAAATTAGACGGTACAGCTCAAATCCTGAGGCCGTATACTCTATTCTAAAAATGAGGGGAGGAAGTAATCCAACAGAATTCAATATAAGCATCCCTTTTAATCAATGTATTTTTTTCTACTCTATTTCCACCATTTTCTGGTTTGGAAGGATTTCATGAGAAGGAAAAAAGGAGAAGCAGCCACACCCTTTCAAAACTAAAGATGTCCTTGAGCCACAGTGGAAAGCATAAGGATTGGGTCCCATTCCTGAGGAGAGATCTCTCTACTCTTTACTCTCCCAAAGACAATCAATGTTCTCCATTTAGATTGGGGGATAGGAACAAGAAACCAAGAGGTAAATTAACATGGAGATCTTTGAAGCTCCTCAGCCTCACAAACATAAAGCACATCACATCAAGGAAAGGACATACGCTCTCCCATCCTGCCTCAAAAAAACAAGAGGAAGGAGAAGGTAGAAAGATGACCAAAATAACCTCAAAGATGGCCCCATCCCATTGCAAGAGTCAGAGCAGAGGGTGGGAACCAGGGCTCGGGACTAGGAGGCAGGTTGTCCATTTTCACTCGCTGCATGGAAGCCTGATGGGCGCGGAACGGTATGTGACACTGTGCTAACAGAGGACACCCTTCCTACATCACAGGTCACCTCTGAAGCACCCGAAGCCCTACAGTTAAGTGTGTGAAGAGGGCCTTAGGAAACCCAGCCAACCTTCTAGGGGACCCTCCTCTAAAATTGCAGTTGGTCATGGTTCACCTTAAGAACCCATATAAAGCAAATTTTTCTTCAACATACAAGGCAAGCCTAAATAAAGACAAAACTGTTTGCTAAAGGATTCCCCCTCCCTCCAAAACAAGGAGATAAAGGAGACCACAATGAAGTCTCTAGAAAAGACAAAAGTTGTTCACTGAAAGATGTGTAATTTAACCTTGACTAGTGAAGACTCAAAGAAATGTTACCTGAATGGAATTCTGAGATGGCCGAGAAGATAATGGGAGGTTCCACAGCGCCCCCTGACAGGTTGCCAGGGCTTTAGAAACTTGCTCACACAGAAGCTACTCATGAAGGTGGGCTGTTGCACTTCCTCCTGTCTACCCAGGGGACCAAATTATTCAGAACTGGACCTGTCTAGTGCATAAGGGAGTCGAGAGAAGAGCAAGAGGGAGGTGAACTACTCAAACCAAGAGTGCCTCACTAGAAAAGCAATGTAACCCGAC
Source organism: Marmota flaviventris (assembly GCF_047511675.1). NCBI lineage: Eukaryota > Metazoa > Chordata > Mammalia > Rodentia > Sciuridae > Marmota > Marmota flaviventris. Next base: position 25,161,488 of record NC_092501.1, read on the forward strand.
AGCCAATACCCCTGGGTATTCACTGTGGATCCTACAGCCACAGCCCCTAATCTGCTTAAGTTTTTAGAAGTCCCAGAGCAACTGAGGAGACAAAATAAGTTGGTCACAAAAGCCACTCAGCCTCACTTCCTGAGGAATAATCCCATTGAAGGCACCAGAATGGTTTCCAAGCTGAGCTCTAATTATGGATGAAATTATGACCTTTCCTAGTGCTAGTTTTATGTACAGTTAACTGCCAAAGGGTGGGGGGAGTGAGGTGCAGATTTTATGAAGGAGAATCTCAACTCAACCTTGGTGAAGGGACCAAATCAGGAGCCAAGTTCTCTGGATGCTTAGGGTCAGCTGCAGAACTGAGACACTCCCTGAAATTACATGCTAAGCACCGTGTGTGTGTGTGTACACGCGCGCGTGCACATATGCAATTTCTCTGGGAATGGCCCATGCTTTGTCTCTCAGAATGATACAAATTAGGAGAATTCCTCTGGTCAAATGAAAGCACTTTTGCAACGCATGTGTTACTAACTTCCATTTGCACTGGGAAGCAGTCACAAGTTTTAGTCCAAAAGTACCCCATCACTGAATTTAGTAAGGGTTTGGGATCCCTACCTTTGTTCAGTATCTTTTAAATTTTCCACATCAATTATGAGATATGAAATATACAGAAGGTTCCAGAATTACATTCTGCTATGGTTCAGGCTTCACATTGAGGCCTCACTGTCCAGGAAGACAGTGGACGTTAACACCAGTTCCTGTCTTACTTTCTTTGAGCCTCAGTTTCCTCTGTAATTAAGAAAAATTGTATCTGCCCCATAGTTCATATGATTGTTTCAACACTGTCATTCCCAACAAAGAAGCTAAAGTTCACAAATGTACTGGTCATCTTGATGCCGCTTTCAACACAGTGACAAAACACTGTCAACATCCTGCCTCGACAAAACAACTTAAAAAAAAAAAAAGTTAAAAACCCAAGACCTTCCAGGAGGCCTCTTATGCAGTCGTGGGGGGATTATATAACAGAGCTCAGGGGACCAGAGCTTAGAAGTCCTTCACACATCTCCACCCCATGAATTCCCACCCAAGGGTGAAGCCATGATTTCTTCCCCAGATTTCCCCCCTGCTTCATCTTTCTCCCTCCAACCCTTCTCCCCCGCTATAGAGTAAAGTGCTCAGCTCACTCCTCTCCCCTTCCTCAGGCTCGTTCAGCCCACTCTAGGGCTCACACTATTTCTCGGGGTAGAAGCAGGGTGTAAAGAAAGATATTACTATAGGTCAATAATTTTGTGTGTTGACTCTCCATCCTGTCACGTGTATACAGTAATGGTCTTTGTAAACTTGCAATACACTACATATCTACACTAAGGTAAAAAGAAAATTAATTAACTCATGAATACTAATAATGAATGGCCAGCATTCCACTGGGATTCTCTTTATCAATAAAAAATTATTTTGTACCAAGTAATCAGAAACTCCCTCAAACCTAGTTTTCATCACATTTCAGCCCTTAGGAAGCTCCTTACTTTATCAATTGAATAGTTCCTGCAGCTTACTGTGTTCCAAGACTCTCCAACTTTCTCAATTAGACACGCACACAAACAAACTGCTAAACCCTTATTTTTCTACTGGCTTCTTCAACACAGCCTTTCCCTTTCAGTCACGTTTGTCTCAGCCCATCTGTAGAGGCCAGAGCCAAGGCATTCCCCTCAATCCCAGAAAAACTCCCTCTCCTATCTTCTAGCAGTGGTACATCCTGAGATGTCCGATTTCCTTTCTTAAAGAAAAGACTTTCTGACTTATCTTTAAATCTCCAGCATCTGGCATGGGAAGGCACTCCATGCTTGCTGGATGATGAATGAAGGCTATTTACTCACCTGAGATACTGATTAAAATTTCTCTTTTCCAAGCCTTGGCTCCAGACACACACTGCCTCTGAAGCCTTCTCTGATTAACCTACTCTATGCCAATCCCACTACTACCATCTCAGTCTTCCTTCCTTTCTTCCAGATATTTACTGACTTTCTATTATAAGCAAGGTAGTGCTCTTGGCCCTGGTAATAAAGCAATAAACCGATCAGGTAAAAAATTCCTGCCCTCATGGCACCTAGATACTAACAGACGATCAGTTCATATTTGATTTGCACTTCATTATAATTTACTTGGCTTGATTCTATATTGATTCAAGTTAACTCTGACAGATTATCTGCAAACATAGCTACCAACAATTCCTCCCCTTCTGGCAGGCATATGAGGGCTCCTCCCACCAAGAAAGAGTATTTCTTCCTCACCTGAATCTGAGCTAACTCTGCAATTTGTTTTCGTCAAAAGAATCAGAAGCAACTGCTGTGCTCATTCTGGGTTAGACTTCTTAAATGGCCATACCTCCATACTTAGTAAGATATATACATAATTAAATACAAATAAGTTGGCCATACCAACTTATTTGTATTTAATTATGTATATATCTTACTAAGCTAATGTATTATATGTATTACAAAATGTACACAAAATTATACACACACATACACACACACACACTTACCTAAGTGTATGTATATTTCTAAATCCTACTACATCCCAGTGGTTGACCCTACGTGTCATTTACCTTTGGGACTACAGCTTTAGAGTACACAATTTTCTATGTCATTCTCGAATTTCTTCCTCCTCCCTTGGCCTTCGTATCCTAGACTAATTTTCTACCTCTGAATGGTCCCCTTAGTAGTTCTACTTCTAGCTCCCAGCTTTGAAATATGGCTTTTGTATTTGGCCTTTGGCTCTCCTGGGTCTCCTCCCTTGGCACTCACCTTGCTCGCTGACTAGCCATCACTAGAAATCTCGGCACTTGTCCTGTTTTTCTATAACTACAGGACATTTACACATGACTCAAAACACTACTAATCTATCACCTGGCCTGCCCTACCCAACTTCAACACTGACACAAAATCTTAAAAAAACTGCTTATCCAGCTTCTGCTGAATCGCCTCTAGTAATATAATCAGCGCATCTGGAGGCAATGAAGAACACTTACAACTTATATTGAGCCGACTTCCCATATCTTCCACATTGGTTCTAGTTTCAACTGCCGAGGTCTCATGAGCTACCCCACCACCATCAACACTAGAGTCTAAACCAAAACAACCATCTTTGTAATCTTGAGATTTTATGGCAAGGCACCATGACTCTCCTCCATTAAAACAGGGCAGGTGAACACCAGAGCTAGTGTGCACCCTGCAGAGCAAAACAGCCATTGAACACCACAGACATGGAGAAGGCACAGCTTAGGTCAATGGATGGGACCACAAACAAAAACCTGTGGGCCTCCAAGATGACCGATGCTACTACAGAGTCTGGTACACCTGCCATCATTATTGAGGAGAGAAGAGGGACAACCTCTCAGTTGGCAGGCCTGCTGGCTCTCTATCTAGAAAACTAAGAAGCCCTCTATGATCCTAAACCTGCTTTTACTATTGTCCTTTGATGAGCTGTTGATTACACTGTAACTTAAAGACAGCTACTCCACCACCCTGATCCAATATTTTAAAAACCCAAATCAAAACATTTGCTGTAGGATAAGGCAGAAAGTACTGATCTGGCCATGGGAACTTCAGGGTACTCATCAAGTTATTGGTCAGAAGGTTAAAAGTTGATGGATACAAGGGTAACTAAGAGCAGCCAGTAAGAACCAAAGGAAGGGCACGGGGGGTAGGAAAGATGGTGGAATGAGATGGCCATCAGTACCCCAAGTACATATATGAAGACACAAGTGGTGTGACTACTTTGTGTACAACCAGAGACATGAAAAATTATGCTCTATATGTTTAATATGAATTGAATCGCATTCTGCTGTCATAAAAAACAAATGAAATAAAATTAAAATTAAAAAAAAAGAACCAAAGGTAGGGTCTGATGTAGTCCTGGTGACATGTCAGTTAAGAATGTACCCAGAGAATACCAAAGAGAATGCCAATGAGACTGTGGTTTTCTAGCCAGTTTAGGGTCATCCACTTGAAAGAGAGGGACCCAAAGACTTCCTTATCCAGCTCTGATGAAGAACTTGGCTGGTAAAGCAGCTTAGGGAGCGCTCCGTGATGTCTGAAGGGTTCTGGCTGTATCAAACAAAACATAAGGATACAGAGGAGTATTCTTAATTAAGTTAAATGTGAGATTGAGAAGGGAGAAAAACATGTTTCAGATGAAAAGAAAAAAAATCAACTATCCAAATTGTTTTGAAAAAAAGGAGACAAAACAATCCAGATCCATGTAGAATTCTCAAGATCTGCCAGGGTTTCCTGCAAAGAGCAGAAATTTTGTCCAACTCATGTGAAAAGATTTTCCCTTTCTTATTTCCCTTTCACATTAGGAAATACTAACAAAATTTAATCTTTCTGTACTTAACATAGCCTGCAATTCAAAAGAACACTAGCTGTGCACAGTGGCACTCTTCTATAATCCCAGTGACTTGGGAGGCTGAGTCAGGTGGATTGCAAGTTCAAGGCTAGCCTCAGCAATTTAGCAAAACCCCAAGCAACTTAATGAGACCCTGTCTCAAAGTAAAAATAAGAAGGGTTGGAACGTAGCTCAGTGGTAAAGTGCTCCTGGGTTCAATCTCCAGTATTTAAAAAAAAAAAAAAGGCTAAGAAAATGAGGCAGTTTAAGTTGGGATTGTCCCTTTAAGCTCTACAACTCCATAATTATGTAACGTAGCATATTTACTACTTGATCGGATTAAAAAAAAAAAAGCAAAAAACAGCCAGGGGCTGTGGCATACTCCTATAACCCTAACTACTCAGGAAGCTGAGGCAGGAGGATAGATAGCAAGTTCAATGCAGCCTAACTTAGTAAAACCCCGACTCGGAAAAAAAAAAAAAAAAACAAGGCTGTGGACACAGCTCAGTGGTATGGCACCCCTAGATACAATCCCAGGGGGATAAAAGCAAAACCCAAAAACTTGTTACTACCAAGAAATATGAATAGTTAGCCACACCTAAGCAAGGCCTGCTCCAATCCCAGGAGCAAACTTCTAGCTCCATCACAAAATCCTGTCCTGATGATTAAAATCTCATCTCAGCTGAACATACAAAGGGCTACAAAATGATGGCCCTCTTTTCCAATTATGAAAAGGCTGAAATGGTTAAATAAAACCAGACCCCATGGGCTGGATGAGCTCATTTGAGCCTAAGCAGGACAGGGGTGTGGCTCAGTAGAAGAGTATACATAAGGCCCTGAGTTCCATCCCAGTATTGGGAAGGGGGGAGGGGAAACCCCAAAGTAACCTCATGTTTGAAGAACAGTTTTTAATATTTAATTCTTCAGTTCAATTGTAGGTTTTCTATAACTTAGATTTAATTAGTGTCAATTTTTTTTTTTTTTTTTTTGGTACCGGGCACAGGCCTTTTTATTTTTGAGACAGGGTCTTGCTAGGATGCCAAGGCTGGCCTTGAACTTGCAATCCTCCTGCCTCGGCATCCCAAGTCACTGGGATTACAGGCGTGTGTCATGGGGCCTGGTGGTAATTAATGTCAATTTTCCATGCATCCCAAGGTTTATACTGGAATATAAATTTGTTGAACACAATACTAATCACAAAATTGTAGTGCAGCTCAGTCAATGAGCTTCAAAACTTGTTGTCTGAACACTCCTATGAAGTAACAATGAAAGTACTGTCATCTAACTCAGGACTCGACAACAAACACTACTGTGTACAAGAAGAAACACTGACTCCAGGTGCTTATGAGTTCCAGAGTCAAAATTAACACACTGATGAAAACAATTACTCATATCTGAAATCCCTAAAGCCACAAAGAGCCAACTACTAACCAAAGTGTCACAGACTAGATTACACAGGGGACCCAGCTAGGTGCTCCAAGGGGAGCTGGCTTCCCTCTCCTGCAAATTGATAATTGTCCGTTTTTCCTCTCTTCTCTACCAAATCCTTGAAGAGGGAATATGCTTCATACAAAAAGACCCAATAAAAAGAATCCTAAAAATACCCTGTATTCCTGAAATCCAATCATTTCATTCATTTATATGACAAACATTTATTATATGCTTATTATTTAGGGTAACCCTAACATAGTCACAGTCCCTATCTTCAATGGACCTCAAGGTCTAGTAGGATAGAACAACGTAAAACAAGCAATAAACAGTGTTAAAAATATAAAGAAAGAATAACAGGGTGCTAATAGATGAGACACACAGAGGTGGCAAAAAAGACTCCCTGAGAGTTAACCTGTCAACAGACATCAAAGAATATTTCTTAAATCTGTTACTGCACATTTGCATATATAGTTTGTTTGCATTACCAAATTACAAAACAGGACATCTGTGAATATGTAGCTAACATATTTAAGACATAAGAAAATCATATTTTCCCTCCCTCATCATCACGAGAAAACACTTGGCTGGACTACTGGTTCCCCTAGAAAGATGAGACCCAAAGCAATGCTAGGTTATACTCACAGCCAAGGGCATCCTAGAACAATCAACAGTCAGCCCCCTCCAGGAAAGATCCACAGAGCCACTCGGCTCACCACCCCAGACCTGTGATCAATAAACCCTCAAAATGTACAACTGAGGCTTCTCAATATATCTGAAAGGCAGCACTATTGTGGCGACAGTTAACTGGTACATGAGATCTTTAAAAATGTACCATTTCTATATCTTTTCTCTGAAAACTAAAGGAGGACATATTCTCCAAGACAACTGAGTAGGCCAAGAAAGACTGACACAGAGATCCCAAAGTAAAGGATTCAAAAAAGATGTCGAGAATTCTGAAGTGACCTTGAGAAGGAAGGCCAGAGCAGGCTGGCAGTTCTAGAAGAAATACCTCCCAACAACCCCAAGACCAGACATAACCTAACAGGCTGATCTGAGGATTCTGGCAAAGGGCAACATGGGGATGCGAAGAAAAAAGGCAAATTAAAAACAATGACTTGCGGAAAATTCCAGGGACACGGGAGGCTGGGTGAGGAAAGACGAGATCAGAACACGGTGCGTGGCTCGCGGTGAACACTCCTCACTTCGTCCTAATATTGCATATGCTGGACCCTTCAGCCTGGCTCGGGCCTTCAGGAACCCTTCCCAAGAAGGCGACGCCTGAAGAGACAGCTGGAGCGTGTCCTTAGGTTTGTGACGATTATACTGGTAGAGGGAGTGCAGGGAAGAAGATCCTTATCTGTTAGTGCAAGAAGCCAAAAAATGAGATCTAAAGCAGAAACGAAGGAAATGGCAGTTCAACGTCAAAATTTATAAATACCGCATTTAATAGTGTACGAGAAAAAAAAAATGTGAGAGCGGTAACTCTGGGGAACCAGAGGCAAGAGGTTGCTACTTGTAATTATAAGCCCCGAGTCTCTCTACGCTACATATCGATTTGATAAAAATTAAAATAATTTTAGGGCTGGGGATGTAGCTCAATGGCAGAGTGCTTGCCTAGCATACCTGTAAGCCCTGGGTTCAATCCCAGCACCACCAAGAAATAAATAGATAGATAGATAAATCTTTTTTGTTGGCTTTTCACTTTACTTGATTACTTCCATTCTTCCTCCAATTCTATTTTCACCCCTATGTCTATTACAACTATTTTACACATTCATTTATTCATTCAACTATGTAGTGGACAACTGCTAATGTCCACTGTGGTAGATGATGTGGATATAGCAATTACCAAAAAAAAAACGAAGTCCCTGGTGGGGCTGGTAGACAAATGTTACACATATGTAATAGCATTTACTTCCCTGAATATATGTATCTAAAATAAATATATAAGAGGAAAAATAATGCAAGATTAAGACAGGGTGAGCTGTTTTACACATGCTTGAGAGAGGCGAATGGACAGCCGAATTTAACAAAGGAGAAGGCTGAGCAGATTTTCAGCAGCAGGACAAATAAGGTGGAGGGACAGCTAATGCAAAGGCCCCAAAATAAAGTGTGCTTAGCATGGCCAAAGAAAAACAGGGCAACAAGGCCATGCAGGACCTTTTATGTCACTGTAAGAACTTTAGCTATTATGCTGAGTGAGTTCATTAACCACTGACAGGTTTTCAAATGAGGAGTCACAGAAGTTAACATTTTTAAAGATCATCTTCTAGGTACAACCACTTTGGAAAGCTACACTTAGGCTGAGCTTATGCACGCATCATGAACCAGAAGCCTGACTCCTAGATATACGCCCAACATAATGTATACATATATTTTTCAAAAGACATGTACTAGAATGTTCATCATAGCATGATTCAGAATAGCCAAAACAAAAAACTACCTGAAAGCCCATCAAGAAGAGAATGGAGGGCTGGGGTTGTGGCTCAGCGGTAGAGTACTCACCTTGTGCGCACGAGACTGTGGGTTCAATCCTCAGCACCACATAAAGATAAATGAATAAAATAAAGGTATTGTGTCTAACTACAACTAAAAAAATATGAGGGAGGAGGGAGGAGAAAATGGATAGTTGGGCACGGTGGTGCACACCTGTAATCCCAACAGCTCGGGAGGCTGATACAGGAGGACTGTGACTTCAAAGACAGCCTCAGTAATTTAGCAAGACCCAAAGCAACTCAGTAAGGCCTTGTCTCTAAATAAAATATAAAAGAGGGCTGGGGATGTGGCTCAGTAGTTAAGCCCTGCCCTCCCAACCCCATTCAATCCCTGGTACCAAAAAAAAAAAAAAAAAAAAAAAAGAATCATGGATAAAGTTTGCATAAAAGAAGCCAGAATCCAAAAAATTACATATCATTCTGTTTACACAAAGTACTTATTAGCCTATACTCTTAGAAGTCAAGACAGCAAATAAATAAGAAACTGCCCCTCCTCCCAAATAAAAAAGACAGTCAAGACAGCAGTCCTCCCAGAAGGAGCACTTCCAGTGACTAGAGGGACCATGAAGACTTGGTGACATTCCGTTTCCTGCTCTGGATGCTGGTTACACAGTTGCAATCAGTTTGCAAATTCTCTGCAAATCCATATGTACGTTTTTCTCTGTGTGTTAGTAGAATGCTTTTAAATGATCACTCTGACTGCTGTGTGGAAAATTATAAGATGGAACAGATTAAATAGGAGAGTGACCAGCTAGGAAGCTAATGCGATAATCCAGCATACAAAGAATGGTGGCTGGGGCTGAAGAAGTGGAGAGAGTGAGGACCTCACTTCTAATTCTCCTCATGGGATTATCCTGACTCTAGAACATCTTTAAACAATGCCTGAAGCTGGCTTTCAGTTGACCTTGGTCCCTAACCTACTACTCATCCATGGGAGGGCTGGAAAAGAAAGGGGGCCTCCCAGTCAAAGAAGCTCCCACTAACCAGCCTAGTGGTCATCAACGGATTCCTCTGTATTTCAGGCTTTCTCAAGGTGAATTTTTTTAATAAGGAAGAAGAAAGAAAAAAAGATTCCCAGTGTTAACAACAAATAAATATAAACTCAGATATATAAAACTCTTATTTAAAAAACTGACATAGTATTCAAATTAATGATAAACTTAATGAGACTGGCAATGTCATTTGGTTAAAACTAAACCACCATCCCCACAGAAGTATGGTCCCGGCTCATACGCACATACTCCTACACTCACAGGCTTCTTCTATTCAAACAATTATAAAATCATTTGCACAGTGTACCTTTGTAGTCATTAAACATGCAGACAGCATTCTACTAAGTTCTTCTGTTATTACCACACAATTACGGCAGCATAACCATAATTTTGCCGACTCAAAAAAAAAAATCAAAAGGCAGGGCTTGGTGACAATGTGATTGTACAGATAATGCTTACCTATTTTGAAAGACTATTGAGATGAGCAAATTTTTTTTTAATTTCACAAGGAAGCACAAAAGATCCTTAGAGTAAGTCCCTAAATCATCAAGGAACTACAGTTGGAGAAGCAAACTATTCCCAACTGAAACACAAACATCCATGAGAGAGTAATAAGAGCCTGTCATAATTTAGCTATCACATGTTTACCACTCTGCAGCGGGATGGGAACAGCCCTTCAGGGAATTATTTTCACAGAGGTTCTTTTTTTTTTTTTTTTTTTTACTTTTTATTATGGAGAAAATAATACAGTGAGCCTCTCTGTACCCAAAACCCAACCTGACCAATTATCAACAGGCAAAGGTGAAGAGTTGACAGCCAAGACAAGATTGCTGATGATATCACCAGCAGCATCTTAGAGAAGTGCCAAGACATGGAAGTAGTGTATTAACCCTACTTAACATGCTTAACATGCTTCCAACCCTGAGAGCACAAAGATGCAGACATATCCCCTGTCTTCAGAGTTTGCAGTGGAGGGTCTGAAAACAACTAATTACAAAGCAAAGGCACACACAGTGTAAGGTGGAACTCTGTAGTGCAGACGTGGGCTCCTAAGCCAGGCTGGAGGGTCTGAGGAGACCCAAAAGTCATCACACAAAGTAGTGATTTATTTAATCAGAATCACAATTTGGAAAGACTAATCTGGTAGCAGTATATAAAGATAATTATGGATGGGAAACTGAAGGAGGAGACACCGCTCAGAAACAAAAAACAATATAGAAAAAAAAAACAAACACTGATGTAGTCTAGATCAACAGTTAAAAAAAAATAAAAAACTACCCACAATTCACTGAGTGAATTTAAAATGGCTAAGAAGAACCATTATTTTATATACTAAAAAACTTAAAAATCTGCCAAATTAACTATGACATGCTAATATCTCACACATACAAAATCATAGATGAAAAAATGTACATTTTACAGTCAATGGAATATGGCAAATATGGTTTGTTCACTTTAACACAATGGCTCAAGATCAAGAAACCCGTTTTCAAAATTCAATGTACAGCAGTTTCCCTACCAATTTTATGAATTCTCTCCTTCCCAATTCCCCAGACCTGCTACAGACCTCAATGAACCAACCAGCACCCCGCTTCCCCATTCTCTCAAAGGAAAACAAATCAGAACAAAGATCTAACTGAAAAAGAAGCAATGGCATCTGCTTTATATATTGTGATTTTTAACCAGGATTTTAATCAAAATCATCAGAAACCTGTTGCTTCTCAAAACAAAACAAAACAAAAAACCCCACAGATTTGTACCCCACATCTGATCTACCAAGCAAGAATGCCTTACTTGGAAACCATAGTACTAAAAACACTCTGAAGCAACTGTGATTAGGAATCACTGAATTAAAAGACAGGTACACTTAAACTATTAAGGCATGGAAACACTTTCTAATCAAAACTCCAAATTCAACAGCTACAAATATTTGACAGATCCAATAACAGAAATATGAAACTTCTTTAAGAAAGAATTCCACTATAAATAAGAAAAATGATAAATTCTGAGAAAATACTAGCAGATTAAAATTTAATGTCTCTAATATATAAAAACCTGTCAATTGGTTAGAAGACACAGCAATCAAAGAAAAATAAGCAAAGCAAAAGACAATTCACCAAAGTACAAATGGATGATAAGCTATAAGAAAAATGTTTCGTCTCACCAAAGAAGTGAGAGTTTTGACAATGAGCTATTTTTCACTTATCAAATAGGCAAAAATGCTTAAAATGAATATAACCAGTGCTGGTAATGCTAACTGAAGCATATAAGCATCATTTATATAATGACTTCAACTTCATCAACAGTTAAGCAAATTATAGCAGAGCCACACAAAGAAATGTCATGTAGCTGACAAAATATATAAGGCCAATCTGTATGTATGCACATCTACCATATACCAAGCCAAGTTTTAAAACACCTTAGTTTTAGAATATGTACACTCTATTTTTGAAAACCCAACTAAATATGCTTATATCTGTGTGAAAGAGGTCTAAAAGTAAACAGACCAAATGCCTCACAGTAATGAATTCACAGTAAGAATCTGATGAGGGGGCAGGTGATGGACTCTTACTTCATATACTTCCGTTTTCATTTTTATAATTAGCACCTTTTAAATTCTCAACAAGGGGCTGGGGATATAGCTCAGTTGGTAGAATGCTTGCCTTGCATGCACAAGGCCCTGGGTTCAATCCACAGCACCACACATACACACAAAATAATAATAAATTCTCAACAAGTTAATTGAGAGCATCTATGTTGTATAGCACCATTTTCCATACTTAGTACAAACAGTTAACATGGCAACTTTGTCCAGAATGTTGCATTTCCTTCTCTTCTGTCCTCTAGGAGCCTTTCCTACAAAGGCCCAGAGATGAATTCTTTACCCTTCTAACTAGAGCCTGCAGCCAGGAAAGAGCCCTTGAGCAAATTGGAGTCTTTCAACATGTCAGAGTGAGTTTGTAAGTGGATTTGGGTTTCTCAATGAACAACAAACTGGAGAACCAATTCAGGAACTGAACTAAAAGGACAGGTCAGTAATAAAATCTTCTCTGTGCCTGGCCAGCATCTGGAATGAGTGAGAGCAGGGTGACAGACTGCTTCTGTGTAAAGAGTCAGATAGTAATATTTTCAACTTAGTTGTAGGCTTTTGTTGCAACTACTCAATTCTGGGCCATTAATACGTAAATGAATAAGTATGACTAAGTCCCAAACAAAATTTATTTGTGATACTGAAATTTGAATTTTATATATTTCACATGTATTAAAAACTATTCTTTTGGGGCTGGGATTGTGGCTCAGTGGTAGAGCACTTGCCTAGCACGCACAGGGCCCTGGGTTCGATCCTCAGCACCACATAAAAATAAATAAATAAAGATATTGTGTCCAACTACAACTAAAAAAAACAAAACAAAACAAAACTATTCTTTTGAGTTTTTCAACCATTTTTAAAATTAAAAATCTTTGTTGTTGAGGCCTTCCAAAGCAGATGGCAGACCACAGTTTATACTGGATAACTTTATAAATAGGGATGTAGCTCAGTGGTAGAGCCCTTGCCTAGCATGCTCAAGGTCTTAGGTTCAATTTCCAGTACCACCAAAATAGTAGTAGCAGTAGTAATAGTAGTAGTAGTAATAATAATAATAAAAGTGAAACCAACAACAAAGCAAAGTTCCTATTAAAATATTATCTGGGGGCTGGGGTTGTAGCTCAGTGGTACAGCACTTGCCTAACATATGTGAGGCACTGGGTTTGATCCTCAGCACTAATATATATATATATATATATATATATAAACAAAATAAAGGTATTGGGTCCATCTACAACTAAATATTTAAAAATATATTTTTTTGGATTCTTTACATACAAAACTGCTATCAAGATCTTTAAAAATAAACAGTGAACTACAATACCAATTGTCACTGTTATAGAGAAGCTTTCTTTGAAACAATTGATACAATTTATGATTATTAAACTAGATTCCTAGATATCAGGGAAATACTAAATAGAACCACAATAAGATATCACTATACTCCCTGGCATGTTTATACTGTAAAAGACTGGCAATACCAAGTGTTGACAAAGAAAAGAAAAACCAGAATTCCCAAATATTGCTGTGTGTAAAAGGGTATTTGGGGGAACAATTTGGTGGTTTCTTAAAATGGTTAAACATATACTTATTGCATGACCCAGCAATTTCACTCCCAGGGAAACAAAAACCTATGTCTGCACAATCACTTATGCAAACATCCATAGGAGTATTATTCACAATAGCCCCAAAGCTGGAAGCAATACAAAAGTCCATCAACTGGCAAAGAACATGATTAATCAGTAAAAAGGAACAAACTATTGATACACGCTAAACATGGTTGGGCCACAAAAAACATTAAGTGAAAGGAGCCAGACAGAAATATATTTTACAATTCCATTTATATGAAGTTTCTAGACAAGGCAAATCTATAGAAGCAGCAGACCTGTGGCTGCCTGGTGCTAGAGATGAAAGCAAAAACTGAGTGTAAACCAAAAGCAGGGACCTTCTAGGAACAAAGGAAATGTTCCCAAACCGGGCTGGGGTGGTAGTTACACAGCTCTATAAACTCACTTTAGGTAATCACTTAACTGTACACTTAAAATGGGTGGATTTTATGGTATGTAAATCAAACCTCTATAAAGCTGTTTTTAAAAGGAGGTGTGCTCCAGAGAGCCCAGTGCCCTCTGGTCTGCCCACAGATACCTGCACTCTGCAGGTCTTCCAAGGAGGCCATGCCTTTGCTCAGGCCACTCTGAGAAGGCTCCCTGGACTGCCTTCTAGAAACTTCTCCATCCACAGCCCATCCTCCCTCCCTTCTAGGCTCCCAAGTTGATGGTGCCTTCCTTTAAACCCTCCCAGCACTTTGCCTGGCACATGGTCCCCTGCACTCCCCACCTCCCAATTCTGTAATAAATCACTTGGAGAAAGAATTGTGATATTCATGGGGCTGGGACTGGGGCTCAGCGGTAGCGCACTTGCCTGCTATGTGTGAGGCACTGGGGTCAATTCTCAGCACTACGTATAAATGAATTAATTAACTAAATAAAGGTCTATCAACAATTAAAAAAAAAAGAATTGTGATATTCACCCCTCTGTTCTTTATTGCTCACTCCACAGAGGCACTCAATGAATATTTGTAACACCGAGTTACAAAATCTAAGGGAATAGACACCATCTAAACAAGATTCTCTTCTTCGTTAGCAGGACAGCGGCAGACATCTGAACTTTCAAAGTTCATACCACTCCCACCCTCCCTCAAACCATTATCTAAATCCTTCTGGTTTTTCAAACAACATTTTAATTTATTCATTCCAGATTTTTCCAATTTAACCATGCAAGTACAGAAATCACAAGTCACATGTCAATGCTGGACTTTGGACAACATAACATGAAATCTGCAAGTCAAAAAGAGGGTGGAACTTAAGACCCAAGAAAATACAGCTCCATACACCTCAACCAAAGCCAAATTTCAACAGCATAAAATTCCCAAAATAGAAAGAATATCGTCTCCAAAAGGTTTTCCTGGTTAAGATGAAGATCCTCAACTGTGATGAAGGCCCTCTTTTACCTTAACAGGTATCTGTTAACCCATCACTCTAGCCTAACAAACAATGGAGACCTTGAAGCTTAGAAACCTACAACTTGGCAACTCCTCAAACAGTGGGCTTTCGTCTTGTTACTTCTCCCATGACTTCTGAAAACTATTTGCTCAAAGAAGGTAGGACAGTGCAATTTATCTTTGAAATCACAATATGCATCAGATGGAATTTAACCTTCTCAAAAATGACTCAGAGGTAGAACACCTAAAGGGCAAACACAAGCCAGGATAAAGCAGCTGACTTAAGACTGCATGGATAATATGTCAAAATACACTCTACTGTCCATGTATATCTAAAACAATGGAAAATTATTTTTAAAAAAGTTTTAAGACAATGAAACATGCTACAAGGAATTAGAAGTCATCTACTGGCAAACTTTAAAGAAGCCGCCACTGAGGTTTTAATAAGTTCAATTTTGAGGGAAATAGCAAGCATTAATTATTAAAACAGTGTAAGCTGACTACACCCTTGGAAGGAGGCACACAGCTACCCCCAGGGGGGAAAAAAAAAATCAACTTGCCATTTTTCTTCTGACTCAGACTTTCAAATAATTAGACATCTAAATGAAATATCTGTGATTCTATTAAATATCAACCACCCCAATTTGACAATAAGAGGTTCATCCTCAATAGAAAAAAAAAGAATATTGAACTTGGGCTAGGGTTGTGGCTCCGTGGTAGAGCGCTCGCCTAGCATGTGCAAGGCCCTGTGTTCAATCCTCTGCACCACATAAAAATAAATAAAGATATTGTGTCCAACTACAACTAAAAAATAAATATATATTTTTTTAAATATTGAACTCCATTTACGTATGATGTATCAAAATGCATTCTACTGTCATGTATAACTATTGAGAATAAACAAAAAAAGGAACCAAAAAAATATATTGAGAACACTTTAAACTTTATTTTTAGTGGCTGCTCCTCCAAATGAGCCAGACAGCTGGTGAGGTGTGCGGCTGGAGGTCACATCATTTGGTGATTTTGATAACTCTGCTCGAGTGCTTTACATATCTTAGTCTGTTCACGCTGCTAAACAGAATACCACAGATTGGGTAATTAATAAAGAACAGAAATTTACTTCCCACAGTTTTGGAGGCTGTGAAGTCCAAGATCAAGGCAGTTTCCACTTCCAAGGTGTTGCCGCCCCACTTCCAAGGTGTTGCCGCCCCCACAGGGGAGGAATGCTGGGTCCCCTCATGAAAGAGGACAAGAGTCAGACGCTATGTGAAGCCTCTTTTATAAGGACCTAAATCCTTTCCACACCACTAACCACCTCGGGACCTAATCACCTCTTAAAGACCCCCACCTCCTAATACTCTAATTGCTTAAGTTTCAATTCCTGAATTCAGAGTTGAGAATATATTTAAACCTTAGCAACATATAATATCTTACTTAATACAAACAAGAATTCTATACAGTCTTTTAAAGATGGGAAACTAAAGAACAGAAAAGCACAATAAAGCTTACAAAGACAAAGCTAACAAATAGCAGAGCCAAACTATGGTTTTCCTATTGTATCACATCACCTTGTAGGTGAAGTTTGTCCAGTTAACTACCTCTGCTAGGCTCATTAACAGAACACCTGACACCAAGAATGCTCTGTCAATTTCTCCATCAGTAATATTTAATTAGTCCAATTAAATGAAATTTCTACAAGTACTTTTTTTGTTTGTTTTGGTACCGGGGCTTGATCCCAGGAGCACTTTAACCACTGAGCCACATCCCCAGCCCTTTTTTGGTATTTAATTTAAAGACAGTTGTTTAGGGCCTCCCTAAATTGCTCACGGTGGCTTTGAACTCATGATCCTCCTGCCTCAGCCAGAACCACTGTAACTACAGACGTGCACCACCATGCCCAGCTCTACAAGTAATTTTTAATACTACATCATTTTTTAAGAGAGAGAGAGAGAGATAATTTTTTAGTATTTATTTATTTATTTTTTTATTAGTTATCAGCGGACACAACATCTTTGTATGTGGTGCTGAGGATCGAACCCGGGCCGCACGCATGCCAAGCGAGCGCGCTACCGCTTGAGCCACATCCCCAACCCAATACTACATCATTTTATGCACAAAATTATATCTCATTACAGTTGATGGACTACAAACTCCTTCACAGTAGGCTCAATAAATATTTGCAGAATTTTTCAAAAAGATTAAGCAACTCTAAAGTCTATTATTTGCCTAAAAGATTAATTACATAATATTTACCTATTCATTTTTTATAAAACATACAAGGACCTATTTTTAAATTAATTTATTTATTCTAATTATATGACAGCAGAATGCATTTTGACTCATTGAGAACTGTTTAATTTTTAATACAGAACTAAAAAAAAAAAAATGATGCTGACCAGAAATAATTGCTCCTCTAAATTCCACACACCTTGAACACTTTGAACACTTACCACCTCATATTTGTATTTAAATTATTCCATGTATTCTTTATCTTCTTTATCTTATCTATTCCAGACTTTAAGCAACTCTAATGTGCCCCACAGCCTCCAGCACAGCATCTGCTGAATAAATGTTTAAATGAAGAAAATTATCTTTTTTCCTTATACTTCTGCCATATAGATGCTCGGAAGCAATGTGGTTAATAAAAAAGAAAAAGAAAGATTTTCTACAATAATAATAAGATTCTCCAGCAACAATCAGCTTTGAATCAAAGTTGATTTCTGTCATCAGGTTCTAATTAAGAACGGCAGATAAAGCAGATGGAGAACAGCTTTAATCTTCATGCTAAGTTGATACTACTCTGGTGAAAACACAGAAAAATTGTTTGGACAAGCCAACTGAACAAACATGATATTGGATGTCTAGAGGAAAGTCATTCTTAAAGAGTCTCCTTTCCACTAGATGGCTATCTGGACTTTAACCGAGACAGTTAGTTGAAGGGGAAGGGATCACAATGTTACTGGCATTCCATGTAGGCCAAGGAGCGGGGGTGGTGGTAATGGGGGGAAAAGTCAAGGGCAGGGAGGTTTTTCCTTTTTAAAAAGTTTCCCCTTTCGGAACTACTTACTTAGTCTTCTTCCCATTTTACTTCCCCATATCACTTATTCCACTGCAGAATATTTTCATAGAATTGATGAAACTGTACAAAGTTCTCATCAAAGAAGTATCGAGTTCACTTAGTCTGCTTAGCTGCATGACCTCAGATGCCCGTTCTTGGGCTTCATTTTGCCCATTTAAATGTGAAAATTTACCTATGTGAAATATTTTTACGAACAGCTCCTAGATAACTATAAGCATTTTTAGAAGCTATCAAACCACTTTTCCATTAAGTATAACGTGCTGTGATTCATACAGCAGAGATGATCTACTGAAAGGAACCATTTAGGGCCAGCTGTTCAGAATCATCAGTTTGTACCAATGATTATTCACTTCTTTTTGATTAAAGAACAAAAGCTCATTGAAGAAATTTTGGAAAAAAAATTGAAAACAGTTTATTTTATTTCTCTCTAGTATTTAATTCTTCTAAGCAAATATATTTTTGCAAAATTATACACACACACACACAGTGTTCAACATATTGTGAGAATTTTCTCAAGTTAGTAATGATGCTTTGAAAACATGATCCTACCGGTTGTCATTCTAACAGCTTTGGATATCCTGAAATTGATCTACTTAATTCTTTCTTTGTTGAAATTGTTTCTAATATTTGTCTGATATAAATAGCCCTTTGAGAAATATCTCTGTGGCTAAATTAGACCAAGTCTTCAGGGAAAATGACTAAAAGAATCATCACAAGAGTCCCAAATAAAAATGTTTATCAGAAAGGGTGTGTGTGGGAATTCCCAGCAGCCATGAGAGTGCCACCTCTTATCAAGGTCCACACTGGACACACCACCAAAAAACCATTACAATTTTTTTTTTTTTTTTGCTAATTAGGCAAAAATTGATATCTTTTTTTTTAATTTGCATTTCTCTTATTACCAAAGTGGGACTTTCCCAACTTTTTAAAAATATAAGTAATTTATTTCAAGTCAAAAGTCTGTTCTTCATTAACATGATTAGACAACTTTTTTGAAAAATTTTTTAAATTTTAAGCTGGCTCTAAAAGACCTTCTTCTACACAATAAGAGGACCCAATTGGCTACTCTTAAACAGATTAACTATCACAGAGAGAGTAATAACTTCTAAACAGGAGCTTCAGATAATTTAACTGAGTTTTTACAATTAAAATGCTAAGTGAGTCCCACTGTATCAAATTCAGTAGCCACAGACAAGGTCAATTTCCCTATTTTACAGAAACACTTGAAAGGCTTGAGGAGGACACACTTGTCTTCACTAATAATCATCCTGAGAGTGGAAACCACCACAAATATTCTACATGTAGAGCCCAGATACAGACTGCAGCTTCCTGGCTTCTAATAACATTTCATTAATTATTTTCCTTTGTAACATGTAAATAATTCTTTTCATAGGACATGCCTAAGGTGTGTTACTAGAGAAATAACTACAGCATTGCCCAAAATACAGTAAATCTTTGAGCATAAGTGAATCCTCTGTCTTCTCAGATTCTCAGCTTCTTCTTATACATGAAGCTCATCCTTGACTGAGCAGGAAGGTTTAAGTATCAGTTAAAACAGCAGAATCGAATTACTCAATGATACATTACCAGCATGGTGGTATCTGCTTTAGGTTACATTATTTAATGAAGGAAGGACAACAGGGAGGTAAGAAGGGTTTGACGGGATGTTACTTTGAAGCCATTTAAAATCATGTTGACTTTGCCTGGTGGTGGTGCATACCTGTAATCTAAGCTACACCGGAGCTGAGGGAGGAGGACTGAAGGAAGAGGACCACCTTGGCAATTTAGCAAGACTGCCTCCAAAACTAAAAAAGGATTAGAAATGTAGCTTGGTGGTAAAGCACCCCTGGGTTCAATCTTCAGTACTGGGGGAAAAAAAAGTTGACTTTAAGATATAACATTAATTGTGAAGCAAAAAAAAAGATAACACTGTGTAATCTCAATTATGTTAAAATAAATAATAAATAAATAGGCACTGGAGGAAAAAAGATATGTTGAAATGTTGACAGTTTTATCTCTTGTGGAAAAACAGCTGAAGAAAAACAAATGGCATTGCTTCAATAGTTAAATATTGGTTGTTTGTTTTATTGCAATAACATTAATGTAACACAAACAACAGAAAATTTCACAATACTTATCCTTCCAATAACCTTTCAGTAGTGATCTGCAGAGCATATACCAATTACAAGAGTGTGCACATCAAAACTAGTAAATGGCAATGAATTCTCAGAATTCAAAGGATCCTCCAAATTCTAAATGAATTGCAAATCCAAAATCACAGATTTTTAAAAACTACTTTTATTGAGCATTTATATGTCAGTCACTCTGCTGAACTCTTCACATGGATTAGTTCGTTTAACTTCTCATTCTAGAAGATATTGTTACTACTCGCATTTTAAAGATGAGGCTTACAGAAAAACCAAAGTAGCTTGCCCAGTGTCGTGCAGCTATTAAGTAGAAAAGTCAGGATTCAAAGCCATATGTCTGACACCAAGGCTCACTTCCTGCATTTACTGACAATGAGACAGTGCTTTGTCCCCATTAATAACCACAGTGAGAGTGGAGCTACTCAAATACTCCAGATACTAAGTGTGGCTCTCTTGGTTCATTTACTTTTCAACAAAGAGCTTGTGAGTCCCTACTGAACAGAAGTAATATATTTGGGGTTGGAGTTTTAGCTCAGTGGCAGAATGCTTGGCTGGTACACATAAAGTCCTAGGTTCAATCCTTAGCATAGCTAGGAAGAAAAAGAATATTATTAATATATTCAGTTCACTTTTCACATGTAGTTACACAGGTAAATTAACACATGACAATAAAATTATCTCACTTGAAATTGCCAGTCTGAAGGCACACATTAAATTCTGGCTATCATCTAAAAGGTGACTTCAAGAGCACCAATCTAAAGCAGCTATCACAAATCAAAGCACAAAGTCTAAACTGGTAAAAATGAACACAAGTAGCTTCAGTTCAGGCTCAACAGCCTATTATTAAAAAAGGGACAGTTTCAGGATGAGGACATGCCAAAAACCATTGATTTCAAATGATGTGTTTGCTTTTATTAATTTGTTTTCCATATAACATTGCTTTAAAAAAAATAACTATTTTACTTATTTACTTTTTATGTAGTGCTGAGGATTGAACCCAGCGCCTCATCCATGCCAGGCAAGCACTCTACCACTGAGCTATAGCCCCAGCCCCACAACATTGCTTTTTGAAACTAAATGTACAAAGAAATCACAAATTATTCCCACAACTTGGCTTGTAGCGTTCTCTCCAGAACCAACTCCAAAGCCAACATGATGCTCAAAAAGCTTCAGATTTGGTGGGGAGCAGTGCACAGGCCTGATATGTGTGAAGCCCTGGGTTCAATCCCCAGCACTAAAAAAAAAAACAAACTTAAAATGATAATAATAATAAGTTTCAGATTTTGCATATTTGGATTAGTGACACTCAACCAGGAAAGCTTTATTCAAATATTTCAAAATCTGAAAAAGTCCAAAATCAGAAAAGTTCTGGTCCCAAGCATTTGGGGGTAGGGGACACTCAACTTTAAATGCCAAAGTGAGCAGGCTCCCAGTGTAATATAGCTCAAAATGACAGAATGATTTGCATATGGCCTCTTAAACTGTAACAAAATTGAACTAAGAAATTGGTCAGTGTCTTAAAAGCATGGTTTCCTCTGTTAGTGCTTAATTCCAAGGACAAAAATCAAGACATTAGACGTGTAAGGAGTCCCAACAATTAAAGCTATTAAAAGAGCTGTCCTTGGTGAGAAGAAAAGCCATACAATTCTCAAAACAATAGTTTGTTGATTTCCTTATATAAAAATAGTGACTGAAGATAATAGAAGGTTGGTAAATGTCAATGGAAATAGAATTACCTAGTGCATAAAGGTCAAATCACTTACTTTAGCACTCAAAAACTTTCCCTTCTGGACGATTTACCTCCCATTACACTTTCTTCCTTGGCTTTGCTCCCTCAAGGGAAATGGCCTCTCCTGTCTTTCTCTTTGCCAGGAGAAATCTTACCCATCTTTCAAGGTCCTCCTCAAAAGCTGCCTTCTTGTGGAAGTCCCCCAATCCCAAGTAATTTGGAACAATGTTCTTTATCTCAAAATACCAGCTGACCCAATGACCAATGGCTATCTCTTACTCCCTGCTAATTAACACTGTTGCAAATTCCTGGACCAATCTTAGCATTGTCCACATGAGCCTGGCATCAGGGTGCACTGAACACAGAGCCTCAACAAATAACCTTTGAAGAGCTATAAGAGAAGACATGAAAGGTTAATCTACATCAGGTCCCTCACTGTCTTACAAATATATATTGATTTACGAATGTATAAAAGCAAAATGTATTAAATATGACTGCTTGAAAATATGTTACCTGCAGGATAGCACAGTGGCTAAGTGTCTGAGCAGTTTTAGGTTCGATTCCCTCTTTGCCAATTACTCCCTGTGTAACCTTGAATAAGTGGCCTTGGCCTTGCTAAGCCTGTTTCCTGACTTGTAAGTTAGCACTAATAATAACTACTTCATCGGGCTGCTGTCAGGTAAAATTAAATAACACAGTACCTGACACATAGTAAAACCTCTATAAATGAAACTATAGTTATTATTACCTAAAAACTCTTCCCTTAGGAAAAGACTTCATGCCATACTCTCAGTGCATTAGCTTTTAAGAGCTACCAATTAGAGCAGTCATATTTCATCTCCAGAGCTTCTTAATTTAAGAAAAAGGAAAAGAAAACAAAAGAAAAATAAGACCTCAATAAATGTTACTTTCTTAGTTAACTAAATTTCCACCTAATTTCTATGTAAACTAAGAACTGTTCATGTAGTGATTTCTGGAAAGAGTATACCTGATACATTTGTGCTTGATTACATATGTATTGTATGTTACTAATATATCACTAATCTATGCAAAGTTTGCCAATATTTTAAGTATTGAACAATGAAAATCATGAAAAAAATCTTCCCTTTTGCTAGATTATAAGTTTTTAAGTAGCAATCTAAAGAAAACCTGAAACCAGTATCTTTCATTTTATAAAATTTTATTTATCATGATTCTTCACTGAGAAATCTCAAGTCACAGTCCATAAATTTACATAATATAACTGGTGGGAGGGATGTTGACACTTTAAAGTTCAGCAAACAGACTTGAGAAAACAGGTCATTCAACACATACTAAAGCTATATTTTCTCCATTGCACTCATCAATACAGAAAATTCCCAGTGGTAATTTCCAACTAGTTCGTTGTAATATACAGACATCAAAATGTAATATACATCATCAAAATGACATCACCAACATTCAGAGCTATTACCAGCCATATTAACAAATCTCATCTATTTCCAGCATAGAACCCCAGAGTCTTCTATTCAAGTATTAAAGCAGAACTACCTTTTAGTTACATTTGTACTGATATATTTAAGAGTCCTATGGGTCAGAGTATGGCCCAGTGGTCCAATGTTTGCCTAGCATGTGCAAGGCCCTGGGTTTGATCCCCAGCCAGGGGAAAAAAAAATCCGATATAACATATCCCACAGGGTTCTGCCAGTGGGCATGAATGCTGTGTTGCCCTGAACAGATTCCTAGGAAAACCAGCACCAGTGTTCCTCAGGGCTGCTCCAGAGAATTCCAATAGGCTTATTTGAAAGGATACTCATTTACATTAAAAAGTATATTATAAAAATCCATTTTAAAAAATTTAGAAAAATAATTACAAAACATTGCAAAACAGCTAAACTGAATTTGGCAAGTTTTCACAAGAAATCACCTCCATTGCCCTCAAGAGAAACTAATCTTATGTAAAATGTATAAATACACCTCACTTAGAGATATGTTCCAATAGTTTCAGTGAAACAAACTTCAGATAAGAGACTTGGGGGTGGGGGCCGTGGTTACTGTGAATTCAACCCAGGGGCACTCTACCACTAAACTATATCCCCCCTCCTCCCCCAACTTCCCTTTTTTTAATTTATTTTTTTCAAACAGTTTCTCCCTAAGTTGCCCAAGCTGGCTTGAACTTGCCATCCTCCTGCCTCAGCCTCCCAAGTAGCTGGGATTACAGGTGTGCATACACCACAGGCTGATAAGTAACTTATTTTGTGCTTCTTGCTTTAGAATCAATTGTAGGGGAAAAAAATAAAGAATCCCCCTCAAATTACAGCTAGTTTTCCAAAATCACTTTCAAAGGAAAACAATAACTTTCTGAAAAAATATCAATGCCATTCAAAATAATTACATGGTATAAAATAAAAGTGCCCAGTAGAAAATCATGATGAGTGTGCTTCTTGTATTATTTTCATAAGGTAATGCTTAATACAGTTTAGCTAAGTTCTTTATTGACATGAAATTTCAACCCTGGCAAGTTTTTAATTTTTACTTTAGTCATTTTCCTCTACCAAATTAATCAACTGAGTACTTTATAAACATCTTCACCTACAACACATATAGTCCCTTCTTGTTCCAGAAATACCAAATTATGACTGAACTGATCACCATTTACCTGGGACTAACTCAGCCCAAAGCCCTTCCTTGGCAGCCCCCAGAGCATCCTGAATACAACTCCCCACTGGAGGTTCCCGGATATTCAAGTCTGTTCTCCTCTATTAGACAGCGAGTTGGACAGTGGCCAAATTTTACAAACTTTCTGAACTAAAACAACACCAAAAATGTAGTATGAGCTCAGTACATCAATATTATCAACAGATTGGTAAACTGTGACTTACTGATAGTCCTATTCTTAACTATAGTTGGACTGGAGTGTGTTCCCTCATCAGAAGGTACTAGTGATTACAATGACACCCAGTGAAACTGTCAAGGCAATGTTCGGTGACAGATGCCTCAATTTAGCTTGAATGCACAAGAGCTGGACGTTCCAGTTGGTGGGTATCAGTCAGAGACACTTGGGTTCTCCAGATTGAAGCTTCCACTCCTAGAAAGATGGCAGACATGGTTTGAGACCAGCCTGAGATCTATTTTTGCTTTTTAATCACATGATCACTGACTCTCCAGGTGTCAACTTCAGAGAAGCTAGCCATATTGTGCCTTTCTCAGTATATCGGTGAAAAGGGGTTTGGTAAAGGCCTTCCCTCACCAGCATCTTTGGAACTAGCCAACCTCTCTCCATCCTAACCATCACGACCAGAAGCCTCGCTGTGATCATCTCTCAGCAGGCTTCTGCAAAAACTTCCAGATACTGGTCTCTCTGCACCCTTTCTCACTCTTCTCCAGCAGATTTTTCACATGGGAGTTATTACTTTTTCAAAATGCAACTGTAGTCAAGTCACACTCACATACCCCCAACACTTGAAAGGTACATTGTTGCTCTGAGAGAAAATGCTAGAACTCCTGCATGGCCTACAGTGGCTTCACCAGAATCCCGGCCTACTTCCCCACTTATACTGTGTACCCCTGCACCCTCCCCCAACAAGCACACACACCCCCCTCTGTATTCCAGCCACACTCAGCTTCCTTCAGTTTCTTGGATATACAAAGCCACCTCCCACCTTATCACCTTTCTCTTTAATAGTCTCTCTTCCGCACCCAAATTCCCCCTGGTTGACTCCTACTTATCTGTCAGATCTCAAGGCACCCAAATGCCACTTCCTTCCCTTGCTTCCTACTTGCCATTATTCTCAGGGCGTGGGTGCCTTTCTCCAGAGCACATTGCATTCCACGAATATACCTGTGCAGTTACCTGTTTCATGTTGGTCCCCACCCCCTGCACTAAACCATACATGCCTTGAGGACAGCAACCATCTTGCTCAACATGAATTGTTTCAAAAAATAAATCATCTTTTGAAACTTGATAATAGAAAATTACAAAAGACCAATGTTTTCATCTACGTATTTTTTTGTTTCTTCATTTCTTCTTTATTTTACAAGTATTTCCACATATTTTTAAAAATTCTAGCCAAGGGCTGGGGATGTGGCTCTGTGGTAGAGAGGCCTGGTACCTCACTCTCTCACACACATACACAAACTTTGCTAATATTTAAAACGATCACAGTGAAAATAACACTAGAAGACTAATACATCTTTTTAAAACATAGCAACAAAGGCATTTTAAATCAAAAGATTTGCCTGCCTGAACTTATTCACAGCTTTAAAACAATGTGAAACATGGCTATTAAATGTAAAACAGCCCTTTACAGGGTTATTTTAAAACACCGGGAACTATAAAAGGATTACAGCTCCTATGAAACAGTAAGAAAATGATTAAAACATATGCTAGAGAAGGGATTACAAAACATATGACCAGAGAATTTATGGCAGTGAGCTTAGTAGCTATAAACTAGTTCGGAGGAAGCCAGTTCTTCAACGGCTCACACTTCCCATCTCACCAACATGTACTGTGAGCAGAAAGTTCTGGCATTTGATGAAGAATTACTCAAAAATATATACAGAATTATATTTTAAAGAAAAATTGGATAGTGATATATTAAATATAGCATGTGTTTGGTCTCTTTCTCAGGAGACAATATTGTTTTCTCCAGGTTGGGACTTTTTTCTTTTTCTTTTTTTTTTTTTTTTAATACTCAGGATTGAACCCTTGGGTGCTTAATCACTGAACCACATCCCCAGCCTTTCTTATTTTTTATCTTGAGACAGGGTCTGACTAAATTGCCTGAGGCCTCCCTAAGTTGCCTAAGGCCTCAATATGCTTCTGAGGCTTAGGCTGGCCTGGAACTTGCCATCCACCTGCCTCAGCCTCAGGAGCGACGGGAGTTACAGGTGCCCAGTTCCAGGTTGGGACTTTTCATCCACATGTTGTAGGGGTTTTCTCCTTATATGAAAAGTAAATAGCTAGAAAATAAGCACCATGTCAAAGTCCCCAGCCCTTTCTCAATGGTGCTTAAAGTCCTATCCTGGTTATAAATCAAAGTAGTTAAATAACTCCTGCAGGCTACAGAAAACAAAAAAAGTTCAGCACTGAAGCACTAATGCCTCATGTTCAATTATTAATGTACTTACCCTAAGGCTTAACCCATCTAACACAGGAGAGAAGAATTTGAGCTCAGCAGAGCTGTAAGCAAGGGGAACAGACTCCAGTTAGAACAACAATGACCACAGTGCTTTTAAAAGTCCTCCATGGTAGAAAGCACCCCTAAGAGAGACTTTTCTATCAATGCAGATGTTCAATTAGTATCACTAAATGCTTTTAGGTGTAACTAAAAGCAAAATGGAAAAGACTCAGGACCACAATCAATACATACAAAGAATAGTCAATATGTACCTTATATAGAGAACAAAGACTCCTAAGAGGTAGTCAGATCAACTGCTGCAATTCTCCCAGACACAACTTTTCTGACGCTCTGCTTTTCCCAACATTGTTCCTTCCTGATGAAATAATGCCCTGACCCTCCCCGAAGCCTTTGGCCTCCTTCAGGATTGCCCGAGGAACAGTCCTGTCCTCCGATTGCTAAAGCACTTCATAATATTCCCCACAGCACCAATTAACTCACTCTGCCTTTTTCATAACTACCATCAGGAATTTCCCCTATGATCCTTGAGGACTTGCACAACAGGTAAAATAGCTTTCCACTTTCTCCACTGCTTTGAGCATTTCAGGCCAAATATTCATGAAAGCTGTCAGAATTGGGAGACATCTGAAGGTCTGAGAACCAACCCTGTCTTTATGGTAAAGCAGTCAGTGACCACAGAATTGAAATGGTTCACTGATAAGTCGAGTATGTATTGAGCACCTCTAAGTGGGAAGCCCAGAAGTAAGCTATACAAAATCCCTGCTCTCAGTGAGCTCACACCCAGTGGAGGAGTAAACAACAATTCCCCAAAGGGAAAAAACAGATCCACACTGTGATATGTAAGGTATGAACAGGGTCCTATTATCATACAGAAGAAAGCACCTAACAGCCTGAAGCTAGATAGGTAAAGGCCTACTTTAAGAACTCAGCTCAAAAGAGGCAGGGAGGGAAAATGTAACCAGCCAAAGGCAAGAGAGGTGAGAGACCATGGAATTCCACTTTGTGCTGAGCTTGAAGGAAAGGGGAGGAGTCAGGAATAGAGGGAGGCGAGGGGGCTGGTTTGTCTCTTTTCAATAAGTGAATAAATGGATACAAAGCTTCATAATATTCCCCACAGCACCAATTAACTCATTCTGCCTGTATATATGTATTATATATGTGTATATATAAAATATGTATATATATTATACATATATATTACATACGTGTGTGTGTGTGTGTGTGTGTGTATTCTTTCTACTTGCAAAAAAGTTACCCTCTATTTGAGATACTACTGTGTTTATTTTGTATTATTGTTTAGAGGTCAATTAGAGACACCTAGAAATAGCCCTGGATAAAGAATCAGGAAGCTCAGGTTCTAGCACTTACTTTGCCACTAACTACACCATTGCTCTTCGGCAAAATATTTAATGCACATATGGAGTATAAGATGCTTGATCTAGATACACTACTTTCTCTTCCTACTCACAATCATCTATTTCCATGCTGGAGTGGAAGGAAGAACAGACTATGCCAGACAAGCAACCTTGTAAAGTGATACTTTTTACGGAAGTGAGATGTGAAAGCCTGGGGTTAAAGTCTGTGGGGTACATAGGACACATATACTATCTCAAACCATCATCCCAGCCATTATTCACTTAGCATTAAGGGACATTTATAATGTGATAATTCTTGTTAAAAAAAAAAAAAAGGAACCCTGCTTCTAATTGTTAAGAAATCAGTCAAGACAAATTCAGATTGTGGAACATTATACAATTCATCCAGCTGGGACTCAAAAATACCAATGTCACCTGTGTAGTGGTACATTCCTACAATCCCATAGGCTTGGTAGGCTGGGGCAGGAGGATTGCAAGTTCAAGGCCAGCCTCAGCAATTTAGCAAGATCCTATCTCAAAAACTAAAAAGGGCTTGGGATGTGGCTTCGTGGTAAAGCACCTCTGTGCTCAATCCTGGTACCAATTAAAAAAAAAAAAAAGTGTCATGAAAGAAAACAAGGTTGGGGCTGGGGATGTGGCTCAAGCGGTAGCGCGCTCGCCTGGCATGCGTGCGGCCCAGGTTCGATCCTCAGCACCACATACAAAGATGTTGTGTCTGCCAAAAACTAAAAAATAAATATTAAAAAAAAAAAAAGGAAAGAAAACAAGGCAAGGGAACTATTCTAGATAAAGAACATCAAAAAGACATGGCAATCCAACTAATATGGACTATTCTGTTAGATAATATGTTTGTATTGACGTTAAATTTCTTGACTATCATAAGAGTATTGCGCTTTTTTTCTGAAAAGATCCTTATACTTAAGAGATTCATGCTGAGGTCTGGGGTTGTGGCTCAGTGGTAGAACACTCTCCTAGCACATGTGAGACACTGACTTTGAGCCTCAACACCACATAAAAATAAATAAAGGTACTGTGTCCACCTACAATTTAAAAAAATTTTTTTTAAAGAGATTCATGCTGAAGTATTTAGGAGTGAAGAAGTATCATGATGTCTGTTTTTGGGGGGATAGGTTCTTTTTTTTCTCTCTTTCCACATTTTTAATTGGTACATTATAGTTGTACATAATGACAAGATTTGATGCTACATATTTGTGCATACATACAATATAACCGTATAGTTTGGTCAATATCCCTCCCCAGAACTTCCCCCCCTCTATTTCCTTCTCTTTAGTTCCTTTCCTCTACTGATCTCCCTTTGATTTTCTTTAGACCCCCATCCCCAACACACACCTTTTCCTTTTTCCTCTCTAGCTTCCACATATCAGAGAAAACATACAACCCGTGACCTTCTGAGCTTGGCTTCTTTCACTTAACATAATGGTCTCTAGTTTCATCCATTTCCCTGCAAATGACATAATTTCATTTTTCTTTATGGCTAAATAAAACTCTATTATGTATATATACCACATTTTCTTTATCCATTCAATTCCTGATAGACACCTAGGCTGGTTCCATAGTTTAGCTACTGTGAATTGTGCTGCTATAAATATGGGTATGCATGTATCACTGTTGTACAGTGACTTTAATTCTTTTTTTTTTTAATATCTTTATTTTATGTGGTGCTGAGGATCGAACCCAGTGCCTCACACGTCCTCGACGAGCACTCTACCACTTGAGCCACAACCCCAGCAGCAGTATGGTGACTTTAATTCTTCAGGATAAATACCAAGGAGTGGTATAGCTGGGTCATATGGTGGTTTCATGCCTAGTCTTCTGAGGAACCTCCATACTGATTTCCATAGTGGCAATCTACTTTATGACCAACAACCCAAGAAAAAAAAATACATACATTTGTATATAAATACATGCATATATGTGAGTGTATATATAGAAAAAGACAAACATAAAAATAATTAACAATTTGTGAATCCCAGTGAAGGATTCACAGGAATTCATTGTATCATTGCTAAAACTTTCCTGTGCTATAAATTTTTCAAAATATAAAGTTTCTGGGAGGAAGGTGAGTGAGGATTAGAAAAAAAAAAAAAAGGAAATCCTCTGGATGGGCATAATGAGAGTTACAAAAGAAGCAACCTAAAGACTGAAGAAAATCAAGAAATAGGACGTTTGAATTGTCGGACATAAGGCTAGGTGGTGGACGTTCAGAAATCAGTAGATCCATCAGGAAAAACTGGAATTTTAACAAGGTATAAAGGCTGGGTAGAGTTTTAGATGGGCGGTTTAAGTTTCCTATAGGACAGGAACATGAGCAGAGCTGTGTTAGTGACATACAGTGTGCACATACACACACACTTCACATACATAACACTGACACATACATGATGTGTTATGAGTTTAGCCATTTTAGACAGAAGGCAAAAATAGGGGCTAGAGCAAGAGTGCAAAGAGCTCTGCAAATTCTGGAAGGGTCTGAATTCCACAAAGCAGGTAATAGAACTCTTGAAAGCTTTCTGTATTTTTCTCCTAAATAAGAAAAAGTAGTGCCTGGTTAATTAGAAAATACAGAAGAATATAAGATGAATATAAAAATCATGCCATTTTTATTATTAACATTTCAGTGTATTTCTACCAGCTTTTAGGCAGTTTATAAAATTATTATTATTTATAAGAGATGGGGTCTTGCTATGTTGCCCAGGTTGGCCTCAAACTCCTGGGCTCAAGCAATCGTCCTGCCTTAGCCTCCTGAGTAGCTCAGACTACAGGCATGGACCCCTGCACCCAGTGAGACTATGTTGCACTTTTCCCTTAAAATAATCATTTCCCTATTGTTATTAAAAACTTTATAAATGTAACTCTAAATGGTTATGTCACACATACATACCCACATTTGTTTCTGCTTAATCATCCTTCAATGCTAGACTTTTGGACTGTTTTAAAAATTTTGCTATTTAAAAAAAATATTTAGTTCCTCAAAAATTTAAGAATAAAATTAGCCAGGTGCAGTGGCACATGCCTGTAATCCCAGCAGCTCCAGAGGCTGAGACAGGAGGATCACTAGTTCAAAGCCAATCTCAGCAAAAAGTGGGGTGCTAATAAGCAACTTAGTGAGACCCTATCTCTAAATAAGCACAAAATAGGGCTGGAGATGTGGCTTAGTGGTGGAGTACCCCTGAGTTCAATCCCTGGTACCCCCCCCAAAATAAAAGAATAAAATTACCAGCCATGCCCAGTGGTACATGCCTATACTTAGTCTGAAGCAGAAGAATTACAAGTTCAAGGTCAACCTGAGCAACTCAGCAAGACCTGTCTCCAAATAAAAAACAGAAAGGATTGGAAATGTAGCTCAGTGTTAGAGCATCTCTGGCTTCAATCCTCAATACGGGGTGGGCGGGGGGCGGGGGGGGGGTGAATTGAATTACCATATGACCTAATCCCACTTCTGGTTGTACACCCAAAAGAACTGAAAACAGAGACTCAAACAGATATTTGCACACCCATGCTCATAGCAGAATAATTTACAAGAGCCACAAGGTAGAGGCAACTCAGGAGTCCACCAGAAACTGGATGGATAAATAAAATTTGGTACATACATACAAAGGAATACTATTCAACCATAAAAAGAAAGGTAATTCAGGGCTGGGTTAGTGGCTCAGCAGTAGAGCACTCGCCTAGCACATGTGAGGCCCTGGGTTCTATCCTCAGCACCACATAAAAATGAATAAATAAATAAAATAAAGGTATTGTTATCCATCTACAACTAAAAAAATAAACAAATATTTTAAAAGAAAGAAAGAAAGGTAATTCCCTCAGGGCACTGTGGCACACACCTGTAATCCCAGAAGCTTGGGAGGCTGAGGCAGGAGGACCGTGAATTCAAAGCTAGCCTCGGCACATTATTGAGGAGCTAAGCAACTCAGTGAGACCCTGTCTCTAAATAAAATGCAAAATAGGGTTGGGGGGGCTGGGGATATAGCTCAGTTGGTAGAGTGCTTGCCTCACAAGCACAAGGCCCTGGGTTCAATCCCCATCACTCCAAAAAAAAAAAAAGGCTGGGGTTGTGGCTCAGTGGTTGAGTGCCTCTGAGTTTAAAGAAAGGGAATTCCAACACATACAGTAAAATAAGTCAATCATTAAAAAAAATGCTATAAATTCTACTTATGAGGCACCTAGAGTCATCAAATTCCAAGACAGAAAGTAGAATGGCTGTTGTGAGGGGGTACAGCAGGGGGAATGGCAAGCTGGATCTTCATGGGAACAGAGTCTCAGTTCTGCAAGATGAAAGGGTTCGAAAATGGTTGCACAACAATGTGAAAACACTAACACTGAATTATACCC
Source organism: Marmota flaviventris (assembly GCF_047511675.1). Lineage (NCBI taxonomy): Eukaryota > Metazoa > Chordata > Mammalia > Rodentia > Sciuridae > Marmota > Marmota flaviventris. The sequence goes on from NC_092501.1 coordinate 25,194,181, forward strand.
TTAAAACAGTCAATGTTGTGTATTATGTGTTTTACCACAATTTTTTAAATAAATAAAAATGTGGAAATTTTAGAAGATACTTAGATGAGCATCCCTGTGTTTTAAGTTTCTGGTAGTTCAGATCTCTGGAAGTGAACCTACTAGAGAAAGAATACACAGAAAGTGTCAGGTTCTTAAACATGTGGCCAATTAACAATACCATGGATATGATAAAGGACACTTGCCTCACACCACACCCTCCATAATATTCACGTCCCTCCACTGTATTGATATGGTTGCCAGGCCCTATTGTGGGCCCTGGGAATACAGCAAGGAGCACAGGCCCTTCCCTCATGGAGCTTAAATTCTATTGGGAGAAGCACACACTACACACACCCCAAAAAGAAGAAAGATAAGCACAAGATACAGTAAAGAGTTAAAATAAATAAGGAAGGAGGGTAAGAAAGTGTCACAGGGAAGAGACTGGAGTTTAGATGGGAAAGCCGTAGAGAGCCTCATGGAAGTGGTGTCTGAGTAAAGACCTTGAAGGAAGGGAGACAGGGGAAAGGACATTCCAGGGACAGGGAACAGAGCTGCACAGGCCCCACGGCTGCAGCCTGCCTGCAGTGTCTGCCGAGCTCAAGAAACAGCCAGGAGGCCGGTGGGACTAAAGCAATGTGACTCAACTGTAAAGAAGTACAAGATGCAGCCAGAGAAGGGGTCTACATCCCATGGGGCCTTGACAATTATTTTTTCTATCGTGGCTATTTTGATAGGTAAAAAGACAATATTGTATTACTTTAATTACAGGAGGCTTTTGACAACCTGGTAAAATTAAAGTTACGTTTGAGGATTATCAACCTGTCAGAGGCAGGCCTGATGACATGTTGACAAAATAAAGGAAGCCATTTTGGAAACTGTACAATGATTAAGATTCGTTCATTCATCCACCTCGTTCAAAATGCATTTGTGGAGTGCTAAACTAGCAGGCACAAAGAAAAGGGGCTAAGGCCTCGGAGAGTAGCAGCAGGAATGGAAAGAAAACAAATCAGTAACAAGATTTTAGGGAGAAAAGTGTATACATTCATATGTATAACAAATTGCTTAAGAGCAGAAAATATATCTAATTCAACTTTGCATCCCCACAGTTCTTTATTATGATGTTTAATAAAAACATGGATTAAACATGAATCAAAGAAAGTTTTCTCATGATGGCAAAAGGCCCAGTGGCACATGCCTGTAATCCCAGCAGTTTGGGAGGCTGAGGCAGGAGGATTGCAAGTTCCAAGCCAGCTCAGCAATTTAACAAGGCCCTAAGCAACTCAGCGAGACCCTGTCTCAAATAAAAAATAAAAATAAAGGGCAAGGATTTGCTGGTAAATGGATGGAACTGGAGACTATCAGATAGCTTAGTGAAATAAGCCAATTCCAAAAAAATAAAGGTCAAATGTTCTCTGATATGTGGATGCTGACACACAATAAGGGGGGAGGGGGACACAAGTTCATTGGATTAGACAAAGGGGAATGAAGGGAAGAGAGGGGGAGATGAAAATAGGAAAGACAGAAGAATGAATTGGACAGAACTTTCCTATGTGCATATATGAATACATGACCAGTGAAATTCCTCATCAAGTACAACTGCAAGAATGGAATCCTAATAGAGCAAGTTATATTCCATGTGTGTAAAAATGTGTCAAAATATACTCTACTGTCATATATATTTAAAAAGAATTTTAAAAGGGTGGGGGCAGGCTGGGGATGTGACTTAGTCAGTGGTCAAGTGCTCCTGGGTTCAAACCCAGGTACAAAAAAAAAATGAGGACAAAAGACTATGAAAGGGAGAGACAAGGGGAACACTCAATTAGGAAAGAAAAGGAAAATCAAAAAGCTTAGCAGAAAAGGGAAGGAGCTAGAGAAACCAGAGGACCATGCTGCACGAGTAAAGCTGGTGTGGCCCTCGACTGGCAACACACACACACCACAGTGAAGGATCCCAAAAATCCAGGAACCAAAGTACAACCAAAAGTACAGATAGCATCAGCAGCGATGGCCTGAAGCCAGATTACAAAGGACTCAAGATGAAGCCAGAGCAAGTAAAAAGACATCACTAACCAGTTCTGCAAAAATTTCGCAGTAAAAAGAGAAAAGAAAAACAGGTCATGATCTCTGAAGACAAGAACTCAACAAGAAATGCCTACGTTTGCCTCTGAACATAGGGTGAGGCTAAGCCAGCCTCAGGGGAGATTTACAAAACTCAACCAGGCTGGGGGGCCTCCAACTACCAGGTGAGTCAATGCATACAGCAATGAACCTATCCACCAGGTATGAAAAAGCCTCTCTCTACCAGCTATGTGAAAAAATCTTCATGCCTGCTCTAATATCTGGTTTGGTAAATGGTCTTACGAGCTCACAGAGAAAGTAATAACTGCTGATTTGTTGGATATTTAGCTAATATGAGATAAGCCAGCTTAAATCAATTAAGGTTCTTTTCCTGCTTGTTTGTTTAGTCTCTGTGATTCCTCCTAGAGGCTCTCCATTCATGTCCCAGAGGGAGGCACTAAAACACTCCTGGGAGGTCTGTGCCAACTGATGAGCTTCATTGGAGGGTAATCAGGTCAAATTTTTAGATACTTTTTCTTTTTTAGACAAGGTCTTGACAAGTTGCTGAAATTCCCACTAAATTGCTTAAGCTCTGACCTCAAACTTTCGATCCTCCTTTCTTAGCTCCCCAAGTCACTGGGATTATAGGCATGTATTCCCACACCCAGCATTTTTATATACTTTTAAATATCCAGGCACTGAGTAAATAGTCAATTTGTGTCATACGCATGGGACTATCTAAATCTAAGAACAGTGCTGCTTGTAAGCAAATCTGACAGCAATTCCTCTTCCTAAAATGCTGAGCTTTCTTGGTGAGTTAGCTAAATGAGTAGAGCAAACTCTGTTGCCATTATTTTATTTTAAAAGAGACTTAAGTAAAGATGCCTAAATGACTGCTAACTTCTCCTGAGACAGGGATACATTCTGAGAACCCAATGGTTAGGCGAGTTTGGAGTCTTGCAAACTCCACAGCATGTACTTATATAAACCTAGGTGGTATGGTCTGCTGCACACCTAGGCTATATGATATATATATATATCATATACATATATATCCTATCACTCCCAGGGCCATGATGAACAAAACAACACAAGGTTAAATCGAGTACAAGAAAAAATAATGCAATCAAGAGACAAGGTGAACATGAGATGAGGAGGCTGCTGTCAGTGTAACACAGCATACTATTTTCCAGCAAAAAAATTTTGTAAGTAAAAAGCGTATATCTAAAATAATATTAAAAGTATAGATTAATAAATACATACGCCAGTAGTGTGGTCACTGTCATCATAATCAAATACGATATACCATGCAAAATTGTACGTTCTATACTTTCACACAACTGGCAGTGCAGTACATTTGTCTGCACAGTGTCATCATAAACAGGAGTCACGCATTAAAGCTGACAGTACAACATTACTAAGCAACAGGAATTTTTCAACTCCATTATATTTTATAGGACCACAGTCCTATATGTGGTCTGCCCTTGACCAAAATGTCATTATGCAGTACAAGGACTGTGATTAAATAGAAAATTTCTGTATGCATTCAGAAAAAAAGAAAAATCACATCTTTTATCTGATAATACATATCATTTTATAGAAGTATAATCAAACTAAACAAATGACTGATGCTCATCAGAGTCAACAGGTCCTTTTATTTTAGCAAAATGCATAAGATATCCCAGAAACTACTAATTGAACTTCTAGTACAGGTGGTTCCAGAACATTTCCTTTTAGTTTTTTGTCTCCTTCTAACAATGACTTGATTTACAATGATGATTTCTATAGACAAAAGAAGGCACCAGTTAACAGTATCCCAGTGTTGCAAAATAAACAGTATTTTAGGATTATGGTTTTATGCTGAAAGTATAAATCTAGTTGGAGCTCAACTACTTCAATCTTTTATTTAATCAAGGCTATCACATAAATATCAAAAAGTTGCATTCCATGGGCTGGGGATGTGGCTCAAGCGGTAGTGCGCTCGCCTGGCATGAGCGCGGCGCTGGGTTCGATCCTCAGCACCACATACAAATAAAGATGTTGTGTCCGCCGAAAACTAATAAATAAATAAATAAATAAATAAAATAAAGGTTCATCAACATCTAAAACATATTAAAAAAAAAAAGTTGCATTCCAGGCACTGCACACACAAATCTAAACAAACTGGATTTTTTTTTTTACCTAATAACATGTTTTGAAAACAACTGCAATCTGAAAGCCTAAATTTTTTATTTTGCACACAAAATTAAATTTCACTAAACTGTTGCATACACGTATGTGCACATGCACACTCACACGCTACTGGCTTTCAAATACTACTCATCTTTTTTTTCCCCAAGTAGTGATTCCAATAAAGACAAGAGAAAGATGGCAGTCTACTATCATTTTATGTATAAAATAGTCCATATTTCCCACGGAGAAAAGTGAATTTCAACTAAATTCACTGAATTTCAACTAAACACCTAAACTACTGGCTCAAGTGGCAAAATTTACACCTTAGTTTTAATGGATTTAGTTTCCCCAAATGTCACAAAATATACATTTAAAAAAACAAACTTGGAGCAACACAGAAAAACACGTCTTCCCCCAAAACCATCACTGAGGGATAGTCATTGTTAGTTAACATTTTAGTAAATGTTCTTCTCATCATTGCAGGTACATGAATGTATACAGGAACAAGCAAATACAAATTTAAACACACAATATGATTATATCAGAATTTTAACTAATTGACTTGCTTCCAGCAAAATTTCACTCCCCTCTCAACCCACATCCCTCCTCATTGTGTGCACCTGCAGCGTAGCAGATGCTCACGACTGTGCGCATGCGTGCCCATACACACAGAGCAGAGGAGAGGTTGTACTTTGTCTCTGCCAGCTACCTGGAACCTCAAGGCTCATACTGTTGATGGCAGTATAAAGTGCAGTGGCTGAAAGGTTTTTTTCCTCAGTTCTGTACTCAGCTCCACAGAGAAGAAATTATTCCTCACAAATCTTAAACCCAGGAAGTTCACTAGTGAGTAAAGGAAGCAGCCTTGAAAGAGATGACAGAACGTGCCGTCTGCTTCTGGCTGTTTTTCCATTTTAACATCACCTCTTAAAATCTACTCAAATATTTCCATCCCTTGCATGATTCTCAGGATTTTCTAAGCCCCAAATGCCACTCTGCAGAGACTTCCAGCTGAGTCAGCACATTGTTTTTATGATTGCAGATGGGCAAATGGAAAAACTGAGGCTTTGCACACTCCCATAAAGATCAGACGATGCCCTCAATCTGTCTTTGCTAGCATGGGAAAACATTCGTCCTCTCAGGTTACCAGCCCCCACCCCCCATAGCAGGAAAAAAGAAAAAAGAGCAGAGTTTCAATTTGTCTCTTCTGGTTACCTGGAACCCAAAAGCCTCAAGGATCATTCTGATGATGGAGGTATGAAGTGCGAGTGACTGAAAATCAGGGCTTTTTCTAGTTTCTTCCAAGAAACCCAAAGCCCTGATAAAATGGTCTACAGAGGAAAAAGCATTACAAAACCATTTCTCCTAGCATGAACCCCTAGGCTGATACAATGCCACCCTAAATATTAAACAGATTGGCACCGTGGCCCACATCTATAATCCCAGCCACTCAAGTGACTGAGGCAGGAAAAATCCAAGTTTGAGGCAAGATCCTGTCTCAAAATAAAATAAAAAGGGCCAGGCATGTGGCTCAGTGGTAGACCCCTTGCCTAGCATGTGTAAGGCCCTGGGTTCAATCCCCAGTACTGCTAAATAAATAAATATTAGATAGAACTTCCAAATTTCAAAGAGCTATCTTTTTTTGTCCTGACTGATACATTTCATACAGCTATTTCTCTCTTCTTCCTATATCCAATCTGGGATAAAAAAAAAATTTACTTTTTCCTCTAAATTTCTTAAAGGATGACACTATCAATAACCAATTATGGGGCTGGGGATGTGGCTCAAATGGTAGCGCGTTCGCCTGGCATGCGTGAGGCACTGGTTTCGATTCTCAGCACCACGTAAAAATACAATAAAGATATTGTGTCCACCTAAAACTAAAAAATAAATATTAAAAAAATAACCAATTATGAATGTTTCACTCTCTATATATGAAAGTAGCAAGTAAAAATGCCTCAATTTTTAATGAATAAATAAAATCCAGTATAATCAAGTGAAATAGATAAATGTGAGATAATCCCAACAACCTTGTATGTTTTTTTAACCTTATAGTTTCCTTTATTCTTTTCCTTTGATATTATAGTTGCTATATATATTATATGTATACACATCAAAACATTACAAACAATGCTCTAATTTTTGGCTTTCAAGAGTCATACTTTTTTAAAAAAAAATTTTAGATGTTGATGGACCTTTATCTTATTCATTTATTTATACGCAGATCTGGGAATCGAAGCCAGTGCTTCACATATGCTAGGCAAGTGCTCTACCACTGAGCCACAACAACAGCCCCTCCCCCCATCACATATATTTTAAATAATTTAAGGGGAAAAACACTTTATTCAGATATTTATTAGTTCTTTTGTTCTTTATATATACCTAAAGTTCCATGTTTCCCTCTGAGTTAATTTCTTCTTAACCTGAAGAACTTTACTTCATATTACAGCAAATCTGTTGGTGATGAAATCACTTGTATTTCTTTCATTTGAGAGTGCCTTTAATTTGCTTGAATATCTTAAGGATATTTTCTCTGGATATAGAATTCTAAGTTGCCAATATTTCCCGTCCAGCACTTCAGTTTACTTTATTGTTTTCTTCCAGTACTTTTTTTTTTTTTAAATATTCATTTCTTAGGTGTAGATGGACTCAACACAATGCCTTTATTTTTATGTGGTGCTGAGGATTGAACCTGGGTCCCGCAGGTGCTAGGCAAGCACTCTACCGCTGAGCCACAATCCCAGCCCCTTCTTCCAGTACTTTAAAGATGTCATCTCACTATCTCCTGGACTCCATGGTTTCTTATGAGAAACCAGTGGTCATAGTTTCCCTTACATTTAATTTACCATTTTTTCTTCTTGCTGCTTTTAAGGTGCTTTTTTGACCTTTGGTTTCCGAGAGCTTGATTATGATGTGTTTACATGGTTTCTTTGAGTTTAACCTATGTAGGGTACATTGAACTTCTTGAACCTGTAAATATATTGTCTGTTAGCAAATTTAAAACACTTTCTGCCATTGTTTTTCAAATATGTTTTCTGAGTCTCCTTTCTTTCTGGAATTTCAATGACATTAGTGTTAGATCAATAGGACTCTAAGGCTCATGTGTTGTTGTTGTTGTTGTTTGGGGTACCAGGGATTGAACCCAGGGGCTCTGAACCACTGAGCCACATCCCCAGACCTTTTTTGTATTTTATTTAGAGGCAGGGTCTCACTGAGTTGCTTAGGGCCTCACTAATCTGCTGAGACTGGCTTTGAAGTTTTAATCTTCCTGCCTCAGCCTCCCCGAGTTGCTGGGATTACAGGCATGCACCACCACACCTGGCTCATGTGTTTTTAAAAAGTTTTTTCTATTTTAAGAATAATTTGTTCTCTAATAAACAATTTCAACAGGTTACAGATTATAAAATCAAAACACAAAAATTTCTTCTTTCTATAGACTAGCAATGAACAATCTGAACATGAAATTAATAAAATAATACCATTTACAATAACATCAAAAATAAATATAACACTTGGGAATTAATTTAACAAAAGGATCACAAATATACTAAAAACTATAGACACTTTGAGGAAATTACAGAAGATTGAAAAAAAAGAGAGCACGTTCCTTGTTCATGAGTAAAGCTTAATATTATTATTGCAATACTCCCCAAATCGATCTACAGATTCAATGCAATCCCTATCAAAATTCCAGCTTCCTTTTTTTTTGGCCGGAGGTACCAGGGATTGAACCCCCAAGGGCACTTAACTACTGAGCCACATCCCCAGCCCTTTTTTTTTTTTATTTTGAGATAGGGTCTCGCTAGGTTGCTTACAGTCTCACTAAGTTGCTGAGGCTGACTTGAACCTGTTTTGATCCTCCTGCCTCAGCTTCCCAAGCTGCTGGGACTACAGACTTGCATGACCATGCCCAGCTTTTTTTTTTTTTTTTCTTAAAGAAATGGACAAGATGATCCATGAAAGTTCATATTTAATTTCAAGATATCCTGACAGCTAAAACAATCTTAAAAAGAAAAAAGTTTGAAGACTGACACTTCCAAATTTCAAAACTGATTACAAAACTACAAAAAACAAAAAATGCAGTAATAGCATAAGAATACCAGTGTAAGAATTTAAAAAGCTAAGAAATAAACCCTCAAATATATGGCCAACTGGTTTTTTGTTTGTTTGTTTTAAGTTTTCAATGGACTTATTTTATTTATTTATATGTGGTGCTGAGAATCAGACCCAGTGCCTCACACATGCTAGGCAAGCGCTCCACCACTGAGCCACAACCCCAGCCACTAACTGGTTTTTAACAAGGATGTCAAGGCAATGCAGCGGAGAATAAGTCTTTTCAACAAATGGTGCTGGGACAACGGAATATCCACATGCAAAATAACAAAGCTGGACCGCTGTCTCATGCTATCTAAAAAAAAAAAAAATCAACTCAAAATAGAGTAAAGACCTAAATATAAGAGTTAAAACTCTTTTTTTTTTTTTAAGAGAGAGTGAGAGAGAGGGAGTGAGAGACAGTGAGAGAGAGAAAGAATTTTTAATATTTATTTTTTTTAGTATTTGGCGGACACAACATCTTTGTTTGTATGTGGTGCTGAGGATCGAACCCGGGCTGCACGCATGCCAGACGAGCGCGCTACCGCTTGAGCCACATCCCCAGCCCAAGTTAAAACTCTTGAAGAAACTCATAGGCATAAATCTTTGTGATTTTGGATTAGGTGATTGTGTTTTAGAAGTGACACTGAAAGCCTAAACAACAAAAGAAAAATAGACAAATTGGACTTCCATCAAAATTAAAAAAAAAAAAAAAAAAAATTCTGCCCCAAAGTCCACTACTAAGAAAGTAAAAAGACAACTCACAGAATGGGAAAAATATTTGCAAACCATATATCTGATAACTGACTAGTATCCAGACTATTAAAAGAACTCTTACAATTCATCAGTAAAAGACAATCCAATTTAAAAATGGGCAAAAAAACTACACAAACATTTCTCCAAAGAAAATACAGAAATAGCCAGTAACCATAGGAAGAGATGCTAACATCATTTACCATTAGGGAAATGCAAATCAAAACCATAAGGAAATACCATTTCACACCCACCAGCATGAGTGGAATCAAGACAGATAATTAACAGCAAGTGTTGGTGAGGATAACAGAGAAACTGGAAACCTCATACATTGTTGTGGGAATGTAAAATGGTGCAGTCACTTTGGAAAGATCCAGCAATTCTACTCCTGCATACATACTCAAGAGAATTAAAAATGTATGTCCACACCAAAACTTGTGCACCAATATTCCTAGTAGCATTATCCATACACAAAAGTGGAAATAGCCCAAATGTCGATCAACTAATTAATGAACAAACAAAATATGGTATATCTAAAAAATGAAATATTTGGCAATATAAAGGAATGAGATATTGATTCATGCTACAATATGGGTGAACCTTGAAAACATCCTGATAAGTGAAAAAAGCCTCAAAAGACGCATTTCGTTCATATGAAATGTCCAGAATAGGCTGATCCACACAGACAGAAAGGAGATTAGTGGTTGCCAGGGACTTCAGGGAGTGGGGAATGGGGAGTGACCGCTTCCAGGTACAGGGTCTCTTTGAGGATGATGAGAAATATTCTGGAAGTAGACAGTGGTGATAGTGGCACAACCTTGTAAATATACTGAAAGCCATGAAATATATAATTTAAAGGATAAATTTTATGATATGTGTATTATAACTCAATTTTCTAAATTTTAGAAAGAATCATTTATTTCAGCAAAAAAATTTCCTAAAGAGAAATGGAATAATATATGTTCCTTAACACGAGCAAAGGTTGGTTTTTCCAAAGTCAGGACACATCTTAGCAGACTTGCATTTTTGCTAGGTATATCCTTGTATATTGTAAATAAGCAAATTTTTGCAAAGACTGGCCATGATCATCCCATCCTCACCCATCAACTATGCTCACTTTTTCCACATTCCCTTCCAGTCTGTGCACATGTATATTTTTACGTGTCTACAATCCTTGCAAATAACCAGTGCAAGTTTTCCCATATTGCTACATGTTCTTCAAAAATATCATTAAATGGTTGCAATTAGTTGATCTCTATACTTTTCTTAACTATTTTGCCTCCATGGCCTGTCTTGAGCAAGGAATGTAAAAAGCCAACATAGCTCTTCTTTTCTCTTAAATCACTAAATTAAGATTTCCAGGGGAAAAAATTATATTTTATGACATCTAGTTAGTTTCCAAAAGTATTACAGATTTACACTAGTGTTATAAGCAACACAAACTTGCAATATTAGAGATTACCAATTTTTGCACTTCTCTTCTTTTAGTCTTAAAACTTTGGTTATTCAAGGGCTTTCAAAATCCATGAGTACAGGGCTGGGGATGTGGCTCAAGTGGTAGCGCGCTCGCCTGGCATGCGTGCGGCCCGGGTTCGATTCTCAGCACCACATACAAACAAAGATGTTGTGTCCGCCAAAAACTGAAAAATAAATATCAAAAATTCTCTCTCTCTCTCTCTCTCTCTCTCTCTCTCTCTCTCACACACACACACACACACACACACACACCTCTCTCTTAAAAAAAAAAATCCATGAGTACTTCCCTATGCCCTTTAACCTTTGTTCTCTTTTTTAGTCACCTAGCTAAAAAGAATGAAGAATTATTTTAAACTCATTAAAATTACTCTAAGAAAAGCAGAATATATATTGTCCTGTTTTCCTTAAATGTATATATGCACGGAGCCTTCTTGTCAAGTAACAACTGCTCAAAAAATAAGAGGTAGAATTCAATCACAATAAAAAAAGAAAAAGAAAAAAAATATTATAACAATGTGCCACTTTGGGGGCTGTGGGTGTGGCTCAGTGCTAGAGCACTTGCTGAGAAGGAGCAAGGACCTGGATTAGGGCCCCAGCACTGGGGGCACTTTTAAGATTTCAACATCAGGGGCTGGGGATGTGGCTCAAGCGGTAGCGCGCTTGCCTGGCATGCGTGTGGCCCGGGTTCAATCCTCAGTACCACATACAAAGATTTGTGTCCGCCGAAAACTAAAAAATAAATATTAAAAAAATTTTCAAAAAAAAAAAGATTTCAACATCAATAACAGTGGTGAACATATGTGCCCAAGGTGTCTCCCTTGACTCTCAATCTCTGGTCTAGAGAAAGACTAGTAACAACTGCTATGGTGTGAACATGTCCTTCGAAATTTTGAAATGTGATCCCCACTACTGGGTATTAAGTTTGAGGCCTTCGGAGGAAGAGTCTGAGTTATGAGGGTACCCCCATCAACAGATTCGTGCCTTACAACAGGGCTGAGGGAAGCAGTCTAAGGCCCTTTTTTGGCCCTACTCTTTCGCCAAGTGAAAACGAGGAAAAAAACCATTGTCAGACACTAAACGCTGATACCTTTATCTTGGACTGCCCAGCCTCCAGAACTATAAGAAAAAACTTCTATTATTTATAAATTACCCACTTTATGGTATTTTATTATAGCAACATAAACAGATTAAGACACTAACCACAGATCTACAGAAAGAATTGTTACGAAAATAAAAATAATGGCCAATGAGGCTCTACATAGGAGGTACTATTAGAAACATTCATTTCCACATTCATTCTTACTACCTACTGTTAACAGTTAGAAAATATCCTCATTTTACTATGAAAGAAACCCAAAGCAGATCTAGGAAGAGCATGTAAGCTGGCAGTACACTCCCCACAGCTGTAAACTCAAAAAGAAACATTCCCAAAACCCTGTCTCAAAATAAAAATTGGTAAAAAGGCTAGGGATATAATGCAGTGGTAGAGCGCCCCTGGGTTAAATCCCCAGCACCACAAAAAAAAAAAAAAAAAAAAAAAAGAAGAGGAGGAGAAGGAAGAGAAAGAGAGAGAGAGGGAAGGAGACATCCCCACCTAGGTCTGATAGCAAGGAGGGCTAGTATGAAGACAAGGCAATGTCACTGTCATTACAGCCACATTGATGATCAATGGCAGCACTAAAGTAAAATAAGGGAAGGATTTAGCACCCCACTGGCCATCAACACCTCTTCTAGCCTAATGAATACATGGGCTACAAATGCTACTTGCTGTTAGTCCCCTAACTCCCCCTTCCAAAGCCAGCCACCACTATTTACCTCTACACAGATATTCTACAATTGCCAATGTGTGTGACACCAAAGCAAAGAACTTCCTGCTGCCTCTCCTTTTCAGTGCTGGTAGGATTGGGGGTTTCTTGTTTGTGTGTTCTAAGAAAAAGAAGAGGAAATGGCAATACTAAAATAAATTGTATTCAATCCTAGCAATCCACTTTCATGTATTTAAGTTTAATAAATATTCTTTATATAACAAGCCTGTTTTACTGGAATTGAAGTTACTACCAATGATACACACACACACACACACACACACACACACACACACACATTTGGAGGAAAAGGCCCCTTTGATACAACTTTACGTACAACTCTAATAAACACCTAATCAGAATCTAGAGGTTTGTTCTTAAAAGTTTAAGTATTTCAAGAGCAAATAAAATCATAAAATATGGTGGCTCAGTGTATTATGTGGGTTTTCCTGGTTAATGATATTTTTTATTGTGTTTAGATTTGCTAAACTTTAAAATTAACTGGCACCATACAAGAGTGTGGAATGTCTCAGAATTTAAATAATTCTAAGGCCCTGTGGGAAGAGGGGCAGGTGGTATGTAATCCCCATAAAACCTGAGAGCAAAAGCGGACCGAGGTCCTTTTCCTGCTTTGTCCACATTGTATGAAGGCGAGCGGCTGTTCGACTCTGATCTCTCCTGACCTGGTCTGTGTTCAGATTTCAGAAACTCTATTTATTTATACATTAACCTCTAAAAATCAAGCATGAGTCTCTTTCAGAATTTAGCTCATAGTATAAAAAGCTGGGGAGAACAGACGCTTTAATGGCTCACAGGCTTCAAATGCACTGGAAAGCAGGGGTCAGGCCAGGCAAGCCCTCTCTACTACTGAGCTACACTCCAGCCCTGATGAGCATCTCAACGGAAATTTTACAGACCTGACCTGTGAACAGAAATGAAAAGAGTCAAGGAAGCTTCATCCATAGTCCCAAATCCAGTCTTCGGTAATCTTAAAGAGGAAACAACTAAGGAGAAAATACATCAGTAAATCAAAAAGAATGTCTTGAAAAATAAGCTCAACCAAAAGAAATCCCTTCTATCTAACCACCTGAGACTTTGAACTATCTAGATAGCAACACCCACTTCCTAAAATATATTCCTACTCTGACTAGAGCAAAACTAAAAACTTGATTACTAAGCTAAAATAAAATGAGCTCACACAATCAGACATATTTTCTATGTAACAAAATGCCTATCAAAGAATGCTTGAATCCAAGATACATAAAATACTGACATCAAAATCACAAAAGAACCAATGACAAACCTGATAATTTGTTCTTGTTTTTCAATGATGCAGCTAACCTTTAACTATGAATAACTTGGAACCAGAAAGCTGACCTACTGGGGTGGAAAGAACTCCAATCTAGAAATCAAGAACATGGATTCTGTCCAGCTGATGCTACTAGGTAGGTAGGTGGCCCCAAGCAAGTCTCTCCTTACCTTCTGTCCCTCTCAGGGTTTACGTTTCTTGTTCAAGAGGTTGAAAGGACCCGCAGTTCCCACTCTCACCTAGCCATAAGAACAACCTCAGAGTAACTTAACCAATTCCACGTCCTCTTCCAGTTCGGAGTCTCTGAGTGAAGCTGAGGACCTTACTCTTAATAAGTAACCCAAGAAAATCTTATCATCTGGTTAAAAAAAAAAAAAAAAACACTGGCAAACACTGAACTGGAAGATCCTCAAGCAGCCTGTCTTCCAGCTCTGATTCTTTACTATTTGGATATTTCAAAACAATCTTCTAAAACCAAAAATAAATTATACGAATTTAATGTATGTAACTGCATGCCAAAAAACAAACAAAAAATCATAAAAATAAGCAGATCCACTTCCCATGACACCACTCATACCTTTAAACATAAAAACATCCTCCTAGATTCTAGGTAAATGGGACAGTTAATTTGGTAAGGGGAAATTTTTTTTCATATTACACTCTCAGCATATAGAGACATTTTGGGAGTTACAGAGAGAATTGTATGACTGATGTTGTAAGTAGAAACTGTACATTGCATTCTTGCTTTGAAGAACATTATCTGGTGATCCCACCTGTTCCTAGCTAAGAAATAGCCAGAAAGAGACTGGCTAAGTCCCTAGCAGCTGTAAACAGCATGCCCTGCAATACTGGAATGCAATTGTTACAAAGTTAAAAGAAAAACATTGAAACAATAACTGGTTACTAATTCTTCAAAGTCACCTCAGTGTAGACAACTGAGTGGTTCAAGAGTCTACAGTCCTTTGTTAGAAAAAATCGTATCAGGTAAACAGCCTCCAGAGCACTTTCTACACGCAAAAAAAAAAAAAAAAAAAGCAGTTTTTAATTGAGTTTTTCTTTCCCCTGAACTATTTTGCTTTACACAGTTTTTGTAAAATCTCATAATCCTCCAGTGGGATTTACTGAGTTTATTTTCTTATTTAGATTTGTAAGTAACTACAAAACTAACAAAAGAAAAAGAGAAAGATTGATTGCAAGGAGCTTAGTGAGGCGGAGTAATGAAGGATGCTCATTAGCAACCAATTATTACACTGTAGCTACAAAAAATGTCAATAAAATCAAGATTAAACCAGAAAACTGAGTTTGACAAATTACTGTGACCCTTGCAACAGAAACAGATAAGAAACCAAGAGAAACATTGTTACATAATTTAGCTATTGGAAAAACAGTTGTAGAGACGCCTACTAAAGTATCACACTGGTGCAGTACAATGTTACTGTAAATTTTTCAAAATGAATCTTGATGCTTGATTTGCAAATGTTATGAGTAGAATTCTTTGGATTTAAGGTCACACAGGCCAAAAAACTAATTTGCTTCAAGGACAAAAATGGGGACAACAACTGTTATGTGCAACATCACAGGAGCATTGGATTTAAAAGTCATATGTGTGTTCAAATACATTTATGTGTCTATTGCCCAACGGGGTTCTATGGAAATGTTGGCAAAAGACCAAACCTCACACTCAGTAAAATAAAAATGTAAAATCAGAATCAAGAAGACTAGTATAATAGAATGTTTAAGAAAGCCGGACATACGGTTTGGTGTCAGTGCTTGCCTAACATGTGTGAGGTCCTGAGTTCAAACCCCAGCAGGGCAAAGAGATCAAGTTCTGGTGTCACATAGACATAAGTTAAAACCCCCAATCAACAAATTACTATATGACCTTTAACAAATCATTCAATCTAAATCTCAATTTCCTCATTTGTAAAATGGGGATAATGTATCATTTGGCCAGGTACATAATCATCATCATCTTCAAGATCAAACGATAAAATTAGCATAATTACTATCTTACTATCAAGTAAAGCTAAGAGTTTCCTAGAAGCCAGGTTTAAAAAAAAAAAAAAAGTTTTAGTTATTAGAAAGACTCACATATACTTACGTAAAGGTAGTTTTTCTTTTCATTTTACAGAACCTTCTATTTTCCCCTCCTTAGCAAAGAATAACTCAAACTTAATTCTAAACAACTTTGTAAAAGAAAGGCTTCTTAATTAGGATGGCAGTTTTCAATGAGATCTGGATTGGTGATCTACCCAATTCAGGGTCATGCTTTGGTATTCTCGAGGTGTTTATTTTGTTGTGTTTTTTAGAGATGTTAGGAGAAAAGGGAAAAAGGGAAAGTCTTTAAAAACCTTCACACACACTGTTAACACATACATAGAAGGTTGACAGTTAAAATTACGTCATGCTTGAGACTGGACAATGAAGAACAAAGTCAGATGAAATGTTTTAACTCACATTAAAAAGAACTCATGTAACTGATAGTAAGGTTAAAGTGATCAAATTCATCAAAAAAAAAAAAAAAAATCCAAGAAAGAGAAAGTAAGAAATAAATTATTCCTATAGTTTAGATAACACTCATTCCATCCTTTTAAGATCATGGCTTAAATTTGTAATGAATTGTCTTTGTCTGCTCTTCCAAATATACTGCTGGCTTGAATGTAGCTTTAACTTGCATTATCTTCTTAGCCACACACTGTATATCATTTTGAATATGACCAAAAATAAAATCCTATGCATTATCATTTTTCTAGAATTCATGGAAAAATATTAGTAACCCAATCATATAAAAAGATGTTTCAAAACATACTATGGGAAGTGATTTTGGAGGAAAAAAATCCTTCATAAAAATAAATTGGTCAGGAAATATGTTCAAAGACAACCAAAAATAAATTTCAAAATCATGCGAATTTTAAAATTTTGAGTAAGATTCATAAGCTTTGAGGTCAATAACTAAATTCTCCAAGAAGTTAAGAAAAATCTCCAGCAGGAGTACAAACTAGTATTATCAATCCATAATTTGATGTGCAAAATTTCTGAATAAAAAAAGTTATCAGTGTCAATATTGGGAAATTTAATCATTGAATTTCAGAGGCATTTTCAGTATTTCAAGACATCTTTCTTGTTACAGATTATACTGCAGAATAAAGGAAGACACTGGTTAGATGCTCTAATTAACAACTTAGCAGAGAAAGAACAATGACACTCTTAAAAGAAGCTCTGTCACTAGAGATATTGGACATTTTCTTTTTACTACTTAAGCATCCAGAAGAATCTCAGTCTGCTTTTAAATGCAAATTACCAAGCTCTGAAGCACATTCTGCTCTATTTTTTTTTTTTAATATGAAAATTACCGCACTGTGGTCCTGTTTTAGAGAAGACACCATTCCTCCAAGAAAAGAAACTCTGTATGTTCACACACTCTCTACAAATAACATTCAGAGAATGTGCTGCAGATACACATCTAGTGAGCTGTCACCAGGTACACAAGGCCTTTTTCAGGGGAGAGACCATTATTAGTAATCAAAATTCTATTTGAAAAAGGAAAGCTTAGATTTGAGGACCTATCAGGTCATGAAAGGTTACAGGTACTTCAAAACATTCACATGAACTAGCATTACAGCAATTACAAAACTCAGCATCCCTTGATTTTCAAGTAACATTATTTACTGGAATTTCAATAATGATAGTATGAGTTGCTATTTGCCTATTCACAACATGATAAAACAATATTGCAATTCAAGAAATGATGTACTATATATACACAATGAGACTACACCTTTCTCTTCCCTGTTAAACACCCTGAAACAGGGAGAGTTGGTCATATACTTCAGTTTAATGTATTAGTGGTTGAAGTTAAAAAAAAAAAAAAAAAAAAAAAAACACTTTTTAAACTGGACAGAGGCAAGAAATCAACCATAATTAATAAAGGAATTCATCCACTGTCAAAGGTTCAAGCTTTCTGCCAAAACCACACCTGCTTTAGGAAATTTCATTTGTTGTCAGGTAAATGAAAACAGCTAAAGCGATACACCTCATAAAAGGTTAACTTACCTCCAGTCTTTCCAAATTATATATTAATAACTTTGGCTTTTTTCAAAACCATCTTTTCTAAAGCTAAGGCAAGTCACACCCAAAGTGAGTGTATTTTTTGATGCTAGTTGGTTTACCTCATCCTCCACCTTCCAAGCAGACTTCAATTTTCCCCCACAGGTAGCCAAAGACCAGGACCAGAAACTATAAAATGTTCACTTCCAATCTTTGAAACATCAATGTGGATGTTTAAGGAGAAAAAGGATAGCACTGGGTTTAGAAAAGCGTTCCAAATGCTTGCCATCTGTAGTGTCAACCAAAGGGCATGGCATCACCCCCTACTTTCACCTACCCACTCAGAATCCAGGCAAAGAATGCAGCAGCCCCTTAAAGACAAGAGACTGGGGCGGCAGGGACCGGAGTGGGGGGGGCGGGGAGCGAGGGGGGCGGCAGGAGAAGGGGTATCATGCACAGAAATTAGAAACCTACATTTTGATAATGGGAGAAACAGTAAGTAATGCAGTCTTGTGCTTTTTAAAGAACCTACAAGCGCTTACTAGTTCAATCCGTCCCCAAATCCATGCCACCCTTTCAACTTTGCAATTAGGAGAGAGCAGGAGAAATTCCGGTCAACTCGCCTTGGGGGGTTGGTCTGAGGCTATAGGACTGAAGTAGGAAGGAGGATGGAGAAAGAAAGAGCAAGCCAATGAAAGATACCAAAATTTCCCACCTTTCTTAAATTCTTCCAGCATAGCGTCCAACTTGGTGTCATTGAAAACAAAGTGCAAGGGATGGTTATAAAATTTGGTGATGGTTTTCAATGGAGTACAGTCATCTGGATCCACGAAGGCCAAATCTTTGACAAAGAGCAGGTCCACGATATTGGAGCGCTCTCCTTCAAATACTGGAATTCGAGTGTAGCCGCTCTCCATGATTTCCGACATGGTGTTGAAGTCCAGGATGGCCTCTCCGGTGATCATGAAGCAGTCCCGAAGGGGAGTCATCACGTCCTCTACTGTCTTGGTGCGGAGCTCCAGTGCTCCTTGGATAATGTTCAGCTCCTCCTTGACCAGGTCGTTGTAGGGGTCAGTGACCCGGAGCATTTCTAGCAGTTTTTCCCGGTTATAGACGGTACCTATCTCCTGGCCGAGGACGCAGTCCAGCAACTTGCTGACCGGGTAAGAGGCGGGGAAGGTCATCATCATGAAAAACTTAGTGAGGAAGATGGTGTTGGCTCCTACTGCCAGGCCATGCCGGGAACAGATGGCTTGGGGCACGATCTCCCCGAAGATGACGATGCCGATGGTGGAGACCACCACAGCCACGAGGCCTGAGCCGGCGATGTCGTCGAGTAGGATGGTGAGCGTGGTGTTGACCAGAACGTTGCCCAGCAGCAGCGAGCACAGCAGGTAGTTGCCCTGCCTGCGCACAGGCTCGATGCGTTTGGCGTAATTCTTCTCCTTCTCCGTGCCGCAGTTCTGCACGATGCGCAGCTCCATCGGGTCCAGGGCCATGAGACCCAGATTGAGGCCACTGAACATGCCCGACAGGCACAGCAGCAGCGAAATGAAGATCACCTGCAGCCAAAAGGGCAGCAGGAACTTCTTCTCCTCGCCCACGATCATCTTGGTGTCCTCGCCGTCGTGGTAAATCCAGGTGGTCTCGGCCCACGGAGGTGGGGGGAGCCCAGCAACCCCTGCGCCACCCTTTCCCCCGACGGTGCCACCCGTGGACCCCGGGCCGCCGGCACCCAGGGCTGGCGTGGAAAGCGATGTGCACAGGTAATAGGACTTGCTCTTCTCCATCTTGCGCAGCGGTTTGATCTCGATCTCGATGATGCCCGATGTACGGCGGTTCAGAATGATGTGGGGCAAGATGATGATATCTGAGGTGCGGATGCCGCAGCGCTGGGGGCCGCTGTCCGGCTCCGGCGGCACGGGGCCCCCCAGCCCGCGCTCGCCAGGGCTGTGGCGGCGCCGCTCGTGCTCGGTGAAGGCGATGCGGGACCACGTCTCGTTGTTGATGTTCTGCCCGTACACCCGCAGCTTGACCCGGGTCCGCTCGCTCACCCGCAGCGCCCCCCCTTCCATGAACGACACGTCGTTCGTGTCCTCCAGCCGCAGCCCGATGATCACAGTCTCCTCGTTCTCGCCGGCCGCTGCGCAGCCGCCCGCGCCGCAGCAGCAGCTCAGCAATAGCAGCGACAACAGCCGGCCCGCCGCCGCCTGCAGGACCCCCCGGCCGCGGGCGCTGAGGCTGCGGCGCGCCGCCATCTTCCAAGTGGGCAGTGCGGCGACTGCCTGCCCGCCCGCCATCTTTACTTCGGGTTCACAAGCGCCACAGCCAATCATAGGGTGGCTGCTTTAGCTGCGGCTTCATTCTTCCCACCCGGCGGCGCGAGCGCAAGCACCGACCCCTGGGCAAGACTGCAATGGAGCGTCCGCACCCAGTGCTCAGCAGTCTCCCTCCCTGACTGACACTGACTCGGCCTCGACCAGCTAAGGAACCCCGAGGCTCGCGGGAGGAGGGGGGGGGAGAAAGGGGAGCGCCAGTCGCTCCCGCGAGAGGCAGGCCAACCAGCCAATCATAAGCGGGTGCCCGCCTTCCCAGCCAGGGGGCTGGAATGGGGGCGTGGTCGTGCACGGTGCCGCGGACCAATGGCAAGGTAAATGGGCGGGGTGATGAGAGCCACTGTCCTCCTCAGCACGCCAAGTTTCCAACTGAAAGGCGCGTGACTCTTGTGTATGTGCGAGGGGAGGAGGCGTGGCCAGCCGGTACCCAAGAACCAGTCAAAGATGAAAGCTGTAGGGAAGGGGGCGGGGCCTTCAGTCCGGCTGCCAATGGAAAGGAGCAGTCCGAGGGTGCGGCAATCCCTGAGGGCTCGGTAGTAGATCCCAGCTCCGATCTTGGCGCGGTTGGAATACTGTCCTGTGGAGCCAGGCCGCCGATTTTCGCTGTACCGCCCTTCGGGCCCCCACCAGTGCTCAAAACCGGTGCAGAAAGGTCTCCCGCCCTGGGAACACGAGAAGCCGAACAGAGACGACTTAGGCTGCACATAGCCTAAAAAGAAGTCAGGGCACTGGCCATACCCCTGCCTCACTACTCATTCACGCCACTCAGTGGGAATAAGCGGCGGCAGAGTGGTCCCAGCACTGATGCGGACCCGCTATCTCGGTGCCTCTAGTTTTCGCTGCTGGCCGGACGCCCTCGGCTTACGGGCACCTGGCGCCACCTGCCGGTCTCAGGGTGCCTTGCAACACTTCCCAGGCCCGCCGCATTCAAAGCCAAAAGGTGTTCAAGAGTTAAGGGTGGGGAAATTACAGGGGCAGTCAAACTTTCTAGTCAAAGGAGTCCCCATGTAGCCTGGAAAATTACTGTATAGAATCCCTGGACTCCATCCCATAACATACAAAATGTGAAGGGCCTAGAATCTGTACTTCTAAAAGGCACCCCCATAAGTTTGGAGAATAGGAGGGAGCGAACATAAAAGCAGAGTTTTAAGTTCATTCTTTTTGTTTCCATACTCCCCCCCCACCCCCCACCCCCGATACTGGGTTTTGAACCCAGGATCCTTGTGGTTTCTAAGCAAACACTCTAACACTGAGCTACATCCTCAGGCCCAAGAACTTATTCTTGTTTTTTTTTTTTTTCAGTTGTCGATGGATTTTTTTTTTCTTTTTTTTTATAAGTGGTGCTGAGGATCATCGCTGTACCACTGAGTTACAACCCCAGCCCCCAAGAACTTACTCTTAATTACACGGACCAAACCCTGCTTAGTTCATAGGTTACTCAGGAAAAATAATCTGGAGACTTCCTCAGGACTCCCAGGTCATTGCACTTGGTGGTGGCAGAGTAGCACTTAACTGGTTTCTCACCCCCCCCCCCACCCAGTTTAAACACTGGAAAAATAATGGCTTCCCACCTTTTTTTTTTTTTTTAATTCCATAATAAGCACATTGTCCTCTCTTTTTGTAAACACATCAAATGTTTCTGATTAACTTCTGGTACAGTTAATTTTTGTGATAAATGCAATGGCCTCCTAACCAGTTTCTCCTCTTTTACACCTGTCCCCTTTTTCAATACAATAACCAGTGATCCTGTTAAATCAGGTCTTGTCACTCCCTTATTTGAAACCCTCCCCTGACTCTCCATCTCACTACAGTAAAAGCCAAAGGACCTACAATGTCCTACAGGCTCCACAGGCTCAGCCCCTCACCCTACCTCTCTGACTTCTCAGGGCACTGCCCCAGCCAGGCTTTTCTCCTGGCCCCTCCTGTCACTCCAGGGATATCCCCTTGGGAGCCTTTGCACTTGCTGTTTGTTTCCTGTGCCTGGGACTCCAGTGTCACATAACACTCCTTCAAGTCTTTGTGCAAAGGCCACCTGATTTTAAACTTGTAAAAAACACTCCCAGTACTCCATCTGGGTTTTATTTTACTTCAAAGCAAAAATAACTTACTAATATTCTATGTAAATTGTTAATTTTGTTGATTATCTGTCTCCTCCCAGTAGAACTTAAGCTTTCTCTGAGGGTAAAAATTTTGTCTGTTTTGTTTACTGCTGTGTCTCTAGGGCCTAGAACAATGATAAGTATTCAGAATAATATGTGGAAAATATTAAAAAGTGAAATAATTTTATTCTGATTATTTCAAATAATGTTCTGACTCTAGTTTCCAGCCTGTTTTTTTCTGGTGCTGGGTCTTCTACCCTATCTGTGTGTGCATATGTGTGTGTGTGTCTGTGTGTGCATGTATGTGTGTATTTTTTCCTTTGGGGGTAGTATTGGGGATTGAACATAGGTGTGCTCTACCACTGAGCTACATCCCACTTTTTTAAAAAAATATTTTTTGTTGTAGATGGACACAATACCTTTCTTTAACTTATTTTTAGAAAGGTCTTGCCAAGTTACCAAGGTTGGCTTTGAACTTGCCATCCTCCTGCCTTAGCCTCCCAAGTAGCTATGATTACAGGTATGTACACTATGCTTGGCTTCATACTGCTATATTTGAGAAATCAATTCAGATAAAGAAAATTTGATTCATAGACTTGGCATGCACTTATAAGAAAGCCATTATTTTTCCAATGTTTAAATTGAGAAAGTTTATTAGAAAGAATTGGGATTTTTAGAGATAACTGACCAAGGCTAAGGATATACATGGACCTTCTAAACCAGTTGATTGAAAATGGAACCATTTTAACTTTGTAAAGTGTCTACAAATATATGTAAGGGCGCTGAGAGGGAAGGTGATTAGGGCTCTCATATGCTGAATGTACACTTTTGGAGTAGGAATATGGAGAAGTGGGGAAAGAAGAGCTTGCCAAATCTACAGACATTTCCTGAGCATTTCAGAGAAAATGACAACAGTCAGGAAAGTGTGGCATTCAGCAATTTAGAAGCAAGTTAGAAATGCAAGACCTCATAGCAAAAATGGCAGAAAGGAAGCTGCCTAAACAATTTACAATATAAAATAAACCAAATTCAAGTTCACAGGAGATCACTCAATGGTCTGTATCCCAAATGGTGGGTAATGGTTATATTCTTCATGTACACCTAAAACACACAGAGAAATCTACATACCTAAACCCAGTAATTTTTTCTTAGCAAGGAGGATCTTGATCTTCAAGTTCAAAGACTTTCTAGCTCAAAGAGCTGTCCTTTCTCTACAGAGGGGCTGTTAGCACAGGCTTTGATGATTTCTAGGGGCTTTCCAACCTACTAAATTATAGAAACAGAGAGCAAGGTCAATACATGCTTCTGGAGGTCTCTCCTGAAATGTGAAAATACAACAAAACCCTGTATTCTGACCACATTTCAACTACATAAACAGCTACAAAATTGAGATTGTTAAATGGTTCCTGCTGAATCTAATCCTAGCATGGTTCTGACTTTGGTTGACCTTGAGCAAGTCATTTAGCTACAGCCAGAACCTCCTTGCATATACCTTCCCTAACCAAACCGCTCCTGCTGGAATCCTTCACTGGATTCTAATCCTAGCTTGGTTCTGACTTTGTCTGACCTTGAGCCAGTCATTTAGATACAGTCAGAACCTCCTTGCATATAGCTTCCCTAACCAAACCCCTCCTTCTGGAATCCTTCACTGGATGCCAACAGAAAAGGGTAACTGTTCAATTTTCTCATCTGCACAGAAGAAACATCCAGATCTGCAAATTCTGGTGTTAGATCTGTATCCAGACCTAAAAGTCTTTTGGAGTTTGATGCATTTGATTTTCTCAAACATTGCAAATAAAATGCTAAATGGCTCTCTATGCATTTTGTTTCTCAACATAAAACTCTAAATTTATAAAGAATCCCCTCCCGATGGCCTACTTGTAGAAAAGTATTCAAAGATTCAAAGTTATTGCTGATGACTTTTTTGTTTTGTTTTGGTTTTTGTACCAGTGATTGAACCTGAGGGCTCGCACATGCTAAGCACATGTCAGCTACACCCTCAGTCAACAATGGCATTTTAATCGCACCAGAACACAAAGTCTTCAGGAAAAAAAAAAACACAAAAAACCAGGAACTAGAAAAATGCTGGAGTTTCCCCAATTTGCCCTAGAATCATATCTATTGGCCCAGAGAGATTTCTCAGAACCAGACTATCTACTTGCTTAAATACATATAACTGTTATGTAAAATGAGAACTTTTTAAACATTTAGCAAGAACACCAAAGCAAAATAAAATCTGCAAGGCCATTTTCTATCTCATGAGGCCCTTCCAGGCCTTTTGTTTAGGGCTTTCCCATATACCTCTTTTTTCTAGATTTTTCTGTACATTGTTACTGGGGTAGGAAGAGAAAAAAAAATGTGGCTTTTTGATGGAGTTGTGAGGAAAGTTTTTCTCCTTTGAGAGGCATCCACATTCAGTGGGTACCACTCTTCCCTGGAATCCAGAGACTATTGGTTTCAGTTGCCTAGAAAAGCGGGTGTAGGGGCTGAGGCTGTGGCTCAGTGGCAGAGCACTTGCCTAGCATGTGTGAGGCACTGGGTTCAATCCTTAGCACCACATACAAAAATAAATAAAATAAAGGCATGCTGCCCATCTACAACTACAAAAAAGAAAAGTGGGTGTGAAGAAAGCCACCATATTCTTTGAAAAAATAAATAAAATCGACAGACCCTTAGCCATGCTAACGAAGAGAAGAGAGAGAACTCAAATTACTAGCATACGGGATGAAAAAGGCAATATCACAACAGACACTTCAGAAATACAGAAGATAATCAGAAATTATTTTGAATCCTTATACTCCAATAAAATAGAAGATAGTGAAGGCATCGATAAATTTCTTAAGTCATTATGATCTGCCCAGATTGAGTCAGGAGGATACAGACAACCTAAATAGACCAATATCAATTGAGGAAATAGAAGAAACCATCAAAAGACTACCAACTAAGAAAAGCCCAGGACCGGATGGGTATACAGCAGAGTTTTACAAAACCTTTAAAGAGGAACTAATACCAATACTTTTCAAGCTATTTCAGGAAATAGAAAAAGAGGGAGAACTTCCAAATTCATTCTACGAGGCTAACATCACCCTGATTCCTAAACCAGACAAAGACACTTCAAAGAAAGAAAATTACAGACCAATATCTCTAATGAACCTAGATGCAAAAATCCTCAATAAAATTCTGGCAAATCGGATACAAAAACATATCAAAAAAATTGTGCACCATGATCAAGTAGGATTCATCCCTGGGATGCAAGGCTGGTTCAATATACGGAAATCAATAAATGTTATTCACCACATCAATAGACTTAAAAATAAGAACCATATGATCATCTCGATAGATGTGGAAAAAGCATTCGACAAAGTACAGCATCCCTTTATGTTCAAAACTCTAGAAAAACTAGGGATAACAGGAACATACTTCAATATTGTAAAAGCAATCTATGCTAAGCCTCAGGCTAGCATCATTCTGAATAGAGAAAAATTGAAGGCATTCCCCCTAAAATCTGGAACAAGACAGGGATGCCCTCTCTCACCACTTCTGTTCAACATAGTTCTTGAAACACTGGCCAGAGCAATTAGACAGATGAAAGAAATTAAAGGCATAAAAATAGGAAAAGAAGAACTTAAATTATCACTATTTGCAGGTGACATGATTCTATACATAGCAGACCCAAAAGGGTCTACAAAGAAACTATTAGAGCTAATAAATGAATTCAGCAAAGTGGCAGGATATAAAATCAACATGCATAAATCAAAGGCATTCCTGTATATCAGCGACAAATCCTCTGAAATGGAAATGAGGACAACCACTCCATTCACAATATCCTCAAAAAAAAATAAAATACTTGGGAATCAACCTAACAAAAGAGGTGAAAGACTTATACAATGAAAACTACAGAACCTTAAAGAGAGAAATAGAAGAAGATCTTAGAAGATGGAAAAATATACCCTGTTCATGGATAGGCAGAACTAACATCATCAAAATGGTGATATTACCAAAAGTTCTCTATAGGTTTAATGCAATGTCAATCAAAATCCCAATGGCATTTCTTGTAGAAATAGAGAAAGCAATCATGAAATTCATATGGAAAAATAAAAGACCCAGAATAGCAAAAACAATGCTAAGCAGGAAGTGTGAATCAGGCGGTATAGCGATACCAGACTTCAAACTATACTACAGAGCAATAGTAACAAAAACAGCATGGTACTGGTACCAAAACAGGCGGGTGGGCCAATGGTACAGAATAGAGGACATAGAAGCCAATCCACAAAACTACAACTATCTTATATTTGATAAAGGGGCTAAAAGCATGCAATGGAGGAAGGATAGCATCTTCAACAAATGGTGCTGGGAAAACTGGAAATCCATATGCAACAAAATGAAACTGAATCCCTTTCTCTCGCCATGCACAAAAGTTAACTCAAAATGGATCAAGGAGCTTGATATCAAATCAGAGACATGGCGTCTGATAGAAGAAAAAGTTGGCTACAATCTACATACTGTGGGGTCGGGCTCCAAATTCCTCAATAGGACACCCATAGCACAAGAGTTAATAACTAGAATCAACAAATGGGACTTACTCAAACTAAAAAGTTTTTTCTCAGCAAAAGAAACAATAAGAGAGGTAAATAGGGAGCCTACACCCTAGGAACAAATCTTTACTCCTCACACTTCATATAGAGCCCTAATATCCAGAGTATACAAAGAACTCAAAAAATTAGACAATAAGATAACAAATAACCCAATCAACAAATGGGCCAAGGACCTGAACAGACACTTCTCAGAGGAGGACATACAATCAATCAACAAGTACATGAAAAAATGCTCACCATCTCTAGCAGTCAGAGAAATGCAAATCAAAACCACCCTAAGATACCATCTCACTCCAGTAAGATTGGCAGCCATTATGAAGTCAAACAACAACAAGTGCTGGTGAGGATGTGGGGAAAAGGGTACACTTGTACATTGCTGGTGGGACTGCAAATTGGTGCAGCCAATTTGGAAAGCAGTATGGAGATTTCTTGGAAAGCTGGGAATGGAACCACCATTTGACCCAGCTATTCCCCTTCTCGGTCTATTCCCTAAAGACCTAAAAAGAGCATGCTACAGGGACACTGCTACATCGATGTTCATAGCAGCACAATTCACAATAGCAAGACTGTGGAACCAACTTAGATGCCCTTCAATAGATGAATGGATAAAAAAAAATGTGGCATTTATACACAATGGAGTATTACTCTGCGTTAAAAAATGACAAAATCATAGAATTTGCAGGGAAATGGATGGCATTAGAGCAGATTATGCTAAGTGAAGCTAGCCAATCCCTAAAAAACAAATGCCAAATGTCTTCTTTGATATAAGGAGAGTAACTAAGAACAGAGTAGGGATGAAGAGCATGAGAAGAAGATTAACATTAAACAGGGATGAGAGGTGGGAGGGAAAGGGAGAGAGAATCGAAATTGCACGGAAATGGAAGGAGACCCTCAGGGTTATACAAAATTACATACAAGAGGAAGTGAGGGGAAAGGGAAAAATAATACAAGGGGGATAAATGAATGACAGTAGAGGGGGTAGAGAGAGAAGAGGGGAGGGGAGGGGAGGGGGGGTAGTAGAGGATAGGAAAGGCAGCAGAATACAACAGACACTAGTATGGCAATATGTAAATCAATGGATGTGTAACTGATGTGATTCTGCAATCTGTATACGGGGTAAAAATGGGAGTTCATAACCCACTTGAATCAAAGTGTGAAATATGATATATCAAGAACTATGTAATGTTTTGAACAACCAACAATAAAAATTAAAAGAAAAAAAGAAAGCCACCATAAACAATGACGCCTTGCCCCTTTCTGCTCTGCCTCCTCTCTGCCACTCTGTCCTGCTACTCCTTGATGTCCCTGGGAAATGGGCTGTGACTCTACTTTGTGTACAACCAGAGACATGAAAAAGTGTCATATTTGTGTAATATGAATTGAATTGTATTCTTCTGTCATATATAACAAATTAGAATAAAATAAATTTTTTTAAAAAGCCCAAGTATGGCCAAAAAAAAAAAAATGTTGAGCCATGTGAATATTTCCCATTCAAAAATCTAAATTTAGCAGGGCACGGTGGTGCATGCCTGTAATCCCAGCGGCTCAGGAGGCTGAGGCAGGAGGATCACTAGTTCAAAGCTAGCCTCAGCAACTTAGCGAGGCCCTAAGCAACTCAGCAAGAACTTGTCTCTAAATAAAATACAAAAAGGGCTGGGGATGTGAATCAGTGGTTAAGCACCTGAGTTCAATCCCCAGTACCAAAAAAAAAAAAAAAAAAAAAAAAATCTAAATTTAAAAACTACACTTGGGCATGAGGAGGAGGTGGAAATAAGGAAGACTCTGACAGGAGGACTGGTTACTAGTATTGGGACTGAAAGACAAAAATCAAGTCCCGAATGTCGAATTTCAAGACCTCCAGTAAGACTCGAATCTGCATGGGTCTCACACCACAGCTTTAACTTATAGTTCTCCCAAACTAGCTAAATTCATTTCCATGCCCTTTTCCCCACCTCCTCTGAAACTGAGGCTAAAATTCTACTCCAGTGAGGAAAAATGCATAGATAAAATACTAAGGAAAAAAATCTGGGTGTTTTTTTTTTTTAAACTGGGGATTGAACCCAGGTGCTTAACCACTGAGCTACATCCCCAACCCTTTTTATGTTTTATTTTGAGACAGTGCCTTGCCAAGTTGCTCGGGGCCTGGTTAAGTTGCTGAGCCTGACTTTGAACTTTTGATCCTCCAGCCTCAACCTCCAGAATCAGAGATTATAGGCGCTGCTGCACTGGGCTTAGTCCTCTTTTTAGTTCCTCTGAGACACCTACTTATTTTAAACATCATTAAACTGAAAATTTAACCTGTTTCTCTCCATTTACTAATATATTTTCTCAATTATCTACTTCTTTAAATTAAAAGTTGATGTTTTCTCACCCCATTTTTTTCTCATTTATTTATACATTTATCAATTAACATAGATTGTGCATCTGAGACATTCCAAGCACAGTACTAGGCACTGTGGTGCTATAATATAGAATTAGAGGTTACCTTAAAAACTATTAAGGAAACTAGAAAATGTGTGCATAAATAACTACCTAAAATAGTACAGAATATCATATGTCTTAAAAAGAAGTACACCCAGCTACTTGGGAGACTGAAGCAGGAGAATCTCAAGTTCAATGGCAAGATAGTTTTTCCTGGGTAACATAGGAAGACCCCCATCTCCTCCACATACACACACACACACACACACACACACAAGGGCTAGGATTGTGGCCCAGTGGTAAAGCACCTGGGTTCAATCCCCAGTACCAAACAAAAAGGACAAATGCAGTAGAGGAAATTGAGGAAAGCTTCGTGGTTTTTTATTTTGTCCTTGCAGAATAGAGGTTTAGGTATGTAGGGTAAAAGCTATTCCAAGAAGGGCATCTGAGTCTTCTCACTTCCACAACAAAATATAGACCAGTTGGCTGGAACGACAGAAATACATTTTTCCACTGTTCTGGAGGCTTGAAGCCCCAGGTTAAGGCCCAGCAAGGAGGTTTCTGGCGAGTGCCTTCTTCCTGGTTTGCAGATGGCCCCTTGCCCTCACATGGTCTTTCCTCTGAGAATTTATAGAGAGAGTCAGCTCCCTGGTTTCTCCTCTTGTAAGGCCACTAATCTATTAGATCAGGGCCCTACTTTTATGACCACATTTAACCTTCATTTACTTTATTAGAGGTTCCATCTCTAGTCAGACTGGAGTTTGGGCTTTAACATATGAATGCCCCCCCCCCCCCCCCGCCCCCATACACACATTTAGTGCGTAACCAAAGGATTGAGAGAGAAGAAAAAGGGAAAAAAAAAAAAAAAAAAAAAGACATTCTAATGGATAGGAAAGTAGAGGTAAGGCTGGAAAGAGGTCAGCATTTTTCAAACATGTGGTTAAAATTTGGATTTAGAGCCCATTAAGAGGAAGAGCAGGAATGATGTTGGAAAGTTACTTGGGGGTGGGGGGTCACAGTTTATGGTGGGTTGAAAGCCAAGTTTAGGAGCTAAGATTTCATTCTGTAGGTGCTCAGGAGCTATGAGAAAATGTACAAACATCTCAGTGTACACTTCTACAGACCTGGATGATCTAGGCCATCCACTTGGTGTGGCCTCCAGGCAGTCAAAAGAGGTCGCACCTGGGATGTGTGGGGCTGCCCTGGGTCACAGAGCATACTATTTAACAGTAAGCTTTTAATTTTTTTTTAAATAAGTAGAAGCATCATACTCTAAAATAAAGATTAAAAGCATGGTATAATAAATACATATAACCAAGCCCATAATCTTCTATTTTCCTTATCAAGTATCACGTACTATACATAATTGCATGTACTATACTTTTATAGTAGGCTGCGTGGTAGGTTTGTTTGCACCCGCATCACCACAAACACGTGAAACAGATTGCACTGACCATATGATGACCACATCACTAGGGAACAGAAGTTTTTCAGCTCCACTGTACTCTTTTGGGACACCGTCATCTGTGCACTCCACCCTTGACTGGAATATCATTTCATGGTACATGACTTTATTATCTTGGACTGATCTTCACAGTTAGGACTGAAGGAATTCACCAGTACTCCAGCCATGTATCAGACAAAGAAACAAGAATAAGTATCTTGTGCCATAGGAACCCCTAAAAAACTAAGATGGGACACCACAGCCTCTGTGCAAGGAGTTCTAGATCACAAACACTGCCCTGTGGTCTCTGTAGGAATTAGGAATTAAGAACAAACAAGTGGTCTCCCAGGTGGGCCTGGACTCTGGTCATGGGTTAAACTTTCTGATGTATTTTTTACACTTTAAAATTTTTGACAAATAATATATAAATATGCATAAAACATCAATGTATAGCTGGTTATATAATTTATTAGCCAAGACAGAATCCTTTTGGAAGTGGAAAAAAAAAGATACTATTAATAATTAGCCCAGTTTAAAGTTGTAGCTAGGACAGTTCCAGAGAAAGACAGATACTACACTCACTTTATAATAATTCATAATGGTTAAAATTAGCACCCCCTCACCAAGAAAACCTCCACATACCTCTTCTAGATCACACCCCTCTCTCCACCTTAGATGTAACCACTGTTCTTATTTCTACAGTAATCATTTCCTTTGTAAATTCGATGTTTTTAAATTTAGGAGTTCTGTAAAGGGAGCAAGGACAAGCCATGTAATGGAACAGCCTAAGAGTCAGGAGATGGAGCATTAGCCTTGATTCCTACACTTGTTAGGTTGTAATACCATTGTGCAAATTATCTAAATATACTCAGCCTCAGTTTTCTCATCTGTAAAATTAGAAAACTCAGCATTGTGAGTTCAGTATGAGGGAGCTGTTTTCAGTAAATGATACACTTTTAGAATATTTGGTTTGAATTATATCTGCACAGAGCAATTGTATGTTCCCGTTACCACGAGAAATCATCATTTTTAAAGGGTTGCGTGGCTTCCTGGGCTTCTGATCTATTATTTAAAAGCAAAAATAAAAACACCTCCTTTGTACCATTTCTTTAGTTAGATCCAGTTGAAAGGAATAAAGTTAATTGGAAAAATAAAATAAAAACAGTTAATAAAAGATGAACTACGTGGCCTAGAAGTCACACAAGTCATCCTGCACTTGCTGTGCAAACCTTTCCTCTCTGGCACTTGACATTTGGGCATTGGGGTCCAGAGGAAGCTCATTTGATATTCACAAAGGAAGTGATGCGATGGAAGCTTGTTAATTCTGGGAACAGAGAATAAACTGTCCAGGCCTGTTCACCTGACATAATTAGGCTCTGAGTTATATGTCAAATTACCATAAGCAGCCCCAGAACCCTGGTTCCCTCCTGTGAGCCTCCCTGAAAAGCTGCACAAGCCCTTCTTGGCTACTGCTTATAATGAATTAAATATATGTCAGTGACATAGATGAGTCCTCAGACCTGCCATCACTGGAACTGCAATGGAAAAAACCTCACTTGTGACTTTGATGAAAATGTGCTAATTGTAATCCTACAAAAAAGGTCACAGACTCAGAAGCCTACAGGGATCAAGTGAAAGTGACTGGGTGCATGGGGGGTGGTAAACTGTCTAAAGGGACACTCTCCACCTGAAGGGAAAGCCATTGCTTAGCTCTGGTAATTGTACCCATGTAGAACTCCCTCCACGGCTGGTCTTGCCAGTACTGCTGATTTCTCAAGAAGAGCCAGAATTTTGAATTTTATGTAAAACCTACTGATTTATGAATATGAGCAACTCATGAAAAAAAATGTTTAAACCACTGTGACCTCTATAGAATCTAGACCCATAAATCTGTTTCTAAACTTGAATGGAAACTCAGAGTATTCTGAGTTCAATGCCTTCACTTTACCAATGGGAAAAAGAAATCCTGAAGTGAACAAATGTTCCCAAGATCAATAACTAGTTCAGAAGCAGAGCCAGTTCTAAAAGGAATACCTGCTTTCTGTCTCCTGCATCACTTTTATCCCACCAGTGAGAAGGTCACGGGCATTAGGCCCAGTTAAAAACTTAGCAGAACCAAGTCTGGCTTACTGTGCACCCAGAACATTATTGACTTACCATTCTGCCATTTTACTCTGTCTGTCTTCTGGACGGTGAAGACATATGGTTATTATCTGAGGTGCATAGTTATCTCAGGACAGAACATTTTTGTTCCAGGTTGATTTTCCCCTCACCTGTAGCTTGTCACTGTAGCATGACCCTGCTACTTGACAGGAGGACTAGCCTGTTCCTGCTGGGGAAGGGGGTTGGTTCAGTCACTAGTCCAAGACAAGCAAGGCTCCCTCTGCAGGAGGAGATGAAGTACAGAATTTACATTCACACAACACTGGCCTTAACCTCGGTGAGAGCTATGCTTACAGGAATTGCAGGATCAGCAGTTGAGACTGGAATAAAGTAAAGCTTAAGTGGTAGATTATGATCAGGAGTAAATTCCAACTTCTTACTGTGATCTAGATCTCCCTCTACAGGTTCCCACAGCAAAGTCCACAAAAGAAACTGGGTGGACCCAAGTTGCAGTGTGTGTTTGGAGAACCTTGACAAAGCACAGAAGTTACAACAGGCGTCAGCAAAGTTTAGGAAACACTCAGCTGTTTTGAACCCCTGGGCCCACCGGGCTCATAATATTCCACTTTAGCAGCCAGTACCCAGGATAGTGCCTGGTACAAAGCAGTGCTTAATTACTCTTTATTGGATAAATGAAAGAATGGATAGATAGGTTCACATTCCTTGCCAAACTCATGAGAATTCTCATCCTAATGTGACAGAATAAGTGACTACGGTGGCTGCCTCCCTGCGTCCAACCTCAGAGAGGCACAAATGATGGCAGAAGCAAGCTCTGCTGCTACCTTGGCACAAAGCCATGCCCTTTTCAACTATGCATGGATAGAGGTGGGAGTAGGGACCCCCCCAGCTGGTAAACTGAAGCACCTCTGCAGGTTTCCACGATTTCTAAATGAATCCTCCCCTGTGATAATGAAGGCCTTAAAATCACTGTATTGGATACAATAATCAATTAAGAGAAAATCTGCTCCTTAAACTCTTTAAGTCCAATGTCATTTGAAAGGGGTTTATGGCTGGGGAAGAAGTAGGCCCCTGTTTCTGTGACTTTGCTATTAGTAAGTATAATGTTGACATGAATAGAATAATCACAAAAGGCTGTTTTTTTTAATCAATCTTTTGAACACAACTTTATTTTATTTTATTTAATTTTTTTGTAATTATAGGTGGACATAATGCCTTTATTTTATTTGTTTATTTTTATTAGGTGCTGAGGATCTAAACCAGTGCCTCATGCATGCTAGGCAAGCGCTCTACCACTGAGCTACAGCCCCAGCCCAGGTTAACTGTTTAATTTAGATGGAGGTACAGGGGAGATCACAATTCTGTGTTTTCTGTATACTTGAAAAATGTCATAATAAGATATTGAGGGGAAAGTTGCCTCCTGTCAAGAGAGCACTGGTCTCTAGCAGGTCCTGCTGTCACACGCTGCAACCTGATAGATCTAAACTGATGGTAATCTAAACCATGTGCTAGGCGTTCTTTCAAAGAACCACATACTAATGAAGATAAAAAGACACAGAAATGTGAAATAATATTCCTAAGGCCGAAATGATAGGGGCAGAGCTGTGAGGAAAAAGAAGAAAGCATAAAGTTTGGCATCAGGGTTTTCGTTCATCATAGCTCATACTGCCTCTCACTCTCACAAAGCCTTTCCATTCCTAGTTGTCTGTTTCATTTATTTGGAATATTTAAAAGCTACCAGGTGCAGTGGTGCATACCTGTAACCCCAGCTACTTGGGAGGTTAAGGCAGGAAGATCACAAGTTCCAAATCAGCCTGGGCAACTTAAGGAGACCTTGTTTCAAAATAAAATATAAAAAGGGCTGGAGGGCTAGGGCTATAGCTCAGTGGTAGAGCGCCTGCCTAGCACATGTGAGGCACTGGCTTCAATCCTCAGCACCACACATAAATAAAAAATAAAGGTACGTCAACAACTAAAAAATATTTTTAGAAAATAATAAATAAATAAATAAATAAAAGTATTGTGTCCATCCACAACTAAAAAAAAGGGGGGGGGGGGGCTGGGGTATGTAGCTCCGTGGTAAAGTGCCCCTGGGTTCAATCCCCAGTGTCCAAAAACAAAAACCATTTATAGGGGCTAGAGTTGTGGCTCAGTGGTAGAGCACTTGCCTAGCATGGGTTTGATTCTCAGCACCACATACAAATAAATAAAATAAAGGTCCATCAACAACTAAAAAATAAAAATTAAAAAAACATTTATAGCATATCTGAGTCACTTTAATTATTCTATTTTAATTTCATATTGTCTACTACATACTCTTTTCCAGATTCTAAGTGAAGTATAATTTTTAAAATGTATACTTTGTTTGGACAATAATGTATCAAATATGTCATTCTGAGGAAAAGAATGTGAATTTCCAGTCTGGTCTCATTATTCAATATCTTCTTGGGGAACTGAGCATTTATAATAAGTAAAAGGCTAATTTCTCCTCATCCTAAATTTAGAAAGGCCTAATAAACCAATTAACCAGAACACTTTTTCATCATTTCATCATTTCCCGGCCATCTTGTGCTCACGGCTAGCAAAATGTACTTAATCCCAGCTAACCCCTTCTAATGCTGAAGTAGTTATTACTGGGCAGACATGGAGCTCTGGAACCAATAAAGCACTGTTTAAAATCAAGATCACCAAGATGAATAGTGCTTAAAAGGTACCACTAAGGCTGGTGATGTAGCTCAGTGATACTGTGCTTGTCTAGCATGTGCAAGGCCCTGGGCTCCATCCCCTGTATCACAAAACAAACAACAACTACAAAACAAAAACACTATACTTTCCTTTGTCTGTAGCAGCAAATAAGAAACTAGAGTTGAACTTACTTAGAAACCAGAATTTCTTATTTTGAACATCTTTCTTTTATTATTTACTTATTTGTTTATTTAGGTGCCAGGGAGTGAACCCAGGGCCTTGTGCATGTGAAGCAAGCACTCTACCAACTGAGCTATATCTCCAGTCCCTATTAAATAGCTTTCTTTTTAAAAAGAGGAGTCTGTTGTCAGAATCTATTTCAATGTTTTACAGGCCAAAAGATTTTCAAACTACTAATAAAAAAATCTCTTGGGTCAGGCATGGTGACACATACCTATAACCCCAGTAATTTAGAAGGCTGAGGCAAGAGGATCTCAAGTTTGAGGCCAGCCTCATCAACTTAGTGAGGCCATAAGCAACTCACCAGACCTTGTCTCAAAATAAAAGATGAAAAGGGCTGAGAATGTAGCTCAGTGGTTAGGCACACCTGGGTCCAATCCCCAGTACCAAAAAAAAAAAAAAAAAAGTTTTCCTTGGGCCTTGCCAGCTCCCCACGCCCCTGTTCTATTGCACAGAGCTCAGAGCAACTGGCTGAGGTTTTAAAACCCTTCTTTGGTTGAAGGCTGTTATTTAAAAATGAGTTATCAGCTTCTGAGTTATCTTTTGGCATGATCAGCATTATGACAAGGACCATGACTTATACCTTTTCTGTGTCCCTGGACAAAAACTTCAAAGTACAGCTGGATTTCAACTTACTTAATCATCACCGAATCTCCCCTTAATGTTCTTAACCTTTTTCTTTAACTATGGAATCCAGAACTAAATCCAACACTTTCCTAAAAGTTTAACCAGGGGAGCTTTACAAAGGAGGAGAAAAGCTACCATCTTTACCTTCTCTTAACTCTCCTTAAAAACAATGGAACTTTATTCCTGATCCACTTAGGATTTCCCACAGATAGTCACTATGCCATCAATCATTAGGGTCAACAATTTTATTCATTGTTTTCTACATTCAACTGCACAAAAAGAAAAAGATAGAAGTATTTGGTTTAAAATCTCACAGGGTGCAGTGGCACACACCTGTAACCCCAGCAAATTCAGGAGGCTGAGGTGCCGCAGTCTGGCTGGGCACGATTCAGGAGCCACTTGTCAAAAGAAACGAACTTTATTTTTAGAACCACACACCCAAACAAAACAGCCTCTCAGGAAAAACCCTCAGAGCCTCAACTGCCACCAACAGCTTCCCACAAGCCTCTCCCTCCAACACCAGCTTCTCTCCACCTCCCACAATCCTCCTGCTCTTGAGGCCGATTGGCTGGGTCACATGGGCGGAGCCAAAAAAGTCCCCCAATGAGCAGCTCCGTGGTCTGAAAGGGCAGGGAAACAGCCCAATGAGCATCACGGCAGAGGAGCCAATCAGCTAGATGTTGCTTGGCCGCTGTGAGCCAATCATCAGCCGGCAGCTGGAAGTTTGCTGGGGCCCCTTCGGCTGTGGCTCTCAACACTGAGGCAGGAGGATCGCAAGTTTGAGGGAAGCCTCGGCAACTTAGCAACACTTATTTCAAAATAAGGAAATAAAAAGGGCTGGGATGTTGTTCAGTAGTAAAGCATCCCTGGGCTCAATCTGCAGTACCAAAAAATGAGTTATTAAGAGCATGCCTATCAAATTTGACTTGCCAATTTTTTGGCATGATTAACCTGACTTCAGTAGTAGATTTGTTTAGAGAAAACATGGAGAAAAGTCCAAAAGGTGCTGCCCAGCAGGCCAGAAGAAAGACGTTCTTCCTGAGGTCCTCTGCCAACTCTATTTCCAAAGCCTTTCTTGCCCCTTGGCCCAGCCATAGGACTGCTTCACTCAGTTCCACTTCTGACCACTAGGTGGGACTAGAACTCTGAATTACTGAAGAAATAGAATAAAACAGCTTAACTAGTCTAAACTTTAGGTGATTTGCTGTGAACCTTTAATCAACACCTTCTAAAATAATTCACTTATTTTTTTATTAGTAATCCAAAACATTTTGCCTTTTTTACCATTTATTCCTATGTGCTATGGGGAAGAGCAAGCTAAAAACATGCAGCCTGTTGTTCTTCAGTCGCGTGGTCTCCTAGTTGGTTGTAGATTTATTTAGCAGCTTCTCTTTTTGCCACAGCAGCCTCCAACAACACTGGAGGCACACTTGGGCTTTTTGTTAGAATCTTCTGCAAGCTTGAATGGATCTGTGATAATATCCTGTCAAAGGGCAAATCAAAATGAAAGAACAAGTTAGAGAGGTTTTGATGTACCCAACATTTATATTTCCATTTGGCACCATAAAGGCACACTTGAATCTTCTACTTTCAAGGTAAATTTCATTTAAATCTTCGGGGGGTTTTATCCCCTGCCCACCCCAACCTGGTTGCTGAGGCTTGGACACAGGACCTCCTTCATGCTAGGCAAGCATTCTACCACTGAGTTATAACTCAACGCTAGGTTGGTTGGTTTGTTTCTCTTTTAATGTTAGTTGGTTTGGGTTTTTTTGAGATAGATTCTCACTAAATTGCTAAGGCTGGCCTTGAACTCACAGTCCTCCTGCCTCAGCCTCCCAAGTAGCTGGGATTATAGGTAGGTAATTCTAGGAAAAATATGACTGTGGAGAGACAGTGCAACATACTGACTAAACGTGGTGCTGCTGCTTCTAGAACCAGACGTGGGTTCAAATTCGCCACTTTCTAGCTGTGTGACCTTGGTGTAGTAAGTTTATCTTTCTGAGCCTCAGTTCTTCATCTGTAAGATGAGGATAATAAAGGTTATTATAAGGGGCAGGTGACTTCAGCACTCTGAGACCCCCTTTCTTCCCTCTGCATTTATGTAGTGTCTACTGTGTGTAAGGCCCTGTGCAACAGATACTTGTTAATTCTATGTGTGGAGTACCTACTGCCATGAGGACAGTACTAAGGTCAAGTTGTTGAATGTCTTAAATGGCCTTCTGAGGCTGGGCAGGGAATTAATGCCTGTAATTCCAGTGATTCAGAAGGATTCCAAGTTCAAGGCCAACCTTAGCAACTTAGTGAGGCCCTCAGCCACTTAGTAAGACCCTGTCTCAAAACAAAAAAATTGGGCTGGGGTTGTGGCTCGGTGGTAGAGCACTTGCCTAGCATGGGTGAGGCACTAGGTTTGATCCTTGGCACCACATAAAAATAAAAACAAATAAAATAAAGGTATTGTGTGTCCATCAACAACTTAAAATAAAAATAGAATAAAAATTTTAAAAAGGGCTGGGTTGTGGCTCAATGGTAGAACACTTGCTTAGCAATTGTGAGGCACTGGGTTAGATTCTCAGCACTGCATATAAATAAATAAAATAAAGGTCCATTGAAAACTAAAAAGAATTTTTTAAATAAATTTAAAAAATTTTAGTTGTAGTTGGACACAATATCTTTATTTTATTTATTTATTATTATGTGGTGCTGAGGATCGAACCCAAGGCCTCACACATGCTAGGCAAGTGCTCTACCACTGAGCCACAACACCAGCCCCGAAATAAAATAAAATTTAAAAAAATAAAAAAGGACTAGAGATGTAGCTCAGTAGTAAAGTGCCCCTGGTTCAATCCCCAGTACAAAAAAAAAAAAAAAAAAATCTTAGCTAGTTTACATAATAATGGTGTTGTTGGTACAAGACACAAAATGAAGAAATAAACTATAAATAAAATTTTCAGTCCCACAATAATTTATTCACAACTCTTAAACAAAAAGTTGAGAAAACCCCATTTGTTTTTCTGCTTTGTAACTTACTTGATAGCCCAACCTCATCTGGCATTGAAACACTTTGCTGTCTACACCAAATAAAAGTAAAATTCAAAATAAAAAATAAACAACAACAAAAAAAGGTTTTTATGAGGACTAAATGACATGGTATTTTTTTACTTTTTTTTTTGTTTATTTATTTTCTGATAGTAGAGATTGAACCTGGGGTGCTCTATCACTGAGCTACATCCCCAGATCTTTTTTTTTTTTTAATTTTGAGACAGAGTCTTGGGAAGATGCCCAGTCTGGCCTGGAACGTGTGATCCTCCTGCACTCCTCCTACCTCAGATTCCAAATCCCTAGGATTACAGGCGTGTACCACTGCATCCAGCTGATATAGTGTCTTGAACATTCTAATTGCTCCATGAAAATTAGCTCCCCTATGTCACTGCTATCATTACTCATGTTGTTACTGGAATGACTATAACCTGAGGCAATAGTTTATAGCACAAATTCAATTTGTATAATTACAGATGCTACATTTTAGTAACTTTTAATACCAAAATACACTTTATCAGTATTAAAAAAGAAGAAAAGAAAAGGTAAAAAGGTTCTTAAAAAGTCTCCCCTGAGTGAACCCACAGTAAGAGGCAGCACCATTCCTTCCTCCATTGCGGCAACGATGGGGGACAAGTCTACCAGATCCTGGTGCTGGGAAGACACTAGGGTTAATCATCAAAGTCTTCCATAAAAAGATAAGAACGCCCTCCTCCAAGAGCACAAGGTTACATTTCTAGGTCACACAGCTGTTTGATTTTTTAGATCTTCCTCCAGTGTCAATTATTCCCATTTGAAAAACTCGAAACCTGAAATACACCTGGCACAGAAATGACAAGTGCCACATGATGTCACTCTTATGTGGAATCTAAAAAAAAAAAAAATGATCTTATAGAAGTTGAGAGTGACAGGGTGGTTACAGATGCCCAGGAGAATAGGAGAAATGGAGGGACAGCTATGGGGAAAGGCTGACTATGGATAGTATAGTGGAAGCCCAGGATATTCTGCCGAAATTGGGCATCTGACAAGCCATTTACATCCAGGTGTTTCAAGGACCTGGATAAAAAGCCTTTTTACAACCAGAATTTGTTCCAAATGCCCTTTGAGAATGGCATTTGGAAGGTCCTCTCTTCCCCCTCCTCAGCCCTCCTGTCTCCACGGGATGTTTACAATGTGGATGAGGCTATGCCAACTTGGGAGACTGAACATGACCAGGACAGGGTGAGACCTGTCACAAAGTCTAATAGGAAAAGGGGACAAATAAAAATACGAGAGAAAAGAAATGTAGGGCTGGTTAAGATAACCAGAAAGCAGATGCGGCATGTTTGCTTGGTGCCAGCATCTGCAGAGGAAAGGTAGATAACGTGGCAGTCTTCTAGAAAGATCTTAAGCCTAAACAACAGTTCCAACATTACTTATCTATGGAGGAAGATGAGTAGCTTTTGATCCGGCATTGCTACCATGGGTTGGAATCTCCCTACTCCCTGTGACTAGCGGGGCAGAACAAGGGAAAAACCATCACTGTACCAGATACGGGCACTGACTGTACACTAATCTGTGGTAACCCAGAATGTTTTCCAGGGTCCTAGGTAATTCTTCTAGATCTGGTGTAAAACCATCAGAGTAAAACAAGTATTGCTATACCAAGAAGAGAAGAAGCTCCATGTTTGGGGCAATCTCTCCAGACCCTGAGAGCATTCTTGGGACAGATACTGTATCAGGAAAGACATTACAGACCTCCATGGGGGAATTCTGACTCAGGGATCGGGGAGCAAAGGTGACACTGAGGGGGAAGCCAAGCAGGAGCCTGCTAGCCTTTCTGCCCTGAGGTAGGTACGACACACCAGGCAGTTCAAACTGTCAGGTAGACATGCTGAGACTAGAAAAGAGATAAAAGAATTAGGTTGAGAGTTTACAACCTGTCACAGTGCCTCCACTAGCCCTGTCCACTTGGCTAAAAGCCAGATAAAACTTAAGAGAATGGCTGTCAATTATAGGACATTAAACCAGGTGATACATCTGCCTAAGCTTCAGTGCCCAACATTCCCCCGGTAAAAGAAACAGATGCACCCTGCCTTGCTTCTTTGCACAAAAAGAGACAGAGAGTGGTTGTGTAAACAATAACAACAGTCAACCTTTTCTACCAGAAGTTGCAGGAACCAAACCAGTCAGGAGGCATTAATTTGGGTTTGATAAATGAACAGGTTCCAGGAAGAATATCATCACAGCTCTGGAGGAAAACAAATGTTTAATAGGGTGTTGTAAAGGTAAATCTGCACCTCCTGGCCCTAATCACAGGGAGTGGGGGAACTCCAACCCCTCTGCTTGAGGGCTATATGGCAAGCGAGAGTGCCATGACACATCATGTGTTTGGGCCCAATTTGGACAGCATGTACTGTGAAATGGGTGCCTTGGTCACTGTCAATCTGGCTCAGGTACCCATACATCACACTTAACTGCTCAAGACCTTTGACAGTGGCAGTGTGATAAGCTCTCCTGCTAGGAAAGGTTTGCCTGAGACCAACAGACCATTTCCTCATTCGCTATTGTGCCAGCCACATTGTAAGGCCTCCATACACCACCCAGCTGTTGGTACAGACAACCAGCAGCCATGGCCCATGAGTGACCACCAGCCATACTGCCCTAATTCTGCCATTAGCTGCTCTGATTTTCTTCTGTCTTAAGCTACATGGTATCAGTGGTATAGCAGCCCAGACAATTGGGTTGCACCTGTTGGATTAATCTATATCCCGGACATTTTAAGATGTGAGATCTTAGGCCTTGTGAGATCATAGGCCTGCTGTGGCCAACTGGGGTGATGAGGCAGTTTCATAGATAATTAGACTTATTGGCATCCACAGCTCATGAACAGTGGGGGTCTGCCTGATAGCAGGTTGAGGCTAATAAAACAGGTCCCTACCCCTTTACACATGGGCTAGTTTGCCCTGAGACTTAAGTTGACTTCAGGATATTGTACATTGCTAGAAATTACTATTCTCAAGAAGATTTAGTTTCTTTCTAGAGTTGAGACTAGAAACCTACAGGTAACTTTCATCCTCTTTCTTGCCCGAGAGCTCAACTCATGCCACTTGCTGTACAGATGTTATCTAACTGCATTGGCAAGCTTGGTACGGGAGACCTAGAGCCTGCCTGTGGGCTATCCCTACACAGACCTGTATATTCTTACCATACTGGGTAAAGGGAAGGTTTGCACTTTATCTGGTACCATGCCTAGAATCAAATCGGTCTTACATGACCAGACCACCCCTAGGAACACCAGGGATGACCCAGGGTCCTGGATCTCCTGGGGGTAGACAGCCCATTTCTTCATGCATAAATGAATACACAGTACAATCTTCACCAGTTAACAAGGTATCATTGATGCAATGGAATCAGATAGAATCAGTAGAGAATGAGGTCCCCAGCTACCTGCAGGGACAGGAGGAGGACTGTGCAGATAACTTTGAGGCAGAACCTGGAATGTCCACTGCTTCTCCCCTGACAAGTGAAGGTGAACTACTCTTGTGATTCCAGTGTCAAGGGAAGAGGGTATGTGTGTAAGGCTATAAGAGTTGGAGTAAGGGATGAAATGCATGGATTCAGCTTGACAGCAGCCGCCATGAGTCATAACCATCAAGATTGCCCCGGGGTAGCCCTAGTCAGTTTTTTCTACATAGTTTCTTAGCAAAGTACCATGGGACAATACCATTAGAGTGGTATGGTAGAGTTTTACAACAGAACCCTGGGATGTCCCTGACTATTTGCTGCTAGCTTAAGATAAAACAGGTACATTGTAGTTAGGATGAGGTCATTTTTGTCCTAACACATATATATGCTCCTCTTTCTAACCCAAATTTTGAGGATCCACCTCATATTGTTGCTGCTCAAGATCATACCTTCACTCAGTAATTTCCCCAATAAATGGCATTTTGTGCAATTCTGGATCTGTCTGTCTCTCTTTCTTTGGTCCCACAGAACCATGGGGCCCGTCCTTATATAGAGACTAGGTTGTTCCATAACAGGACTGTAAAAGACTATTTATGAGGTAACAAAACAGGGAGGAAAAACATACAAGAGATACTTGTACAATGCTGTACACTCAAAGTATTCAAAATTACTACAAAATACTAGCAACAAGAGCTGGGAATGGAGCTCAGTAGAGCACTTGCCTAGCATGCAGGAGGCCTTGGGTTCCATACACAGCACTGTAAAATAAATAAATAAATAAAAGCAACAGAAAAGAAAAATTCATAGAAAAAGATTGCAGAATTTCTGAGGCCAGAGGATAGAACACATGGGAGAACAACAAAAGAATTCTGCAAAAGATTCTGGTCAGAACTCAAATACTTAGAACACAGGTCTAAGCAACCAAGATTATTTCTGTATACAATCCATAATTATGCCTGCTGTTTCTTGGGTATGTACTCTGTGCCAGGCACTGGGAGAGGCATTTCACATGCTTATTTCATTTGTTCCTCATGACCTGAGGGAAGAAGTTATTACTTCCCTAATACACATAAAGTTTGAGGAGGTTAGGTCACTTACCAAGATCAGAGCTGAGTGGCAGAATAGCATTTATACTTAGGAGTCCAAGGCTTGTGTGCTTGACTGCCATGCTATGCTACCATCCTGCCCCAGCAACAACAGAATCTCATTTCCTTGGACTTCCAAGGTTCAGTGCCTTGAGGTGTACTACTACTGTTAGGACCTGGTGACTGCTGGGAGCAGCCCTGGCAGATAAAAGCAAGCTTGTAATCCATTACTAAGCCTATTCTAAACAAAACAATATTACAAATGAATGAAGGAACAGTAAAATAATTATAAGAGCATGAATGGGAGAAAAGTAAAAATATATGAGGGGGAAAGAAAGGGACACTTGTATCTGCCACAACTACTTATCTGCCTTCTTCATAGAGTAGTTGTGAGAGATTACTTGGCATAAGTTGTGATAAAATACTTTAGAAAATACTATATCAATAAAGCAGTTACTAGAATAATTCTAAATATAAAGCTAAAATATTTTAGAAAATAATCTTTTTTTGTGTGTGTGTATGTATGTATGTAATAGGGATTGAACCCAGGGGTGCTCTACAACTGAGCTACCTCCCCAGGCTCCCCTTCAACACTTTTTGAGACAGTCTCATTAAGTTTCCCTGTCTGGCCTTGAACTTGCAATCCTCCTGACTTAGCCTCTGGAG
Organism: Marmota flaviventris; assembly: GCF_047511675.1. NCBI lineage: Eukaryota > Metazoa > Chordata > Mammalia > Rodentia > Sciuridae > Marmota > Marmota flaviventris. Next base: position 25,238,713 of record NC_092501.1, read on the forward strand.
TCACAAAGATCACAGGCAAGTACCGCCAAAGCTCAGCTTCATTTTAAAATACTACTGTCCTAAATACACATTTAAGAAATTAGGATACAGTGGAGAAATGATGATTATTCAATAAATAAGAAAAGTTGAACTAGCTAATATCAGGGAAAAAATTTGGGGGGACAGGATAAAGGATATATTATTGAGTGTGACTGCAGAGGGGCAACACAGTGGAAGCCCTTCTGAGTGCAGGGCCTGCCACTTGTCCAAGGGACCACAATTGGGAGTATATTTGATCCCATAGCCATTGGAGATGAGCTACTTCTCAGCCACCAAATTCATCCACATTAAACTGGGTAAAACCCTAATTCTTTGAGATGTATATTATCTGGGAAACTTGATCTTGGACCTACACAGAACCTCAATTACATATTCTTTGTTCTGCAACTTGGTATGAATGGACATGATGACTACTAGTCCATGTTAATCTTGCCTGTTGTCCCCTGGGACTTCACAAAGCACTTCACATACTCGAATGGGGCCTAGACTGGGGACAGTATGAGATCAGACATATGGACATACACTTGGAAAGCACTGTTTCCAAATTCCCTTAGAGTAACGCATGCAAGTAACAGGTTGCATATATATTATCATCCCACCTCAATATTTATGCTAAAATAAATTCCAAAAAGGATTTAAAAATTTAAATGTGAGCCAGGCCTGGTGGTGCACATCTCTAATCCCAGCTACTCAGGAGGCTGGGGCAGGAGGGTCACAAGTTTGAGGTCAGCCAGGGAAAGTTGGTGAGACCCTGTCTCAAAAATAAAGAAATCAAAAGACTGGGGATGTAGCTAAGAGGTAGAATGCTCCTGAGTTCAATTTCCAATACCACAAAAAAATGTTAAGTTAAATTGTGAAAACAATAAACTTCTGATCTTAGATTTGGCAATGGATTCTTAGATATGACACCAAAAGCACAAGCAACAAAAGAAAAAATAAACTGGAGTTCATCAAAATTAAAATACTATTTATTTATTTATTTGGTACTGAGTATTGAACTTAGGGGTGCTTTACCACAGAGCTACATCTCCATTTCTTTTTTTTTTTTTTTTTTTTTTTGTGGTGCTAGGGATCAAACCCAGGGCCTTGTGCATGCGAGGTAAGCACTCTACCAACTGAGCTATATCCCCAGCCCCTCCATTTCTTTTTATTTATTTATTTTTTAATTTTATTTTTTTTTATATATTTTTTTTTTAGTTTTCGGCAGACACAACATCTTTGTTTGTATGTGGTGCTGAGGATCGAACCCGGACCGCACGCATAACAGGCAAGCGCGCTACCGCTTGAGCCATATCCCCAGCCCAATATTTATTTTTTTTGATACAAGGTCTTGCTAAGTTGCTGAGGCTGGCTTTGAACTTGTGATCCTCCTGCCTCAGACTCCCAAGCCACTAGAATTACAGGTATATGCCACTGGGCCCAGTTGTATGATGATTTTTTTAAATGGTTCTCTGGGGTAGGGAACTGAAAGTCACACCAACCTTTGACTCTAACACAAAACAGCCTCCAGATGCTGGCAACTTGTCTCCAATTGGTCTGAAGAGAAAATCTTGAGCAAATCGTGAATTCTTCAAGACAGCTGCTGTGTCTTCATCTACTTCAACAATTTCACCTTCCTAAAGAGCAGCATAAAACAAATATTTGTCTCATTAGAAGGAAAATGCCCAGAAGTTTTACTAATGATTGTATTTTAGGATTAAAAGACCACACCATACCTTCTGATGTAGCTTTCTCTCATGTTCAGACCCTGCTACTAATTTTATGTGTATTCATAGATGAAACTGAACAGTGTCATAATTAATCTTTCTTTGGTGACAGTGCTAAAGAAGGACATTTATTGTTTCAGTATCTCAGACAGATGTAGAAATCACTGCTGAATGTCACTGAATTTATTACTAAAGGATGGGCTTTGGATGAGTGGTTTTTAAATAGTATTTCCTTGAGTCCCAGAGTGCCTGGGAGGTATGGGTTATGTAAAGCAATGCCTGACACATGGTATTTTTTTTAAACAATTTACTTTTATATATATATATATATATATATATGTATATATATATATATACATATATATATATGTGTGTGTGTGTGTGTGTATATATATATATATATATACATACACACACACACACACACATATATACATACCTTTATTTTATTTATTTTTATGTGGTGCTGAGGATCAAATCCAGGGCCTTGCACGTGCTAGACAAGTGCTCTACCGCTAGCCACAACCTCAGCCCCTGATACATGGTATTTTAAAGGAGATTTTTTTTTAAATGCTATTAAAATGTTGTTTTGAAAGCCCCTAGAGCAGATAATGACCTCAAAGTCCTTTCCACTTTGCTATGCGACTCCAAGGGACCTGACTGTACACCAAGTAGCACTTGAAGCAACACTGAGGGTTCCACTCCACCAGTGTGTAATAATCATGAAGATAAGATTTGGATCAAAAACTCAGAAGATGAAGACAGTTAAGTCCTTCTATCTTTGGAACAAATAATGGCTGCACCTTATTTACTGATATTTCAGTATATATGTACCAGGTATTTTGCTATATGATTATTAATCTCTACAGAAACTTAGCAAAATTGGTTATTATTATTCCTACTTTGTAGTAGAGCAAACTGCTCTATTATAATTTTGGTGACTTATTCTAGTTTACCCAAATAATAAATATCAGAGGCAGAATTTGAACCCAGGTATCTGATTCCAAAGTCAATACTTTTGCATCTTGAGAAAACAAAGTCTACCCTACAAAGAGTAAACTGTATTATCATTAAACTCTAAAACTCTTGAGTTCCATGATGCAGTTAAAACTGCCAGGCACAGTGGTGCATTCCTGTAATCCTAGTGGCTCAGGAGACTGAGACAGGAGGATCGCAAGGTCAAAGCCAGCCTCAGCAATTCAGTGAGGTGCTAAGCAACTCAGTGAGGCCCTGTCTCTAAATAAAATTCAAAATAGGGCTGGGGATGTGGCTCAGTGGTCAAGTGCCCCTGAGTTCAACCCCTAGTACCAAAAACAAACAAACAACAACAAAAAAAACCTGAAATACTGTTATGTAGTGCTTCTTTTCTTTTCCATCTCACTTCTCTATATGAAAATTTTTTCTTTTCCTTTTTTTTTTTTTTTCTTTTTTGGCACTTGGGATTGAACCCAAGGGCATTTTATCACTAAGCTACATCCCCAGTAATTTTGATTTTTTTAATTTGGACAGGGTCTCATCTTGACTCAGGTAATTTCATTCAGTGTACTTACACACATCTGGGTGTATAGCCTACTACACATCTAGGCTATGTGCTGTGTAGGTGTATATACACATAATACATATACTCATTGCTCCCAGGGCCATGATGAATGAAACAATACAAGATTAAATCAAGCACAAAATAAAATAAAATCAAAAGAGTAAATAATGAGATATATGCACAAGTTACTGGCATAATGCAACATATTCTTTTACAATAAACTTTTTTTCTTTAAGAAGTATACTTTAAAACATCAATAAAAGGGCTAGGGATATGGCTCAGTGGTAAAGTGCTTTCCTAACATGCTAAAGGTCCTGGGTTCAATCTCTAGCACTGAAACAAAATTTTTTTTCAATAAAAAGTAAAATATAGTAAATATGTGAACCAGTAATATCATCATCATTTATCATCATTATCAAATATTATGTTCTATACATAATTATATTTTCTATACTTTTACAGGACTGGCAGAAGAGTAGGTTTGTTTATATACACAACAGGAGAAACATATGAGTAATATGTTGTGCTATGACTTTATGATTGCTACATTGTCTCTAGGTGACAGGAATTTTTTACCCACCTGCCCTAGTTATAATCTTATGGGACCATTGTTATATTTACAGTCTGTCCTTGACTGAAACATTGTTACACAGCACATGACCACATGGGTATATGTACATATATATACATACAGATGTACAGCTATTTGTACAAACAGCTGAAGCAAACATATGACAAAATGTTCTCAGTTGCTGAAATAGGTAGTGGGTATATAGGTATTCACTGAATTTTTTAATTTTTTTTATTTTTCTGTATTTAAGAACATTTTTTATAACAAATATAGGGAAAGTACTTTTTGACTTCACTTACAAACAGCCAGGAGCTAAAGAGGCTGAAGTAGGAATATCCCAAGTTTGAAGCCAGCCTCAGCAACTTAGTGAGACTTTAAGTAACTCAGAAAGACCTGTCTCTAAATAAAATATTTATAAAGGACTGGGAATGTGGCTTAGTGGTTAAGCACCCCTGGATTTAATCCCTAGTACAAAAAAAAAAAAAAACCAAAGCTATAAAAGTAAGACATAATGTAAGGCCAAGAAAACGTGCCTGAAGCAAAAGTAAGAGTAGAAAGACTGCCAGAGGCCGTGGACATCTTCCTTCCTCCTGCAGTGCTAGGGTTTGACACAAGATCTCTCACATGCTAGACAAGAAGCACTCTACCACTGACCTACCTACCCCAGTACCATGTGTGTTTTTATTTACCTTAAATGTGAAATTTGCATCAAATATTAATTGTTTTTCATGTCCTGTGATTCCTCCATTGTAAACAGTTTGGCATCTTTCAGTTGGTCCAGTGTTAGGGAGTTTGAAGAGGCGAAATGTGGCCGAAACAAAACGACAATCACCTAGAAAGAGATACCCATGGTTCACCTCCAGCACTCCAACAGCATTATTTTGCTCAGCACATGAGGATAGAACATTTCATAAAGATGATATTCTTCTTTGCATTCTGCCAACTACCTTTCTGAGCACTTCATTCTACTTATTGAATGACTTCAAAATGATTTATTAAATATCAAATTTTTGGAGGGGGTGGACATTATTCAGGAGACATGATAGACGTTTCCAGATGACAAAGTCTCCCCTGGGAGAATCACTCAGTAGACAGTAATAACCAAATTTAAACCATTCAGGCTGCAATTATAATAGTCCCTTCTGTTTTTCCTTACCAATGATTCTTTCAAGTTCCTTGTTTTGAATTGTAATGAGATTGGCAGTGACTAAACGTGGAGGGCAGAATCCAATCTTTTGGGCAAGGAAGAAAAGATCCTTCCAGTACAAAGCACCACCTAGGCACTCACCTTAAAAAAATACATATTAATCAATTCATAAAGCAGTAATGAAGAAACTAATACTCATACAATTACTTATGACATAATATTAGTTAAAACCTAAGGCCTAGAAACAGAAACTAAGATAAACATCCTCCAAGGCTTAGAAACTCCTGATTAAAACTGCATATTGTTGTCAGGCGCAGTGGCGCACACCTGCAATCCCAGTGACTCAAGTGGCTGAGGTAGAGTATCACAAGTTCAAGGTCAACTTCAGCAACTTATAGTGAGACCCTGTCTCAAGTCTGGAGACATGGCTCAGTGGTAGAACCCACACTGCCTGGTACGCTCCCCAGAACCACAAAAACAAAACAAAAAAATAAAAACAACTTTTAATTTCATAGACTAACCACAAAAATGCATTAATATTTTCAACTTCCAGAGACTCCATTAAAGTGACAATAAAGGCATAAGCAATATAACAGTGATGAGAACATTAAGGGGACTTAGGGGGCATGGACTCTGTCTGGTTGCCTTCATTTCCACACTGTATTTTTCCAAGTATTTTTCACATTCTTTACCCCATTTAATCTTCATAACAGCCAGATTGTATCATTATTTACATTTTACAGTTTGGAAAGCAACAACTTTAGAGATTAATTAATGCCCAAGATCACATCCCTTTTGAGTGGCAAAGGAAAAGAACGGAACCTCAGCCTCCTGGCCTTACTCCATCTGATCTCACATCAGATACCCTCCTTCTGGAAGGAGGGATCTCTGTACATAATCGTCTACCTTAAAACAAAACAACCAAGAACACCTACCCCATAAAACTTTGTGTGTCTTGATTTCTTCTGGCAATTCAAGGCTAGCATAGACGTCACTGAAATATAGCTCCCCACCGTGCTGAAACACAGCAGTGTTAGTCCAAGCAAGGTTAAAGATTAAATTGATCCCAGATAATGAGAAAATGGATGAGGGCACAAGATCAATTTCAAAAACCCACACAAGTGTTTGAGCTGACCACGCTGACCCTTTGTGAACAAATAACAGCTGCTTCCCTCACTGCAATCAATAACCAAAATCTTTTTTTTCAGTGCCCTATCCAACAGGCAATAAAATCACTTTGAACAAGTGTCTTCCTTCCTTTAAGTGCCTTTCTCTTAAAGATGCTTGGATTGCCTCGATTTTTAACCAATCCGAACAAATACAGGCCCAGGTGGTTGTAAAACTAACAGAAGATTTAACAGTATTCATAGATTCTCAGCCATTAACAATTATATAACTTTTTGTAATGTTATTATTATACATTATATTTTTAAAATATTAGGCTGGGGGTGTAGCTCAGTAATAGAGTGCTTGCCAGTCATGCATAACACCCTGGGGTCAATTTCCAGTGAAAAAAAAAAAAAAAAAGTTGTTCTTCTAATCCAAGACAAATGAGTGATCCAGAACTTATGAATTTATTTAGCTGATTTCAAAAGCATAGAGGTACCAAAAGCAGTGGTGCACACCTGTAATCCCAGCAGCTTCGGAGGCTAACGCAGGAGGATAGTGAGTTCAAAGCCAGCCTCAGCAAAAGCAAGGCACTAAACAACTCAGTGAGACCCTGTCTCTAAATAAAATAAAAAAATAGGGCTGGGGATGTGGCTTATGTTCAAGTGCTCCTGAGTTCAATTCCCACTATCCAAAAAAAAAAAAAAAAAAAAGTATAGAGGTCTATATTCTATAAAGTTTACCTTTTACTAAGCACATGTTGGTGAAGATAGCTGGTATATAAAATGGCACACTAACAAAGACATTGTGAGATCATTTCTACCTATTTTCATTTGAGCTGTATTATAGTATTATATTTTAATTTCTCTAAACTAAAACTAAAAATCTCAGTTTTTTAAAAGGCCTGGGACGTAACCCAAGGCCACATGCATGCCGAGCAAGTGCTCTACACTGACCTAAATCCCAGCACCCCCCAAATCTCAGAAGTTTGTGTCTTTTAGCACAAAGACCCATCTCATGACACACAGGAAGGCTGTGCAGTTCCTCCAAGTTTTCTTTTTAGAAAGACATTAATGTAAAAGTTCTATCTTCTCTAACTTCCCAAAGATCTGAAATCCTGGGAGATAAGAAATCAATAGCTCTGAGAAACACTGCACATTCTAGCAGACAGAATATTCATAGCAACCTTTCAGTAAGGCCAAAGGTTCCTACAGCTCTGCACACAATATGCTAGGATCACATCCAGCAGCAAGCACAAAAAGTCAATAAGGCAAAGATTTTAATGTGTTCAATGACAATCATGACACACAGACTTGATATCTTATGCAAACTGAGAGGGAAAAGAAGCTGCATCTAGGGGGTTTTGCCACTCTACATTTTTGCCACCCTTTTTAAATGTGGCAGATATGTTTAAAGAGATTGAGCCCTCAGTTTGAGGAGGAAAGAACAGGACTGATTCCATCAGCACTCAATGATGTTTGAAGATCATTTATGTCACCCCTCCCCTCACCTTCAGGACTCGATACACTTCCTGCAGCACTTGTTCTTTATCAGGCACAAGGTTAATAACACAATTGGATCTGAAAAAAGAAAAGATGTTAAAAGGACTCAAATCTTTTATGTTCCTAAAGGTGGTTCCCATTTTGTCAAAACTACACCATTCTTCTGAATGCCCCCCTCCTCTCTTTCCTGCACTCAACTTTTTTTGCAAGGTAAGGGAGATAGGGAGTGTTTAAAATTCCAACTGTTATCAAGTAAGAATGTACAGAAAAAAATAGGAGGCACTGCTGGGTGAGTGGCACACGTGTATAATCCCAGCAATTTGGGAGACTGAAGCAGGAGGACTGCAAATTCAAGGCCAGCCTCAGCAACGTAAAAGACCCTGTCTCAAAATAAAAAATATAAAAGGGCTGGGGATGTGGCTCAGTGGTTAAGTGCCCCTGGGTTCAATCCCTGGTATGTATAAATACATAAATATGGCTGGGGATGTGGTTCAGTGGTAGAATGTGCCTCTGTTCAATCCCTAGTACACACACACACCAAAAAAAAAAAAAAAAAGAGAGAGAGAGAGAGAGGAAAAAAAGGAGGCAGGGTTCTTATTTGTTTTGCCCTAATGCTAAACAAGCAACAAGATGAAACCTGGGACCAACATTTGTTAAGCCACAAGTGAATAAACTAAGTTCCTTGAAGGCAGTTCTCCTAATGCTGTCACTTAGGTATGATTTGACAACAACTCAGAGGAAAACAAGAAAACACAGAACCCTATAATTTGCCATCAAAATACTACGGTCATGAGCCATATAACATTTTGGGGGATGGATAGACTACATACATTTAATATGATGGTGGTCTCATAAGGTTATAATTGAACTGAAAATTCCTATTGCCTAGTGACATTGTAGCATAGTAACATAGCACAACACACTACTGGTGTGTTTGTGGTGATGCTAGTATCAAACCTACTGCACTAATATAAAAATAGAGCACAAACAATTGTATATAGTGCGTGGTACGTGATAATAATAATGAACAACAGTGTTATTGGTTTATGTATTTACTGTACTATTGATCATTAGCATATACTCTTACTTAACAAAGAAGACGTTTACTATTAAATGGTATGCCACATTACCCCAGCAGCAGCCTCATACTTCTCCTCTGTACCCTATCTCCATCACATCATTTTTTCATATGCTGGATTTCATCTCATGTTGCTTTGTTCATCTTGGCCCCAGGGGCAATAGGCTATTCACACAATGAGGAAATTGCCTACAGTGCATTTTTCAGAATGTGTTCTGTCATTAAGAAGCCCATGACTCTACTAAAGATAGTAGATCAGTGTGTGTTGTATGAGCAGATTTGGTCCAGCTGATCTTTTAGGCTCACTGGATTATGGTTTGGTTTAAAGTAAATTATCTTGAGCTAGTGCGTTCTGCTGCCAATGGACCATGAGCAACTCAGATTAGTTCCTTTCCTTAATGAGGTTATGCTAAGTTTAGTTTTGTGCCCTAAGTGAGAGTCAGTTCAGCAAAAAGTGGTGGCATTTGTGTGTTCTACAGGAAATAGGCTTTACTCATAACTGTAAGGATATAGGCCTACATAACAATATCGTAACTCTCATTCTGAATTCCAGCTTCTGCCAACTTCTCAATGTAGCCATGAATAAAAGTCACATTGGATGTCTGGAAGCCATATTTTTCCATGTGATAGTCAAGGTATTTTTTAGCCACTTCTACCTAAAGAAAGAAAAATATAGATTTCATAATCAACATTTAAAAAAATAGCACATTTTCTCTAAAATTTTACTATTACTAGTGAAATACACTTTCCCAAGAAGTATATTTCTTTCTTCTTTTTTTTTGTGGGAGAGGCTTTATTTTTTAAATTTGTTCTTCTTAGGTGTACATGACAGTAGAGTGTATTTTGACATTATATATACATGGAGTATAATATTCTAATTAGGATCCCATTCTTGTGGTTGAACACGAAGTGGAGTTACATTGGTCTTTTATTCATATATGGGCATAGGAAAGTTCTGTCCTATTCTTACTACTGTCTTTCCTATTCCCATACCCCCTCCCTTCTCTTCATTCCCCTTTGTCTAATCTAATTAATTTCTATTCTTCCTCCCCAGTATATTTCTTGTATTCTTAGATAAGTATGCAAGATTCCTATGGACCTTGAAGGATATGCTACATACTAGCACATAAACTCTCAGTTACATGGGTCTTGCTTGAATAACCCCTTCATTCAATGATAATCTTTCAAGTCAGTTTGCAGAAGGAAAGAAAAGATGAAAAACTTCATTGGGTCATCATGATATTCATATATCAGATCAAATCTCTGGCTTTGTAAATTCTCTCAGAAGAGCCGCTAATGGTCAAAGTCCTCAGCCTCCAGGACAAGAGGCACTAAAGGCACAATTGATCATTGCTAAATAGCCACCTTTTAAAATTATCCCTAGAGTTACAAAGGAACCAACTTCATCCCTCCAAGAATGCACCGGAAAATTCTTTCCTCCTTGTCCTCCAAATCTTTGCCTTACCTGGCCTTCAGTCATGTCTATGCCTGTGACGTGGCCCTTCTCACCAACCAGTTGGCTAAGTGCATAGCAATCTCTGCCACTTCCACTACCCAAATCCAAAATCCAGCAGTTTTCCAGACACTCAGGGATGACCAGACCACAGCCATAATACCTGAGAAATGGAAACTACAGGTTTTTTTCCCATAGACTACTAGAAGATATGAAAACACTAAATCTTACACCTTCCTCTTTTTCTTCTTTTCTCTTATCTCTCATTCATATTTCTATTTAGTTGTTTAGTCTCCCCCTCTAAATTGGAAGCTACAAGAAGGCTGGGACCACATCTGCTTTCCCACAGTATTTTTGGGCACTGTGCTAGGTATTACAATTTAAATAAACCATCTAAAATATTTGCTGAATAAACACATTTGGAGCCAGGTGCTGTGGTGCACACCGGTAATCCCAGCTACTCAGGAGGCTGAGGCAGGAGAATCCCAAGTTCAAGGACAGCCTCAGCAACTTAGCAAGATAATGTCCCAAAACTAAAGTTTAAAAAAAGGGTAGAGCTCAGTAGTACAGCACTTGCCTAATATATATGCCAGGTCCTGGGTTCAATCCCCAGCACCACAAAAGAATAATATTTGGACATTAGCTGCTTAGCATCTAATTCAGGCCCAGGACTGAGCTAATTTTTGAGAAAAAAATTCTGTCCCCCAGGTGTATTTACTCTAATTTGGAAGGTGAAACATAAGCACAGAAAACATTTTTCATTAATTGACAAAATAAGTGTCACAGGAGTGAGTGCCATAGCAGTTTGGGAAGAAGGTGCTCAAGGATTAGAGGCTTCCTAAAGTGGGTAGGACATTAGTGAGGTGCTGGAGGGCTAGAGCTGGGAAGATGGAAAGAAAAAGGAAGGCTCTCCACATTGATAACTGCTCTCTGGCCAGGCAGTGCTGATGGCGGTGAGAAAGGAACGGTCAGAGGGAGCCAAAGCCAGTTAGGAAGGGAGGGCCATACTATGGACAGTCTTGAAGGTCAGGTTCCAGGAATATGACTGTCCTGTAATGGGAAGGGAGGGAGGGGAGTCTTTGGAGGTTCTTAAGCAGAGCAGTTAAGATGATCAGTGCTGAACTTTGGGAGGCTTACAATAGACAAGACAAGCAGGGTGACCTGGTGGAAATGGCTTAATTCCTTAATGCCTGGCATCACTATCTTTTGGGAAAGCTACAGTCTGGAGGCTTCATGTGTCAGGGAATTCTACCTTAAGGTAACTTCTTCGTGCACATTCTGCAGGGCTTCCCTGATGTGCTTGGGTACAGGCCTGGCCACGGTGACGCAGGCATTAGTCCGGAGGTCCTTCGATGTCTTCAGCACCTGCCCGTAGTAGTTCTAACCCAGGGTGGAGATGGGTGAGGCGGGGAAAGGGTGTCTGCAGGAGAGGGCTCCACCAACAACCCCTACCCTCCCTCCCAGGCCTGGCTGACCTCTGCCCCCTGGCAAAGCTCTAAGCCTGGGCTTTGCGCTCCTAGGGGGCAGGAGTAGGCCTCGCGGGCTTCCAAAGGCCAGGGCTCTTGCCTAGCGGAGTCCCTGCGGGCCCTTCCTGGCCCTACCGCTCCCACCTGCACGTCCTTCCAGATGTCGACCTTCTGGCTCTCAGCGTCGCGGGGGGCGGCCACTGCCAAGGGAGGAAAGGGAGCTGGAAGAGTGAAGGTGGGGGGCGGGCTCGGGCGGGGGCGACGGGACGGAGGGCTGGCTGAGGGGCCGGCGGCGCGCCTCGCGGGGGGCGGAGGTCTTGCAGGGGACAGCGGGCGGCTCCCGCGTGGCAGTGGCGGGGCCGGGGCAGGAGAAGGGGCTGCGACCTGGCCTGAGGGCGAGGGGCGCGCACTCACTGTCTCACGGGCTCCAGGGCCGGGACCTGCGCTCGCCAGCTCGGCCCCGGCACGAGGCCCCGCCCTGGCGCCGCCAGCGGGATCCCCACCCAACCCCGGACGCCGGCGGGAACCGGGCGGGAAAGCACCCCACCGCCCCCTGCCCTGCGCCGCTGTCCTCGCGTCGCCTCCCAGGCCTGCTGGAGCCAGTCCCCGAGGTTGCCTGTGCTGTATGCTCCGCTGTGATTTTTCATTTACATGAGCACATATGCTGCCTTCATCGAATACCCACAGAGACAGAGAACGATTCCATCTCCTTTGGGAATGAAATGGGCTTTCCACAATCCGTTTTTTAAGTCAGGTTTATTGAGATAAAATTTACACTCAACCAAATTCACCTTTCTTCAGCGTACAGTTCTATGAATTCTGACAAACCTGTACATCACTGTCACCAAGGTTAAAACTTCTCATACCAGTTTCTCTGTGCCCCTTTGTAATAAATTCCCTCCTCTCACCCTCAGCTCCTAAGCCACCACAGATCTGTTCCCCTCCCTATAGGACATTTTCCAGATGTCCTGTAGATGGAATCACACAGTATGTAGCCATTCTTAATTTATTCTGAGCTGTATTTAGGAAAGCAATTTTGGTTAAGTTCATTTTCACCTATAGTAATTTTTGGTCGGTTCACATGTGTTTTCCGGGTATTGCCGACCATTATATTTATATATCTCATTTCCTTTTGTGGTTGCAACAAGCATTTCCATCATCAGGACGGTGTGGAGGCAGGGAGGTCCAAGTGAAAGGGTACCTTTGTAAAAAAGTAGACTCTTGCTAAATTACATTCACTTTTTAGTCTCATTTGCCAGTACATAAAAGGTTTGTTAAAATTCAGCTAGTAAATTTTCATTTTTGCTGGAGCTGGGGATTGAACTCAGGACCTTGCACAAGCTAGGCAAATGCTACACCTCCAGCCCTTTACAACTACTAAATTCATAAAAGGAACATCTATATAGGTATCACTTTCTAGAAATTATGTAATGGTGGAAACAGTGCTCAATAATTAGTTTTCAAAATATTCTCTCCATAGAATGAGTTCCTTTAGAAAAGCAGTTACTTTCTCACTCCTTGTTAAAAATAGAAGCTTTTAGTGGGCTGTGGTGGCACACACCTATAATCCCAGCAGCTGGGGAGGCTGAGGCCGGAGAATTGCAAGTTCAAAGCCAGCCTTAGCAACCAGTGAGGCCCTAAGCAATTTAGGGAGATCTTATCTCAAAATAAAATATGTTTAAAAACGACTGGGGATGTTCAGTGGTTAAGTGCCCTGGGTTCAATCCCTGTTACAAAAAAAAAAGAAGCAGCAGCTTTTTCTTATAGGAAAAGATTAATTAACAGGAAGGAGGTTAAAGAGAGGGCTCTATCATTTTCAGTTGGGCTTGCTTTATTATATTATCTTCAGTCTGTGGTTTAGTCTTTCTTCATTTTATAAGAACCATTTGATAATATTTAACCACACACAGATAATGCAGTTAAGCAAACTACCACAAACTTAAAATGAGTTATTCCCACTTTTCCCTCAGGGTATCTGGTGTGTTGAGCTGATTTTGGACCAGATTGAGACTGTCAGCCATTCTGATTGGTCAGTACCTCATCAACAGGTTTGTTTTTGTTTTTCTTCTATTTTTTGTAATGCTGGAGATCAAATTCAGGGTCTTACACATACTAGGCAAGTGCTCTACCACTGAGTTACATCCACAACCCTTGTTTCATTCTTTCTTTCTTTCTTTATTTATTTTGGGGAGTGGGTACTGAGGATTGAACTCAGGGACACTCAACCACTGAGCCACATCCCCAGCCCTATTTTGTATTTTATTTAGAGACAGGGTCTCACTGAGTTGCTTAGTGCCTCCCTGTTGCTGAGGCTAGTTTTGAACCTGTGATCCTCCTGTCTCAGCCTCCCAAGCCACATTCTTTATTTTTTTTTAATACCCCTAATAAATGGCAGATATGCTAATTATCTGTATAGTACCTAAACTAAATTATTTGTATACTACATAAACTAAATCTCATATTAAGCCCTATGTAAATATTACCACAGTTAATTTTTTTAAAAATATTTTTTAGTTATAGATGGACACAATATCTTTATTTTGTTTATTTATTTTTATATGGTGCTGAGGATCGAACCCAGTGCCTCCTATGTGTGAGGCAGGCGTTCTGCCGATGAGCCACAGTCCCAGCCCCAAAAGCTAATTTTTTATCCTTTATTTTTGGTACTGAGTATTCAACCGAGGGATGCTTTACGACTGAGCTACATCCCCAGTACTTTTTTTTTTTTTAATTTGAGACAGAGTCACTAAATTGTTGAGGCTGGCCTTGAACTTGGAATCCTCCTGCTTCAGCCTCCTGAGTCCCTGGAATTATAGCTCTGTGCTGCCACACCTGGCACAAAAACTAATTTAAAAAACGATAATTGCCAGGTGAGGTGGTACATGCCTGTAATCCCAGAGGCTAGGGAGGCTAAGGTAGGAGAAGTGCGAGTTCAAAGCCAGCCTCAGCGACTCAGCAAGGCGCTAGGCAACTCAGGGAGATCCTGTCTCTAAATAAAATACAAAATAGGACCGGGGATGAGGCTCAGTGGTTGAGTGCCCATGAGTTTAATACTGGGTACCAATAAATAAATAAATAATAAACAGGGAGGCTGAGGTGGGAAGATTATAATGTGTGGCCAGACTCTAAGCAACTTAGGGAGATGCTCAGCAAGTTAGCAAAACCCTGTCTCAAAATAAAAAATAAAAAGGACTGGGGATGTAACTCAGTGGTAAAGCACTCCTATGTTCAATCCCCAGTACCAAAATATATATATGTATGGGTGTGTATATATATATGTGTGTGTGTGTGTGTATTTACGTATGTATACACACACATATGTATATATATATTTTTTCATCTTTTCTTCTCTTACCTCCAAGGATGGCCTTGTGCACCTTAGAAACTACTGGTCTGAAAATTCCAAGAATGGCCCAGAAAGGCAGATTTTTGTTTTGGTACATAGACTCATCTTTCAAGAAGTAGAGCTTTCCAAAATGGCCAGCATCCCTGAGTAAAGGATTTCTCAAACACTGGAAGCATTAAGCAGAAGCTGGATGAGCAGCAGAATGTTTGCCCCTACAAATTGCAGCAGCAAGGACAGATAGATTAGAGTCAGTTACTTCTAACATCCTTTCCTTTTGAACAAGTTTTTTATTATGTTAAAGACAAGACATGACAGATAACATGCTTGTTTCTACTTATAAGAAAAGTAACAAGTAACAGAAGCTAGGCTAGTGGTCAAAAGACCTTCATCAAGCTAATGACCTTGGATAAGTCATTTCGTCTCCCTGGGGGTGTTTTTCATTTGCAAAACATTACCAGAATGTAACAGTTTTATAGTCCCTTACATCTCTAATTTTCTGAGGTTCTGTGATTCTTTCTTCTTCACCAAATATTATGTTTGTTCTTAGGTTTTAAAACATGCTCTTTTTTGGGCTGGGGCTATAGCTCAGTGGTAGAGTGCTTGCCTAGCAGGTGCGAGGCCCTGGGTTTGATCCTCAGCACCACATAAAAATAAATACATAAAATAAAGGTATTGTGTCCAACTACAACTAAAAAATAAATATAAAAATAAAATAAAATAAAGGTATAGTGTCCATCTACAACTAAAAAAGATGCTCTTTTAGAATTTTTTTTCATTTAGTTTCATTTGAGATAGTTGAATTTTAAGTGCCTTTTCAGTATACATTACACTGATAAAGATTTTATTATTTCTTATTAGTGTAATGTGTTTGGTAACTGTTATATCAACTTTGTACTTCTGGAATTGCTTGAATAATTCTTCAAAATTTCTTTATTCAATTATTTTAAAGATTTTAAAAGGATTTTACACCAATATAAATAAATAAAAATCTCCTAAATTTTCTTACTTTATCTGCTTTTTATTTCTTTAACTAAAAATCAAAATCATGGCGTGGGGTTGTGGCTTAGTGGTAGAGCACTTGCCTAGCATGTGTGAGGTACTAGGTTCGATTCTCAGAACTGCATACAAATAAATGAATAAAGTAAAGGTTCATCAACATCTAAAAAAAAATTTTTTTAAGTAAAAATCATATTTACTTCAGCATGTAAATTGGTATCTTAACTGTTATTTTTTTTTTTTTTTTTTTTTTTTTTAGGGAGGGAGGGAGGGAGAGAGAGAGAGAATTTTTAATATTTATTTTTTAGTTTTCGGCGGACACAACATCTTTGTATGTGGTGCTGAGGATTGAACCCGGGCCGCACGCATGCCAGGCGAGCGCGCTACCGCTTGAGCCACATCCCCAGCCCCTTAACTGTTATTTTTACTATTTTGGGAGTATATGGAAAGGATTTATTCTTTAATAGCTTGGAAAAGCCACAAGAAAGCACTATCATAAGCAAATGACTTGTTATTATTCTTTGGCAGTTTATCGATTATGGTATTTCTCATAACCAATTGGGAAATATTCTATTTTTTAAATATCATTTTTGTAATATATTTTATAAAGAGTCAGACATTTTGAAATTAATCAAATTTTAGCATCAAGCTGAGATAAATTTTTTCAAATCTAATTTATTTTAAATATATCCTATTCAACTATAAATTTACCAATTTGTACTTTTATGGTTGAGCTGACACTTTAACAATTTGATCCATAACAACTTCTTAATAATTGTTTTATAATTTTTTCTAAATCTTTGTAATTTGTCTTAGTTTTATTATTTCCATTTTTATTTCTTTTGTTTTCTTTCCAAATTCTAACTGTATACTCATTGGGAAAAAAATTATTTCCACTGTTATCCCCCTAAGATCTGCCAGGCTGATCTCAAACTGTGATCCTCCTGCCTCAATCTTAGACGGGAATACACCACCGCTCCTAGACCTAATACAAATATTTAAAGCATAATTTTTTTCTTCTAGTATTGCTTAATGTCATCATGTAAATTTTCTTCCATGAAATTTGAATTTTCATTACTTAAAAAATATCTTTGGGGCTGGGGATGTGGCTCAAGCGGTAGCGTGCTTGCCTGGTATGCGTGCGGCCCGGGTTCGATCCTCAGCACCACATACAAACAAGGATGTTGTGTCCACTGAGAACTAAAAAAGTATAAATATTAAAATTCTCTCTCTCTCTTTAAAAAAAAATAATCTATCTATCTATCTATCTTTGGGCTGGGTTTGTAGCTCAGTGGTAGAGCACTTACTTAGCATATGTGAGGCATTGGGTTTGATTCTCAGCCCCGCATATAAATAAGCAAAATAAAGGTCCATTGACAACAACAAAAACAATTATCTTCCAGCATATCCACTATGACTTATGTTACCAATGAAGTATTTTTTGTATCCATGTTTTTGATCACTAGTGAATTCTATCTATGTTATTTATTTCTATTAAAAAATTATGTAACATTTTCTATTGCTCTCACATTTCTGGTTATTTGTTTATTTTCTTTCATATATTTTGGCCTTACGTTTTTTAAAGTGACTGATTTCACTACTACTAGATTTTCATTATATACCTTTACTATTTTTTTAATATTTTATTTTTTAGTTATAGGTGGACATGTATTTATTTAGTTATTTTTATGTGGTGCTGAGGATCGAACCCAGTGCCTCACACATGGTAGGCCAGTGCTCTACCTCTGAGCTACAATCCCAGCCCAAATACCTTTACTATTACAATATTTACTATGAAATTTATCTTATTGGATACAATATAAGCAATCACTGTTTCTTTTCTTTTCCTTACTGGGAATTGAACCCAGGGATGCTTTACCACTGAGCCACATTCCCAGCTCTTTTTATTTTTTCATTTTATTTATTTTTTTTTTTTTTAGTATTTTATTTTTCAGTTTTTGGTGGACACAACATCTTTACTTTTATGTGGTGCTGAGGATCGAACCCAGCGCCCCGCGCATGCCAGGCGAGCGCGTTACCGTTTGAGCCACATCCCCAGCTTTTTTTTTTTTTAGTATTTTATTATCTTTTTATTTTTTATTTTGAGACAGGGTCTCACTAAATCACTTAGGGCTTCACTGAATTGCTGAGTTGCCTCAAACTTGCAATCCTTCTGCCTTAGACTCCTGAATCGCTGGAATTACAGGCATGTATCACCATGTCCAGCTAATCACTGCTTCTTTAACATTTGTTCTAACACAAAGCAAACATAGATCATACCTCCATTTTAATGTTTTTTTTGTCTTAAGTATTTTACCACTTCTTGTAATAGTTGGACTTAGTTTTTTTTTTTTCTTTTTTAAAGGTAAGTAGAGCCTGTTTACATTTAAAAATAATTGTTAGTAAAAGTTTATAAAATTAATGCTTAAGTAATTGACTTTTCAGATTCTTCACAAGTTAAGTGTATACATACATATGTGTATAAAGAGAGACATATGTAATTTGATCTGTTAACTTGGTATTATACAATATGAATTAAATTGGATTGATTTTGCTTTTTTTTTTTTCTATCAGGGAAGACACTTTCTCTTGTCAGCTTTCTCTCAATTCCTTAGAATAGGATAGTCCCAAATTAACTTCAAACAAAGTATTCCTATAGATAATGGGAATGTCAATTAACAAGAAGAATCTAATTGAACATAGGTAAATACCTACAAATATTAAGGTTTTCATCATGATACAATCCTGTGCCACAATCATTCATAGTAATTCATCTCCCTTCACATTTGGCAATGACGTCCTACAAGTGAACTTGCTGATAATTAGCAAAATTACAAAATGAACCAAGGTCATTTAATCAAGAATCACAACAACAAAGGAACCCACGGAATGCAGGTCAAGGCAAGAGGCTACAGCTGGCCAGATATGATTACCATTTACCTAATTTTCATTTAGGAATTTGCTACAACAAATAAGATAAGTATCTTCTCTGAGTTAATAGAAAAGAAAATAACAAGTCAACAGGTATTACCTATCATTATTCATTACCTATTAATATTCATGAAATAAAAATGTATCCTGAATGATCTAAAAGAAAAAAATATTAATTATTTTCAAGGTTCACAGTAGAAGTTTTATGCTGTCAACTTCTTTTCAGGAGAAACCATACATCAACAAATTTTTTTCAAATGCAATGTTGAGATGAAATGGAAAATCAAACCCACAGCCCAAAAGTTGTATAAGACAATCCTCCTTAGCATCAGGCAAAGAAGTGCTGTTCCCCTCTTATATACCATTCTATTTTAACAGGTGATTCAACTGGTCCTGTAGATCTGATGACTGTTCAACACTAGAAATTAGAATAGAGAAAGGGTTTATCTGAGATGAGCAATAAAGATTTTCTTTGTATAATCTATTTATTCTTTAATGAATAAATATTGTTACAGATAAATCAAAATTCATATTGGTCCTCTTGTGGGACCAATACCAATACTTCTAGGTGTATGTGCTGCCATACCACAGATACCTAGAAGTGTTTCCTTTAATAACTAGATGTAGTGACATGTACCTGTAGTCCCAGCTTCTTAGAAGGCTGAGGCAGGAGGATCACTTGAGCCCAGAAATTTGAGGCCAGCCTGGGCAACATAGTGAGAACCCATCTCAAGGGGAAAAAAATGTTGAAGCTTTTAAGAAAGGTTTGCAAAACCATCTAGTGCTGGTCACACAACTATAATCCCAGCTACTCAGGAGGCTAAGACAGGAAGATCACAAGTTCAAGGTGAGACCAGGTAACTTAGGAAGATTTGTCTCAAAATAAAATAAAAAGGACTGGGGATGTAGTTTGGTAGTACAGCACTCACCTAGCACACAGGAGGCCTTGGTTTCAATCTCCAATATCACACAAACAAACAAAAAAAGCCAATCTATTTAATGACTTTAGCACTTTTACTCTACTTAATGAATTTTACCAATGTAAAAGGGTTTTTTTTTTTTTTAATTCCTTAAAGTTGGGTCTATACCCTGTAATTTTTAGAATGCCCTTACTAGCAGTGAATTGAGTTACTATATGCCTTTGAAAATTTCTGTTGTTGTTTGTAGTACAGGGGATTAAATCCAGGATCTCACACATGCTAGGCAAGTGTTCTACCACTGAGCTAGATCCCCAGACCTGAAATACACTGATTTTGTTTTTGTTTTTATTTTTTGGTAATGGGGATTAAGCCCAGGGGCACTTTCCCACTGAGCTATATTCCTAGCCATTTTTCATTTTTTATTTTGAGATAGGATCTTGCTAAATTGCTTAGGGTCTTACTCAACTTCTAAGCCTGGCTAAAGGCATGTGCTGCCACACCACAGATATACTGTGATCTTTAAGTCCTAAATGAGCTATCTCAGAGCATGCCAATTTAAGGGCATATGTCAACCAGAATTTTACACTGATCCTGGGTAAAGCAGTACAATTCTCCAGCCTGCTTTAATTGGTCCCCCACTCCCCGCTTTTGGAATTACTTACTTCTTCTGAATAGCTTCTTGCCTAAAATAGAAAATGAAAGAGGAAAATAAACATAAGAAAACCTGGTGAATTAGTAGAAGTTATTTATGATATATACAGATATATACAGGCAGAACAAATTTCCAGCTCTATATTTCACACTCTATATTTCTGTCCATCCTCTCCAAAGATTATTATAAGGGATTCTTATCTGAGTGCAGAGCTGCTAAAAAAAAATGGATTCTAAAAAACAAATGCCAAATGTTTTCTCTGATATAAGGCGGGAGACTCAAAGTGCAATAGGAAGGGAGAGCATGGGAGGATGATTATTTCTAGGTAGGGAAGAAGGGTGGGAGGGAAAGGGAGGGGGAAGGGGAATAGCAAGGATGGGGGAAGATGATGGTCATCATTATACAAAATATATGTAAGAAGATTTGAAATCAGTGTCAGTATACCTTATATACAGAGATATGAAAAATTGTGGTATATATGTATATTAAGAATTGTAATGCAAAAAAAAGAGTACATGTACAATGGCATAATTTGGCGTGAACATACTTTATATTCAGAGTTACGAAAACTTGTGCTGTAATGGGTAATAATGAGTGTAATACATTCCACTATTGACATGTATGTAAAAAATTAAAAAAGAAAGAAATCCTCATCTCCCATGTGATGACATTAGGGGTGAGGGCTTTGGGAGGTATTTAGGACATGAAGGTGTCGTGTAATCTCTCATGCATGGGAGTAGTTCCCATTGGAAAAGAGAAATGATTTTTCTTCCTGCCACATGAGGATACAATGAGAAGATGACCATCTGTGAAATAAGAGGAAGGCCTTCACCAAGAACCCAACCACACGGAAACCTTGATCTCAGACTCCCAGACTCCAGAACTGTGCAAACTAAACATTTGTTTAAACCACCAGACTATGGTATTCTACCACAGCAGTCTAAACAAAGACACCACATCTTACCCCATCTCCTTTAAACTGTCTGACTTTAGAAAACCTAACCTCTGAAACCCTGATTATGCCACCAAATCTTTTACAATGCATTATAAAAATGAGAAATATATAAACATATCATACAGATTAATATAACCACAGAGGAGGTCAGAAATGATCAATAGAAAAAGAGAAGAATTCCTTTCACAGGACTCTTGAAGCAGTTGCCACAAAGTTCTTCCATGGATCTATGTCCCTTCCTATAAAATAATAATACTGTTTATAATAATAATTACCATCAATCAGTGTTACTATAGTAAGTAAAGGGCAGTTGTTGAATAAACTTTAGGTCCTTGCAGATGATAATTTCCTAAGAACATTAATGCCCTTTTCCTATTCTACCAATGAAGCTGCATTTTAGTGTCTTTGTGGAGGTGATGGGGAGGGGGATCTGGACATCTCTTCTCCCACAGCAAAACTCCCTTCATACTACTGAGGAATTCATAAACAGCTGCTAAATTGAGTAGCTCACTCAAACTTCCACATCACCCTAACATTTCATAAAATGATTTCAAAAGAAATGCTCAGAAATATCAAAAGTAATTACCAATGGATGGTATTACTAAAAAATGATTTTTTATGTTCTTTTTCATGCTTTTCTGTAATTTCTTATTTATCTATAATGCAAAAATTATGTTTTCATAAGGGGAAAGGTTTTTATTAAAAGTCAAGTTATGTACATAAAAAAAAAAAAAAAAAAGATGGATTCTAGGGCTGGGACTGTAGCTCAGTGGCAGAGAGCTTGCCTAGCATGTGTGAGGCACTGGGTTTGATTCTCAGTACTTCATAAAAAAAAAAAAAGAACTAAACAAATAAAGACATGCTGTCTATCTACAACTATTAAAAAAAAAAAAAAAAGGTGGATTCTAAACTAAAGAGGTAACAGTACTCTCCAGAGTGAGGGAGTGGTCCAACAAACCAGAAGAATGGCTCAAATTCAGCAGCTGGTTCCATGTAACATGTGGATTGTAGGACACAGATTCCCATTACACTTGATTCCCTGGTAAAGGAGCAGTTACCACAGGGGAGACACTGGGCACAGTTGACAAATACCAGGTGCTAAGCACAGTGCCAGCATAGTCCTGGTATGGGCTCTGACATTATAGGATATCCCTCTGAGGAGTCCTCATATTAACAGAGGGAGGTTCACAAAAGGTGGCCCATGCTCCTGATCTCACCCTCTAACTCAGCTTCTAAAATGTCAGGCCTCTCTCCACAGAGGAATTTCATCCTTGACCAACCTCACCTTCACTCCCAACCCTGCCTCCATGGGGAAAATGTGCTGAAGCACAGAAGAAATGAAAGCGGGCTATAGACGATTTTGCCGCAAGCAGTTGCTAGAAAGGGAATACTCACTGATACTGAAGATGTGTTGTTATTATTGCCATTTTCCTTAAGCTCTGCATAAAAAGAGAAAGAAGCAGAATATTCCACTTCCTGGTAGCCACACAAACTATGTATCTAAACCCAATCCATATAAAAAGAGAAAGAAGCAGAATATTCCACTTCCTGGTAGCCACACAAACTATGTATCTAAACCCAAATCATACAAGAAATTATTTCTTACGTCTTCGGAGTGCAAGATGGCATCTTCCTGTAGTACCATGTTTCGAGCTGCCTGACCCAGCAGCTGGAAGACAAGAATAAAATGGTAATGATCAAAAGTTCCAAACTTCCTGCAATTTTCTCTGTGCAGCTGTTTCACCACCATCCTCTCCCTCCTGCCCTCCTCCATCGAACACAACCACAAATGTTCATAATATAATGGAGAAGAACTTTCCATTTGTTCGTATTGCAAATTCATTTCATTGGCACTGTGGCAGTTCTGGCATGGGCTTGACATCTGTCCAAAAGCCACCTCCTGAGAATCTGAATTCTCCAAGACCACACGGCATTCTGCATAGCTTATTCATCAAGTGTCAAGAGAAATCAGCACGAAACCTTTGTCTCCGTAAGTCCAGTGACAGAACTTGACTTCTGATTCTTTCTTTCTTTCTTTTTTTTTTTTTTTTTTATGGAACTGGGAATTGAACTCGGGGCACTCAACCACTGAGCCACATCCCCAACCCTATTTTGTATTTTATTTGGAGACAGTGTCTCACAAAGTTGCTTAGCACCTCGCTTTTGCTGAGGCTGGCTTTGAACCTCACTATCCTCCTGCCTCCACCTCCCTAGCCACTGGGATTACAGGTGTGTGCCACTGCACATGGCTCTGACTTGATTCTTTAAAAGCAAATTTGGAATCTGTGGTAGTTTGAGAGTAGTGAGGTAGCAGGAGTTGAGGCTAGGCTGGAAAAGACAGGGGGAATGGATCTGTCTAGAAATGCAACTCAGTGCTGGAACTCTTACCTAGCGTACAAGCCTAGCACCACCAAAAAGAAAAAAGGAAGACAATAAAAAGGATGGGGAGGGGGTCCTGAAAAGAAGCTCCAAGCTTAGAGTGGGAACCACTACATGGAAGATGCCAGATGGGGTTGGAGAAGAAAAGCAAGGAGAAATGTGGAGGCAGATTTTAATGAGTTCACGGATAGCTGGGCCCTGGGACCAAGAGAGAAAAGCTGAGCTTGGCCTCAGCTGGATGGCCTGAGGTCACAGCAAAGCTGACTGAATTGACACTGAGAGGCAAGCAGAGATCAACTAAGATTTCTGGCCTCATGGTGTACCCTGCTCCCAGCATCCTAAGTCCGGCCCTGTAAAGGTGTAATGTGCATCCTATCAGCCCTCCCTGCTCCCCTAGGGCAGACAGTCTGGTGAAAATGGAGCTGATTTCAAATTAACCAGGAACATTAGTATTGCTGTAGTTCCCAGATTCCTTCTCCCAGGAAAACTTTTATTTATTTTTCTTTTCAGTTTAAGTTTTAAAATTAGTAAATCTTTATGTACTTCTGAAGTCTGAACAATAAAATAAAAACCTTCCATCTCTGTCCCTCCCCCACCCTCCATGCATGGCTATTTTTATTAGTTTTTCGTTTAACTTTCCATTGTTCCATTTTAAAACAGGGACAGTTGTATAGTTGTCCCTTGGTATCTGCAGATGATTGTTTCCCGGCCCCAGTGGATACCAAACTCTGTAGAGCTCAAGTCCATTATTTAAAATGCCACCGGGGTGGGTGGGCAGTGAAGAATGAAGGAACTTTGGATTGCGGGGGGGAGTGAGGGGAGGGGTGGCGCTGTGGGGATGGGAAGGGTGGCAGAATGAGACAGACATTATTACTCTATATACGTGTATGATTACACTACTGGTGTGAGTCAATACCATGTACAGCCAGAGGAATAAGAAGTTATGCTCCATTTGTGTACAGTGTATCAAAATGCATTCTACTGTTATGTATAGCTAATTAGAACAAAATTTTTTTAAAGTGTCGCTACCAAAACAAAACAACAACAACAACAACAACAACAAAACTTTAGGTATACGTGGGCCTGAGCCACTTCATCACAGGCAGATATGCGCTTTCCACTCTGTTCCCTGACAGTTGGAAATACTTCTGGGTCCAGATAAGAAACAGATGCATTACATGTCAAAAAAAAAAAAAAGCCACAATATTTGCTTATAATCTATACTCATTTTCCTGTACCCTTTAAATCATCTCCAACTTACTTATAATATACAATACAATGTAAATGCTATGCAATCAGTTACACTGTATTGTTTAGGGAATCATGACAAGGGGAAAAAATCTGCACATGTTCAGTACAGGCACAAACATCACAGACGTAACTACATTTTCAATCTGCAGTTGATTGAATCTGTGGATATAGAACCTGTAGATATAGAGAGCCAACAATATGTATTTACTCCCTCCCAGTTTTTACTTAAAATGTAACATACTATATGTATTCTTCCACACCCTGCTGTTTTCATGTCATAATACAACCCTCACATTGATCTGCAGCAACATATATTGAATGTCCTTCATTCTTTTACAACTACAAGTACCACACTATCAGTCTTTGGGGTTGTTTCTAGTCTTTTTTTTTTTTTTTGGTATCGGGAATTGAACTCAGAGGTACTTGACCACTGAGCCACATCCCCAGCCCTATTTTGTACTTTATTTAGAGACAGAGTTTCACTGAGTTGCTTAACACCTTGCCATTGCTGAGGCTGGCTTTGAACTCACGCCTCCTACACCCAGCTGTTTCCAGTCTTTTGCTATTGAAAGAAGTGTTACAAGGAACTCCTATGTATATCTGCATTTTTGCTAGCTTACCTTTGGGACAGACTCATAGAATCATGATTATTATATGTAGTTTTGCTACAATATTACCAAATCCCCTCCACCAGGGTTGTGCCACTTTGCATTCCCACCAATAATGTATGAAAGTGTGTGTTCCACTCCTACGGCCACTATTTTCTATTTTTTTCAATGCTATGGATTGAACCCAGGATCTTGCCTGAGCTAGGCATGTACTATACCATTGAGTGATGCTGCCATATCCCTACAGTCACCTTTTCTTGGGGGTTGGGGGATTGAACCCAGGACCTTATGCATGCGAGGCAAGCACTGTACCAACTGAGCTATATCCCCAACCCCTCTACAGCCACTTTAAAGTAACACAATTCAGACACCTATAGATGGGGGATAGTGAGTGACAAACTAATTGCATAAAGAAAGGATATTAATAAAATATGTTATTCATTCAACAAATATTTTTTGAGTACTTAGAATATATCAGTTCTCTGAATAAGAGTAATAAGGGGGCTCACAATTTTGGAGGGGCAACAGAGTCATAGGCACTAAAATATATTGAGGGAAGTATTGACAGGGGTACTTAAGCAGTGGGTACTTAAGGAGCATGTGGGAGCAGGGATGTCCAGCTTATTAGGAGGGTAGCTATTCAGAGAGGGCTTCCTAAAGAAGCAACTTATAAGCTGAGATGTAAAGGTTAGGATTTAGACTCATTTTACATGTAATTTTTCAGAAAAATAGAATTATTAGATTTACTATTTTAGAAGTGTGGTAAGCAGAATGGACTGGAGGCAGGAAGATATAGACAGACAGAATGGTTAAGAGGACATGACAGGACTTCAGACAAGCAATAAACACAGAATGTGAAAAAGGGGGATTTGAGAAACATTTAGAAGATAGATGTGATGGAACGTGCAACTGCCTGGAATGCAGGGGCTGTCGCAATGCAGGGCCAAGGCCTTATCCTTGATGACCAGATGTACTTACTAGCACTCTGCATCATTTTCTTACATAAACCAACAACACATCTATCATCTAAGACTTCCAGCTTTGCCTTCTTTAAAATGGAACATCTTGAATATACCTGAAAAAAAAACAATCTGAGCACGGAAACTCAATAAGTTTGTTTTAGCTACTCATCTGCAACAAGTATTTCTGATTTTTCATGTTAGTTTTTTTAATAATTATTTTTTTAGCTTTAGGTGGACATAATATCTTTATTTTTTATTTTTATATGGTGCTGAGGATCTAACCCAGTGCCTTATGCATGCCAGGTGAGCGATCTACTACTTGAGCCATATCCCCAACCCCATCTTCATCTTAGTTTTCATAGCAATAGCAGCTCTATTTTTTTCATATGATTACATTCAATTATGTAGCTGCAATAACAAGTATAAGGGACACACACAGTTCAGGAAAAACACAATGGATCCTCACTAAGCATATGACTCAGCTGGATAGGACAGGTGTGTGAGAATAGCATATTAGTGACAAGCACTCCTGTGCTGTAGGCCTAAGTGGGCACCTGTCTCCTCACTTCCTGCTCCTGGCACACTGGACTCCCTACATTCCTTATACTCACCCTCACCTCAAGGCCTCTGCATTTGACATTTTGCTCCAGATATCCACATGGCTTGCTCCCACACTTCATTCCATTGTCTGCTCAAATGTCACCTCCCCAGAGGCCCTTTCCTGACCACCCTGCTGAAGGTAAACCCTTTCATCATTCTCTATTCTCAGATTTAGTCTTATTCATAGCATCTACCACCTCTTGATTTTTTGTGTGTTTCATTTATTGTCTGTCTCTTCTAAGTATAGGAATTTCGTTTTGTTTATCCCTTGCACCTAGAACAGCTCCTGGCATATAGCAGGAACTCTTTGTTAATAAATATTTGTTAAATGAATGCTGTGGAATGAGTGTTTTACAAGTGCAAATTGTCAATTAAACAAATAGCTATGTGGAGACTGCTGAAGCAATCTCTATGGATTAGAAGGGACTGAAAATCAGAAAGACACTCCAATAACCTCATAGGCTAATAAAGGAAATGGTAAAAGTACAGAAAAGGCAACATGGTATAAGTGTCATGTAAGAGATTCAGTACAGGCTGAGGCTGTAGCTCAGTAGGAGGCATTAAGTTCGATCCTCAGCACCAGATAAAAATAAATAAAGAAAATAAAGGTATTGTGTCCATCTACAACTAAAAATATTTTTTTAAAAAAGAGAGAGAGACAGATTCAGTACAAAGTTCAGAGAATTGAGAGATGATGTATTAATCCTATCTCAGAAAGCCGGCTATATTTTAGTTTAGCTCAATCCACACATTTAATTTATGAACACAAATCTAAATATCCCTCAGCAGAATCCCATGTGAAAAATACATAAGGGGAAGAATGCAAAGATGAGGGCAGTCAATGATGGCACAGTAACTTTTTGATCACTTAATTGAGCTAATAACATGAAAGGCAGTATTCAAGAGTATGAGCCTAGGACCAGGTTTGAATCCTAGCTGGTATGACCCAAAACAATTTAAAATCCTCTCTGTATCTTCTATGTAAGAAAAGTACCTTCTTTTTCAATAATTATATTTTTACAATCAATATAACATCTTAATGATTTAAGTTAAATAAAACATAGCAGTGTCCAGCATACAGAAAATGCTCAATAAATGTTAAGTTTATTATGATTTTCAATAATACCTGTGGTTAACTATGAACATTATCAATTTTTAAGTTTTATACATATTTTTATTTTTGTCATGCTGGGGATCAAACCCAGGGCCTCATATATGCTGGGCAAGTACTCTACCACTAAGCCACATCCCTAGTCCTATACATATTTGTACCATGTTTCTCCCCAAAAAACAATTCAAGACGATTTATACCAAATTATATGTATTTGTATGTATACACACACACACAATTTTCTTTTTTAAAAAAGAAAAGGAATGTAAAAGACATGAAAAACAGAAGGAATTAAACATGCAAGCACCTTCTCATATAGTTGTTTTGTTGATTGGTTGGTTGTGTGAAGCCATTCTCAGTAAAGCTAAGGGCATAACATTTGGACTGGAGATTTGGCTCTCAGTAGTAGAGTGCTTGCCTAGCATGCCTGAGGCCTTGGGGTTCATCGGGCAAGCACGCACACACACACACACACACACACACACACATACACACACACACACACCATTTTAAAGAAGGCGGGCTGGGGATGTGGCTCAAGCTGTAGCGCGCTCGCCTGGCATGCGTGAGGCCAGGGTTTGATCCTCAGCACCACATACAAACAAAGATGTTGCGTCCGCTGAAAACTAAAAAAAATAAATATTAAAAAAAAAATTCTCTCTCTCTCTCTCACTCTCTCTTAAAAAAAAAAGCAAAACTGGAAATATTAGCTATATTAAATGTGTGATTGTTTTATCCAATAAAATGATGAACAAAAAAGAAAACAAAACAAAATGACGGGCATATGTTTTCACTTCTCTTGAATAAATACCTATGAGTGGAGAGGCTGGGTCACTGGACCCGTTTCATCATCCTTTCACCAGTCCATGGGGACATATATTTTCATTTCTCCTGGGTGAATATCTAGTTCAATAGATAGGTCTGCTTGAAGGAGAGGCAGTGTATATAAATAAAGCTTTTTGGTGAGAGAAGCCATCAAATAATTCCATTCATGCAATAAGCCAGAAGATGGAGAGAGAAAACGAGGCAAAGGAGAAAGCTATTCTAAAACCAAACCAAACCCAGAAAACCAAGAATGTGATCAAAGGGACAAATCAGGAAGGAATAAATCCCTTGGCGATGCACAAAAGTGTGGAAGAAATCTGGGATGCTGATACAGAAATTCCGGGGCCGAATGGGCCCGATCTTCACTAGAGACAACCCCAAGTACAATTAAGGACTATTTTAAAAGCGCAGATTCTCATCACACTTTTCTTCGCTTTAAGCCGCTAGACCTACCCAGAGACTACACACCCCAGAATGCAACACGCGCCCTCCGAGGACCAGCCCCACCCCGGGAGACCAGTTCACAGCCTACACGCCCCAGGATGCAACGCGTCGACCGAACCCAACTACGAAAGACTGCCCGTTCCGGAGTGTGGGCCGGCAGCTTCCACTCCCAGCTCACCTCGGAGCTGCGGGACCCCTTGAGCACTTGCTTGGTGAGCGCGATCACGTCGGTACCACAGGTGTTCACTTTCTCAGTGAGAAGCCCCTTCACTGACTGACCAAATCGTGCTTGCGAATCCGGGGTTCCAGTCGCCATCCTAGCGAATGTCTTCGCCAATGATGGCGAGCCACCGGGGCCAAAACAGGCAAGCGTAAGGGAAAGAGGAGGCGTTTCCCCTCCACCCTATTGCGGGAAAAGGAAGAGACGCATGCGCCTAGCAGATGTTACTAACTAAACACATTTAAAATACTCAAATTGACAGCCTAAGGAAAACAAGGCCCAAGCAAACATCTCTTTTGGACATGGAGGATAACTTTAGTAAAATTGATGGTTTAGAATCAGAAGGCCTGAATTACAATCTCAGTTCTACCATTTAGCAGTTGCAAATGGCTCAACTGCTGCGTCTTATACTCCTCTTTTGTAAAACAGAAATAATAACGTTGAAGTTTCCGAAGAATTATGAAAATGAATTGATCATTTTCAGTTCAGTTTTTTATTTGTTTTGTTATTGTTGTTGTTTTTGGTACTGGGGATTGAACTTTGGCCACTCTACCACTTAGCTACATCCCCCCGCCCTTTTTATTTTGAAACAGAGTCTCACTGAGTTGCCCCGGCTGGCTTTGAATTTGCAGTCCTCCTGCCTCAGACTTCCCAGTTTCTGGGATTACAGGTGTGTGCCACCACCCCCATTTTAGCCACTTAACTTATATAACCATGAATTGGT
This sequence comes from Marmota flaviventris, assembly GCF_047511675.1. NCBI lineage: Eukaryota > Metazoa > Chordata > Mammalia > Rodentia > Sciuridae > Marmota > Marmota flaviventris. Next base: position 25,269,246 of record NC_092501.1, read on the forward strand.
TTATGTTTTAAAATTTTATATAAATAAAACAATACAGTATACATTCTTACCTGTGTGGCTTCTTCATACAGTATTATGCTCGTGAGATCCATCCATGTTCGTGCAAGTAGTTGTAGTTCATTCATTCTCATCACTGTATATATTCTGCTGTAGATGGTTTTTGACAATTTATCCATTCTATAATTGATAAATATGAGGGTTGTTTTCTAGTTTTGGATTATTACAAATAGTGCTGCTATGAACACTTCCCCCCCCCCCATAGTACTAGGGATCAAACTTAGGGCTTCCCATATGCTAGGCAAATGCTCTACCACTGAGCTGCATCCCCAGCCTGAACTTGCCTTTTGGTGAACATATTCACACATTCTGTTGTATACACTCAGAATGGAGTTGCCAAGTCAAAGGTTCAGCTCTAGAAGAAAATGAACTTTGTTTCAGACAAAGAAGGAAAAAGAGGAATATAAGCGTAGTGAAATTAATACAAGTTTTCAGTCTAAATTATGCTATAAAGCTACACAGAATATTTTACATTGATCATTGTATTAGTGAGCTTTCCATCACTGTAACAAAATACCTTATCTAATCAACTTGTAAAGAGAAAAGGTTTACTTTGGCTCATAGTTTCAGGTTTCAGTCTGTGACCAGTTGACTTCATTGCTTTTGAGCCTGTGGGGCAGCAGTACATCATGGCAAGGAGTACAGGACAGACAGCACATAAGAGAGCAAAGCTAGTCACCTCATGGGCAGGATGTGAAAGAGAGAAAGGAAGGAGTTGGGATCCCACTATCTCCTTTGAGGGCATGCCTCCAGTGAGCAGAAGATCTCCCATTAGGCCCCACCTGTTTCTGGTTCTACCACCTCTTAGTAGTGCCTCAGGCATTACTTTTAGTATTGCCTTTAACACATGGGCCTCTGGAGGATGTTCCAGTTTATACTATAGCAACCGTATGATCCAACATTGAGAACAAAACAAAACCACAACAACCAGTCTCTGAATAAATGCAAAAGGAGAGTCTTCAGAAAGATGAATAAACTCTTTGACAAGTGAAGAAAAGATAGAAAATGCAAAATTTTAAGAAATATATAATTGTCAAAACTGACTCAAGTAGAGTCAGAGAGTTGAGAAGATCAATAACTATTGAAGAAACTGGATGTTTTCATTAGATTTGTATCCCCACAAAAGGTACTAGGACTGATTGTTCTCATGCCCATCCTTCCTTACAGTCTCAAAGAATGGATAATTCTTCTCACGATATTTAATCTTTTTTTGGCAGTGGGAGCAGGTTCAGAAGATCAAACACAGGGATGTTTAACCACTGAGCAACATCCCCACCCTTTTTATTTTTTATTTTGAGACAGGATCTATAAGGTCCTTGCTTAGCATCTGGACAGCCATCTTAAGTGACAGATACCATTTTAAGGAAAAAATTTTGCTTTCCTGCCCAAGATCCTTTCTGAGAAAGGCTCACCATACCAACCCAAGATCCTTTCTGAGAAAGGCTCCCTCATACCAACCCAACCCTTAACTGCCTGCATTAGGACCTCCTCTGCTCTGATTCCTGAGCCTGCCCTATAAAAGTCCCAGAACCCAAGCCTGTTTTGCCTCTCTCTCTCCTCTACAGAGATGGCGATTTGTCAGCTCTGACAAATAAACTCTTGTGTATATCTCTGCCTGGTCTCTGTCTTTCATTTCTCACTTCCCCATCTCTCATTCCTCGCTTTCCCTTCATTTTGGTGCCGAAACCGGGGATCAGGTTCCCCGGAGTGCCCGCTCCCTTCTTCAAGGGTCACCAAGCATCACTGGGCCCTGATCTGCATTCCATCATGGGACCAGGCCCTCCATTTTACTGAATGCCCTCTCTGTACCCACCACCAGACATTTCAGGTAAGACCCTTGTCTCCGGTCAACCTAAACGAACTACGTGTCCCGGGAAGTGACCATTGATTGTGCAGCACTCCCAGGGTTACCATGTGGTTGGGGGCATCCTGAGCCACAGCTTTCACAGCTACAGCTGATCCCTACTGTCAACTGGGTCTATAAGTGGTCTTTTATTTGGGTCCTATATTTTGAGAAAAAAAAAAAAACAACACTGAGGATGATTGGTAGTTGTTCCTGGTGAGCTGACCTCTCGGCCTCGGGTTAATCTCTGTGGGTGTTTTTGCCCCTTCTACGGGCTTCTGCCCCTTCTACAGGCTTCTGCCTCTACTATATAGTCCCAGCCAGGCACCCAAGGGCCTCTACAGGCTCCTGCCCCAACATTTACCCAGCAGTAGTGATGACCCCCTGAGCATAACCGTCCTTTTGACTAGGTGATACTAGAGACTGGGGGACACCCCACCTCTAAACTCACCTCCTATGTCTCACCCCACCTCTAAAGTCACCTCATCTGTTCCCTCCCATAGTCCCCTAGCTGCCTCCTGACTAACCTATGTCTCTCTCTCTCACCCTGGACCTAAACCCCCCAAAAGCTTATCTGCTCATGCAATCAGATCTGGCCTCAATATCCTTTGGATAACAACTCCAAATGGCTGCTTAATGGCACTCTAGACTCCAATATTATCAGGGATCTTTTCAACTATTGTGAGCACTTGGGAAAATGGAAAGAGATATCATATGTTCAGGCCTTCTCTCCATTCTAAGCCCTCTCTCTGCAGCTCTTGCTCTCCCACACAAGTCCTCTCAGCTCTCACCTCCCCTATGCCTGATTCCAAAGGGACAGAAGATCCTACCAGGGACTCCTCCTCCTTCAACCCAGCAGATGAGCCCTGTCCATTCCACAATTCTCTTTCTAATGAAACCTCTGCAGCAATTGTCCCCTCGGCCCCTCTGCCCTTTTCTCCTCCTGCCACACACTTACAGGCTGCCACTGCCTAACCTGCATCTCTGTGTCCTCTATGCCGGTGGCTGGGGTAGATGGTGTAATCCAGGTTCATGTGCCTTTCTCTTTGTCAGAAAAGCAGCTTAGGTCCTATACTTCAAGTCTCCCCACATATAACAAAGAGTTTCAGTTTCTGACCCAATCATATAATTTGACCTTCCACGATGTCCATATGATCTTATCTAACACCCTCCTGCCTGAGGAGCACAGGTGAGTTTGGGAGCACAGTTAGAAATTATGCTGATGAGGTACATCAGACTTCCCCTGCCTATCTGATTGGCATTGAAGCAGTCTCTGATTAGGACCCCAATTGGGATTACAATTCACCTAGAGGAGTAACTAGTAGAAACCAATTCATCCCATAAGGCTATTAGTTATGAAAGGCTCCAGGAACTCTTCCAAGAAAAGAATGAAAACCCTTCAACATTTTAGACCCCCTGACCAAGGCTTTATTACAATACACTAATCTGGACCCTGAGACTCCAGATGGGAGACAACTACTAATGACCTACTTTTTCTCCCAGAGTTTCCCCGATATTAAGGCCAAACTAAGGCGCCTCAAGAGGGGGCTCCTAACTCCCCAAGCTGAGGTTCTGGAAGTGGCCTTTAAGGTGTATAATGAGAGAGATGCTCACTCAGTCTGTCTGTCTGGCCTTAGCATCTGCCCCTGGTTCCACTGGCCAGCGGATGGGTCCCTCAGGACCACCCATACCCTGTTTTAAATGTCGTCAGATGGGTCACTGGGCTTGTACAAGTCTTAAGCCTCACAAGCCTCAGGGCCTTTGTTCTAAATGCCATCAGAAGGGACACTGGGTCGTTGACTGTCCCCAAGCCTATAGTGGCACCTGGCCATCCAGTCTTTCTGGTTCCCCTTTCCAACTCTTAGGACTGGCTGCAGAGGATTGACGAGGCCCAGGTCCCCATCACCCGACCAATACCATCATTCCACAGGAACCCAGGGTAACTCTGTGTATTTCAGCTATGCCTGTCTCCTTCCCCCCGAGACACCAGGGCTACATATTCAGTCCTCAAGGAGTTCTGGGGACCTAGTACTCATTCTATGACCTCTATTGTTAGGGTAGATGGTAAACCTTACCAACCCTTACAGACACCTAGCTTTGTTTGTGTTTTTGGCTCTCTGATTTTTACTCACTCTTTTTTGGTCATTCCATAGAGCCCTGTTCTGGTTATGGGAAGGGACATCCTCACAAAGTTGGGGGCTACACTTTCCTTCTCTCCTCATATACGCTTCCATCCAGACTTGCCTGCCACTCCCCTGATCCTCACCTTTACCTTAGGACCATCCCCTATTCCATCTGCCAGTGCCTTCCCACTACCCCCTTCTAAGGTGTACCCTACTCTCTGGGATTTTTCAAGTCCTATCTCCTCACACCACGAGCCCATTCATATCCGTCTCAAAGATCCCCCTCCATTTTTTGGCCCAATCACAATACCCACTCTCCCGACAAAAACTCCTAGGCTCCAGCCTATCATTCAAGACATCTTGTGAACGGGATTCCTTAGACCTTCTCATTCCCCTTATAACACCAAGGCAGCAAAAAAGCCTTGATCCAAGACCTCTGTTACATCAACTCTGCGGTCATCCCAATTCATCCCATGGTAACAAATCCTTATACCCTTCTCTCCACCATTCCTTCGGGACCTTTTACTTCTTAGAACTAGACCTGAAAGATGCCTTCTTCTCTATTCCCCTCCATTCTCTCAAGACATTTTCACCTATACATGGACAGACCCTGAGTCTTGTAACTCCACTCAGCTGATGTGGACAGTTCTCCCCCAAGGGTTCCAAGACAGCCCTCATGTCTTCTGACAGGGCCTTGGCTAAGGACCTAGTATCCATACATCTCACTCAGTCTATGGTGCTACAGTGTGTTGATGACCGCCTTCTTTTCAGTCCCTCCTTTGAGGTCAGTCATCAGGACACCTGTAAACTTCTTAGCTTTCTTTCTGCCTGTGACTATAGGGTTTTTCCATCCAAGATATAGCTTTCCTTGGCAATGGTAACATACCTAGGCCTCCTCCTGACCCCTACACACAAAGCCATTACAGTTGATAGAAAGGGCCTTATCACTAATATATCAACCCCTATACTAAGGAAGAAATTCTCTCCTTTCTAGGTATGGCGGGATTCCTCAGAACTTGGGTTCCTAACTACTCTATATTGGCTAAGCATCTATATGATGCAGTCCGGGGTGCACTCTCTGAACCCCTATTGTACTCTGTTACAGAGCCCTTCACCAGGCTCCAGCAGGCCCTCTTCCAGGCCTCTGCCCTCCATCTCCCTGATCTCCAACACCCACTTCATCTTTACATGGCTGAAAAGCAGGGATTTGCTCTAGGGGTCCTTGGACACATGCTGGGACCAACCTTTGCCCCTGTGGCTTATCGGGGATGGGCCCCTTGCCTATAAATGTTGGCCCCAGCCTCTCTACTCTTTAACGAGTCAAAGAAACTTACCTTTGAGGCCCCACCATCCTGGCTCCCCATCACCTAAAGGAACTCCTCACCTACAAGGGCTTACATTCCTTACCCCCCTCACCCCCGCCTCGCCTTTTATCTCTACAAGTTTCCCTGGTGGAAGATCCCAGTCTTACTTTCCACATATGCTCACCAGTAAACCCTGCTACTCTCCTACCCGCTCCTCAGGACTCTTCCACCTCTTCTCCTCTTACCCATCCATGCATTGAAACTCTGGAGGAGTTTCTTCCACATCCCTCCCACATACAGGAAGGCCCCTTGCTCCAGGCAACACACACATAGTTCACAGATGGCTTCTTCCTTCAGGAAGTTTGTAGGGCAGGGTGTGCTATAGTCTCTAACCTTGGTTGTGTAAGCAGTTCCCCTCCCCCATAATATATCCAATTAGCAGGCTGAACTTGTTGCCCTCATCAGAGCCTTCACTTTGGCAAAGGGAGCCTCCCTCAATTACATTTAGAGTGGACTAAACTCCTTCCCTTAGCTCTTCTTAAGTTATGGGCCCTCCTAAAGAAGCCACTCAACATCTCCCCTTTTGAGCTTCTATATGGACGGCCTATCTCCCTGCTCAGCTCACCACTCTCTGATTCTCCACTACCCCTTACTCCTCATCTTTTCTGGCCCCTCCTTGCATACATTAGGAAACTTCTTTAGTAATACAGCGATGCTGTTTGGCAAAGCCTAGTTCTGCCTCGTCCCCTTCTCCCACTCTGTCTCCTGGCGACCTGGTACTTTTTACTACCCCCCAACAGGCCCCCTCCTCCTCTCAATTCTCTGCAAAATGGACTGGACCCTATTGGGTCATTCTCACCACTCCCTCAGCAACCCGCCTCGAGGGCATCCCATATTGAGTTCATAACTCCCATTAAAAACAGTCCTCTCCATTATCTTATGCAGTGGGACCCACAGGCCCTCTCAAGTTGTGTTTCTCCAAGCTCAGACCCCCCAATCTTCCTTCTGTCTCTGAGGACCACGAGGACACTGAAGAACCACAAGTACCACCCTTCCCTTTTTCATTTTTGCCCTCCTCCCTCATTCTGCTCTCACCTCCCGGGGTACCATTACCAGGAATTACCATTCCAGTTTCTAGGAGACTTACAGCAACTTGCTCAAGTCATACTAACCATACAATCCCAGCTCAATTCTTTAGCTGCTGTGGTTCTGCAGAATCGAAGAGTCCTTGACCTTCTTACAGCTGAAAAAGGCGGACTTTATCTGTATCTACAGGAGGAATGTTATTTTTATGTCAATCATCCTGGTATAATAAAGGACAAGATAAAACAGGACCTCGAACAGCAACAGCTCTCCTCTGCTGAAGCAATACCAATCCCTCACCAAAATTGGGCCACTGAGGACAGCATTCCATTACCACTCAACCTCCATCATAGTCCCAAATGATTCAAACACTGTCCCTTCCTAGCAGGAAGCAGTTATAGAAGGTTGACCTACATCCTGTTCCCTAAGGGGCCAAATAAAAACAAAAAATCAAGGAATATAAGGTCCTTGCTTAGCATCTGTGCAACCATCTTAGGTGACAGCCTTGCTTTCTCACCCAAGGGTCTTTCTGAGAAAGGGTCACCACTCCCTCATACCAACCCAACCCTTAACTGCCCGTATGAGGACCTCCTCCGCTCTGATTCCTGAGCCTGCCCTATAAAAATCCCAGACCCCAAGCCTGTTTTGCCTCTCTCTCCTATAGAGAGATGGCCCTTATTTGTCAGCTCTGACAAATAAACTCTCGTGTGTATCTCTGCCTGGTCTCTGTTTTTCATTTCTCACTTACCCGTCTCTCGTTCCTCGCTTTCCCTTCAGGATCTTTCTAAGTTGCTTAGGGCCTTGCTAAATTGCTGAGTCTGGCTTTGAACTTTTGATCCTCCTGCTTTAGCCTCCTGAGTCACTGGGATTATAGACATGCACCACCACACCTGGCTTTTCAACATATTTTCTCTATATTGGACATAGAAAAAGATTGAATGTTTCTCAGATAAATGTATAAACTAGCAAAATCATATTACCAAAGCCTGGCAATGCACAAATAAGAAAACTACAATCCAATTTTTCATATGAACAGAGATACAAAAGAAATGAAAGCCTAAGCAAATCACAAGAGAATTCAATTGTGTTAAATGAAGACATTGAAAAAATTTAATATTGTTCTAGGAATGGTTGAATACCAAGAAATATATTAATGAAATGCAACTCAGAAATATTTGTTACAAATCTTTAAAATATGCATACATAGCCTTTGACCAATAACTCCCCTTTTAGGATTCTATCCTACAAGAAAATATTAATGGTTATGCACAAAGATTTCACTCCAAGTTGCTTCCTTAATGTTGTTTATGTCAACAACAAAGACAAAATTAGAAACAACCTAAATGTTCAGTACAATACAGGATCAGTTAAATTAGGTAGGCATATACTTGGTATATACACAATAGAATTCAATCATTAAAAATAATATAGTAGCTGGGTGGGGTGACATATGCCTGTAATCCCAGTAGCTTTGGAGGTAGGGGCAGGAGAATCACAAGTTCAAAGCCAGCCTCAGAGGCTGGGGTTGTGGCTCAGCAGTAGAGAGAGCACTCACCTAGCATGTGGGAGGCACTGGGTTCCATCCTCAGCATCACATAAAAACAAATAAATAAAATAAAAATATTGTATCTAACTACAACTAAAAAAAATAAAATTAAAAAAAAAAAAAAAAGGAAAAGAAAAAGCCAGCCTCAGCAACTGTGAGGCACTAAGCAACTCAGTGAGACCCTGTCTCTAAATAAAATACAAAATAGGGCTGGGGATGTGGCTCAGTGGTTGAGTGAGTTTAATCCCCAGTACCAAAAAATAAAAAATAAATAATAATATAATAGAAGGTTGGAGATGTTGCTCAGGGATAGAGCACTTTACTAGTATGCATGAAGCCCTGGGTTCAATCCCCAGCATGAAAAAAACAAAAACAAACAAACAAAAAAACCCAGAAAATCAGTAAATTTTTAAAAATACACACATAATAAAAGCAATTTTTTCAAAAGAAGTTAAGTAACTCACCCAAGATCATATAGCTAAAAAATGACCAAGCTAGAACTTGAACCCAAACTTGTCTGGCTCTTGGAGTGGTGCTCTCAATGCTTGTGCATCGACACCTCTGGAAAGAGCAGTTACCAAGGAATTAGGACATGTGGGACTTTGCCACCACTTTACGTGTCTTTAATCTGACCTCACTTTTCTCTAGTATTAAATGATAGACTGGATGAAGTGTCTCTGACAGGCCCAGTGAGTTGTAATTCTGCTGACATTGTTATCTCTCCGATGATTCTGATTTTGATTTTACAACATGGAAAGTCCTAAGCCTTGATTGCTAATTCAGATACCATTTGCCTCTGGTGCACTCTGGGGTTATCCATGGCTGAAGAGTTCCAGGGAGGAGACCAGCTGTCCTGCCTTATCCAGCTCCTCCTCCACTGGTTTGCCCTCCAGTTGAGCCAGCCCTTGAAGAGACCTCCCCTACCCCTCATATCCTGGTTCTTGGAGAGAGGTCAGGCCTGGCTCAGCTCCAGGATTAACTTTCACAAGCCAAGAGATAACAGAATTTCAAGGTAAAGATCAGAGAAGCCCTTAAAAAGGCCTCCTGGCACCCTAAAGTTGCTACAGCTTCTCCTGCCCCAGCTATCCTTCCTGCCTGCCAGGCACCTCGCCACCATGTGGGAGCTCGTGGCTCTTCTGCTGCTCACCCTAGCCTATGTCTTTTGGTCCAAGGTAAGGGTTCCTGGGGCCAAGTATCCCAAGAGCCTCCCATACCTGCCCCTGGTGGGCAGCCTGCCATTCCTCCCCAGACATGGCCACAAGCACGTCAGCTTTTTCAAGCTGCAGAAAAAATACGGACCCATCTATTCCTTTCGTGTGGGCACCAAGACTATAGTGATTATTGGCAACCACCAGCTAGCCAAGGAGGTGCTTGTCAAGAAGGGCAAGGAATTCTCCGGGCGGCCCCCTGTGGTAAGCAGTGTCCATTCTTCTTCCCTTCCCCCCACCTGGGGTTGTGCAGTTCTTAATATTCTTTCAAAATCAGACTAGTCGGGGATGGATAAGAGGGGAGGAACTCCTCAAACTCCCCTAGCCTCTAAATTAGGAAGGAAGAATTAAAGGAGGTCCTCTAGAATGGGCTGCCCAGGAGTGGAGTGGGGTGGGTGTGTGGTCCTGAGAGGTTGTGGATCTGTCACCCCGCTCATTTCACCCCTGAACTAGATGATAATCTCTCTGGTCCTAATTTAAGGTTATATAAGGCACCTAGTCTGGCCCCAGCACGAAGTGCTCAATAAATAGCCAGTGTTGAGGCTATTCTTTGTGGAAAATGGGGGCAGTGATTCTTTCCCACTTGGGAAGTTACTGGGGAGAAGCACCCTGACTCCTAGACCAGTGAGATTGCTATTTCTCTGGAACTATCCCCATGGCTCCAGTTCAAGGGGGTGGACAACTGACCTACAGTAGCATTTCAGGACTGCATCGACCCATTGAGCTTGCTGTTGGATAGCTATCCCAGAAATACTCCCAGTGCCCCATCTCAGTACCCTGGTGCTAATTACTCCCATAAATAGAGGGCTTTAGTCTGTCCTATCAAGACCTAACAGTCATGGTGGAATAGAACAGAAATATCCCCACATGGGAGTCAGCACCAACAGGTACCTGCTTTCTCCCCCAGAAATGGAGAGGGGCTGGGGGAGTAGGGCTGGGGCAAGGGGTGGGTGGATGGTGTGTGAGTCCTACAGCCTTGTCTGCTCTCCAAAGGTAACTCTAGGCCTCCTGTCAGACCAGTGGAAGGGCATTGCCTTTGCTGACTCCAACACTCAATGGCAGCTGCACCGGAAGCTAGTGCTGGGCACTTTTGCCCTGTTCAGGGAGGGCGACCAGAAGCTGGAGAACATCAGTGAGTGCTGGGATGGTGCCGGGGGCTGGAGCTGATCACACAGGAGCTGGGAGTGAAAAGAGGGCTGGGGAGGAGGAAAGGGTTAGGGATGGTTTATTTCAGTCTTTTCTTGGCGATTGCTACCATCTAGTGGCTAATTGCTATCTCTGCCCCACCCTGGCTAAAAAGGAACTGGTAGAGGGTGGCCAGGGTGCAAATGCAGTCCCACCCTCACGCCTCTCTCTCCCCTCAGTATGTCGGGAAGCCAGTGCATTGTGTGATCATCTGGCCACCCGCCATGGACAAGTCATAGATTTGTCCTTTCCTGTCTTCATGGCTATACTTAACGTAATCTGCATCATCTGCTTCAACATCTCCTACAAAACTGAGGATCCAGAGTTGAGAACCATAAGGAACTTCAGTAGAAGTATCTTGGAGAATCTGGGAAATGAAACTCTGGTGGACATATTCCCCTGGTTGAAGGTGAGAATGAAGCCAAATGACACCTTCAGATCCCAGCAAACGCAGACAGTGTCCCTGATTCTTCTTTGTCTCCAGACCTATCTTTTTCCTGACCTCCTCAGCCAGTGACCTCTGCCTCATACAACCTTGGCCACTTCTCTATACAAATGGATCTGCCTTTTGAATCATGAATCTTAATAAAACTCATGATAGTGGCTCTCATTTATTTTCCAATTGTCGTGTGCCAGTATTAAGCACTCTATAAACATTAATCATTGAATTCCCCTTGGAGGTATGTTTTATTATCTTCATTGTACAGAAGAGAAAACAGGCTTAACTAGGTTAAGGAACTTGCCCTTGTTTTCAGACTCAAATTTATCTTAGTCTAAAGAGCTCCGCACATAGTAATCAGGGTTTGATGTTTGGTTAACTGGGAAGAGGAATCTGTACCCTCCTCTCTTCTTGGAGTTGTCCCTGAGGAGCCCATTCTGTGTCCCCATCTTGTCCTTCATTAAGGCTGAAGGTAAGGTTAGAGTAGAAATTCTCCTGAGACAGAAAGCTAGGATCTGTAGGATGGATTCTCATAGATGGAATAGCAAAGTGGAAGAGGAGTGGATTTGACATTTCTTTCTACTCCCCAGATTTTTCCCAATAAGACCCTGGAAATGCTAAAGAGGTGTGTTGATGTGCGAGATGCAATACTGAATCAAATAATGAAAAAGCACAAGGTAGGTGATTGAGAAGATGAAAGTATGAGTGAAGTTGCCAGGCATAGTGGTGCAAATCTGTAATCCCAGAGACTCAGGAGACTGAGGATCGCAAGTTGAAGCCCAGCCTCAGCAACTTAACAAGACCCTAAGCAACTTAGTGAGATCCATTTCAAAATAAAAGATAAAAGGGGCTGGGGATATGGCTCAGTAGTAAAGCACTCTTGGGTTCAATTCCCAATACCAGAAAGAAAAAAGAAGAAAGAAAGAGAAAAATATGAGTATGTTTGAAAATGTCCTGGGAACAGGACTGGGGTACATTTTGGACATTGTAATATCTGCAGAGCTTAGCAGAGTCTGGCACATAGTAGATGCACAATACAAATTGACCCAATTAATGAATGGAAGTGGTAAAGTAAGAAATAAAGGAGGAGCTTAGATGGCATCTGTCTACCCCTCAAATTTAAAAAAGGCACAGTGCTTTCTCCTACCTATGTAAACATAGGTCCTGCTAGTCTTACCTCACTTTCAAGTGTAAGAGGCCCTGACTAGTGTAACAGAAGTATGGCAGGAGTGCTGCAGGTGGAGCTCTTTCCTTATCAGTCTCAACTTTCCCCAACCCAGGAGAAATTCAACAGTGACTGTATCACCAACATGCTGGACATTTTCATCCAAGCCAAGATGAATGCAGAGAATAACAATAGTGGCCCAGACCTGGATTCAAATATGTTTTCAGATAATCACATTGTTGCCACCATGGCGGACATCTTTGGAGCTGGTGTGGAGACCACAGTCTCTGTGGTGCATTGGATTGTAGCCTTCCTGCTGCACAATCCTCAGGTGAGTTTGTCCCCACTACTGTCTTTCCATTTGCCTGGGAACCAGCCAGCATGACCTCTGCATCCCAGAGAAAAGGAGAGGCAATGCCCTGGGGCTGCCCTGTCCCTCACCCAAGTAGGTGCTGGCCCTGGCCCCAGATTAAAGCTGTTCCATCTTCTGGAAGCAGAGCCTGGGCTGTGCTGGAAAGGGTCTGTACAGGATGTGACCATTGGATTCTGCCAAGCCCATGCTTCTCTTGGGCTTGAAGCACACTGGTATGTGCATCTCCCTCTGGCTCTTAGGTGAAGAAGAAGATCCATGAGGAGATTGACCAGAATGTAGGTTTCAGCCGTACACCAACTTTCAGTGACAGGAATCACCTCCTCATGTTAGAGGCCACCATCCGAGAGGTGCTTCGCATCAGACCTGTGGCCCCAATGCTCATACCCCACAAGGCTAATACTGATTCCAGGTATGCTTTCCCTCCCAAAGACATCTAGGCCAACTCTGCTTGCCAGCCCACCTGGTTCCTCATCCATACCCGAGCCCTGCCCTCAGCCTGCGAGTTGAACGCTGACTCCTAACAATGATCAGTGGCCTTCTGATCAGTGTATCTACCACCCACTGACACTCACTGACCAATATATAGACCCACCTAATTTCCCAGGAAGCTAGCTGCTTGTTGCCCTTGGAGGCATGTGGGCTGGGATAAAGCTGTTGGAGTTCTACGCTCCTGCCCAGCCCAACAGTTGCCTTAGATATATGCATACCACATCCCCTGACAGCCATGGATGTCCCTGTGTACAGTGTCAGTACATAGTGCTTGTCTGGAGGATAGAGCTCGATTCAGATTTGATCTGTTACAAACTAAGGAAAAGACAGATGATTGGGAAATGAGGGAGTAAAGGATTCTTTTCCCCCCAAGGTGGTAGAATGTGGAGACTTGGGGCTGAGTGAGGAGGGAAGGGCAATGTCACAGACCCTTTTTCCTCTCCCTCTCTGGAACAGCATTGGTGAGTATACCATCAACAAGGACACACAGGTGATCGTCAACTTGTGGGCACTTCATCACAATGAGGAGGAGTGGAACCAGCCAAACCAGTTCATGCCAGGTAAGTCCCTGTCCCATCCTGTCATGCTCCCTAGATCACACAGCCAGCCTGGACTCTGCTCTACAGGTCCCCCCTCCCCCAAGCCTCTCTTCCCATCTGCCAAGCTTGCTACTAGAAAACTCTTGGCCCCATCTCCATGGACCTGTTGCCACGCCCACATTGTTGTAGACTGCCAGACTATGGCTGGGTTTCCCTTGCTCTCCTTCCAATCAACTGCACGGCTCTGCGAAGTCCTCTAAGCATCTGACTCCTATTAAGCTTAGATGGTGGCATTTTCATCTGTTGACACTGCCCCCTCCCCTCCCCATCATTCTTGATCATTTCATTTCCTCTGTGTCACGTGAAGGGCTACCTACCTGAGAGCAGAGCTTTATCTCTCTTCAGTCTGGAGGTCTTCAGACAGGGCCACATCTCTGCCTCAGCCAGGGTGGAAGCATGATTCTCCACGGCCTCATCCCTGGCTAATGCCTCCCCCTTGCCCACAGAGCGCTTCTTGGATCCAACTGGAAGCCACCTCATCTCACCGTCTCCCAGCTACCTGCCCTTTGGAGCTGGTCCCCGCTCCTGTGTAGGAGAGATCCTGGCCCGCCAGGAGATCTTCCTCTTCATAGCCTGGATGCTGCAGAGGTTCGACTTGGAGGTGCCAGATAATGGGCAGCTACCTTCCCTGGTGGGCGACCCCAAGGTGATCTTCCTGATCGATCCTTTTAAAGTGAAGATCAAGGTGCGCCAGGCTTGGAAGGAGGCCCAGGGTGAGGTTAGCACCTAGAGGGCATACCTTACTCCCCTGACCCCACCCTGTGTGACCCCACAAGAGAATTAGAGGTGATACTCCCACCATTTCTCCCTGCTCTCAGCCCACTCTCCTTTCTGCCCTGCAGCAATGGCAGGTGTTATACATAAACTGGAGTTTTTCTTCAGAAGGAAACAGCTCACTCATTTGTACATTTGCTCGTTCTGTCAACAAATATTTTTATCCAGCATCTACTAAGTGCCATTCACTGTCCTGGGACACTCAGGCTGCCTTGTCTCATGAACCTCACATGCTAATGAAGGTTAGCAGATACATAAGAAGGTTAGAAACTCATAAAAGCTTTGAAGTCATTTATAAGACAATATGAAAAAGGCAAAAGGAGGGAATGGCCACTTTAAAAGAGGGAACTGGGGAGGTAAGAAACGTCAGGCAAAGGGATCCATGCTGAGGGAAAAGCAGGTGACAAGGTCTCAAGGTGGGAAAGGGCAGGAGGGCTACTGTGGAGCAAGTGACTGGGAGAGTGGTCCCTAGTAAGACCATGGGGCCTTTGTAAGGAGGGAGGAGATTTTCTGTTTTCTGCTACTGGGGTAACCTCTTTTACTACTGAGCTACAAACCCAAATCATTTTATTTTGAAACAGAGCCTTGCTAAATTGTCCGGGCTGAACTCAAACTTGTGATCCTCCTGCCTCAGCCTCCTGAGTAACTGGGATTATAGGTGTGCATTACCGAGCCTGTAAAAATTTAGGTTTTTATTCCAATATGATAGGAAGTCACTGGTGGATTTTAAACATTTAAATGGAACAGTCTGATTTGCATTTTTTTTTTTTTTTTGTACTGGGAATTGAACCCAGGGGCTCTTAACCACTGAGCCACATCCTCAACCCCCATTTTTTTCTTTTAATTTTTTTTTAGTTGTAGATGAACACAGTACCTTTATTTGTTTATTTTTATGTGGTGCTGAGGATCGAACTCAGTGACCCACATGTGTTAAGCAAATGCTCTAGCACTGAGCCTCGACCCCAGCTCTCAGCTCCCATTTTTAAAAAATACATTTAATTTAGAGACAGCATCTCATGGAGTTGCTTAGGCCTCACTAAGTTGCTGAGGCTGGCTTTGACCTTGAAATCGTCCTTCCTCAGGCTCCCCAGCCACTAGAATTATAGGAATGCCTCATGCCCAGCTTGATTTGCATTTTTAAAATGCTCACCCTAGTTGCTGAGTGGAGAATGGTCTCAAGGGATGAGATGGGAGCTGGAGAACATGAGGAAGGAGCTGCTGTGCTGGTTTGGAAAAGCAACATGACAGCTTGGAACTTTGGCCCAGCGGGGGAATGGTGAGGAGTGGGAGGGTTGAGGATATATTTTGAAGGCAGAGCAACAGATCATTTACTTTGATCCAATATGCCTCCTAAATTTGGCTTTGTAACCCACAGACTGGGCCCACCATTAGCCATACCGTCATCAAAGACCAGCATGTCTCTTTCCCTCCTCCTTCCCTGGGGTAAACACTACCAGGAAAGGTTTTCTACAGCTGCCTCTGTAGCAGTGCCTGAATTTAACTTCTTTTCCACACTCAAAAACCCAGGAAGTCCAGGTATAGTGGTGCACACCTATAATCCCTGCAACTTGGGAGACCGAGACAGGAGGATCACAAGTTCCAGGCCAGCCCGGGCAATTTAGCATGACCCTGTCTCAAAAAAAAACAAAACAAAACAAAAAAACTTATTTTTTAAAAATTGTTTTAAAGGTCTAGGAGTGTAGCTCAGTGAGCGAGTGCCCTAGGTTCAATCCCCAGTACTGCAAAAACAAAATAAAACCTGAAAATAAAAACAACCCCAGGAAGTCTACAATGCTTCCTCGCTAGAAGATGGAGCCCAGACTCCAAAAGCAGCATCTTTAAACCTTGGCCACTGGCCAGTCTGCAAATGAAGGATGATGTCCTAAGATGCCCCAGGAGAAAATGACCCTTGCCCTTTAGCCTAGAGAGAAGCCCCATACTCAGCTCCCTGGCGCCAGCCAGACCAGAATGGAGTCATCAATGACCTAGTCTGCCCCCTCTGACTAGACAGAAAGCCCTGGAAGGGCTAGTGGGGCACAAGGCTGAGAATCTGCCTGGCTGAGTTTTAGAGAGAAGAAATCAAGGGAGCCCTCACAAAGGAGAAGCACAGGATTTCAATTACAGCAGCACTGTTTTCCTTCAAAAGACCTTTAGTAATCCATTGCTTGTGGATCGTTCCATCTTATTCCCCCCAACTCAGTCTTGGCCTTCACCAGCCAGTGACCCCAGAACCTTGCCAAAGAGCCTAAAGAAAACCTGCTGTGGTGGTGCACACCTGTAATCCCAGCCGCTCAGGGGGCTGAGGCAGAAGGATTGCAAGTTTAAGGCCAGCCTTGGTCACTTACAGAGACAAAAACAAAAAAAGGCAGGGGATACAGCTCAGTAGGACAATACTTGTCTAGCATGCACAAGGCCCTGGGTTTGATCATCAATACTGCGCACCTCATGTAAGAAGAGAACGAGACAGGGAGAGAGAGAGACTCCAGAGGAGAGAGTGGGCAGCTGTGACTGACCCCCACCCTATCACAAGAAGCCTGGGAGAGATGCTGACACCACTGTAAGCTAAAGGGAAAGATTAAGCTGGAAGACTCCCACTTCCCTCTCGTAAGTTCCTCTGCCCCAGCTGGCTGTTGGACTAGAGCCAAGCTACCCTCAGCTCAAAGCAAGGGGGGGCAGGATTAGCTGGAGTTCAGTATTTCAGATTTGGTCAGAATTTGAAAGGCATTTTGTAGACTAGGTGATGAAGAGAGAAATATGTTGCGGAAGGCTTGTGTTCTCTGTAGAAGCAGTGGGTAAGTTTGACTGGAATAGTCTCCAACTATTGAATCAACATTGAATAACATGGAAATGAGAAACTACCCCTTAGTTTTTAAGATGAGGAAACAGAGGGCCATTGTGGAGGGATGTGCATATGTACAGCCTATTTAGCAGCAGCCTGTCACCAGAACCCATGATTTCAAAGATGCACGATGAGAAGTCAGCTATGCGTTCCCCTGTCCCTAGGGGTCATGGAAAAGTTCTCTAGCTGGGGAGAGCAACTTTCTGAAAAGTAGTGTCCTCTTAGAAAATGATCTGATGAATTTTGTTGCCCAAACTGCCCCTCCCCTGGATGAAAGGCCTTTTCCTCATTTATCTATATCACTGTATCCTTGAACCCCCTAGAGGCTCAGAGTAAATGCCTTCCTCCAAGCTGTCTCATGACTCCCAACCCACCACAAATGTCCCCTTTTAGTCCCAACTTCTATCACTTAGTGCTGAACCCCAGATGCATCTGAGCATCTGCCTGGGCTTGAAATGGGTGTGGTATCCCCCAGGGACGCAGTCCCCCTCTATCTCTGGAGTTCGAGACCGAGCTTTCTCACGTTCTTTATCCAGCATCTCAGCACCTGACAAGTAGGTTGGACACAGGAAAGGATTCAACCAGGTGCCTTGGCTCAGTGAGAAATCAATCAACTCTACCCCCTTATGCAGAAGGAAGCTGGAAAGTCCTTGCCAAGACCCCACAGTCACCTTTTCAGCTTCAGATTGTTCTCAACTAGTAGTGAGTTTTTAAAAAAATATTTTTAGTTGTAGATGAACACGCTACCTTTATTTCATTTTTCATGTCATGCTGAGGATCGAATCCAGTGCCTCACATGTGTGAGGCAAGAGCTCTACCACTGAGCTACAACCCCAGCCCCAGTAGTGGGTTTTTTAATAAATGTTTCAAAACCAACTCAGCAGGGAGAGCACCCCTGATTTGTAGTGTTTGCCAAGAGCTACCAATGTAATGTCACTGAAAATAGAGTTTGGAAGAGATGCTAGGTAGCCTTTCATTTTTTTTTTAAACATTATATGTTATTTACTGCTGTAGTCATACATGGGACTCATCCTGAGAAATGTGTCCCTACACAGTTTCCTAACACAAATATCATAGAATGTATTTACACAAACCTAGGGGATGCAGCCTACAGCCAGCGAGGCTTAAACCTGTACAGCGTTACTGTACTGAATACTGTAGACAACACATACAATGATATTTTTGTATCTAAATATACCTAAAAGGGGTTGTTTTCACCAGCATCACCACAAACATGAGAAACGCATTGCACCAGACGTTATTATGGCTACAATACCACTAGGAGGTAGCAATGAGCAGCCCCTTTATAATCTTATGGGACCACTATCACATATGTGTTCTGTGGTTGATCCAAATGGTATTGGTACATGACCTCATACACTAAATGCCATCATGTGATATTCCTACCATGCTGATTTATAAATACCTTGAAGGGTATGGATAATAACATGTAGTAAATAATTGGAAAGTGATCCACTTTGTGTATTTATCACCTTTGTTTTTTTTTTTTTAAGAAAGAATTTTTTTTAATATTTATTTTTAGTTTTTGGCGGACACAACATCTTTTTTTGTATGTGGTGCTGAGGATCGAACCCAGGCCGCATGCATACCAGGCCAGCGCGCTACCACGTGAGCCACATCCCCAGCCCCACCTTTGTTTTTAATATATTCAAACCCACAATATATATTGTGGGTTTATGTAGTTTATTTTTATTGGCCATTTAATAAGAAGCTCATAAAATTTTAAAATATTTACTGATCAGCCCTAGTGAGCTAGAAGAGCCAACCTTCCTAGGGTTCTGACCTTCAGAAAATCAGGGGACTTCTCAGAGTCTCTTGCCCAGTAACCTCGTGTGAATGTGGGTGGGTCAGAGGGAGTGAATGTCCCAGTGGCTTCTGGTGGCCACAAAACCTGAAGCAGGGGAAGTCCCTCTACAGTTATACACACAGACACACGCCCACATCTGGAGGACCAGGGTCCAGTCCAAGGCACCAGAATTGGGGGGAAGACCACAGGATAAGGGGGACCCAGAATTCCCAGGTACTAGGCTCCCAGCCACCCATCTTGGCCCTGGATCTTAGGCCTGTTGCCAACTTTGGGAACCTCAGGTTCTTCTTTGTGACACGGGGTCACTTACCACCTGAGCTGCCCATTGTCTGAAGCTCTGGTGAGGATGAAACAGAAAGGGCTGTGTGAGCAGAAAAATCCCTTGTGTTATGAGTCGGGGCTATACAGACAAATTCTCCAGGGGGTGGTCACTTACTACGTGCCCATGGGCAACTGATTTGGCCTTCTTAAATCTCCATTTGCCCATCTGTAATATGGGGGCTGAGGCGTGTGTACACCAACCTCACTGTTGCTCTGAGGATCAAATATGAAACTACGAATACTTTTTTGCCTCAATAAACACTGGCCTCATCATTTAAATTAATCATCCAAATTCACAAAATAATTTTTCTGAAGATTTTACATAGAACTCCTGAAAGCTATCAGCTAGGGCAGGAGAGGGAGCAGGTATGTGCATATAGGTCCATCTTGGGCAAGACATCCGGGAAGCCACCCGCAGCCCCGGCCTGCCTCCACCCAGAGTCAGGGCATGCTGACAGCTGGGAGGTGGGTGGAGAGCCCAGGGACAGACTCTTTTCATGGCTAGCACAGAGGGTGTTTTGTAACATTTTCCAGTGGGATTGGGTTTCTTGAGTCTTTGTGAGAAAACATGAAATGGAAGGAATATTAAACTATGGTGAGGAACAGGCTTTAAACAGTGAGAAATTTCAGATCAAATAAAATCTGCTCCCCCTCACAAATTTTGGAAGCTGTATTTTTATTCCCTTTGAGGAAGAGCAGAACACTTTCAAGATACAAAGATCCAAACAGCTTTAACTCCTTTAAGATTTGACAGCTTTCTTTGGTTTCCTCCCACCTTTGAAAAGGAGTCCCAAGTTCTCAGCTCTTCACTGTCTGACATATTAGTTAATGGCCTTTGGGGCCAAAAGATGTGGCTTCAAATCCTGGCTCTGCTGCTTATTAGCTCTGTGATCCTGGAAGTCAATTCACTCCTCTGAGTGCCTCAATCTCTTTACCATTGTAGCAATAATTATAAGGCTCTGCCTCAGAGATCTGTTTTGAGGCTAAAATAAGAAAATGTAGGTACTGAGATGCTTAGACAAGACTTGGCATTGTGTAAACTGTCAATAAGGAACACAAAAAAGACAAACTAAAGTCTTTTTATTACCTGCTTACCTCTTTCCAGTGTCACTTCTTGCACTTTCTAGAGTGCAGTCACCTAGAAAGATTAAATTGTTTGTTGTTTCCCACTCAACACGTGTTGTCTCCTGATTTAGTCCTCCCAAGCTGTTTTGCGCTTTTCAGCATCTCGCCCATAGTGGCACTCAATAATCTCCAGGACAAACATGTGCCTTTTGTACCTTTCACCCGGGGAGCAGTCACCTCCTCCAGGAAGCCTGCCTTGAAACCCCATGTGGGTAAGTTCTCACCCACAGCATTCTGTGCACACATGCTTTGGGCCACTGCCTGTGGCTCTAACACTGCTGATGTGCCTTTCTTCCTCTCTGGGTCACTACTACTTCTGAAGAGGCAGGCCTAAGGTGTCAGCATTCCCAATTCCTGGCACCTGGTAAGTGCTCCATAAAGGCTTTACCTCTTCAATAAGGCCAGTCACTTGCCCCCAGGCTGGAACCTGAAACTGAATACCTCCCAAGACCCACAACCCTTCACAACAGGTTCAGAAGGAGCCAGCCAACGGTCAGCCACGCCCACTTCCCCCTCCTCCTGAGTCAAGCCCTGGTTTTTGTTCACTAGCTGAAAATAGGAAGTTGGAGAATGGGGAGTTTCTTGAAATTCTTGTTTGTCATAACTACTGTCTTGTGCTGAACATGGTCATTTGGGACCGAGACAACCAGCTGTCAGATCTCATTAGAGAAACGAGGAAACCAGTGACCTCGGGGCTCATCACAGCCTCTTGTGACCAGCCCATAAAAGTGCCATTTGGTTTGGGACCATGCAGGTGTTACCTTTTAAAAGGCAGGAATGATACACATGTACTGGTGGCAGAACCCAGGGGCACTCTATCACTGAGCCACTTCCCTGATTCTTTACAGTTTTAAAAAATTTTGAGCCAGTTAAGTTGCTGCAGCTAACTTCAACCTTGTGATCTTCCTGCCTTGGCCTCCTGAGCCACCGGGATTAGGGGCATGCACAGTTGCACCCAGCTAAGAGGGATCTTAATAAGCAAAGGCTAAAATGAACAAAGGAAGTCTGCCTTAGGGAAACACTGGCACACAATGACAAATGCTGGCACACTGGGGCTCCCCAGCTGCCTAAAGCTCAGTTCTGAGGCTCCCTGCTTGGCATTCAAGACCTCAGACCATCTCTGACTGCTGCTGGCATCTTGGAATATGCACCACTCTCTCCACCTCAGCCTACTTTCTGTGGCTTCTATCTCACATGGATCTATTTGTCTTCCTAACTGTAATTGAAGTTCTAAGGGGCAGGAGGCATGTCTTATATATTTGTATTTCCTTAGCTTTCAGCACAATGCTGGGCACAAAGTGGCTAATACATACACATATACACAAACACATACTTTTTCGGTACTAGGGATTGAACCCAGGGCCACTTTACCACTGATCTACATCTGCAGCTCTTTTGATTTTCATGCAGGGTCTCATTAAGTTGCTTAGCGTCTTATTAAGTTGCTGAGGTTGGCCTCAAAGTTACAATCCTCCTATCTCAGCCTCCCAAGTCATTGGGATTATAGGTATGTACCACTGTGCCCAGCTCTAATATTTTGTACATTAAAATTCCAAGACTGAGCACCCACCCACATTTCTTTCTGTCCATCAGTAAAAGAGACCTTGGAATGCTTGCTGCCTTTTAAATGTCATCTTTAGTTACGGGGTATCTAACAAAACTTATTCCTGCTTTTTGGGGTCTAATTTTAACCTATCTGTGGGGCTTCACAAAGTATTCCAGACATCAAAAGGAGAAACAGAGTTTGGGGGAAAACCGCTGAGGATAAAATGTGGACTCAGCAGCAGCTTCCAGCCTGCCCTTGGCCTTGTGGTTTCAGTTTGGCCCAGGATCCTGTTCTCAACTGCTACGTGACACTGCTCAGTCCCTGTGTGAAGGAAAAAGTGCTTGTGTTTGAGATCTTAAGGTATGACTCCCTGACTGAGGAAGAGGAAAAAGGAACAAAGTGGTGCAAGAAAAAAGCACAGAAAAACTTTTGGGATGAATTTTTATTTGGGCTTCTCACAGTGGTTAGAGCCACTCTGTCTTCAGAACAATCACAGCACAGGAAATGCGTCACTGAGACTGCCCAGAAAAATCTGACCAGCTGAATCTTATTGCTTAAAATACACATATTCACAATAACTGACAAATGGTGATGTGCCTCACACAGGAATGTGTTAGCATTTGCAAATCTTCCGACTGTAGCACCAAACCCTCCACCAATCCTTTCCTTCTCATTCATCTGGAAAACCAGACTCAACCTAGTCTCTCTGACCCCCGTCAACCTAGTCTCTCTGACCCCCGACTATTCCTTCAGTTCCCTGTCTCCTTCTCTGAGCAGGAAGCCTCCAGCAGCCGTGGCCAACTGCGGCTTACTAGGTAAGCCCAGCTTGGCCACTGTGCTTCTTCTCAGGCCTTCAGGGTAAGATGCTTCAGTGAAGCCAACAGTCAACACTCAGACCAGCTCCCCGCTGGGGAAAGAAACTTAGAGGGTCAGATTCATCCATTTGATCAGTTAAATGAAGAAGGATTCCTTTTGGTAAAACTTGTTCTCCTTGGAGACACTTCAGTGAGTTGTCTGTGATTTCGAAAGGAAGGTGGAAGGTAGGCATCTGAGGACTGCTGTGCTGTGGCACCCCTCTGGCCACACGCCAGTCCGCCTGTGTCCACTGAACTCAGCAAAGGAAGGATTGTGCTGTGGCACCATGAGTCTGCCAAAGCCTCCTGGCAATTCTGAGCAGGCTGATGTCTGGGCCACAGCAAGACCAAGCTTGTCACTGAAGAGCCAATCAAGCTTCTGTCTGAATTCCACTTTTGCCTTCTGTCCCAAGTGGTTGTGGACACCTTCTGGGGGCTGAGATCGAAGGCAATGAGTAGCGGAGGGAGGCAGACAGGTTCAGAGCACGCTTCCATTAACAGGGACAGAACACAGGCCTCTGAGCGTCCACGGAGCAATGTGCAAATTGCAGTGATGAGCAGAGTGGAACCTCTACCTTGAGCGCAGTATCTCAGGCAAACACAGGGGGGCGCCGTCGACAATGCTGCCAAATACACTCGAGTACACAGTCAGACGTTTGTTCAGTAAACAGTAAATGCATAAAATAAATTACCTTGAGAGGGCCATATTTGCTTCAGACGTGTGGTTAACGTGAGCAGGTTGGCTGCCATTCAAAGTATCTTCACAGGAACACGGGGTGTGGGGCTCACACACGACACACACACACACACACACACACACTACAGATCATTCAAAGTCATCGTCTACAGACTTCACTTTGTTCGACATGAATTTTGGTTCTGTGTAATCCAAACAGACACTCATTCACCTCACAGCCTTGGATTTGTCTGTTTATATATATATATATATATATATATTTTTTTTTTTCCTTTTTTACTATAACATCAATGCCTAGCCTGAATATCATCATTCAAAAGTGGGAGAAGAACCAAACTTTTCATATGAACAGGGATGGATGGGAATGTTAGTTTCAGCTGATTGCTTTCTCCTTTCAGAGTTTTCCTATCAAAGCTCAACTGGTTGTCCAAAACCAGACGACAGTAATAAGGATCCTGTGGTCCTTCTGGAGGCTGCCTCCACCCTCCCACCTGGGCCACCAAAACTCCTTACATAAGTTACAGAAAAGTGAGTCACCCGACCCCAGTGGGCTAGGGACAGGGACAGAGCATGAGAACCACAGATAACCAAGGGATTTCTTCCAAGTGGTCAGTTTAAAACAAACAATCAAACACACAACAACAAGAGACTTATTCAGAATCAAAGAAAAAATACTGTGTGAGAACCAGACTACGGGGCTGCCTTTCCCAGGACCCACAGCTTCCTCAGACCCTCTGTTCATAAGAGTACAAGGAGATACAAAGTCCTGCAGACCATGTGCTAGGGATGGACAAGGACACTGGTCACCTGTGGGCACAGACCAAAGGGCAGAGATGCAGGAAGCTGCACTTCTCTCCACTCCCAGATTTAGGGCCTACTGCTCAGAGCTAACCCACTCCAAGCCCACACACAAACATCTCCCTCTGGCTCAACTGCAGCCACGTTCGTGGTAGGCCAACCTGGGAAAGCACAAACTTCCCTTGTCCAGAAGAGAATTCTTGCAAGCCCACTGGTAAATTTCTTGTTTCTAGCTGGCTTTTGTTGTTTGTTAAAAAAAAAAAAAGAAAGAAAAGGCAGTCTACTCTTCCACACCTGAGCCTGCTGGGAAGGAAGGGGCCCCTCCAGGATGCACAGTGGTACATTTTCTTGTCACCTGGAATTTGAGAGATCAACAAGCCTCCTACCAACCTGTCTACCAGCTCTCATCCTCCCACAGAATCAGCTCAACTCTGGCTGTGCAGACACTGGCAGCCACAGCTGACAAACCCTAGGCCTCTGTGGCTTCCTTCTTCAACCAGGGCTAAGAAGGGTTGCTTCTGCTGAACTGAGACACAACAAAATTCTCTTAAACTAAAACCAGAGCATAAATCCACTACATCACCAAGAATCATCACAGGACACAGTCCCAGTCCCCTTCTTTGGGGGCTTTAAAACACATCTCTCTGACCAAAGCAGGTAGGTGAGATATGACTTGAAAGGGGGGAAGAAGGGGATGAGGTGGGGATGAGGAATGAGTCATGGAACCAACTTCTCAGCCCTCCACAATACTGTGCTTTTGTGAGGGAGAGGCACCCACACCCCAAACTGTACTTGGAGATGTAGGAAAAAGCAGGAGAGGAGAAGGGGAAAAAAAAGTGGCTGTACCACTTCCTCTGAAAGTCACTTAATGCTTCTCTCGTGAGTCTCCCTTACCCTGGTTGCTTTGCCAAGTTTCTGGGCACAGGCAGGGCCTACTCTAGCTGGGGGAGCTGCTGCTCTGGGAGTTTGGCGAGTCCTGCTCATTGATGGTGTTGAGCAGCAGGCACGCGGGCGGCCGAGGCAGGTGGGAATGTCCAGGCTCTCGAGCCTGCTCCTCAGAGGGCTGGCA
The DNA here is from genome assembly GCF_047511675.1 of Marmota flaviventris. NCBI lineage: Eukaryota > Metazoa > Chordata > Mammalia > Rodentia > Sciuridae > Marmota > Marmota flaviventris. The sequence continues at coordinate 25,294,511 of NC_092501.1, forward strand.
GAGCCCTTCCTCCTCATCACCAGGAGGCCTCACGTGGCAGCTGTCACAGAAGTCCAGGGGCCCATCCAGAGCATCATCAATGAGTGTGGTGAACTCTTTGAGGTCATCGTCATGATGGCCCCGGTTGCACACACACACCTCAATGCCTGAGTCACCTGTGAAGCGGCGATGTCTGCCAGGTGTCTTGTCTTTGCTATCGGGGAGCACACTGCCATGCTCAGAGCTGGAATCTTTCAGTAGCTCCTCCTTACATTCTGAATCCTTGTCCAGGAAGGCCGCTGGGTCTAGCTCCCCCAGGCCGGCCACTGAGCCACTGGGCTCCATTCCTGGGGCTTTGGTGGCTGCTCGGTCAGCTGGCACGTCAGAGGGCTCAGGATCAGCGATGCTTGGGGGTCTTGTGCTGCTTCTGCTGGGCACAGACAAGGGGCTGCTCTGTGCCCCCTGGGAGCCCCTGGTAGGATCAGCACCCGGAGGGCTGCCACCTGCAGGGCCACACTGAGGAGGCAGCTGCTGCTGCTGCTGTAGCTGGAAGGCACTGTACGGCGGGGGAGGAGTTGGAGGTCGGTTCACCACTTCCTCATAAGGAGGTAGTAAATAGTTTGGCAAAAACCCTAAAAATGGGGAGGTAGGGAGGAAAAATTACTGCACTGGCCACTGTCATAGGACAGATGGCAAAACTCATACCAAACATATGCATTGTCCCTTACCACCCCTCTAGCAGAGCCACTAAGCAGTAGCTTTGGCTCTTCGTCGTGGGCAGGGGAAGAGAGCTGTGAGCAAATGTGCAGTGAAAGAGGGACAATTTGGGTTGACCTACTCCAGCTTCTTGGCATCTAAGAGTCCCTAGAGCTGCTTCGTAAGCAAGGACTTCCTGCCTACCTGGAATTAAGGCAAAAGGTTAGGCAAATGTGGTAGATGACTAAGAACCAATTTCTGCCTGGAAAGGACCATGGGCACACAGTCTCATATTCTTTGCTCAGACTGTATCCTCCATCTATCCTCAGGCCTCAGGGTCAGGGATCCTAATTTAAGATCCTGACCACTTATTTCTTTTTCCATTCTTCTAGGTATAGTATATACAGGGCTTTTCTCTGGGAAGTTAGAAATCTGTTGTCTATCTTACTCTAGTGTGGCTGGAAAGATAAACTAAGCTGAATCTTGACTCAAAGCAAGAACAGTGGTTACCAGCAAAGGACAAGGGGCCTGTGTCATCCAAGGCTCATTGAAAACATGCCAGGTAAGTTACCTTTTGAATGTGCTGAACATCTTAAGGCACAGATGACATAATAGTACTTGCTAGCATTTATTGAGCACTTACATATGCCAGGCACTATGCTAAGCAATTAACTCTTCTAGATGTGGAAAACAAACAGTTCTGACTCTTTTATTTTGTAGAATGCACTTCACAACGGCTTGGGACAAGCTGCCCAACTGGGCCTCCATGGACCATTTGAGAGGTCACACGTAAAGAACCTCAGGGAAGTTCAGGCAGGGATTCACCAAGTTTCTTGGTTCTCAGGAAGTCCCAGCGCCCCCCAACACCAATATCTGCCCCTTTGATGGGCATCCCCTCTATGAGGCACATCACATAGCAGCAAGCAAAATGGGAGGAATTCAGGCCAATGAACACCAAATTCCAATTCACTCACATTATATTCCATCTGACTATTTGCTTTAAATTTTTATTTTATTTTTTTCTGGCAAGAACCCAGGCACTGTGAGCTCTAGAACAGACCTGAGGCTTTAGGGACCCACAGCCAGAATACCTGCTCCTCTGTGCTGAAGGAGACCCCTGTTCCTGTATTTGCAAGATTCTATGTAGGGTAAATGGGGGCAAATCCCCTTGTGCCCACAGATGCCCTGACTCTGTGCTCCTGAGCTTCTGAGGGTTGGGAATGACAGTTTTGGATACATACTGAAATAAAATGGCAGCGCTGAGTAATTGTGGGCTTCCCGGTAGGCAATCAGGTTGATTTCATGTTGCCGCTGCTGGGCCTGAAGGCGGTGCTTGGCTCGGCGGTGGTGGCAGACACAGCAGCAGCTCAGGATGATGATGATGGTCCACACTAGCCAGAACCCTGGGGAGTTGGAAGGGTGAGACAGAGAGGCAAGTACGCATGGTGAGTACCAGCCAGAGGGGGCAACTCTCAAACAAGGAGGTCCCTGGACAATGCCCACATGGTTGAAGCTGGCACTGTTAGACCTCATCCCATTACTTTATGTTTAAGCTATGTTCATAAATGTTTCTGCCAAACCACGTGTGGAGGCACACACTTGTAATCCCAGTTATTTGGGAGGCTGAGGCAGGAGGATCACAAGTTTGAGCCTAGACTGGGCAAGTTAGTGAGACCCTGTCTCAAAATTTAAAATAAAAAGAGCTGGGGAAGTAACATGGCTGTAGAACAACCTTGGGTTCAACCCCCAGTACCAAAAAAAAAAAAAGAAGAAGAAGAAGAAAAAGAAAAACCAAGTTTGTACCAGAGCAAAAGATGCACAGAGAAGCGATGTGAAAATGCTGATAGCACAGGAGGTCTCTCACTCCAGGGTGCCTTGGGGACCCTGGGGGAAGGGAGGAGTGCCAGGGTGTCTCTCTAGAACCACTGATTAGTCCCATGTTTTAGGTTTTGCAGGCACTAAAAATGTTCATCTTTTAGGACAGTGTCCTTTTCCTCTTTTAAGGGATCTTAGAGAAAACACATTGCTTTCTTGGTGCCCCTCTCCCCTCCCCAACCCAACTCAGATTAGCAATTGCAAGGGGCTTTGGAGGGACTCCTGATAAAGAAATTCTTCGGGTTCTCTCAACATCGTGGAAAAGACCAGGGCTTTTTCTCTATGGTGTAAGTCTCTGTAATGCAGAATCCCTGAAGTTGGAAGTGGAAAATTCTAATTGCCTCAAGTCAATCTCTTCCCTAGAGAGTGTAAATGATTTCCTGCACTCTCCCTCTAATCCAGTACAATTCCATCTCCCACTGCCAGCATGGACCACCTTCCCTTCAGTCTGTGGCTGCACTAGACTAAGGGCCATCAGCAGACCTCCCTTCCTCCTACTCCAGGGAGGGGAGGAGGAACAGGAGAAGGCCCACAGCCCCACTTTCTCACTATGCTGTCTCCACAAACTCCAAACTATGAAACCAGGAATAAATTAGATTTTAAAATTATCTCTAGTTTTATTTTTACTGGCTTTTATTATTATTATTTGGTTCTAGAGATTAACCCAGAGGCACTTTACCATTAAGCTATATCCCCAAACCTTTTTTGTTTTGTATTTTTAGAAGGGTCCCACTAAATTGCTTATGGCTGAGTGATGAGGCTAGCTTTGAACTTGTGATCTTCCTGCCTCAGCCTCCTAATCTTCTGGGATTATAGGCAAGTGCCATCCATACCCAACTGGATTTTAATTTATTTTTAAATGTAATAAGTTATTTTAGATAGGTCTTTCAGTTCCTCTGGTAATGAGGTAATACAATGAAATAATAGGAATAATTTTTAAATGATGTGTAGAATATTATTTTTGACATATAAAAAGTTTGATATTAAATTAAAAATACAGATTATAAAACAATATAAAGTATGATCACAACTTGATTCTCATTGATTTAAGGCATTTTGTCCCACCATTTCAAATGTGGGACACATATAAACACTTAAATATAGTACATATAATTATATAGTAATATTTATAAATTTTGGATTATGATTTCCAACCTATTTTAATGCACCTGTGTCAATTTTGTTGAAACATTCACACAATTGAAAATTTGGGATTAACTGAGTGGTGGTGGTTATTATTTTCGTAACTAGGGATTGAACTCAGTGGTACTTTACCACTGGGCTACATCACTAGCCCTTTTTATTTTTGAGACAGGATCATGCTATCTTGCTTAGGGCCTTGCTAAATTGCTGAGGCTGGTCTCGAACTTGTGATCCTCCTGCCTCAGCCTCCCAAGTTGCTAGGATTATAGGTATGTGTCACTGTGTAAGGAGACTTACTGTTTTAATAAGACCAATGAAGTCCTAGATACAGAATGATCATAGATTTAAATTAAAATATGATGTACACAAATATTCTTATATGCCAAGTCTCCATTTATCTTTTTTTATTGTTATAGATGTTATTTTAATTCAATCATATAATGAACCAATTTTTGCTTTAAAAAAGTAGGACTAACTGCTGTTGTATATTACCTACATCACCTCACAATCCCTACACTTCTGGGTTACTTTGTAAATTTTTTTTCTTTTCAGATGGGGGTCTCAGCATGTTGCCCAGGCTGGTCTCAAAGTCATGAAGTCAAATGATCTCCCACCTCGGTCTCCCAAATAGTTAGGACTATACAGCCACTCTAGGGTTGGCATGATGGTAAACACACATAATACTAGCTTCGGAGGCTAAGGTAGTAGGATCTCAGTTTGAGGCCAGTCTTGCAACTTAGTGAAAATAAAAACTGAAAAGTGCTGGGGACTGAGCACAGTGGTAGGGTGCTCCTGTGTTCAAGCCACAGTACTGGGGGAAAAAATAATTACATTCTAGTCAGGTGTGGTGGTGTGTGCCTGTAGTCCCAGCTACTTTTGGGATGGCTGAGAGAGAAGTATCACTTGAGTTCAAGAGTTTGAGACCAGTCAGGGCAATCTGGGCAACATAGTGAGACCTGGTCTAAAACAATAAATGAATGAATGAAAATAAAGTGGTTTCTCCCATAAGCTAATCAGTATCTATTTTTTACCCCACAAAGTCATTTTTTCAGTAGTTCCTTACCTAAAGGTGAACCAACTTCTAAGTTTTATACTGCAATACACACGCTCTAAGACATTATTTCTCAGTTTTCATAACTTTTTTTTTTTTTTTTTTGCAGTGCTGGGGGGCCTCCTGCAGGCTAAACAAGTGCTCTACCACTGAGCTATGCCCAGACTGACTTCAAACTTGCCATCCTCCTGCTTCAGTCTGGGATTCAGCTGGGATTACAGGCATGTACAATGAAAACCAACTTTAAAACTTGTTTTTAACCCACACACTGGTTTTCGTGTTTGTCAAATATTCCTTGTTTTACCTATTCTGGGCATTAAGTAGGCTTTAACTTCCTGGCCCCTTTTTGATTGGCTGAGACTTTGGGACTAGTTCTAAATACTGCATTGAGATTAGAAGTGACTTGTCATTGAGAGACCAGAACAATTCTTACATATGTAGGACCCTCCACTAGTCTAGTTTCCTATGCTGTGGCAATTGGCAGCATTCCAGATGGTCACTTCAGGGTCAGTCAGTCTGGGTCCCAGGGGATGCTGAAGTGGGAACAAAGATGTCATCCAACCTTCAACAGATGTGTAGTGTGAATGACAAACACATCTATTATTTTAGGTCACTAGAATTTTGGACATGTTTGTTCCCACAGCAAAACCTAACCTACTCTGACTGCCAGTGTGTTGTAGTACAGGGTTTTCTGAGGGAGAGAATTTAAAGTTATTCATCAATTCTTGAAGGAATCTTTGATCCAGAAAGATGTCACCACTTCCTACAAGTCTTTTTCTCTTTAAATAAAAAATTAGGGAGAGCAGAAGGCAACTGTGGGGAGAAATAGGACAAATGAAACACAAACTTTTGGCAAAGTTACCTGCATCACATCTAATACGGCACCAGAAAACTCCCATGGTTAGTGAAATTCCACCAGCCTACATCTTTGTTCTGTTTTGCAGTGCTGGGGATCAACCCCAAGACCTCATGCAAACTAAGCACATATCTTACCACTGATCTACACTTCCAGTCCTAGCCTAGTTCTTTTCATTTGATATTATGGGAAGAAAAACTATCCTTAGTGTATATCAGCTGTGTGAGGTTATATTAGTTTCAAACAGAGTTATAATTTTTTTTTTTTTTTTCATTTCTAACTCAAGACCACAAGGAATTCTCTATGTGGATCAAAACTGGAAGAAAACTAACCTGGGAGTAGAATGGGTTTAGTGGTATGGCGAGTTGTCTGTATGGGTACAGAAAAGACCCCTAACAAGCTGGTCCTATTTGATTTTAAGTAAGGCAGGTGTTTGAATTTGGCCTTCAAAAATCTGACTCTCTTGAAAGTCATTTTAGTCAAAGTTGTAACGCATCAACTTCAAAAGGGAGAATATGTAAACTAGTCCATATGGAGATAGTCAAATTTTAATCTTCTAGCTAGATTTTAAATACAAGGCAGAAAAGTTTTAGAAAGTAAAACCTAGGCCAGGTGCAGTGGAGTATGCCTGTAATTCCAGGCTGAGGTAGGGGGATTGCAAGTTCAATGACAGCCTCAGAAACTTAGCAAGGCCTTAAGCAACTTAGCAAGACCCTGTCTCCAATAAAATGTTAAAAAGGGCTGGGGATGTGGCTCAATGGTTAAGTGCCCCTGGGTTCAATCTCTGGTATAAAAAAACCAAAAGTAAAACCTAATTTAAGACATACATAAGAGGAATTTAGGATTGTTCCTCCCATACCCCTAAACACACATCTACCCACAGACTCTATTCCACAATGACAGCCTTTAAAGTTGTGACCTCACTGTGGGGAGCATTTACCATCCTAAGCAAAATGGAACACGTTTTTAAAAACAATCACAGTCCAATGTAGGAACTAAGCCGTGTGGCCCTGCTAGGGAGCTGAAGCATACTGACAGTCAGCTCCCCTTTCATTCCAGAGACGGTGGGTCACTTCCCTACCCATTAGAGCGCTCAGCAGCAGGAGTTCCTGCTACTCCCTCTGTGGAGAAGGCCTCGATTTAGGCAACGAAGCCTTCGGAGGCTTACGATTTCATCTGAAAGACGGGTGAGCTGTTCTATAAGCAAGACTATCAACCCGAAGAAGCTGCAGCAGGTGGCCTGGGATTGAACCCAGTCCACACTAATCATTTCCCAGCTTCATGCAGTTGGTCATTTTGTTTTCACTTCCCTCATCTGTAATGGGGGAAACGGTCTCCACCACTTAGAGTACTCAGAATTATGTCTGATGTACGCTAAGTTCTGTAGCTTATTATTATTGTTGTTTCAGGCATAGTCAGAGTTGGGAAGAATTTCCTTTAAATTTCCCTTTTAACCTGCTAAAATATTCCACAAAAAAACATGGGTTAGGAACACATCCAAAGTCTGTTTCTAGGTTCTGTTCTTGGCAAAACTGACTGGAAATTCAGGCAACTCCCATTTACTGAGTCCCTGCCATGAACACGGTGCTGTGTCAGCTTGCTGATAGCAGCTCCCCTGCTCTGATCAGCGCGCCTTTGCCCAGAGGCCTAGACCACTAGGAAGCTGAGCTCCAACTGGGGCTTGGAAGGAGGTCCCAGTTTCCCGCTGGCCAATCTGTTCAGCGCAGCTCAGCAATGACATCTCAAGACAAACTAAGAAGAAAACTGGCTCATACATGTATTGAAACACCACATTGTGCCCTACAAATATGTACAATTTTTATGTGTCAATTTTAAAAATTAAAAAATTTAATTTAGCAGATGAAAAACAAGCTGGGCAATATTGACTGTTTTAAAAAATATGTATTGACTGGATTTGCTAACAGTCTGTTTCATGTCACCTCAGGAAAGTATACTGTCCAGAAACACTCCTTTCTCCTCACAGAAGCCCAAATCAGGGAAACCTGAAGCTTGAGTGAAATTCCCCCCAAATTTCCCAGGGGGAGAAATTCCAACTTTGACTTCTCTCCAGAAAATGTAGCTTAGTAAGTGGAAAGAGTGCTGGGATGAGAACTGGGAGATCTGGCTTAGGCTTTTTGGCTTTGAGGACATTCCTGGACTCGCCAGGTCTCCTTTGCTTTACTTGTCCCCAGGAAACTAAATGTGCACATTGAGCCATTTGAGACCCTCTGCGACCAGAGCCCATCTTTCTTCCAGCGTGGCAGATGGAGAAGCCCTAGAAGAGTGGCCGAGGGGTGAAGTTCACTCTATTACTCAGCTGCCACCAATGGAGCAGTTCCTTAATGCCCTCAGCCCCAAGAAATGGGCATGGCATGCATACCTGGCAGGGTTGTTCCTCAGGTGGAATAAGATGACACTGGGAGAGTTCTAGCCACACAAGTTCCCCGTCTTCCCTTTCTTCCCAGGTGAGCAGCACAACTCCAGAACAGTGCTGCTTTCCCAAAGGGCCTTGGCTTATGGAGACACATATCCTTCTCCACGTGTGTTAATCTTATCCACCCTTTAAGGCCCACTTTAAATGCAATCTTTTCCATGCAGCCTGCCTGGAATCCAGTCCAGCCACCGCAAACTGCTTTTGAATGATCACAGCAGAACTGGCAAATACATTCCATCTCCACTTCACATTACTAGGTGGACATCTTGTCTCATCTCCTCTCTCTGCTTGATTACCTTCCTGATAGCAAAATTGACGTTTCTCCCACAGATTTTAGCATAGAAGAGGCCACAGCATCAACTAGGAACTTGCTAGAACTATAATCCTCGGGTCTACCTCAGACCTATTGAATTAAAAACTCGGAGTAGGGTCCTGGAAATCTGTGTTTTAATCAGAACTTCAAGAAATTCTGATGCCATAGAAGTTAAAAAAAAAATGGAATAAGGGTTTGCTAAATGACTGAATGATAGAATGATGAATTAAAGTACAAATGTCATACAAATGCATGGATATAATAATAATTCATAGTCTTTACATAGTCTCAACCAATGTGTTGGTAAAATGGGATCTTCAGTTCCTTCTCACACAAGACCAGTAACTGGTTTAAGGTTACAACAAATTAAAACCTTGCTGGCCAAAGCTCAAGGTCAGTGTGTGCTTGTGTGTTTGTGTAAAGGGTATGTGTGTGTGATAGACCTTAGCATACAGGAAAATTAAGCCCAGCAGAGGTATAAGGGTAGGTGAAAATGGCATTCCCCCCCACGTTCTTCCCTTAGGCAACTACAGTTAAAGAGGCACCTTGTCTGATGAAAACTCTGCCAAGGATTTCCTGGCTCAAGTCTTTTCCTTCCAAAGGAAGGGTGGCGGGAAACCAACCCCAAAGTCTGATACTTTTACTTTTCTGGCCAAGTTGAGAGGCAATCAGAGGGAATGGTTTAAAGCAATAAAAAGTGTAGTCTTGCTGAGAACTTCATGGCTCATTGTAATACCTGACTTCTCTCCTATACACCTTGGGCAGAGGCCAGGCCCCAAACAAAGAGCAAAACCAAAATAGCTCCTGAGAGGGACAGACTACACACCAGACATCTCCTGACCAAGAAATCACTGCTAGACACAAATGAAAAGTCTGTTTTGCTTTCATAGTCTTGGTCCCTTCAGCACTTGGAAAGCAGGTACCAACTTGTATAATGGGGAATCTTTTTTCACCAGCAGATGCTAGTTTCTGTCTGGCTTCCCATTTCCCCACCTGATCGTAACTGGACAGAGAATCAGCCAGCTCTTCCTCAGACCTTCTTTAAGTTCTTGGAGTGAAGCACCTGCTTCCCAGACTACCTCCCTGCCATCTGGGACTCCACCACCCTCCCGGTTGCCCAGCCCTGACTTTGGTGACCAAACTTTGCTCTGCTGATGGCCCAGCAATCTGAGCTGGGCCATCAGCAACTCCACTCCTTTCCACAACTGATGCTGCCTGGGCTGGGCCCCAGAAAAACAAACTGTAGTTCTGTGGCTTTTTGGCAGCCCAGCTTCAACTTTTGTTTTATCAAGGGGTGGGAGGGGAATTTGAACTCTGTGGTTATCTGCATTTTAAAACATTTAAACAGTCAGTCCACCTGCTTGGCACGTCCTGTTCTTTGGTCAATTTTCTCAGCCCCACCCTTTCTAAAATTTCAACAATTCTGTGCCCTCCTTTGTTACTATGTATGCATATATGCAGGCCTAGTGGGGACATAGCCCTGAACCCTCTGCACTGGACTGCTCCTGGAATTCCTTTGGAAGGCAGTTCTCAGTCCTTGAAAGGGAAAGGTGAGGGCAAGGGAGAGGTTCTGTTTGGAGGACCCACCCTTGCTGGCTATAAACGACAAGTGCATTTCACAGGGAGACACTTCCCAGACAAGAGTCCAGTTTTATTGCCAGAGCAAACAACATTCCTAGCTGCTCTCCTGTCATATTGCTGATGTGGGGGAAACAGGGAGAGAGAAAGGAAAAGAGGGCAGGGTGATGGCAGGAGTAGTGACACAGTTTGACAGAAGAGTCCAAAGTTTGTTTCCAGATGGAGGCAGGGATGGGTGCTCAGAATCAGGGGTAACAGTTTCCTCTCTCAAGAGATACCTAGGAGAACTGCAAGGTCAGTACCTTGGGCTTCTCTGCCCTAACAACTCCTTCATCTTCTGATGACTGAACCCAGGGCACATTAGGCAAACACTCTACCACTGAGCTACATCCCAGCCCTTTTTTAAAAATTTGAGGCAGAGTCTCACCAGTTTGCCCAGACTGGCTTTGAGCTTAGAATCCTACTGCCTGTCTCCCTAGGAGCTGAGATTACAGGCATGTGCATCATACCCAGTGCATTCTCCCATTTTTTTGTTGAGCAGCCTACACCATCTCATCTAAGTTCCAGGAAAGTCAGAGTACAAATTATGTTAGTTGAAGACACCCTAGGTTGCTCCCCAAAGACTACAACATTACCACCATCAGGCAACTGTGGAAAAGGCAAGTGGTCCTGACCTCAAACAAATCCATGGCAAGCCGAAGATTGTTTGCCATGGCATTTAGCTGACAGTAACAGATTAGATACACTGCAGAAGCCTCCACAGGGCTGGGATTGTGGCTCAGTGGTAGAGTGCGCACCTAGCATGCTTGAGGCACTGAGTTTGATCCTCAGCATCACATAAATGCAAAATAAAGACATTGTGTCCACTTAAAACTAAAAAACAAATATAAAAAAAAAAAAAAGAAAAAGAAAGAAAGAAGCGTCCAGATCCTTCAGTGTAAGAACTAGGGAAGGAATAAAGGGGCTGAAACTCAGGACTCCCTTTTACAAGGAATATTCCACAGGCCAGGGCCTAGGGGAAGACTACTGCTTTGAGATGGACCCTCAGAAAACCAAGGCAGCTCTAAGAAGCTCTATGGGGAATTCTGAAAGTCTCAATGGATCCTACAATAAAATGACATTATGGCCACCTAAAGCTCAACCTGCCATTCACAGCAGTTCAGTGGCAGTAACCTCATTTAGCAAAGACTGGCTTGAGGAAGTCCTCAACACACAGGAGAAGGCACCAGGGAGAAACCCATATTCCCATGTCTTCAACCCATGGCATTCAGAGAGCACCAGACCCACCTCCTCTACCAAGGAGTCACTTCTGACACCCAGAACCAGATTCTACTCACCAACACTGTCCCTAAGAGAATCAGAAAAGGCCGGCCAGCCCATGGTTTCCCAGTGAGCAGAGACAGTAACCGGGACCCGGGGATGCTAAGAACCTCCTGGGCAAGGACTTACACCAGAGTTCATAGTAGTAGTTGCAGCACTGAGACTGTCCACAGCAGTGTCCTGTGTCACAGATGTAGCTTTGATTGTTGGTACCCACACAGGCTTCCTTATCCTAAAAAAAAAAAAAGAAAGAAAAAGAAAAATCAAGAAACATTTCAACAGAGTAATCTGTAACTTATTTTTTGGTACCAGGGATTGAACTCAGGGGCACCTGACCACTGAGCCAAATCCTCAGCCTCCAGCCCTATTTTATATTTTATTTAGAGACAGGGTCTCACTGAGTTGCTTAAGGCCTCGCTAAATTGCTGAGGGTGGCTTTGAACTCACAATCCTCCTGCCTCAGCCTCCCGAGTCGGTGGGATTACGGGCGTGCACCATCATGTCCAGCTAATCTACAGCTTTTAAACACCACTTTTCTTCTTACCTCCCTCCCTCTTGGTTATCTGCATGTCCTCCCCCAAAACTATACCAGTGTTTACTCCTTAAGGAAAAAAGTTAAAAAGAACCACACAATAACAGCAAAGTTAAGAAAAACAAATAGGCTGACCAAGGGGGAAGAGAACCCAGCACACAAAGGTACAAAGCGAGGTTCCACTGGGCACAGTGGCACACGCCTGTAATCCCAGTGACTTGGGAAGCTGAGGCAGGAGGATTGCAAGTTTGAGGTAAGTCTCAGCAACTTAGGGAGACCCTGTCTCTAAAGAAAAAATAAAAAAGGGCTGGGGATGTGGCTCAGTAGTAAAGCGGCCCTGGGCTCAATCCCCAGTACTCAAAAATAAACAACAACAACAAAGAAAGAAGAGGCTCCCCTTAGACAGGACAGAAAAGGGTGGCCTCACTTTCTTTACTTCCAAGCAGAAACATTTTGTGTTCCTGTGTTAAACTCAGCTGGTAGGAAGGTAATGATTCTTCTGTAATTAGTAGTATGTTCTAAATAAAACCAGCTTTTCGGAGCAACTTCCTAGAGCAATTAATGCAGTAAGGACTCCAAGATTAGCATTTAGTCAGTCATTCTGCTCTCCTTTCCAAACATATGATCGCCAAGGTTATTTACAGTGAGATTCAAAAGAGGGATTTCTAAAAAATCTGACCTTCAAATTCTTCAAAAAAGGAGCAACCCAATCAGGTGACTTGGTTTAATTTCAACTTGCTAGACATTTTTGCTTATCAAATAATCTTTTCAGAATCCTGACTAGATCCAGCATTCATACTGTCCCGTATCAGGGACAGCTACACAAAGGACACTGCTGAGTAACCATCTAGCAGTTTGCCAAATTCTATTCATAGCACTGGGAGATGAGGATGGAGGTGGACATTTTTAATATATAGTTCACATTTAAGATATGAAATGACCTATAAGGAAACCCTAACCTCAGTCCAATATTGGCGTGGAGCTACATAATGCACCTAATATTTTTAATTAGTAGTTAGTAGAACTGTGGACTGAACCCAGGGCTGCTTAACCACTGAGCTACATCCCCAGCTTTTATTTTTAGACTGGGTCTAAGTTGAGGAAACTGGCCTTGAGCTTGTAGCCCTCCTGCCTCACCCTCCTGAGCTGCTGGGATTATAGATGTGTGCCACTGCACCTAGCTAGTTTGGTATTTTAGAGACAGGGTCCCGCTGTGTTGCCTGGGCTGGTCTTGAACTCCTGCATGTAAGACATTCTCCTGCCTTAGCTTCCTGAGTAGCTGGGACTGTAAGTACGTGCCACCATGCCTGGCTTCATGCATATAATGAAACTTATAAGTCATCTGCTATAGCTGGCTTTCAACACAGCTTTATTCTTTTACTGGACATAGTCTTTGTGTCAGCCATTATGTTAGGTAAAAGACATATAAAGATGAAGACAATGGTCGTATCTTCATCTTCCTATCTTCAAGAAGCTCAGAGTAAAGAAGGAAAACCCTGCTCAGCAAAGAAACTCAAACCGCAGGACTGTATTTGCAACTGCTCAAGCTGACCCTGCCCATGGTGCACATCCGGGCGGATGGCTGCCAGTGGAAACTCAAGTCACATGGCTGGGTTCTCCTCTCTGTGTCTGGCTTTACTACACTGTCTACTTGGCCACAGACATAAAAAAGCACTCCAGTGACCGTCCACAGGGCTAATGGCCAGGTAGCCACAAGACAGTCACCTGAAGCCACAGGGAGAAGAGAAAAGTATCAGGGCTGAACACCAGATACCTGGCCTAATACAGGTCTTACCACATACCCTCACATGTGTCTTAGTCTTTAAAAGTCTCATATTCTGGTATAAAGGAGTTTAGGAAGAAAAAAACACAGAGGCTATTTGTGAACTCTGATTATAATGCCTAATAAAGGGTTCTCCTTTTCTTCACCCTCCCCAGCTCACCAAAAGCAAAAAGACACTAGCAGGTGGCTGTGCAGTTGGAGGCCTCCTCAAGGTCCAGTGCAAATGGAGAAAACAGAACTACACGTGCTGCTTTTGCTATAGCCAGCCTCTCTGACTTCAGAGCAAAACACTCCTTTGACATAGATATCAAAAAGTTTCTCCCAAGTTTACCAGGCCCTGCAAATGCCATTCTTCTGGCACTGGCTTGCAAAAGCACAGTTCAAAGTGTCCACACAGTTTCCAAAAGAGGCTGTGCTGCCTACAGCCAGCACATAAAGGAATCCAGTGACACTTCTGCCAGGGGGAAATTCAACAGATGAGGTCTGGGCTCTGACCACCAGGTGGCCAACTGGTCCCGCCCCCGGGAGGCGTGCAACAGAACGCGTCAGAAACCTAAACAAGTGGCGTCCTCTTGACCTACTGTTGTCAGCTTCTCTCTTGGCTCTTCTGCCATGAGACAGGAGGCCTGGTTAAACAAGACCCACTCAGCGTTGCTGCTCCGCCTCCACTTCCCCAGGGAAAGCAGAATGCTGGCGGCATCCTTTAATCCAGTTCCTCAAACACATTTTAACCCAGTGTACCTAGTTCCCTGTGTTCTGCTTCCCTCAAATGAAGAGTCCCCCAGCTGCCTGGGTTGGTCTTGGTTATGGGACCTGTCATTTTCTGCCGCAGGGGGAATAAAAGAAGATGGGTAGTTAGGAAGAGAGGAAGTGGGCTTGGGTGCCATTAGTAAGGAAGAAGTGAAGGACTGGGGGGTGCGAGATGTGAATGTGAGGACAGCCCCTTCAACAAGACCTGCTGTATGAAAAGAAACCTGGCAGACTTGGGTTTGGACCCAGCTCTGTCACTTTAGAGGAACAGAACTTTGGCAAGTTGGTGGTACGAAGGCTAGTTAAGATGATCTCTAACATCTCCTCAACCCTAAGCTAAGCATCACTGTCTGCCCTAGGCCTTTTATCCTGCCCACTCCAGCATCCCATCTCAGACACAGCAGCCTCAAGCCAACGCAAGAGCTCATGACGTCTATGCCTCCTTTTGCTCAAATCAACAGCAAAGAACAGTCTTGTGGAAAAGCTGCCCAGCACTCTTCCACCTGGAGCTTAATCATGGGTCACCTAAAGGGCTCTCACCTCCAGGTGGCTCAGAATGTACAAAGCTTAATGTGGTTAAGAGTCAGTTGGATCTGGGTTCAAGCCCAGCTTTTACACTAGATTTATTAACTGTGTGACCTTGAATAGTTACGTAACTTCTCTGTGCTCTTATTAGCAACAATATTCTGTAAACCATTACTGCTCTTAGAAGACCATCCAGCACCTTGCCTTCACAGTATTATTTCAAGACAGTAAAGCTCACTGTGGCAATGCAGGCTGCTCCATACAAATGAAGAAAAATAGAAGAAAGAACTGGAGAGAATAAAATGGAAAGGTGAGTATGAAAAATTCTCAGCACTCTTTATGATGATCCTTGCTTTTCTACAAAGCATTTTCAAGCACGTTATACACATTATGTTATTCAGGTCAAGTCCTGAATAGTAGACGGCAAATATCCCTCCTACTCCCTTTTTCCAGAGGATGAACTGTGATCTATCTCCCCAAGGGCTGGAGCCATGTCTCCTTACTTCCTCTGCGTTCCCAGGACAAGCACAATGCTGTTATGAGACGATGGCTCTGTCTTATTCCCCCACCCAAAGGCAGGGAAACCTAATGGGAAGACAGCACTGGCTACATATCAGTACTATTCTAAATGCTGTCCAGTGATTCTTTCTTTAAAACTTGACAGCAACCCAGTGAAGGAAGTAGTAACAGGAAGTGATGCTCAGAGAGGCTAAGTCTACATGCTAGGGTCACAGTTAGGAAACAGTCTCATCAAGTCTGTCTGACTCCATACCCTGAACTTTTTTTAAAAAAATAATTAATTTTAATTAGATATACATGACAGCAGACTGCATTTTGATTTATTGCACACTGTTGCTGCACAAATTTTCATTTTTCTGGTTGTACACGATGTAACATCCCACCATATATGCAATCATATATGTACCCAGGGAAGGATGTCCATCTCATTCCACTATCTCATACCCTGAACTTTTAACCATTCAGCTACAGCTTCCTTAAGTAATGTTATACCTCTCCGGCTGCTTAAAAAAAAAAAAAAAAACTCAACCAAGCAAAGCCAACGATTCACTTTTTATGGAAAAGATAAGAACTAAGCCCTTGTGGACTCCCAATGTGGAATGTGGGGCCTTCATTCTTTCCTTCAACATTTATGGAACACTTCACCGCACCAGCACTGAGCTGGGGTGGGGGACAAAATGGGCAAATGAGCAAAAAGAGACATGGCTGCTGTCCTCATGCAGCGTGTAGTCTAACAAAGGACAACGAAATAATCACACAAGATCAAACTGCAGCTAAGCTTATAAAAGATCTCAAAGCTAATCAAGAGGGTCCAGAATGGCTTCTGAGAGGAAAATAAGCTTGAACTGAGATTGACAGAATGGTCAGAAAATCATAACTAAAGAAGAGGGACAGGAAGCACATTCATGGCAGAGAAAATCGGGAGTTCTTTGGCTAGAAGGAGGTGGTTAAAGAAGTAGGTAGTTAAGAAGGGACCAGACAGTATAGGGAGGTAAACAACATCAGATTTGCATTTTACAGATATCTTCTTTTTAAAAAAGAACTTTTTAGTTGTTGATGGACCTTTTATTTATTTATATGTGGTTCTAGGAATCTAACTCAGTGCCTCATGCCTGCTAGGCAAATGGTCCACCACAACCCCAGCCCTTATAGATATCTTCTTTCTGGCAATGTTTTCATTTGCATAAAACTCCATGGCAGCTGTAGCACAAGCCTGTAATCCCAGCAACTTGGGAGGCTGAGGCAGGAGGATTGCAAATTTGTGGTCGGCCTCAGCATAATTAGTGAGGCCCTAAGCAATTTAGCAAGACCCTGTCTCAAAATAAAAAATAAAAAGAACTGTGGATGTAGCTCAGCGGTAAAGTGCCTCTGGGTTCAATCCCCAGAATGGATGAATAAATGAATGAATAAAATCAAAACTCCATGGCGAAAAACTAAACAACAACAACAACAAACTAGAAACAGAACTTGTCAAAAAGAAACTGCGTGGGGCTAGGGATATAGGTCAGTTGGTAGACTGCCTGCCTCACATGCACAAGGTCCTGGGTTCGATCCCTAGAAAAACACACACACACACACACACACACACACACACACACAAAGAAACTGTGTAAAAAATGAATGTTCTTATGGCAAGGTCTTCACCTCAGGAATGCCTTTTTAAACTACCAGGATCCTCATTTATCATAAGTCTATTCCCCAGTCCTGGAACCACAGTGACCAGCTCCAAGAGACAGGTCTCACATGGTCACCGAACAGAAAGCATAAGTACAAAGAAGAAACAAACAAGATCAACACCAAACTGGAAAGAACATTTTTACAATGGAAAAGGAAAAACAGTATTACGCCTTTTGCACATATGCAAAAAATTATCTCATCTCTTTGGTGGCAGCATAAACTGTGGGACTAATAACATTTTCCTTAACAGTTTCCATGTCTTATAGTTGCTATTCTTAGCTGAGCCACTGTAGAGGTCAATTTAATCAGCATAAGAACTTTCTAAGTGCCAGCATAAAAAGAGACACTGGGCAGTAATGGTTCCCCAGGCATGGTTTTAATTTACCAATTTATGGGGCTGGAAAACGCTGCTAGCAATTAGTTGATGGCAACATCATCTCCATGTCCTTAGAAAAAAACTACAGTTTTGAAGTTTAAGAGTAAAAAATAGAAAAACTAAAAGTCCTACACAAGATGTTAAAGCACAGGACACCAACAATCTTCACTGCTTGATATGGATGAACATGGTGCACCACCTCTGGCTTACCCTGAAGGAGAAGGACCAATTCCTAATGGGAATGTTCAGTTCCCCAACAGCTAACAATGATTTATTGACATCCCCTTGCCCCCACCATGCGCCAGGCACCATGTGGGATGCTACAGTTACACCAAGGAGCAAAAGGTTTGCAGGGTGGGAGGGAAAAGTTTTTGTGTCTAACAATAGGGCTGGGTAGATAACTTTAAAAGTTCTTCTACAAAACTCCTAAAAGTACAAGCTATATAACAATATCTTTTAATTACACAGCTGAGCTTGCAAGAAAACAAGGAAGATACTCAGGGACCAAAAGTGATAGGGGGAAAATAGACATTACAGTTCTAAATGAGGTCAGGCCTTTCCAGTTTTCCTGGAAAGTAGGGTAGTTTGTTGATCCTGGGCCTATCTGAAAAAGGAAGTTGGAACTAAGACCCAATATAAAACTGGGACCCTCAAAGGGAAAGAATAGTTGGGGAGGGGGAGCCTATTGCTATTATTATAATTTATTAAAACAATCAGCATCAGGCTGTTTCATAGTGGGGTAGTATGGGAGAGGGGGAGTATGGGAGAAATAGACGAACTCTAGATAGGGCAAAGGGGTGGGAGGAGAAGGGAAGGGGCATGGGGTTAGAAATGATAATGGAATGTGATGGACATCATTATCCAAAGTACATGTATGAAGACATGAATGGTATGAACATACTTTGTATACAACCAGAGATATGAAAAATTGTGCTTCATATGTATAATATGAATTATAATGCATTCCTTTGTCATATATAACAAATCAGAATAAAAAAAATAAAATTTTTTAAAAAGGCCTATTAGCACACAGTGACAACATGAAACATCTGAGTGGAGAGGGGGAAAAAGTATCCCCTCAAATAATCTGTGATCACAGACCTTCCCTCAAGCTAACCCAAGGTTTGAATTAATACTACCTACGTGGTCTGAGAACCCGGGGCTAAAAATTCAACACAAAAAGTGGTCCCAGGCTGGACCCAGTGGCACACACCTAGTTACTGGGAGGTTGAGGTAGGAAAATCAAAAGGTTTTTTTTTTTTTTTTTTTTGGCAGTGGCAGGTAGATTTTATCAGCCTGGGACATAAAGGGAACAAAGACCCTCACCCATGGGGGATGGAGGGATGGGGTTGACCCTCACCCATGGGGGATGGAGGGATGGGGTTGAAGACATAAATACAAATTATTTTTTAAAGTGGGGATTCCAAGCCAGCAACAAGCCTTGTGATATCCAGCAAAAGATCCACCCTCTGAATGATTCCCATAAATAAAGCTCTGATAAAGATAAGCTTACAATTTAAAAATTTTTAAAGTATGCAAAAATAATCCAATTTAAATAAGACTTGGGAAACTCAACAAACAATAGGATAATGCCCCTAGGGAGGGGAAAACAACTTAAGATACAGAATGATCAGATAAATTTTAAGATATAAGAAGGTTTCAAATGATTAGAGAAAAAAAATCATATCACAAGAAAAGAACATTACTAAAAAGGCGATACTGGGGCTGGGATTGTGGCTCAGTGGTAGAGCGCTCGCCTAGCATGGTCGGGGCCTGGATTCGATCCTCAGCACCACATAAAAATAAAGGCATTGTGTTGTGTCCATCTACACCTAAAAAAAAAAAAAAAAAGGTAATAGTGACCAAGTCGATTTGGAGGAAAAATAAAAATAAAACTTGTTGAAAAATAATTGTTACTGAAATTAAAAATTCAGCAAATGGGTTATACAGAGATTAAGCCAAGATAAAGAGAGAATTTTGGAGTGGAGGATAAATCTGAGAAAAATACCCAGCAAAGTGTTTCTCCCAACCAAGAAAACAGAAATGGAAAATTAGAAACAAGAAGCTAAAGAAGAGGAGAATGGAGAAGAGGCAATATTTAAAGAGATAAAAAATGTCCAGAACTGATGGAATTTTCAGGCAATAAAAAATTTACAGCTAGGTACATTTCTTAAACTACAGAAAGACAACGGGCTTTTAAGTACATTCTAGTGGGAAAGGCTGATAATTAGTTAATTAATTAATTAAAAAAGATAGAGAGAAAAAAATATTTTTTAAATATTTATCCTTTAGTTTTCAGTGGACACAACATCTTTATTTTATTTGTATGTGGTGCTGAGGATCGAACACAGCACCCTGCGCATACCAGGTGAGCGCGCTACCGCTTTAGCCACATCCCCAGCCCGGCTGACAATTATTAAAATAAGAATTTAAGTAGTAATAAGCTCCACAAGAAAAATAATACAGGACAAAGTGAGCTAAATGGGGGTGGTCAGGAAAGGCGTCTCTGAGAAGGAGCCAGTTTAGGCAGACCTGCAGGAACAGTGTTCTAGCAGAGGAAATGTCAAGCACAAGCAAAGACAGCAGGGCAGGAATAAGCTTCGTGTTTATGAGGAACACAGAGGCTGGTGTGGCTGAGTACTGTGGATCTCAGGAAGACTGTGTGAAAGGAGAGCTGAGACACCAGTAGATACCATACTTTTTTTTTTTTGTACCAGGGATTGAAACCAGGGCACTTAACAATCAAGCCACATCCCCAGCCCTTTTTTTTTAAAGTATTCTATTAGAGACAGGGTCTCACTGAGTTGCTTAGGGCCTCACTAAGTTGCTGAGGCGGGGTTTAACTCATGATCCTCCTGCCTTAGCCTCCCGAGTCGCTGTGATTACAGGTGTGCGCTTCTATGCTCAGTACTTCATATATTTTGTATAACAGTTAAAACAAAATCCAAAGTAGTATTGCTTGCAAATACACTGCAGCTTCAGATAGTTTCTCCCTTAGATTATGGTGGAGATTTTAATAGATATAAAAATATTTTTGCAATTCTCACATTTACTTTTCAACCTGGGCCCATTTTTTGCAGCACTCAGTCTATGGTTGCTACTGCAGAGTAAGCAACAAAATCAACTTTCCTTTCATTCTTAAACTAGAAATGGCTTTCTAGAAAGTAGAACAAATCTAGCACTGAACATCTGCCTGAGCAGTGTTCTTTCTGAATTTGGTAATGCTCCGTAACCAAAGTCTTCAAAAATAAGACAGATTTGAAAAAAAAAAAAAATTAGATTTGAAATGGCTAGATGAGAAAAGACAGCATACCACTTTAACTTAGAATCTGTATTTTTGTTCTATGCTAGACAAAAAAATCTTCAAAATCTGAAAATGTACTTTCTAATATCCAAGTCTTTAGAAGATACGTATGTAAGTGGCCATGAAAAATATTTTTTAAAGCTTTGTGGATTTACCTATATTTTTACAATCAGAAAGTTAACATTATGGTCTCCCTAATGCTATTGGGTCCCCCTCCCCATTTATTATTGGTACATTATAGTTCTACATAATAATGGGATTTGTTATATAGTCAATGTACTGATTTTTTTTTTTTTTTTTTTTTTGGTACTGGGGATTGAACCCAAGGGCGCTTAACCACGAAGTCACATCCCCAGCCATTTTTAATATTTTATTTAAAGACAGGGCTTCATTAAGAGATGCTATTGACTTTTAAGGCTGTTCAAAGAGATACTGAAATAAACAGATTTGCTCAAGAGTAGGCATTGTGAGGGCTGGGGTTGTAGCTCAGTGGCAGCACTTGCCTAGCATGCGTGAGGCATTGGGTTTGATTCTTAGCGCCACATAAAAATAAAGATACTGTGTCCACCTACAACTAAAAAATAAATATTAAAAAAAAAGAGTAGGCATTATGAATTGGGTGGAAGGAGGTTACAGAAGAGCTAGGGAAGGACAGTAAGCTCAGGAAGAATAATAATCCAGCAGGAGTCCTGGAGTATTTCTCCTCTTTGTTAATCTAACCTCCCTATCTTTTATGGTAGGGACTGTCATATACAACTTTTGTACTCTTATTATATATTATATATCACACTTGATAATTAACACTTTAAGCTTATCTAGCTAAAGGAATTCAATTTCATCCTTTCTAATAAAGAGCAAGCCATTGCCAAGAAGCTGACCAAGCTTCTGCTTGTGTGCACTGGGAAATTTGGAAGAGTTCTATGCTATTTGGTAGAATTCAAGAATTTTGCAAAAGAACAAATAGCTAGGGCTAAATGGACAAGCTCCCTTAACTCAGCCAGTAAATCTTATTTGATAAGAGTCAGCCTAATTGCTCAGGTATGACAGTATGTGTTAGTTACCCTTAAGGGCTCTGGCTCAGGAGCGCCAAATCCCCATCTTCCAGCTACAGAATCCCCTAAAGGATAAAGCCAAAGACTGGAGCCAGTGACACACTTGAGAAAAGCCTAGAGCCAACTGCTGCTTCCAGATATGCCTGCAGCATGTACCTGTGTACTGCTGAAGGGGAGTCCTGGCGTCCCTGCTAAATGGGGGACAACAAGGTCTATTTACTTTAACTTGTGAGAGCATCCTGGAACAATGTGGTCTGGGGCCTCCCAAGACTGACTCACTGTCCAAGAATCTCAGGAAGGGCAACACAGAGAATCAAAACAAGCCAGAGCCTTACAACCAAGTGAATTTTCCAGGCACAGTGGCACAGGCCTGTAATCCCAGTGACTTGGCAGGCAGAGGCAGGGGGATTGCAAGTTCAGGCCAACCTTGGCAAATCAGTGAGACCCCCGTCTCAAAATAGAAAATGGAAATGACCAAGGATGTAGTGCAGTGGTAGAGCACCCCTGGGTTCAATCACCATTGCCATAAAAAAACAACAAAACATAAGTAAATCTGCCCCCAAATAAGAATGAATACACTAAGACAACAAATGCAACAAAACAGAGTTGTATCTCCCATTATGGTCATGGGCCCAAAATCACATGGGGTATTTGTTAAATACGTAGATTGAGAACCTCTGGGAACAGTGACTGAAATTTTGCCCCTTTAAAGACACTCCCCTGGTTATGCTCATCACATGTACACAAATTTGAGAGCCACTGCCCTGGGTGTATAACAGATACACAATAAGGAGTTCATGCTTTCTAAAACATGTTTGGCAATTTCCTAGAATCCCAAACATGTCCCAACACACACAGTAACCCCCACAAATACCTACGTAGAATCAAGACACATGAGATTATTTATACTCTCTCTGCCTCATTATATATATGAAACACATACACACACATGTACACAATAGGCCATAAATATAAATTTAAAAAAGAAGCGACACATTAGTTAGGTACACCACCTACCCATGCCAGTACTACTACTGCCAAAGCTGCATTGCAACTGGATCCTCATTAAACAGCCCCCAAACGGAGTAGCCAGCAAATAAATTAAAATCCATTTCCTGTGTTGCTATTAGAAACCTGAATAACAAATTCAGAAAAAGCCACTTGACCCTGGTAGGAAAATCCCAGAGCAAAAAATCACATCCCATAGTTCTATGAAGGTCTACTTGCTGATATACCAGTGCATGCAGGCCTGCGGGGTCTGACTGGCTGCAGTGTCGCCGGGTACTAGGTTGCTGTACCACTCTTTCCCCCTTGAATGAAAAAGGAAAGGCAGTGTGCCTCAAGGTATTGATCCCGATCCCACATCACTGGCCTCTCCTGCCACAGAGAAAGTCCCTGAGAAGTATGGCTTCTTTAGCAAAAGCTGTTGCAGAGAACTGAGGGCCAAAAGAGCAGACAGTGTGCAGCGCAGGTGAGTAGCAGATGGCACACTGGCAGAGCCGCCGACCGCTGCTGTTCACAGCTGATCCCACGAGGCAGGTCTACACCCAGGTTACACTTCTCAACTTTTAAACAGATGGTATTAACATTTTAAAATGAGAATAATTCACATAATAATCCAGATTTCCAGTTTCTCTAGAAAATCAAGACCCGCACCCCCACAGGGCCATGAGAGACTGGGGCAGAACTTGCATAGGCTTTAACTTCTCTATAATCGCGGTGATCCCCACCCTCCTGTCCAATAATCCCCTTTAGTGGACTCAATCATGTCACTGCTGGTCCCTGTGGACACCTGCTTTTCTCCTCCTGCTCCAAAGTTCAACAGTGGGTTGTTCATGCCCTCACACTTGCTAATGCAAGTTAGAGAGGCCTAAATATAAGCAGCAGGAATCTAAATTCTCCACACTGATGCTCAAGCAGCACCATTTCAAATAGTTGCCTCAACAAAAAGGGGGCTCCTCTCTGCTACAAAGAGGAGCCCCTCTTGATAATCAGGGAGACCTCCTATCACACTGCATGAGACAGAGAACCAATTCCTCCCAGTGACTATGTGTATATTAAGCATTGGGTCAGAGTTTTTTTTGTTTTTGTTTTTTTTCTTTTTTGTAGTACTAGGGATTGAACCCAGGGACAATCTACCATTAAGCTTTATCCCCAGTCCTTTTATTTTTAATTTTGAGACAGAGTATCTGTAAGTTGCCAAGGCTAGACTTGAACTTGTGATTCTTCTGCCTCAGTTTCAGGGCTACTAGGATTTACAAGCGTGTGTCACCATACCTGGCTCAGATAAAGTGTTTTCACTCACGTTTTTTATTCTCCCACTTTATGGGAAATCGAAGTTCAGAGCAATCACACAGCCAGGGGAAGTTTTTTGGACCTAATATCCAAGTGGAGAGAATTCAATGTTTGGAGGTTATCCTAAACTTTCACGCTGGATGCTAACAAGCACAAAAGCCAAAGATAAGGCAGGGACTTTGCCTCTGAGGCACTCTGTAATAACTCAACTATTAGGTGTTTTTTTTTTTAAGCTTATGGTTCAATTTTTATTGTTGAAAGGCTTTCTAAATATTTAAGTTCACTTTGTCCCTTCAAAAGTAATCACCATCTAATCAAAAGAATTCATTCTTTTTAAAAAATGATTAGTAATGTAGTTGGAACAATAATGATATGCACACATACATATATACAGATACATATATATATATATATATATATAAAACTAATTCATGTCATTCACATTTATAGAGTGCTCAAGCTTTTCAAACCTCCAGCCTGCCAGTCAGGACCTGCAAAAGGTCAAAAAAGGTGTCCCCCGCCCCCCTCATATGGACCAGGAAACTGATACTAATACTGTGGCTCAGGCAGGTTATCAAAACCCTGCTCTTCTGACTTTTGGTTCCACATTCTGTGTCTGGCTTCTAATACATCAATGTCTTAACTGCATCTTGAAAATGGTTCTTGGTCAAATAAAATACCCACTTATTTGCCTAGAAAGAAAAAGGTACTATTTTCCAAGGGATCCAAAATACTAAAGTTGCAAGTTAATTTGTTGCTGATATACTTTAAGAGACTCACCAGCCCATCCTTCCTTAGTAGTTCCATCCTACCACAGCAGGCTTTTGTTGGGAGCAAAGAAATCTCATAATGGGACTCGCCTGTGTGACTGTCTAGAGACCAGAACTGGAGATTTATGGCCAGTAAAATGTTCGATACTGTTCAAGGAAATGGTTTACTTTTTTTTGCAGGGACTGGGGATTGCACTCAGGGGCACTCAATCACTAAGCCAAACCCCCAGCCCATTTTTGTATTTTTATTTATTTAGTTAGTTACTTAGTTTTGTGGTGTGGGGGATTGAACCCAGGGCCTTGTGCATGCAAGGCAAATACTCAACTGAGCTATATGCCCTGTATTTTATTTAGAGACAGGGTCTCAATGAGTTGCTTAGCTCCTTGCCATTGCTGAGGCTGGCTTTGAACTCAGGATCCTCCTGTCTCAGCCTCCTGAGCCACTGGGATTACAGGCATGTAGCACTGCACCTGGCTTAAAACTGTTTACTTCTACCTTAACAAAGGGTCACATTAAAAGTGGCTCACTGCAAACACACAATATAAAAGAAGTTTTCAGAATACACAGGTTGTCTCCAAAAGACTCTGAAAAACTAAAGAATATAAGAACTTTCTGAAGTGTAAGCCTTGCATTTAAAGATTAAAACAGATGACTTAGAAAAGGGGGGATTTTTGTGTGCTATCAGAAATACATCACAATAAACCCAAGCTATGGCAACAGGTACCTGCTAGAAATGTGGCCTGTTCTTAAAATAACTGTAGCCTAACTGTCCCACAAGCTGTAAAGCTTATCTATGTCTACTGAGAGATCCTGCTGACCAGGGAGTGGTTGTCCAGATTGCTCAGAGATGAGACTGTAGTTCCAGAAGGGATTGGTCTTATCTGCTACCTCCCTGCCACCACAACCCACACACAAAAAATGACTCCAGTCATCACCTGCTAATTAAGGAGCAATCAAGATGTCAAGATTCTAAATCTCAAACCAGGCATCATGGCACTGTGATCCTAGATACTTGAGAGACTGAGACAGAAAGATCATAAGTTTGAGGTTGGTCAGGGCAACTTAGAGAAATGCTCTCAAAATAAAATAAAAAGGGCTGAGCTGGGGTCAGTGGTAGAGCACTTGCCTAGCATGTGTGAGGCACTGGGTTCGATCCTCAGCACAACATACACATAAATAAAATAAAGCTCCATCAACAACTAAAAAATATTAAAATGTCCCTGGATTCAATCCCCAGTACCCCCACTCCCAAAAAAGATGCTAAATCTCTGGGCAGGTAATTGATACATATGGCTTAGAATGTAGCAGGTAATGGTCCACCTATTTTCCCTATATGAAAACAACCTGGTCCTCCTTCCCTCAGGACCATGACTTACAGCCCTGGGCACAGCAGATGGCCACGTGTCAGTAGTTTCTACCCCATGGACTCTCGCTTGGTCCTAACACGGAGAGTCAAAGACAATTCTCTGTTGTAGGGGACTGTGCTGTACATTTTAAGATGTTTAGTGGCATTCTTAGCTCTATTTACTAGAGAGCAGTAGTCATTGCCCCCAACCCAGGTGTGATAACCAACTATCTAGACACTGCCAACTATCACACAGGGAGTAAAACTGCCCCCAATTTAAAAGCACTATTCTAACCAAACTGCACCATCAATCTCACACAGAATTGTGTTTTGTCTAGTCTTGTTCCCTGATTGCCTCATGGGCTCCACACTCTAAATTCTCCCAGGACAAGACTGATGTTAGTCTCACAAGGGTAATTAGCCTATGAGGGAAGAAAACCAAACCAAATAAGACAAAAAAAAAAAAAAAAAAAAAAAAAACTTCAGAAAGTACTGGACCTAGGGACAAGGGAGTCAAATAACCCAGAGAAACCAGTCCTTCCCAACCTTTCCTGTGCCTCTTAATTACACTATACAAGCAGAGTATTAAGTGATCATCCAGTTAAAACTGTGGGGGTGTGGTTTTTGTATGACTGGTGAGAAACCAAACCAAGGCTCTCAAGCCATAACAGGGTGACAATAACCCAGCACAATGTGAGTCTGATCCATAAATCCAGAACTTCACCAGAGACAAAGGAGTGATTACACATTCTATTTTTGTTGGCAATATACTCCAATGTAACCCTGACCTCCCCATCCTGCTCCAGAGCCACAACCAGAGGAGAAGGAAGTCACAGGTGTTCACACCACTGCCTGGTAGGTAACCAGAGAATTCCAAATCCCTGATGAAAATCACGTGATTCAGGTATGGTACACACCCATAATCCCATTGACTCAGGAGGCTGAGGCAGGAGGATCCTAAATTTGAGGCCAGCCTCAACGACACTGTCTCAAAATAAAAGCCTCTGGGTTCAAGAAGAGAGAAAGAAAAAAAGCCACACGGTAAGTTTGGCCAGTATTTGAAACCAAGACTGGGACCATGCATGCGTCACAGTTTAGTGGGAGCTCCTGGAAATGTGTTAAGCAAGAGAACCAAACAATAACAAGTATTTTGGCCTCCTTGATGGAAGACCTAGGAGAAACCAACGTTTTATGACTAACACAGTACCAGTATATCCTAAGCCACTTTCAGGAAAAGAACTCAGCGTCACACTCAACCATTTGCAAAGTCCTCCTCTCTCCTGAGCAGCATATGGCTTCCTGATACCCTCCCCCCCTCTTTTGATGGAAAGAACAACTTGAAAGGAAGTCATCTCCCAAGACTGAACCACTATCTCCAGCAACCAACAACAGAAACCTCTTGTGAGGTCCAACATTCAAGTTCAGTTGACCCTGACCAGAGAAACAACGGCTACAGAGGAGCACAGAAATGGCTAAGGCAGGACAGCACTTAAGGCTGTTTCAGCTTGTTGTTTCAAATAGCAAGAAGTGCTAGGGAGGGAGAGTTAAGGAACTGTCTGCCTGCTATGGAACAGGGCAGGAGAAGAATTTTTTTTTTTTTTTTTTTTAAGATGGACACAATATCTTTATTTATTTTTATGGGATGCTGAGGATCGAACCCAGTGCCTCACGTGTGCGAGCAAGGCAAGCTCTCTACCGCTGAGCTATAACTCCAGCCCAGGAGAAGAAATTTTATGGCAGCTTTTTAAATAGCCCCATATTATTCTGTTTTCATGGACTAAAATTTACCTCTTCAAGGAAAAGGGGTGGGAAGGGGTGGGTCAAACTCATGGGATATCACTGGAGGAAGTGACTGTTTTCTTTGGCTCCATCCTAGATAAAAGTTTCAAAATCAGCAGATATAGTCCTCGTTTTCACCAGGTTACCATCCTGTCCATTGCTTTCTCATCAGAGACACAATGAAAAACAAGCCACGCTCCTCTAAAAACACAACCTCTTTCAACAGAGATGGCTGGGGGTCAAAAATTAACGTAAACAGGCTTGGGTAAGATCCATCTTCCTCACTTTCAGGTGACAGCAGGGAACAGCAGTGAAGCTGTTACCTACAGGATTCTTACAATCAGTTCAGATAAGGATTCTGGCCTCAACCTTTGGTAGTACAAACAAGCGTCACCTTGGTGTCTGCTGTGTTATAGGCAGCTAGTTCCCTTCCAAGCAGGATCTTGCTTAATTTGTCCTGGACCTGGTGGAGGAAGGCTAAGCACAGAAATGTCACAGTGAGTGGGAGTCAACACTTGGTCTTCTGCAGAAGGCAGAGCATAAGGCAGGCAGGGGACAGAGGCTACAGGTGAGAGACCAAAGCAAAGTGCTCACCAGGCCACACGTCAGCTCTGGGTGCAACACAGACCTCTGAAGTTCCAGTTTCCTTATGGCAACAAGGAGATAATACCTCCTTTCTTGTGGGTGGCTGTCACTGCAAAGGAACAAATGCCCCAAACAAATGCTGGATAATATTCAGTAGTTCACTGTTAAACTAGAGGTTGGAGCTCCTACACTCCAGAGTGAACTGGGGATCATCATAGAAGGCTCTCTTTGTCAGTACTCTCTTTGAGACCCTAAGGCCACACTCTATGTCCAGGGAGTGACTAAAGTTCAACATTCTAGATGCTTTGCCATAGTCAGCAGCATTAGGCCAATCCAGAGCTTGTAGGTACCAGTTCACCCTTTCAAGAAAAAAGAAAGAAAAAATGTAACAACGAATCCTACCATTATGTACAACTACAGTGTACCAATAAAAATACGGAAAAAAAGGCAAAAAAAAAAAAAAAGAATTAAGAATAGCAGCTGGGCACAGTGGTGCCTGCCTATAATCTCAGCTACTCAGGAGGCAGAGGCAGGACTGTGAGTTCAAGGCCAACTTGGGCAATATAGTGAGATCCCATCTCACCAAAATAAATAAATAAATAAAAATAAAACCAGCCCCTTATGCTAGGAGTTGGACCCTGTGCCTCCCATCATGAAAAACGAACAAAGCATCCTAAGAGGATACCAGACCTACCCTAGTTCCACTGGAAACCACTCATTTCCAGTATTACGAATCATCCCAGGGCTGGGGATGTGGCTCAAGTGGTAGCACGCTCGCCTGGCATGCGTGCGGCCCGGGTTCAATCCTCAGCACCACATACAAAGAAAGATGTTGTGTCTGCCAAAAAAAAAACTAAAAAAAATAAATATTAAAAAAAATTCTCTCTCTCTCTCTGTATCTCTTTAAAAAAAAAAAAAAAAAAAGATCATCCCAACTTAAGATATACACAATCTAGATCTTGCCTAAAGAGAAAGGCAACATTCCAAAGTATAAACTGCTGTCTTGATGATGTATTTAGCCTGCATTGTACCAACTAGAACTTATATCCACTGGTCCTTCTAAACTGTGGAAAGAACCATCTGCTGTAAGGTCATTTCCTCACACCTCTGAATTCCTACAGCATTTTATCTCCCTCTAATATCATATGCCACCACCTGCTGAATGTTCCAATTACCTGTGCACTTATTCTATTTCCCCTACCTGATTGTAAACCCCTCAAGGGCAGGGGGAACATTTATACCTCTTTGTATCCACAACATGCTTTGAACCGAATAGGTGCACAATACTTTTCAGATGTAGAATGCTGACCATAAGAATCATCTAACATTACCAAATCAATGCCTTCTGACTCGAACATGAACTAGAAATTTACTAGAATCAGCAGACTAAGCAGTGCTGTTGCAATCTTCTTCACTGAAAAATCAGTAATATACCTGTTATTTATACATGCTGGGTTCTCTCTTAGCCACAAAACCTGATTTCTGATCTTGTCAGATAATAAAAGGACAGCATGCTTAATTGCATATTCCGTCTACAATTTAGTATATGGTAGCATACCCCAAAGGTTTAGCAGGTGACTATCTTCTGAACTTTAGCTCTTCTAAGCACTAAAAGACTATTCTTTAGTCAACACTGGAGCTTCCAAGTATTCTGTGTATACTGTCCCTTGCATGAAATAATTCATATAACCTGTGGCCCACTTGCCCTTTACAGATAGTGAAAGCATGCTACCCTCATTATTAGACTGAAGGGCCTTAATTTGTTCCTCCTTCTCTGTGTCTGTAAAGGGCATCAATACCTGTAAGCCCAGACCTTTCTCTTGGCCACAGGCAAACTCAATACTAAGAATCATAGCTGGAAGCCAATTTCACCTTCTCATCTGCAGGGGCCAAAAAAAAAACAATCTGATCTGTCTGGAATGCTCTTCCCCGGCTCAACTGTCCGGTAAACTCCTACTCATCCTTCAAGACTCAGATCAGATATCACCTTCTCTGGAAGGCCTGCCATGTCCATCCCCAACCCAGCCTGATCTAGATGCTTTCTACCCTGTGCTATCCTAGTCCCTAAACATTTCTCTGTTATAGTCTCAGCTCACTGTTTGTCATTATTTCCATACCACTAAGTCCTGGAGGCCAGAGTCTCTCAAAGCATGGCTAGAAACAACCTGGATCAGAAACACCTAGGGAACTATAATAGAAACGCACATTCCTGGGCCCTGACCCCTGACCTACAAAATGTACATCTTAATAAGCCCCGCTCTCAGGTGACTTTTATTATTTTGAGAACTGCAGTAGAGTATAAACTCCCTGGAAATAAGAACTATCTTTCCATCTTTTATGTCCAATGATGTTCAATAAATGATCAAAGTCCCCATGCAGTGGCTACAAGCATGAAATTCTTCCACAGAGTAAAATGCAAATGGCAATATGAAGAGCAAGCAGTTGTCTTTTCCCCTTATCTGGGCAGGTAAAAATAAATATGCCCAACGAGAAAAACACAGTGATCCTACTCTACTCACACAACACTGGCAACACAGTCTAAGCCACAAGAAATATTCAGGATTTGGAAGACACCCAGGTTTAAAAAAAAAAAAAAAAAATCCCTTCATTTCTCTAGCTAATGAGCAACTTTTGGCAAGTGGCTTAACTTCTGTAAACCTCCCCCTGCACCTCTGTAAAAACAGAATAACACTACCACGTAAGCCAGGGAGCTGTTACACAGATTAGGTAGAAAACATAAATGAAAGGGAAGACCTACTGGCGGGGGATGTGAATATAGACAGAGACTTTTTTTAAAAAAAGCAGAATTATCACCAGGTAATCCTTAGGAAACTGGATTTTTTTTTTTTTTTTTTTTTTGTCGTGCTGGGGATTGAACCCAGGGCCTTGTGCTGCAAGGCAAGCACTCTACCAACTAAGCTATATCCCCAGCCCAGAATCTGGCTTTTGTGTGACTCCAATACAGAACATGGTTACACTGTCAGACACAGAAACACTAGCAATGTACAAAATTATACAACCCAAATGCTTCAAGTTTATGCAGGAAAGGCTTGAGGCAGGAGACAGGGTGGGAAGGGCCTTTAAGAGAGCCTTTGATTCAAGTTTCTGCCAGGAAATTGTTCAAAAAACAGGCCTCGAGATTCACCTGCTGTTGGGCCTCTAAGATGCTCCCATGACAACCACCCCTTCCATCCACCTGCTGAGGATTTTAATTTAATGCTACCAACTACTTTGTTCTCTCACTTAGGTGAGTGGGGGTTATTGGACACAGGCCCTCACCTTCTTGCCAACTCAGTATAAAAGATGAATGGTATCTTGGTACAATAAGAGACAGCCTCCCTTGGCACTGGGGTTATAGCTCAGTGGTAGAGTGCTTGCCTAGCATATGTGAGGCACTGGGTTCGATCCTCAGAACCACATAAAAATAAATAAATAAAATAAAGGCATCATGTCTATCTACAACTTAAGAGAGAGAGAGAGAAACAGCCTCCTAATTCTAAGTCAACATATAATGGTAGGCACCAAAAGAGATGCACAAACTCAAACTCCTGTGGGCTCCTGCCCACCTCACCTTCCACCTCTGCAAAAGCACTGATCAGTCCTATAGCTTCTAGTTTTCTGTATCCCTGAAGTCTTGCATCCCTTAGAAATGAGTAGTTAAAAATAACAGTTGTTTATTAAATGCCTCTTATCTGCCAGCCAAGGTGCTAATGTTTTATACACATTTTTTCATGAAATTCTCTTCAAGAAAGCATTATTATTGACAGGCACAGTGTCACATGCCTGGAATCCCCGTGACTCAAGAGGCTCAGGAAAGAGGATCACAAATTCAAGGCCAGCCTCAGCAAAATACAGAGACCTTGTCTCAAAATAGAAAATAAGGGCTGGGGATGTAGTTCAGTTAGTAGAGTGCTTGCCTTACATGCAAAAGTCCTTGCGTTACATGCACAAGTCCCTGGGTTCAATCCCCGGAAACACACACACACACACACACACACACACACACACGAAAATAAAAAGGGGGGCTGGGGATGTGGCTCAAGCGGTAGCGCGCTCGCCTGGCATGCGTGCGGCCCGGGTTCGATCCTCAGCACCACATACAAACAAAGATGTTGTGTCCGCCAAAAACTAAAAAATAAATATTAAAAAAAAAACAAACACAAAAAACTCTCTCTTCTCTTTAAAAAAAAAAGAAAAGAAAAAGGACTAGGTATGTAGCTCAGTGGTAAAGCACCCCTGGGTTCAACCTCCAGTACCAAAAAGTAAAAAAATAAAAAAGTATTATCTGCACTTCAAAGGTGGGGCTCAGAGGCAGGAAGCAGCTTGTACCCAAGACCCTGGGAAGCCAGGATATGAATGCAGGTCTTTCTGGCTCCCCAGCCCTGCTCTTTCCACTCTGTCAAGCAGGCCCTTCTCTCCCACCAGGGGTTGACATAGATGGGAGGCTTCATCCACCCTCTCTCCAGCGGCGCTCAACACTCCTGGGCTCGCTCACTCTGCCCACAGGTTAAAAGGACAGCTTTCTTGGAAGGGAAGAGAGGTGTTCAAATTGGGGTCACCACTTTATTGGCTGCATCAAAGGAACATGGAAAATTAACAAAGGCAGTAATGGAATGTTTGAGGATTTTCAGAGAAGCCTGCTTTTAAAAGAACCAAGTGAATCAAGAGATTTGCTTACCTAGCACTTTCCTCAGAGAGTCAACCAGCCTTCCCTCGCGGGTTCTGGTCTGAGCTCATCTGTGGCTTTTCCTGCCTGTCCGGGTGTGTGTCTGTCCCCACACCCTTACAGCCCTACCGCTTACAGTTACACATTCCAATACAGCCATGCCTCTCAGACCACAGAAGGGGTGGGGGTGACCAGCGCTCAGAAGCACTGGAACAAATAGTTGGCAGCAGCTGTGTTCTCTGCAGACAGCAGTTGGTCCTGGCTGCTGTTTTGTCACTCACACTAGGTTACGGTGTCCCTACTTCAAACAGCAGCTCACAAGCAATCAAATCTGCCACAAGGGTCCGTTTGCCTTACAAACTGGTCCATAGGGCCAAAATGGAGCCAATTCCACACCCTATCCCCCTGAGGTGTCCAGACATCCCTCAGCCACACAGCCCTGACCACATGCTTGAAAGGAAGAAAGCCTTCCAGAGCCTCCCCTACACAAAAACAGACCCGCCTCCTTCCCCAGCCCTCCCCCAGCCCCTTCAGAACCAAAGGACTCTCCTAATTTGCCCAATCAAAATGGAGTGGGAAGAAAGGGAGTTTTGAGCAAGAATCCCATTCTGTTTCTCCCGTCCCCAGCCTCACCCTTCAACTGTTCCTCCATAATGCTTCATAAATGGTTTTATATGTCTAATGGAAATCAGAACTAGGCAGCCCTAGAGCAGGGGGCCTAGAGGTCAGGAGCACCTAAAGCAAGCAAGCAGGAAAGACTGGAAATTTCTGTGTGGGAGCTGGCCTGTTAGGACGGCGAGATATCTTCTAAAATATTCCCTCCATCCCTAAAGCAGTAGTACAATTAACAGCTCCCACCCTTCTTCCCTTCCCCAGCCCAATCCAAGCAGAACCATTCAATTACCTGTCTAAGACCCAAAAGGAAAGGCATCCTGCAAGAGCATCATCCACACTAACGTTTGGAACAAAGGGCTCTGAAAAGTTAAGGTCTTGGAATAAGCATGGCCCTGGTGTGCCGGCTGCTCTGTGCTCCCAGTTAACCAGCCTTCCTGAGCAAAGAGAAAGTAAACAGAGTCCTGGGACCAGGCAGGCAGCTCCCTCCTTTCCCCTCACCGGCCCCCCCACACCGCCTGGCTCCGACCCACCCCCACCTTCTCGTGACATCTCAGACGCAGCACAGCCCAAGCTGTCTGCCAAGGGGGAAATGACATCAGTTCAGGCACAGTAGAAAAAACTTCAGACAGCTGCTACAGAATACTGAGGAGGAAGTGCTGCAACCTCCGATGCCAGTCTGAAGCCATGAGAGCCCACAGAGGGGCTACTGCCCCCCCCCATCAGCTCTTCTTACTGGGAGTAGTAAATCAAGCCTCGGGAGCTGAAAAGAGTGACACTTCTCTGAATAAGGATTGACTCTGTAACTCCAGAGGTATTGTTTCTCCTTCTTGGGAAAGAAAATCAAGCCCAGTGACTGTCAGTTTCACATAAACTTGCCACCACCACCCTTGCCAGAGTCAGTGTTCAATAAACAACATCACAGTAAGCCTGGCGGCCCCAACTTTCTCCAAAAAAGGGGGACAATTTGCAATGACAGGCTGCAGAGGTACCTCCTTTACCAGCTAAGGTAGGCCTTGCTACGTTGGACACTGACCTCTCAAGCCCTTGCTGGACAGGAGAGTTTATATTTCATAAACAAACTGAGGATGTACAGGTGCCAACATCTTTCCTCACTTGTCTTACAAAAGGTACAACAAGTCCCACGACAGCCTCCAAGTGGCCAGTAAAGCAGATCAGCTATATTTAAACCAACTCCTGTTTCAGAAAAGTTCACCCCGTTAGGTTTGTTGTATTTCCTTCCCTAAGCCCAGTTCATGGAGAAAAGGGTTCTCTAATATCAAACTCTGTCCAAGACACAAAGGCCCTGGGCTTGGACACCCAATCTGGCTTTTCCTAGGCAGTGGTCTAAGCCACCTCTCCCCTGGCTACCCTCCCTTGAACATCGAGGTCATAGCAGCTCTCCCCAGATCTGAATCCTAATCAAAGACAACACAAGGAAAGGATAAGAGATCCATGTTTAGATGTTGACTTGCAGAAATGACTCCCCCCCCCCCAGTGCTAGGGACTGAACTCTAGGCCACATACATGCTAAGCATGTGCTATACCCTGAGCTACATCCCCAGCCAAGAAATATCAAGAAGTCTTCAGAGGAATTTTGTAAACCCAAAGTTACTTTCTAATAACTTCTTAGACTGCAGATGACTTAAAACAAGTGTAGCTCACCTTTCTTTCTATTTTCTGCAGAATTTTCTTTCAGTAATATTTATCAAAGGCCTCCATGGCAGTGGCACTGTGCTAGGCATGACTCATGTCAGTCAGAAATGATTCCTGCAAATTAGTATCTGTAACCCCCACCTAGGACAATAAATTAGCAGTACACAACACTTAGAGCACAGCGAGGTGCCAAAAGTACTTTTTGATCATTAGAATCTAGCCAGACACACAATGTGCTTACTGCAGGTTGCTACTGATGGTCGAGGTCAGATTGACTTTTCTGACAAAAAATGAATGTGCCACGCTGGCTGAGCCATTTCCTGGAGGCTCAAGAATGGATTGCAGCCTCATTGCTATGGAGAAGAGAAAATGGTTGGTGTGTAAAGGGTGGCTTCTGCAGGTGTCTGGGGCTAAGGAGCCATTCTTTAGCAAATAATGTATTCTCAAGATGTGGTAAGATGGTCTGTCCCATAACCCTGACAACAGGCCAAACTGCTAGACAGACAAGGCTGGACATCAAGGCATAGCTACCCGGGGAAGTAGCTTTCAACCCCTTCCTCTCATTTCCTCAGTTCCCTGGCAAGCACTGGGAACCAGAAAACACGTGCAGCATTATTAACTTTGGCAAGTGAACTGGAGGAAAGCATGTCCTAGGCCGCCTGTGGGCAACTCTGGTCTGCACTGACCTAACAAGACAGACCAGCACCTGCAGTTCTCTGGCACAAGTACCATGGCATAAGTTTACCCATTCATTCATCCACACCCACTGAATGTCTATCATGTGCCAGGCATTGTTCTCAGCACTGGGGATACTGCCATGATCAAAACACCCTGAAAACCGTGCTTTGTGGGACTGGGATTGTAGCTCAGTGGTAGAGTGCTTGCCTCACCCGTGTGAGGCCCTAGGTTCGATCCTCAGCACCACATAAAAATAAACAAATAAAAATAAAGATTAAAAAAAAAAAAAAAAAACAAGGGCTGGGATTGTGGCTCAGCAGTAGAGCGCTTGCCTAGCACGGGTGGGACCAGGGTTCGATCCTCAGCACCACATAAAAATGAAGGCATTGTGTTGTGTCCATCTACACCTAAAAAATAAATATTAAAAAAAAAAAAAAATGCTTTGATGGGCTATGGAAAAGTTTTCCACATTTCTAAGTATTCATTAGGGGTGATCTTAGAAGAAGTGGAACTGCAATATCACTAGAATACTTTCTTAAGTATAAAAATTCAATCAAAATGATCACAATTGCATCACAGATTTCCTGATTTTCCCCTATTGAATCATCCTTTCATGGATGCTACTCAAGACAGTGTTTCTCATCAGCAATTAACTGGTTTATCTTCTTCCTGTGTGCAAGGCAGCATTTAACATGAGACATTACACCTACCACATCATATGCTCTAAAAAAGTGACTGTTGGCAATTTTTCTCACTAACCTACTTCTCTTCACCCTAGCCCCTTGCTGACTAACCTTCACCGAATACGAGATCAGGGGTGGGGGTAGGAGAAAAAGAGGCTGAACTGGCAAATTCAGATATTCCCAAGAAGGTGAGTTCACTTTCTAACATGCCCTAGAAATATCACCACAAGCTAGTGACAAAGAAGTCATCTTGGGATTTAAGAAGCAAGATGATCATTAGCCACTTCTGCTAGCCTGAAAAAAAAAAACAAAAAAAAAACTTTTATGTAAGTGATCCAGATTCATATATGATGGGCCAAAGACAAGACAAATCCTTCTTCAAATAATTTAAGTCATCTACCTGCCAATGCAAAATTAAATTAAAGGCTGAATCTACCAAATTAAAAAAAAAAAAAAAAAAAAGGCAAGTCACACTAAACTAGAATTAAGGAGGATTACATTGTTAAGCTACTGTAGGTTAACCACTGTTCATGGCCCCACGCAGTGTCTGAGTTAGAGATTCACAGACCCAGCTTCCTCTGACCTAGTGCAGAAAACCCTCAATCAGAGCACACTGAAAATGTTTCCGTTTGGACTGTTTAACTTACTGTTTAAGAAGACACACTGAAACAACATATATGTTCATGGATTCATTTTTTTACTCTAGTCAATTTAAGTATCTTTTGACAACATTTTTCCAGGCCGTCTATACATTTTTAATCTTTCAATTCTGAGACAGGATTAAAAAAAGAGACTTATTTGTTCAACTTTGACCATGAGCCAGATTCTACACCAGAAATTCTAACTAACCAATAACTCACTTGATGTCAAAACAATCTTATGATGAAATATTATTATCCTTACTATTCAGCTACAGAAACTGAGGCATATGGAATTCATGTGATTTGTTTTCTGTTGTTTTTCTATACTAGGGATTCAACCCAGGGACACTTAATCACTAAGCCACATCCCCAGCCCTTTTTTTATTTTGAGGCAGGATCTCACTAAGTTGCTTAGGGCCTCACTAAATTGCTGAGGCTGACCTCTAATTTGTGATCCTCCCGCCTCCCAAGACACTGGGATTACAGGTGCACGCCAGCTACCACACCCAACAAATTCATATAATTTGCTCAGTGTCATACAGCTAGCAGTGGGAGAACAAAAACTCAAAGTCTCTGTCTGGGTGCAGCGGTACACACCTGTAATCTCAGCAACTAAGGAGGCTGAGGCCAGCCTTGGCAATTTAGCAAGATCCTATCTCAAAATAAAATAATTAAAAGGGCTAGGGGTATAACTCAGTTATATAGTGCTCCTGGGTCTAATCCCTAGTCTCTCTCTCTCTCACACACACACACACAGTCTTTGGCACCAAAGACTTTTATGGTGACACAGGAGGTCAGATATTTGAAGACCAGAAGTTATAAATACAGAAAAAATAAACATTAAAAAACAGAACTGAGGTCTGCCACTTCTACTGGAGCTGACAGTGGTATTCTGGAGTGTGGAATCAGGGCCTGTGATTTCCGCTTTGGAGAGCAGCGTAACGTGAGGTAAATGACGGAGAAAGCTTAAAGTTCTCTCCTGTTCCCAACACAACAGATGCCCACACAGAGAGCAAGCTAGAGACATTCCTAGGCTTTGGCTCTCAGCTACCATAGGGGAACTGTTCCCTCCCTCACGTCATCTGGCCCACTGAGTCTAAAGAAGAATAGAGCTGAGGGCCAGGGGAAATCTTATTTTGCAATCAAGGAATCTGAAGAAAGAGGGTATCATCAGAACAGGACAGCAAATTGACAGGCTCAAAGGACAGGAGATAATCTCTAGACCTAAGGCCATTTTTATTTTCAGGAATTTTTGAGTCAAGGCTGCTTTGTAGCACAGCACGTATAAGACTTTTTTTTTTTTAATCTCTTTTTGAGTTTGGGTATAGATCTATTTAAGTGCCTTAAAGTTCTGGCTCAACAAAGAAGAAGTGCATACTAACTCAACCCCAAAAACAACCTGAGTGCCACAGAGCAAGTTAAACCAAGACATCTTCATATCATGAGCGTGAGGCTTCATGTTAATAAAAGGATCCTGAAGTAGTTTGGGGTAAAGCCATTGGTCATATTCCAAACCCAGATGAAAATCTGTAGAACTTTGCCAAGCAAAAATACGAAGGACTGCTTGGTTGCCAGAAACCAAGAATTCTAGCTTATCTATGTTCTGGGACTGGACAAAGGCAGACATGTAGTAAGCCTGCTGAGGCAAGAAATACACACCTCTCCTGTTTTCTGAGCAGGACAAGAAGTTCTACAAGTCATAGGCCTTATTCCTTCTACAAGGCATCCATAAAAACCCAAGTTGCTCTAACAACAATCTCACTAATACGCACCATTATAATGCACAAATAAAAACTTTTTTTAAGAAAGAAAGAAAACAAAACAACAAAGAACCCTATGGTTGCTTTCCTATTACTGCTTCAGGGAAGATGGTTGAGCAACAATCCTTGACTACAGTATATAATCACTTGCAATACATCAAAGGAAAATTACAACAGATATTGATATCTAATATTTTATAGACAAAAAA
This sequence comes from Marmota flaviventris, assembly GCF_047511675.1. Classification (NCBI taxonomy): domain Eukaryota; kingdom Metazoa; phylum Chordata; class Mammalia; order Rodentia; family Sciuridae; genus Marmota; species Marmota flaviventris. Next base: position 25,333,954 of record NC_092501.1, read on the forward strand.
AACTTGAGCTTTAGAAAAGTTAAGTAACTCATTCAAGGATGCATACCCAAACCTGGCATGGCACACATGCCTAAAACCAACTACTTGAAAGGCTGAAGCAGGGGCATCACAAGTTCAAGGTCAGCCTGGCTGGATCAGTAAGACTCCACATTAAAAAAAAAAAAAAAAGGCTGGGGGATGAAATAATATTTTTATATTAATTATAAGTGTTGCTTTTTCCTCATTTGGGATTCAATTGCTACACTGAACAAAAATCAGTCTTGCCCTGGAGGATTGATTGATTGGTACCAGGGACTGAACTCTGGGGCACTCAACCACTGAGCCACATCCCCAGCTCTATTTTGTATTTTATTTAGAGAGAGAATCTCACTGAGTTGCTTAGAGCCTTTGGCTGGCTTTGAACTCAAGATCCTCCTATCTCAGCCTCCCAAGCTGCGGGGATTACAGGCATGCACCACCGCACCCAGTGATTTATTTATTTAATTACCCAGTTTGGAAGAAAAGACAGGCACACACAGAAGCAAACATAGAACTCTATGATAAATGTTAAGGAAGGTATAGAGATGGCAACACAAGAAGAGCACAAAGAAGGAATGTTGCAGAAAGATAGAATGGCCAAAGAAAGTTTTATCAAGAGATGGCTACTAGAACAATAAGTAGGGTTTGGGGAGGGAAAATGAGCACATTGAGCAGTGCCAACCATGAATAAAAGTATGGAAACGAGAATTGATGGATTATGGGGGAGAAAAACCAAAAAAAGACCTGAGTATGTGGAACACATCTGTAATCCCACCTACTTGGTAGGCTTAGGTGGAAGGATGGCAAACTCTAGGTCAGCCTCAGCCTCAGCAATTTAGCAAGACCTTGTCTGTGGGAGAGGGGGATGGCAAAGAACCATTGGAAGGAGAATGTGGAAGCTCCACACACATATGTATTTTAATTATCAGCACATTCTTCTTATGTGTGAAAATATTATGATGGGGCTGGGAATGTAGCTCAGTGGTAGAGCGCTTGCCTCGCACGTGTGAGGCACTGGATTCAATCCTCAGCATCACATAAAAATAAATAAATAAACCATCATTCTGTTGCTTTGATTATATTATTACTAAAATATGGCAAATCTTGGAGCTGGTTTTATTCTACTGCAGGGGTTGGAGGAGATGAAGGGAAGAAACCATGTCAATGGTACAGCCTCAGTCTTTTAGAAAGAGGGAAAGCCATGGTGGAGCACATCTGTAATCCCAGCAACTCAAGAGCTAAGGCAGGAGGATTCTAAGTTTCAGGCAACTTAGTGAGACCCTGTCTCAAAATAAAATTTAAAAAGGGGTTGGGGATATAGCTCAGTAGTAGAGAGCCCCTGGGCTCAATCCCCACTACTTCAAACAATAAAACAGTAAATTTTTTTATAATGATAAATAAATTAGTGAAAGCCAAAACTTGTTGAAAACAGTTTCCGGAAGTTTCTGCCTCTTTTTTTTTTTTAAAGAAAGAGAGAGAGAGAATTTTTTAATATTTATTTTTCAGTTCTCGGCGGATACAACATCTTTGTTTGTATGTGGTGCTGAGGATCGAACCCAGGCCGCACGCATGCCAGGCGAGCGCGCTACCGCTTGAGCCACATCCCCAGCCCCATGAAGTTTCTGCCTCTTGTTTCTCCATTCCTTAACAAGAAAATCAATCACTCCACAAATATAACTTTCATGGAAGTGCATTCATTGCCATTCCAGAGAGTTCAGGAGTTGTTAAAGCTCACCACTGACAGTGGGATTTGCTAACAGCTAATGGACTCTTGCTGGATCTGCACCTTGAGCTTCATCAAGTACAAGACAGCCTTGTTTGTTTTTGTACTAAAACACTAGATTTGTTTTTCCTACTTTGTAAACAATTCAACCCCAACCAAATTGGCAAGTAGCCAAGAATTACATGGAAATCAGTAAGCTACAGCTCAGGAATAACCCCAGACACATTTCATGCCTCCTAAACTAAAGATTAGAGAAAGAAGGCAGGGAATGTAGCTCAGTGGTAGAGGGCCTGCCTACCATGCATGAGGCCTAGGTTCCATCCCCCGCACTAGGGGGAAAAGGATTGGAATAAGAACAAAATGAGGGATACAGGTCACATCAACTATAAGATACATACCTAGATATAACCTAGAAAGAGAACTCCATCAGGAAAAGTAGGCCTCACAACCTCCACCAAATATGACTTCATCTTTTTACTTTTATGGAAACTCTGGGCAAGATAAAGAAAAACATGGTCCACTTTAAGTGGGACTACAGGCCCAATAGTAGCCGACCCCAGGAAAAGACTGACAGGCATCTCAGCTGAGTCCCTGGAAGCAGTTCTGGATGCTCTGGGTACAAGGTCACCAGAGCAGTCATATCTAGAGATCATCTTGGTTGTGCTTTATTTATTTACTTACTTATTTATTTTTGAGGTACTGGGCATTAAATCCAGATGTGATCTACCACTGAGTTACATCCCCAGTCCTTTTTATTTTGAGACAGGGTCTCACTAAGTTGCCCAGGCTGACCTCAAACTTGCATTCCTCCTGCCTCAGCCTCCCTAGTCACTGGGATTACAGGCATGCACCACTGTGCCTGGCTTGGTTTTGCTTTATAGAAAAATTCATTCATTTCTTGTGGGTCATCAACTAGTAGAGACATTTCACACTTGATGTTTTAGTTATTGTTTCCATGCCTATCTCCTAAAGTATAAGCAACTTAGGGGCAAGATGCATAACTTTCACTTCTGTGCCCCTTTACAGTACCAAGAAATGTCTTATACAAAGCAGGCCCTCAAGACAAGGCAGTTCCATGGATGAAGACATGAAGACTTAACAACAAAAGAGACAATCATCAAAAGGAATCTCTAGGGGCTGCAGCTGTGGCTCAGTGGCAGAGCACTTACCTAGCATGTGTGAGCACTGGGTTCAATCCTCAGCACCACATATAAATAAATAAAAAAATAAAGGTACATCAACAACTAAAATGTGTGTGTGTGTGTGTGTGTGTGTATAAGGAGAGCTGGGGCTAGGGCTCAGTGGTAGAGCACTTGCCTAGCATGTGCAAGGCCCTGGGTTCAATCCTCAACACCACATAAAAATAAATAAATAAAGGTATTGTGTCCAGTTAAAAAAAAGGAATCCCCAAACTTTAATGCTGATGACATTTTCCCAGCCACAGGAACCTAACAAACAGCTGCAAGATCAGGGAGCATCAACATATTACCCTGGGCTCAGGAGGTTTGATGCAAGGATTGGGAAACCCTCCACGTGTCTTATTATCTGTGCATCTCTAATTTCTCAGCTGAGGAATTTAAAGTACTTAAACCATCTCCAAAGCAAAATTCCCTTTCTCAAGCTAGAGCTGGGGCAATGATCTATATCCCCCTAGCAATAGTTTTTCAATTATAGGGAACAAGATGAAGCTGCTCTGGTTCTATCCAGATAACTCCATTAGCACACCTGGAAGCTGCCTTTTTTGCATAAAGGATTGTGAAACTTAATAAGGTCTAGCTGGAAACAGCTCATGGCACCATGCCTTCCTCATTTCCTGGATCTTACGCAAATCAAATATTAAATCCTCCCTCCTTCGGGTAGTTGGTAACCAAATCTACTCCAGGCCTAAGATTTCATGGTCAAAAACGCCAGAAGGAAACTTTAAGACAATTGATTCCTCTGATAGGCTGTAAGGTGGGGAAACTTCTGAAACACAAATGTCCACACACCAAGTAAAAGGATGACTACTAAATATAGTGAAACTGGAGAGGGAATCACAACCAGGGGCAAGGGATGCTTTCATCATATAATGCCCAATCACAGCCACACCTGAACCCTATATTTCCAGGTCCCAGGAGTGAGGCAACACAGAAAACCTTTAAAAAAAAAAAAAACACCTTCATCCTAGGAAAGCACTAAAGCAAAGGACATGCAGTGGCCAGCAAAAATGCCTCTGAGAAATCATCACCATCAAGGAGAAAAGCACACTGTCCTTTCCCTGAAATTATTAGCAGGGAGGGGTCAATGGCTTTAGACTAGAACCAAAGTTCTTAGACTCTTGAGAAACAAAGTTTTTCCAAGGTCTTTCACTGTGCTCAAAATTGCAGAAAAGGCACAGCTCATCCTGAGACACAATAAATCATCATCCTTATCCTTACAGAGAACTCAAGGATTTTGTTTAAAGGAAGCTCAATGAACTTCAAAAAAATACAGAGAATTCAATCTATTCAGAACTCAAGGTTTATAAACTACTTTCACATCCATCTTAGCTGTTTCCTTACGTCATCTGGCAACAGAGTATCACTATCCCCACTTGCCAGAGGGGTACACCAAAGGTCTGAAAATGTACAGTGACTTTGGAACAAGACCTTCAGTTTTCAATGGAAGGGACACCAGCAAGAAATGCCCAGAGGGAAGACTTTAGACTGTCAGCACCCTGGCATTCCAGACCTGGCTATGTGACCACCCCTAGTGACCCTGGGCCATTTAAATTCTCTGAGCCTCCTTATTTCTATCAGCATTGCCAGAGATGCTTCCAAGAGGCCAGTCATTTCTATGGTAAGAGGCCTACGTGACCGAAGAAGAGTCTCTTTTGGAAAGTCATGTGCATACAGTTAAGCCTCAAAAGAGTCCCTCCATTCAGAAGTCTGTTTAACCCCAAATCTCTTATACCTTTAGTACCAAACAAACCCCCTTTCTTCTGAATTCACAACATCATCATCTTGCCGGTCTTTCAAATTCTCCCAATTCTAAGCTCCATTTGCCCCTCAGCCACATTGCTCATCTGCAATGTCCCTGTACCCTAAGGGGAGGCACAGCCAGGCACAGGATGGAGACACAAGGCTTCTGCCCCAGGAGAACTAAAAGAGGAGAAAATATCCTGATAGGGTCTCTTCATTTTCCCATATCTCTCTAAACATTTGTGTGATCTCAGATAAGAAGATTATTCCAAAACTTCTCTCTACACTAACAATTGAGGGCAAAAGTCCTAAATTAAACTTTCACCACATACACTAAGCAACAGTTGGAAAAGGATATGTGGGTCAAAGAAAATGACAATGAGGTGTTTTGGAGGAGGGTAAGGTTTGCTATGACCTTCCTAGACTTCTTAAGGTAAAAACAAGAAAGGCTGAGGTTGAAAGAGTATTTCTGATACTCAGAGGATTGATGGGTACTCTTGGGAGTAACTTTCTTAAGCAGTAGAACATTCAGTGAGAGTGAATTACCTATGAAAACTTAAAAACTAAAAGCTGGGGCTGGGGATGTGGCTCAAGCGGTAGCGCGCTTGCCTGGCATGCGTGCGGCCCGGGTTCGATCCTCAGCACCACATACAAAGATGTTGTGTCCGCCGAAAACTAAAAAATAAATAAATAAATATTTAAAAAAAAAACTAAAAGCTGGGCACAGTGACATTTGCCCATAATCGCAGCTAACTGGGATACTGAAGCAGGAGAATCACAAGTTCAAGGCCAGTATGGACAATATAGCAAGATCCAGTCCTCCACTCCACTCCACCTCACCAAAAAAAGGAAAAGAAAAAATAAAATTCAAGAACTGTTATAATTAGTAAGTTTTCTAACACAATTTTTATTCCTGGATCATATTTAATTCTTATGTACAAGATTCTATCCTATAACATTAAGGAATTACTGTCCATTTTTTAGGGTGTGATAAGGTATAATGGTGATGTTGAGGAACAGAATGCTTATCTTTTGGAAATAGAAAATTATTTATTAATGATATGCAGTCTGCAGCATGCTTCAAAATAATTTCACTGGGATGAATGGAAGTTAAGGCAAGACAGGCCATGGCTTGACACATTTCTGAAGCTGGGAGGCATGTACATGGGAGTTCATTATACCATTCTTTCTTTTTATTTTTTCGTGTGTTTAAAATTTTCCATAGGGGGAAAAAATTAAAGGATTTTATTCTAAGCAATGATACCAAAATAATATGAAGTTTTTCAGAGCCCTCAAAAGAACTAAGGAATACCAAAAGCACAAGCAACAAAAGAAAAAAAAAAATAGACAAACTGGTCTTCACCAAAATTAAGAACAGTTGTGCTTCAAAGGATACAATCAAGGAAGGATATGGGAGAAAAATGCTTGCAACTTATATATCCAGTAAGGGGCTAGAACAGATTTCTTAACTGTGGGACTCTTCAGAGGCTTAACTACAAGCACATACATGAACTCCTCAAAAGAGATGGCAGATTCCTCTGGCCTCTTATCACAGAAATGGCTGACCTTCGAGGCATCCTTGGGCAATGCTGATAGAAATAAGGAGGCTCAGAAAGGTTGGTTGGTCCACCGCACGAGACTGGTGGTAGAATGGCCAGGTCTGGAATGCCAGGATGCTGACAATCTACATTAAAGGAAAAATTTCCCCAGGGCATCATTTGCTGGAATCACACAAAGACCTCTGTCCCTTCAGTCGACACAGGACTTTAAAATGGGAAAAGAGCCAGGCACATGGTGCATACCTATAATCCCAGTGGCCCCGGAGACTGCGGCAGGATAAATCACAAATTCAATGCTAGCCTCAGCAACTTACAAAGGCCCTAAGCAACTTAAGGAAAACCTGTCTCAAAATTAAAAATTTTTAAAAAGGGCTGGAGATTGGGCTCGGTGGTTAAGCACTACTGGGTTCAATTCCTGGTACCAAAAAAATAAATTAATTAATTAAAAAATAAAAATAAAACCCTCTATGAACAAATGAACAAATCTTAGATCACAGCATAGGGAAGCCTTAAGATTTCCACAAGGATTTAAAAAAAAAAAAAAAAGCTAACATTTACTAAGTGTTTACTATGTGGCAAGCACTATTCCACTGTATAAATATTAACTCAAATAAACTGTCATACTAACCACATGAGCGAGGTACTATTATCCCTATTTTACAGATGAGAAAGCCAAGTTAATTAGCCCAAAGAGAGATGGACAGTAAGAGAAGCTCTAGCTTCAAATGCAGGTAGTCAGGCTCCTGAGCCTCCACTCTTAGCAATGTTTCTTGCAAGTGTCCCTGCTTCTGGGATGAAAGGTCAGGCACAGTCAAGACTGGTGTGCCATATAACAATTGGAGCTAACCTCCAGAATATACCTACCTAACCTCTTCCAAGGACCCACAAACCACTTCCTTAGCACCTGGGCAGGCTAAGGCTCACTGCCCTTGGGCAAACACTGTTCCATAATAAAAGGAGTTATGAAGTGGAGTCAGGGAGAAGTGAGCTAAGCAATTGAGAATGACAGGCTTTGGAGGAAGTAGAATGAAATGTTCCCATGGTGCCTACGGTTAAGAGTCAGAAGGCAGATCTTCAAGGGTAAGTGTAGAGTGTAGGTAAAGTATAGCTTACTCATGTGTGGGGGGAATGAGCCCTTGCACATCCAATTGATGAGAATGTAAACTGACAGAACCATTTTGGAGAGCAACATGGCATTATGTACCCCAACTTTTAAATGCACACACCCTACGTTTAAAAGCACATACCCCATAATCCCCAATTCCATGCCCAGGAATCTAATACAAACTTCAGAAAAAAATAGGTCCAACACTCACCCAAGCACTGTGTGAAATGACAAAAGCTTACCACAACCTATGTCCATCTATGGAGAAGTGGTTAAATAAATCATATTTAAAAGTCCGATATAGGGGCTGTAGCTCTGTGGCAGAGCACTCACCAGCAAGTGTGAGGCACTGGGTTCGATCCTCAGCACTACATAAAAAATAAATAAAGATATAAAAAAAATAAAAAATAAAAGTCCTCTATATACACACATACATGACCATATACATATATATACATGTATATATAGAGAGAGATATATGGAAACCCACCCTTGATATATTGTTCAGGCCCAAATTAAGAACACGACCCTCACCAATTTTGTTTGTGTATATGAACCATATGAATATATAGCATTAGCAGAAAAACCATCAAAAAGAAATATCAAACCATGAAATTTCACTTTTTAAACATTTTTTAATTTCTGTGTTATCCACCATTGTTATAAGCGTGTATTCCTTTTGTGTATTTACAAACTGATGTAAAAAAGGTAAAAGATTTCTGGGTGTGGTGATGCAGGCCTCTAATCACACTACTCAGGAGGCTGAGGCAGATTGCAAGTTTGAGGTAAGCCTGAGCAACTTAGCAAGACCCTGTCTCAAAATAAAAAGACTGATGATGTAGCTCAGTGGTAGAGCACATGCCTAGCATGTGCAAGGCCTGGATTCAATCCTCAGTTCTGCAATAATAATAATAATAATAATAATAATAATAATAATAATAATAATAAAGCTCAAAGGAAAGCCGCAATCAACTCTAAGGAAGGTAAATGGGAAGACCATAGCAGATGTTCTGCCAAATTGCACTGGATCAGGTTTTCTGCAAGAGGATTTGCACATTTAAAGATAAATTAGCCAAAGAAAACAGAAGGAACAATCAGGACAACTCTATATTCAAATTCCCAAGAGCACACTTCCTCTTCCAAATGAACCACTAAGGGAAAAAATTTAGATCAGATCAATAAAAATAATAAGCTGTGGGTTTTTCTTTTCGTTTCTATGTTTAGTGAATCTGTCAGGTGGAATTTTAGATGAGGAAGATAAATTAGGAGACAGCAAACTAAAAAGCATTGTGTAGAATTTTGAGAACCATGAATATTTTCTCCATGAACACATGCCTGGGATCTGAAAGAATGTGTAATAAAAAAGTATTACAACATAAGATTCTTCTTGCTAGATACTCAAAAATCAAAATAGACATGTTTTGTAACTTCATTCTACGACCCACCCTTCCAAGCCACAAGTATTCTTGCAATGTCTTACATTTATTTTCATCTCTTCCAAGATAAGTTTAAATTAAATTTCTTAAAACACCTGAGATCTTGGATCAAAACTTAGCCTCGGCAGTGTGATGACGATGGCATCAGGAGCAGAAGATACACGGCTTGACTGTTTTCCCACAGAAGAAAGTGTGGAAAGTAGGAAACCAAAAGTAAATAAATCAGAGCTATGGGAATGTAACTGAGTAAGCCAGAGTATCCCAAAAACTCCACTCTGTGCAAGACTGGTGATCAAAAGTCTAGGAGGATGACCTACTTTCATTCCCACACTAGGAAAGCCCAGAATTATATCAACAAGCCACAGAATTCAGTAAGATGAGATTTGTTTCCCCTTTCTTGACCTCCCAGGTTGTAACATTCTAGATTTATTTGTGTTTCTTTGTGGTTTTCACAGCCCATGAAGAGTTCAGGCCAGACTTTGCTCCACCTAGTGGAAGTGCAAAGCATGGTCCACAGAGAGTGATCACAAACCAGACCTTAGTCAAGTATGCCACTCAGAAGGCAGGTCACCAAAAGCCACCATTACTGCTCCTTGCCACTTTCTGCCACAGCTCTTCTGGCTATGCAATTAACCATAAGATTAGGGGCCCCAGTATCCATGACTGGGGCTTTAGGGGCAAGGGATTAACCCAAGTCACTGTAGTACCTAGATTATGATGGTCCCTCGATTATTAGACCTAAGAACTGTAAGAAAGGCGAGGCAGAGGCCCTCTGAGGAGTATGAATGGCCACGCATTCAAATAGTAGTTGGAATTCTGAATCCAAAGTCATCCAAGATACCCACAGCACCCATAAAGACTTGTCTGCTGGTGTCAGGCACCCACTGATCAACTGCAACCTGAGGACCTGAAAAAGAGCAGCTTTCTTTTTAGATACTGCAACCCTGACAGTCCAGGACATTTGGCTTCCCCTGTGGAGACGCTGAAAACACCTAATGGTTTCTGCAGGCTAGGTATGTGTAAGAGAAAAGCAGTGATCTCGAGGCCAAACATGAGCACAGCCTCAAGATTTGGACTGGGGAAAGGAAAAGTTCTAAGAACATGACTCAGTTCAGATTGGTTATGGGATGTGGAGGACACTTAGTAAAGAAAGGAATGGCCATCATGCTTTCACTGGGGTAAAAACAAATTATGTTCTTAAACCACAAGGGCAGATCAAAGCAAGAGGAAAGAGAACTCAAAATTGGGTGAATATGGGAGGCTCACCTGTCCACTGAACCACAGACCAGATTGCTTTTTCCAAAATGTTTGATGTTGGCTGACCAAACAGCTGTATGGAAAAGTACCTCATTAAGATTCAGCACATTAAAGCTTTAAACTGCTCCACCTAAAACTTGTCAGAGGTTATTTCATGCAGTTCACCATATTGTTTTCTTCTGTTAGAAGGGCTGAAACTGCAATAATAAGCTGGAACTGGTAAAAAGAGTAAGAACCACTAACCCAGGGCTTCTCCACCTCAGCACTGACATTTTGGATCAATTCTTTGTTGAGAGGCTATCCTGAGTAATGGGATGTTTAGTAGTATCCTTGGCCTTTACCCAGACGTCAGCAGCACTCCCACGTTGTCCAAACCAAAAATGTCCAACCACAAATGTTCAGAATCCAGGACAAAAGTTCTCTGGAGCAGGCCAAGTTATTCCTGATTGAGAACCACTGTTCTAAACACAGATTTACCATGAAAAGTGATTTACACAGCTAAGAAATCACAGGGACAAACCTAAGCCCAGACACAGAGTAGAATCAAGGAAATCGTGTTAAATTTCCCAGATCTCAGTTTCTGAACTTAGTGTGGGAGTTGATGCTAACTTGCTAACCACAATGCACTTGAGGACCACCAATAACAATGATAATTATTACACTTAATCATTAACTATATTCCAAGAGCTTTACATACATTGTATCTTTTCCCCTCATGTCAACCTTATAAGATTACTTTTATTTTAGTAGAGGAAGAAACTGAGGTACAAAGAGGTTAAGTAACTTGCTCAAGAATAGTGGGGCGGGGGTTGGCTGGGGCTGAGTGGAAGCGCACTTGCCTGGCATATATGAGGAACTGGGTTCAATTCTCAGTACCAAGTAAAAATAAATAAAATAAAGGTCTATCAACAACTTGAAAAAAAAAAGAGTAGTGTCAGGGGCTGGGGACATGGCTCAGTTGGTAAAGAACCTGCCTCACATGCACAAGGCCCTGGGTTCGATCCCTAGCACCACAAAATAAAAAAAGAATAATGTCAGATTTGGAACTCAGATCACCTAACCCCAGTGCCCATGATGTTACCACCATGTTAGACTGTACCAAATCCCCACACTGGAAAGCCATTAAATCAGCATTGTCTATTATGTAGTCATTAGCCCCATGTAACTATTTAATTTAAATTAATTAAAATTCAACATTATGCCACTTTGGAAAGCAGTCTGGCAGTTCTTCAAAAAGTTACAGAGCTATCATATGACCCAATAAATCCCCTACTGGTATATACCCATTAGGTATAGAACTGAAAACGTCATCACAAAAACTTATACACCAATGTTCATAGGAGCATTATTCATACTAGCACAAAAGTGGAAACAGCTTATCAACTAATGAATGGATAAATAAAATGTGGTACATCCATACTACTGAATATTAATTGGCCATAAAAAGGAATGAAATACTGATATATGCTACAACATGGATAAACCATAAAAAAACATTATGGTAAATAAAAGAAGTCAGTAATGAAAGACCACAAAGCATGTGATTTCATTCATATTAAATGTCCAGAATAGGCAAATCCATAGAAACAGAAAATAGATTAGTGGTTGCTAAGGGCTGGTAGAAGAGGGGGTGGAATGGGGAGCTAGTAGCTATTGGGTTTCTTTCTGGTGTGATGAAAATGTTCTAAAATTAGATAGTGTGATAGTTGCAAGATTCTATGACCAGAGTAAAATAAACAATTCATGTAAGTTTAATAGTGTGAATTTTTTGTCACTGAATATCTCCATAAAGTTGATACAAAAAAATGATTAACAATTCAGTTTCTTATGTATCCTAGTCATAGCTTAAGTGCTCTCGACATCCAGATGTGGCTATGTGGCTAATGAACTGGACAGCACAGGGAGAAGTAATATCCAGCAGCACAGGAAAGTTCTACTGGACAATGCAGCCTTGGACAAATAGATGAAAACCCTCAACCATCTGACCACAGCTTCCCTTCAAGACTCACCTACTTTTTCATTCCTCTACAAGCCCACATTCAAAGCTTCCACAGACCATGTTATCACCTTCAAATACACCTTCCTTTATTCTTCTGCCTTTGATAGGGTCTTGCTAAAGCTGGCCTCAAATTTATAATCCTACTCAGTCTCTAGAATTACAGGCATGGGCCACTGCACCTGATTTGGACTAGACTTTAAATATTGATAAGAAACAGCACTGTGGTGCATGCCTGTAATCCTGCTACTGGGGAGGCTAAGACAGGAAGATCTCCAAGTTTGAGACCAGTTTCAGCAATTTAGGAAGACCTGGTCTCAAAACAAATGATAAAAAAAGGCCGGGGTGTGACTCAGTGGTTAAGTGACCCTAAGTTCAATCTCCAATACCAAAAATAAAAATAAAAAATAAAAGTCTAGTCTAAAAGCTCCTTCCTCTATGAAGCTTTCACTATGTCCTCATCTTCCTCTTGCCCCAGAGAAATCAATTGTTCCTACTGTCCTTTGTTTGCACTACCACATCAGCACTGAACCCTCTAGATTATAATTCATTGTGTGTATTATGTGTCCTTCCACAAGATCACCAGCTCCTTGAGGACAGAGATTCTCTTTTGCATTCGATGGTTTCCAGAGCCTACCAATAATAGCCAATAATGCTAGACTTCAATAAGTATCTATTTTCTGAATTCTACTGAATTCTAGTACAAGGACTTACAGGAACTCAAGATGCTGATTTTAGACAAATGCTCAAATAAATGATGGTTTGATGCCATTTGTAAGAAAAGAGAAATGGAGTAGGGTTTTCCCAGGCTGAGTAAAGGTGAAATACAACTTGGAGTATGGTGGTGGTGGGGGGGGGGGGGGGGGGACAGCAGGAACTGGGGCCCCATCCAACTCAAAAGTTTTAAGCTTGGCAGAGGAAAGGTAAGGAATACATCTCTAGAGATTTGTGCCCAGACCACTGGCTGAGCCACCTGATAGAAAAAGACATTTCTACTAAGACTTATTTTAAATAACAGAGTCAAATATTCTGGTTGAATCTAAACATTAGAAAAAAATAAGCTCTATCTCAACCACAATTTAACTGAAGGAAACAAATGCCAAGGCTTCCCTGTTTAGAAACTGCTGCTTTTGTAGTCTTCACAAATTTAAAGAATCATATCTGTGAATCACAGTGACCCATACAAGAGTTAAATCTAAGTTTCTTTTTTTTTTTTTTTTTTTTGAAAGCGCAGGAAGTACCCTTTTTATTTTTTAAGAGAGAGAGAGAGAGAGAATTTTTAATATTTTATTTTTTAGTTCTCGGCGGACACAACATCTTTGTTTGTATGTGGTGCTGAGGATCGAACTCCGGCCGCACGCATGCCAGGCGAGTGCGCTACCACTTGAGCCACATCCCCAGCCCCTAAATCTAAGTTTCTAATCACATAAGTGAGCCAGGCTGATGAACTTTCCTGGGCCCACAAGGCAAGAAATGGCTGTCCCAATGCAGATCTGGTAACAGGAAAAGCAAGCCACCTGTAAATATCTTATACTTCTGATACTAAGATTATATGCAATAAAAGATTATATTTAATAGATCCATTTCAGGGGGAAAAAATGCAATGCAGAACCCATACCATTTTCCATACAGAATGAGTACAGCAAGTCCTCAATTCAAAGTGAGCTAAAATGCTGAAATAAGGACAGTGAGTACCTGAAGTACATTCTATACCAAAGGGTCTCTGGGTTGTTTTTTTTTTTTCTTTACTAATTCGTACATGCCAAAAAACAAAACAAATCTAAATTGTGGTGGATTCAGAGTTAATAATTATATTGTAACTTCCATTCCAAAGGTTAAAATTCAAAACACAAACCTCATTACAAATATCTAGTACTCTTGGTGTGGGGTGAGAGCATGTAGGAGGATTAGGAAGAGGGCAGCAGCTCATTACAAAAATTTTCCCTTCTCTGCAGGAACTGTAACCCCTTAATAGACTGGTCAGTACTAGCACTCATCTGAACAGAACAAAGTACAAAAGCCACCCTATCCCCAAAATAAGTATTCGAAATGCTAGAAATAATGATAAGAAAGCAGCCTGTGATCAACAAGCTGTAATTAGAACAAGAAACTGAAGAGCCTCTTCCACATCTTCAGATTATCTCCAATGCTCCAGGACCTGGTAGAAATAGCCATTTTCCATCCTTCTTGCAAAGTGGATCCACTTCCTACCACCAATCAGCCAACCTCCAAAGACTCAACCACTCCTGAATTAACCCTCTAGCAAGATTATTTATTGGTTAGGGGGAACAGCCTTTCACAGATACTTTCAGAAATAACACATATGCAAAAAAAAAAAGTTTTTGTTCTATATTTTGTTCTGTCAACACCTATACTACTTAACTTTGCCAGTCTTGAGAGTTATAACTTTTCTAGTTGACAAAGAAAATTTATGTCACCTGCCACTTTATGACTTTTAACCAGGAAAACAAAGAACCTCAAAGAACCCTAAAGGGTCCTAGCCCTAGAAAAGTTTATAAGCCAGACCAGAAAATGAGCTCTATTTATTGCACATGTTATTTCTAATGCACATAGATAAGTTCTGAGGAAAAATCAGACACTCAAACAGATAAATGGAGAAACAAATTTATAAACATAAAATGGAATATTATTTAGCCATAAAAAGATGTGAACTACATGCTATAATGTGAATGGTCCTTGAAAACACTACATTAAGTGAAAAGAAGCCAGACACAAAAGACCACATATTGCAGGGTTCCATTTACATGAAATATCCAGAATGAGTAAATACATCAAGACAGAAAGCAAATTGGTTATGACCAGGAGCTGGAGGGAGGACAGAAAGCAACCGGTTAATGAGGACAGGATTTTCTTTGAGTGATGAAAATGCTTTGGAATTAGACAGAGGTGGTGGTTACACAACATTGGGACTATAAAACACCACCAAATTGTTCACTTACTGTTAATTTTGCTATGTGAATTTCAACTCACTTAAATAGTAATGGGCAAAACAAAATGCATATGTTCAAAGGCAGACCTTAAACTCCTAAGGAAAAGATTAAGTATTTTTGCTGGCACTCTATTTCTGTACTTGATCACAACATGAAGTTCAAGTGCAAAGTTGTATGGCCTTGGCCACTGTGCTATCTGTATGTTATTGTCTGATGCCTTTCTTAAAGACTGGGGAGAGAATGGAAAGTGAAGTAAATAAAATAACAAAGCCTTGCCAAATTTAAGGAAGGAGGGGTGATTCCCCCTACTGCACCCCACCCAATTTGGCACCAAGAGTAACGCTCCCATTAAGGTTTCGAAATGCCAGCAGGAGTTGGAATCAGCACAAGCAAGCTTCTCTGCCTGGATAGAGCAAGCCACCTAGCAAGAAAAGCTGGGGTGCTCCATTTGCTGCATCAGAACCACCCTTTGCTCAAAAGGCCTCAGATCAGCATCAGTGACTTCCTCTCCCTGACCAGCCAGCCTAAAGCAAGGGCTTCTTGTAGTCCAAGTGTGCCCCTCCTCTTAAGGGGTTCTCACTCTACTTCATTCCACCTGCCTTCCGAAAGTCCTGCCTCCAACAACGTGCCACCAAGGTGCCATGCTATACATCATTAAAAAATGGAGCCAAGATGTCCTCAGAACTTCCCCTTGTCCAGCCTGAAATAAATATACTCTCAAGCCAGCTCAGTAGCCTGCCTGCCCCCTCTACCTCACACACACAGACGTGCACACAGTCTTGCTGCCTCGGACACTAGCTGGGAGGGGACATTAATGAGACTCACATGCCCCAATGTGGCACCAACACTCAATTAACAGTCACCCCAGAGCACCTAACATACTTGCCATCTCAAAGGAGCCTCATTCGCTTAGCACCATGCCTGCCACCAAAACAGTCACAGGTGTCCCTCAGCTAAACACGACGCCCCCTTAGCTCCAGTCAACGCTAGGCATGGGCGCCATCTCAAACCCCTCAACTCTTCGCAACTACACTCCTTCAGACCCCTCCACCCAGGCCTCGACGACCTTCAAGCCCCCAGCCTGGCCCGGACGCCCCCTCCTCCTTACCTGCGGGGGTTCAGCCCTGACTGACAGGGGGCTGGGCAGCGCCTGGAGGAGCAGGAGCGCCATGCCACCCAGGAGCCTTCTCTCCATCCCCCTCCTGCTCCTGCTCCTCCGCCACGGCGCCGCCACCTCCCTCCTCCTCCCTCTCTTCTTCCCTCTTCTTCCTTCTTCCCTTCTTTTCCTGTTTCACTCTCCCCTCCCGCTTCCGGCTCTGCTCCACCCGCCCCAGGCAAAACACCCTCCCAGACATGGAGGAGGGCCTCCAGTCCCAGCAGCTCATTGGCTTCTGACCTTCGTCCATTGATCAAATTATCTGTCGATCAAACATGGGTCTTGCCCACTCACGAGGTAGACCTGAGAAATTCAGCCAATGAAAAGTAGGAGGAAACCGGGACATCTTGAGTGCTGCGAGATGTTGTAAACGCGTCCCGCCCAGCGGAGAGTGGCGGAAGTAGCCAGATTAGAGGGTGGAACTTCCAGAAAAATGTGGAATCTATAGCGGATGCAGCCATTTTGAGTGTGGCGGAAATGATGGTTCCACAGGTCAACAAAAAAGAAAAAAAAAAAGGATATGAAAGGAAGAATATGATAATTCAAAAGGGTGTTTTGAAAATAAGTTATTTCCAGGGGCTGGGGGTATAGTTTAGTTGGTAGAGTGCTTGTCTCTCAAGCACATGGCCCTGGGTTCAATCCCCAGCACCAAAAATAAGAAGTTATTTCCAGAAGGTAACTGAGCGCTCCTACAGGAAAGCAAAATTGCTCTAAAAATATTTGAGGGTTTTTTTTTTTGTCTTGAAGCACAACTCCATTACCAGAGTCCCTCTTCCAGATTCAAACCACCCAAGAAGTAACTTAGGTCCATTTGAATTCCCTATTAGATAGTACCTTCACCTGAGGCAGTGCTTTCCCCCTCAAGTTGCAGGGACAAAATTCTATGACTCCAACTCAGAAATCGCTCTGAAATCCACCTCTCATTGCTTCAATCCGTGTTCTCAAATGGATAAATAAAAATGGCCTCCCTGATCCCCTGCAGAGCCTGGATTCTTCCACGCACCACAGCAACAGTGCTGTACCCTATAAAGCCAAACATTGTGTTGACAACTTCCCCTTTTAAAATACTTCAACTATCTACAGGATATATAGTTCAAGCTTCCCAATATGGTCTTCTCTGTGACCTGATCCCCATCTACTTTTTATCTCACTGCCAACCATTACATTGTCCCAAATGCACCACTCACACTGAACACTTAAAAAGACGCCCAACAACCTTTTTTTTTTTTTTTTTTTTTTTGTGTGTGTGTGTGTGTGTGTGGTGGAGCTGGGGATCAAACCTAGGGCCTTATGCATGCAAGGCAAGCACTCTACCAACTAAGCTATATCCCCAGCCCCCAATAACTTCTTTACAAATTACATACACAGTTCCTGTTTACAAATTCCTAGACTTCACCCTTGTTTCTTCTTCTGAATTCACTAACACAGTATACAGAATCTATATCTGCCTGCCTGATTTGCAGCTTTTGTACAGCACACACTCCTACTCCTTCCTCTCATTTTTAAGTCTCTACAAAATACTTTACAAGGCTCAACCATTAACTCAATGTTGGGAAAATAAATGAACATGTTTAGCATACTTGAGGACCTATGTTCCATCCCCAGCACCATAACATACATACATAAACAAATAATAAAAAGCAAAAACAATTTCACAAATGAAGACCCATGGCAAAGAATTCAGATATCCAGAGCAGCCAATTTTCTCTCAAAAACCTGCCAAAGTTTTTACAGCCTGGCCTATTCTAGTTCATGTCCGATACTGGAGGGAGCTGCAGTTGGCTTAAATATAGGCAAAATGAGACACAGGTAAGAGTGAAGAAATAAGTGTGGCCCAGTTTAACAAGTTCTGCAGTTCTACAATTCTGCCTCCCTACCTCTGCCCCCAGTATTAGAGATTAAACAGAGTGGCAATCTACCACTGAACTATATCCTCAGCTCTTTTATTTATTTATTTTGGTACTGGGGATTGAACTCAGGGGTACTCAACCACTGAGCCACATCCCCAGCCTTATTTTGTACTTTATTTAGAGACAGGGTCTCACTGAATTGCTTAGTGCCTTGCAGTTGCTGGTTTTTAAACTAGGGATTCTCCTGTCTCAGCTTCCCAAACTGCTGGGATTATAGGCGTGCACCACCACACCCAGATTATTTTTTAAGACAAAGTCTTGCTAAATTGTCCAGGCTGATCTTGAACTTGCAATCCTCCTGTCTCAACTTCCCAAGCAGCTGAGACTAAGGAACATACCAGTGTGACTAGCCCTGCCTCCATCTCAATCCTGCTTTCCCAAGTACTAAAAATGGTAACAAATATTTTTGCCAATCTCTAATTTCTTAGGAATTCATCCATCCCTAAATCAATCTTTAGGGAGAAGTTGAGTATAACCAAGGGCCAAATTATTTTCATGGCACAGTCTCTCGATCCTGGTCGCAAGGAACTCTTAAGAATTACACAGGAGGGCAATCCCTATTGGGTTCCCTCTTGCCCCTGCAAGAGTTCTGTCTTCATTCTTCACGTTTAAATAAATCCTACTCCTTTCACTCTGGGGGGGTGGGGATTACACATAAAGGCCAGGGTGTCACAGCACAGGCCTGGAATCCCAGCAACTTAGAAGGCTGAGGCAGTATTATGAGTTTGAGGCCAACCTCAGCAATTCAGGGAGGCCCTAACTAACATAGGAGACCCTACCTTTAAAATTTAAAAAGGGCTGGGGATGTAGTTCAGTGTTAAAGTCCCTGAATTTAATCCCCAGTACAAAAAACAAAAAATCAGATATCATTATTAGAAACTCCAATTCATTCTGGCAAACTCAGGGTTTCTGTCCCACCCTTTTCTCCTTTTGCCTGAGGGCAGGACAAAACTAAACCTTTTGCAGTCTGAACTAGCACTTCCCACACCAAGGCTGTTTTATCACCCTTAACTATCTTCTGACATCTCACAGGAACCAACTCAAAAGGCAGAGAAATGATGCAAACCAAGGTGAAAGCAGTCTGATTTTTTTTCTTTTTTATAATGCTGGGGATTAGACCCAAGGACACTGTTATTGAGCTATATTTCCAGCCCTTTTCATTTTTTAACTTAGAGACAGGGTCTCATCAAGTTGCCTAGGCTGGCCTGACTTGCAATTCTTCTGCCTCAACCTCCCAAATAGCTGGGATTATAGGTGTGTGCCACCTGTTTGGATTTGGAGTTTCTTGGAAAGTAACATTCTGGAATTAGAGGATTGATGGTCACACAACTTTGTGACTGTACTAAAACCACTGCATAATACACATCAAAATGGGGGAAGAGCCAACTACAACCAGTTTCTGAGCATCCAGAGCAAGATCCTTTCCCTTTAGAATAGTATTCCTTCAAGTATGGTCCCCCAACCAACAGGATCAGCATTACAAGAAAATTGTTAGAAATGCACATTCTCAGCCGGCGTGGCAGCCCACTCCTGTAATCCCAGTGGCTCGGGAGGCTCACAAGTTCAAAGCCAGCCTCAGCATGGCAGGGCGCTAAGCAACTCAGTGAGACCCTGTCTCCAAATAAAATACAAAATAGGGCTGGGATGTGGCTCAGTGGTCAAGTGCCCCTGAGTTCATACCCCAGTACTCCCCACAAAAGAAATGCACATTCTCAGGCTCCACCCTAGACCTACAGAACTGGAAATTCTGGGGACGGGTTCTACAATCTATTTTCACCAGCTTTCCAGGTGATTATGATGCACATTCCAAGAGACATTTCTCCAAGGTAGGGGAAGGTGTTTGTGTTAGGGGAAGGTCTTTGTGTTAGGGGTCAGAGAGTCAACATATTACGCTTTAAATGCCACATATAAGAATAGGGTCTCTGTAACATTTTTTTAAATTATTGTTTTGTAGTTGTATATTGACAGAATAATTTTATTTTACTTATTTTTATGTGTGAGGCATTGGGTTTGATTCTTAACACATAAAAATAAATAAAGGTATTCTGTCCATATACAGCTCCAGCCCAATATATCCTTATTCTTTGTATAAAATAACACTTTATAGATGTAGATTCTTCTTAAGTTAGAGCAATTGCTGGCCCCCAGGCATCAGACAGGTTTCCCTTATAGGTATGATACCCTCTGAGACACGATGGCCAAAGACCAGATCCTGCTTTCCATCCAGGCTTTATTAGCTTAGTCTGCACTTTTTCAAGCTCTTTCAAGTAATTTATTCAATTCACAGTGACAGCCTTTGAACACAGTCAGCAAATCTTACCAGACAAAACTCAGTGACCCCAGGTATGCCACAACAGTCCCCCAAGGAACTTGAGAAACCACTTTGGCAGCCCAGCTGGGGAGGAGAAGTGGCTGTGCTTCGCTGTGTGCACTTAAGGCTCTTTGGTCCAGATCGATTTCCTCTAAGAGGTGTCCAAGTATAACTCCCCTTCCCCATTCAGCACACACCATTCTTTGGTGTTTAAGCTAATGGGCTGAGGGAGGCGGCCAGAAAATTTTACCCACTGAAGTGTGGGTTAATGTCTATGTGCATCCTTTTCACTCATAGGGGACTTATCTTTTCAAACAGAGATATAAGGCAATGAGAGAAGAGACTTCCACCATTATAGAGCAGATGGCAAGCATAGATCCAGACATGATTAAGACAGAACAAAGTCAACGTCAACAGACAGGACTTGAAGCACCATGTAACTCTGCTGCTTTGCACAGTGTCCTTTTCAGCACTAATAAGTCCTGGGTGCCTGATTAAATTCTAATTTAGCAGCACTCCCAAAGAAGCTTTCCAACCAGGGCACAATGAAGAGAATGGAGAAGAGTGGAGAAGAGTCCAAAGTGACTCAGACTGCTTGCCCCTTCTCTTGTGTCAGGATAGAATTGCCTGGGTAAAAGGCTCCATTAGTTGGGAGAGGAGGTGGCGGGAAGGGAAGAGAAGATATAGAACTTTTCTTGTCCTAAGGGCTCATCTCCAATCATGGCTGGAAGGAAATCCTAAAGGTTTCCTATTTTTTTCCAAATGAACGGCTTCAGTGTCTCCCCAGGTAGCAGTAATTTCTCCCTGAGAAGGCCTCAGCTTCTTGTCTCCAGGGGACAGGAGGAGACAGACAGAAGACTTAGGTCCTTGTTCTCTTTGGTCCCTGTTCTTTTTTTTTTTTTTTTTCCTTTTTTGCAGTGTTGGGGGATGGACCCAGGAACTCATGCATGCTAGGCAAACTCTCTACTACTGAGCAATAACCCCAAGTCCCTTTTTCATGTTTATCCCCTGGAGTCCAATAAACTAGTTGCTTGGGTAGATGCACCCAACTACCCTATCTTCCCCCTATCCAGCATGATTCTCAGGCCAAAGACGTGTGGCAAAGACAATGGAGGACAGGTGTGCAAATATGGGTATACACTGGTCTTTGCTGGAGCGGGGCATTTAGAGACCCTTATTGAAGTAGACATAAGGTACATGTTCTCCATAGCTGGCCTTGATGGTGTCTTGGAGCTCTGGTTCCAGATAGGAAACTGGTAATTTGCTGAAGAGAACAGAGGAGATTATGAGCATGCCACCTGGAATAAGTGGCAAAGTACCCTCAGAAAAATTCCAACCCACATGTTACCTCCTGATTTTTCCAGACCGAATCTTTACAAGACTTTATATAAAGTATGCCCACAGTATGCCGCCCCTACTTCTTCTTAGGCCTGGCTTTACTCTCCCTGAGCTAAAGGAAGTGTTTAGTAGATGACCACTGAACCAGTATGGAACTAGAATTCAAGGAAGGGGAGACTGGCTTCTTCTCAGTCTCATAACCAAGCAAACCCATCTCCTGGAGCCAGTCTCCACTCCCCACTCCTCCATCTGAGACCTCCCTTCCCTTTGTCCATCTTGGAGAACAGGAAGAGAAGTAGAGAGATCATCATCTGGTCTCTGGGAAACAAAAACTAGAATAAGGCCCTTATTCAATTTTAAAGGCCAGATCTGGCCAGAGCAGAGCTTCCACATAACCCAGCCAGCAACAAAGGAAGTTTCTTGTCCACCAGCCCATCTCTCAGGCTTGCTCCATGTGGTGGGAGCAACTCATTCCTCCTCCTGGCTGTTCCTCCCCTTGAGGATCTGGCTGGTTTGCCATTCACCCAGGATTAAGAGGCCCAGGATTTAGACTAAGAGGTTGATGCCCTTCCTGGTCTGTCCCTCTTGCTTTGGGCAGTAGGCAGGTTGCAGCAGCAGAGACAGGGTGTTTAATAAACCAAAGTGGATGACAAAAGACCAATACCATATCTGTGGGAAGAGCCCACATGCCACTGGCACCATGAAGAGGAGGCTGTAAGAAATAAGAAACCAAAGCGTCAGGGGACCAGCCCTGTCCACACCCCATCCCTGAAAGCTCTAAGGGAGGTGCCCAGGAACCCGGCCTGCCTCCCCAGCCAGCCTCCCCAGCCAGACCCTCAGTCCTCTCCCCACAGCCTTTCCCCATCCTCTAAGCATGAGGAAATTCATCCTGGCATGGGGACAAAATCAATGTCCTGCCACCACTCACCCCCACCTCACACCCAGGTTCAAGCAGATGAGAAGATAATGATATGACTAGGGTATGCAAGCAGCGTACTCCAAGATCACAAGCACCCACAGCCAGTAGGAATGGAGTCATTGTCATCAACCCCGTGGCTTTGCAAAGCATGATTATTGCTAGGACATGTTTACCCAGTGGCAGGCTCCTAAGAATGCTGACGTGACTTGTGTCATTACCACTCAGCTACATCCCCAGTCCCTTTTATTTTTCATTTTGAGACAATCTCTTCAAGTTGCTAAGGCTGGCCTCAAACGTACTCTCCTCCAGCCTCCCAAGTCACTGGAATTATAGGCATGTGCCACTATGCACAGCTTCAGCGACTTTTAAAGTCAAGTAAAGGAGCACATGCTCCCCAACACAGGCTAACAAGAAGACAGATCTTGGATGTCCCAGCCACCATAAAACCCAAATCATCCAAACACCATACTCACAAGCACCCAGACAGCATGACCTGCAATGGGGCATGCAGCACCTTGACTTTCTGCACAAAAACAAATAAAAAAAGAGAGACCCACATGGGTCAAAGTGAACCACATGCCTGCCCTTCTAGGGATCAGCCAGCTAGCAGAAACTAGAAACTGATACCTGCTGGCCCTGAGGGAGAAGAGAAGTGACCAGACTCTCTGTTGCTAATGTGGAAGTGGGCAGGAGGGGAGGGGAGGGAGTCCCAAGCACTGGTGTGGTTGAGGAACTGGGCAGGAAAGATGCAAAGACAGCCCCGCTTACCTTCATAAAATGCAGTTTCTCCAGCCTTTCCATGATGACTGGCAGCAAGACTGGAAGAGAACAGGGGAGAAGCTGGGGAGGGCAGGGGAGAGTGGCTAGAAGATCCCTTTGTACAGTCAAATGTGGAAACTGAGAGTTTCCTGCTTTCCCAAAAAATGTCAAAAAATATTTGCCATTGGGGAGAACAGAGATTGCAAAGTCATGGCCACGTTCTTTCCCCACCAAGTCCCAGTAAAAATATGATTCCCAAACTTCTGAACTTTCAAATCTGTAACAGGAAGACATTTGCTACTAGGCCCAAACCATCCTTCTCAAAATCAAAAACTAACTTTGAAAGCTCATGAAAACAAATTTTGTAATATGCCCCTGCTGAATGCAAACCCAGGCAAGGAATTTATTCTCACTACCATCGTCTCCTAAACAGCCCGCGCTGTGCCCACCATGTCAAGCCCTGGTGCATAATGGCTTTTCATTAGTTCAATGAAAATAACTTTCTCCCCCAAATCTCTGACTAAGTGATATTCTAGGAACAAAGATTGTTCTCCTGAGTTTGAGAAGCATGGCTGTAGAGGCTGGGGTCCCACCTCCCACTGGAAACCTGAGTGTGGCTAAGGCCTCCACCATGTATTCCAGAGTTCCCCAGAATGGGAGGGCTTCTCCATCTTACTCATGCCAGGGGCAGCCATGGTGATCCGGGAAATTACCACCTGGGTGATGCCTATGGCTGCAGCTCTCTGAGGGCAGAAAAGATTAAATGATCAGGAATAATTTATTCTGTGTACATGGAGTGCGTTGGAGGGCTGGGTAAGAGTCATGGGTAAGTCAGAGCTGGTTTTGGAACCAGAAATGATACAGGAAGGACGTAAGAGGCCTGTTCTGAACAGAGAAATACAGGGAAAATTGATGGGGAATGAGGTTGGAGTCCGAGAGAAGCCTTTTTAATACTATAGTGGCACAAAGGCCTGCTCTGATCACTAAGGAAGAAACAGGGTCTTAGAAGGAAATCCCCCCTCCTACCCCAAGAGAGGCCTCTGCTCACCTGGGAATGGCCAAGCTCATTCTGATTCCCATCCTTCACACAGATGCCCTGGATGAGTTCCCTAAATATAAATAGGAGTTGCTGGACTTGGGAAAGGGGTGCTAGGAGCCTGTCAGGCCTGTGACACACCAAGGGACCAAGGCCAGGGCACTCCAGCTCTAGACCACGCTCTGCAACCTGGCCCCCTGACCTTTCTTCCACAGTCCAGTTATCAGTGGCTAAGAGAGTTGGCCCAGGGTACATATTACCTCAGCAGACTACTAAAACTGCAGAACATGTATATAACCTTGAGCATGGTCCTTACCCTTTCTAAAGCCTCAGTTCTCCTGATCTGCAAAATGGGGATAAGCTGAGCACCTACTTCACTGGACCTGGTGAGGATTAAACAAGACAATGCCTGACAACTACTTAGTCCAATACCTGACAGTACCACTCCCCAAACAGGAGCTACTCTGGCTGTTCACAGAGCAGCTATTTTTTTTGGCAGGGTGTGGTGGGGTACTGGGAACTGCACCCAGGAACACTTTACCACTGAGTTACATCCCCAGCCCTTTTTTACATTTTGAAAAAGGGCCCTACTAAGTTGTTTAAGTACTTGCTAAGTTGCTAAGGCTGACCTAGAATTTGCAATCCTCCTGCCTCAGCCTCCCAAGCCACTGGAATTACAGGTGTGCACCCCCATGCCTGGCATCAGGTCAGCTCTTGACAGCACTCCACCAGAGACCAGGTAGATGGCTGCACTTATTCATCTACTGGGAAAAAGCTGGATGGGAAAAGGGAAGAGGGGGGGCTAGGGATGTGGCTCAAGCGGTAGCGCGCTCGCCTGGCATGCATGCGGCCCGGGTTCTATCCTCAGCACCACATACAAACAAAGATGTTGTGTCTGCCGAAAACTAAAAAATAAATATTAAAATTCTCTCTCTCTCTTTCTTTAAAAAAAAAAAAGAAAAGGGAAGAGGAAGGAGCAATGTGGATACATGATATTCTGTAGTGTTCTTTCTCTAAGGGATCCTATGGTATCTCCAATGCTAGCAATCCCAAGAAAACACGGATTGTAGATGTAAATGACTAACACTTATGTAGCCTTTGCTATGTTCCCAGTAATGTGTGGAGTGCCACACACACACACATTATATCATCAAAATCTCATAGCAGAGGAACATCTCTGCACACTCTAGTCAAGAAACAAAAACTGGGGCTGGGATTGTGGCTCAGTGGTAGAGCACTTGCCTAGCACGTGTGAGGCCCTGGGTTCGATCCTCAGCACCACATAAAAATAAATAAATGAAATAAAGGTACTGTGTCCAACTACAAATAAAAAATATTTAAAAAAAAACTGGACTGGGATGTAGCCTAACATGCACAAGACACTGGCTTCATTACCCAGCACTGGAAAAAAAAAAAAAAAAGGGTAAAAACTGAAGACACAGTGAATTTTTCCACCTGTTCAGCTGAAACACTTAGAGCTGGGGATCTAGAAAACCTCTATCTGCTCCTCTGGCTTTGTTTAGGCTTCTTGGTTCTGTTCTATCTTGAGGCTCCTCGCTCTGCTGCATTTCATTTGGTCATCATCCCAGGGCTTTGGGGGTAGGCAGAATTCACGACTTTAACACAGCTTCAGTTGAAAGGAGGGGGTCTGAGTAAAACCCCACAGGTCCATACTACCTCCCCCATCCCCCACAACAGACAGGCTGACTACCCTAAGTCCCCCACCATTACAACTCTCAGGGCCATCACCACAGGGGTAGCCAGTCCTCAGGGATCCTTCAGAGGCTCATCCCAGCAACCCTCTCCATAAAATCCCAGTCCCAGGAAGCCACCCACTGCCTTGGTTTTCTGCCCTTTCCCTGCTAAGTTGTGGCACGTACGGAGAAAGGGGCTCCCTCTACTCACTGCTGTCGCGTCATTGGGATATTGACACAGTTAGCTGCAGCCACAGCAGCAAAGGGCACCCAGCGGCCCACCAAGGGTGGTGCTCTCTGTTGGGGGCAGGGAACAATGGGAGTTGTTCAGGCTCATGGGAAGGTGGGAGTGGGAGGGACTTAAGGATTATAAAGAAAGGAAGACAATTAAACTGAGCTGCCACTACATGACCAGACATCCAGACTAAGAATCCTAAACTCTGGCCAAGGCCCACTAAGGACAAATCCCAGGACAGCTCTACAGTCTTCCCCAGGACTCTGCTGCCCCCTGGTGGCCACCATGCCCACAGCAGCTTCTGACCATACCTTTGTCCACATGTTCATGCCCACAGCGGTGGCCAATGCGGTGGTTGTGGCTGTGAAGTAGGAAAGGGCCATCTGCCTAGTAGAGGAAGGAGATGCTAAATGTTTGAAAGATTAGGTGTTGAAGGTGGGGGCCCTGCTGGCTGAGGCAAGGCCACAGGCTTGGGGGAGAAAATCTGGTATTAGAGGTTCATACCACATGTCATCTGATCCCAGCCTAATCTTGGGCCCCCTCCCCATCACTCGCAACGCCCTGGCCCAGTGGTCTTCTTTCAGTATTTAACCTGTGTATACTGATGTTCCCTGCCCCGGGGAATTCTTTCCTGGGCTTCTTTTCTTCTTTTTTCCTGTAGACATGAGGATTGAACTCAGGGCCTCATGTGTCTACCACTGAACTACATCTCCAGCCTTCTGTAATTTTATTTTGAGACAAGATCTGGCTAAGATTTTTGAGATCCTGCCTCAGCCTCCTGAATTGCTGAAGTACAGTTGGCACCACACCTGGCTCTTTCCTGGGCTTTAATGGGGCTGAATTCTCACCTTTCAGAAATAGCAAAAAGGACTTCCTGACCAGCCTGTCCACATGGACACCCCTCTGCCATTTGCTGTCTTGTCACCCTGTCTATGTCCTTAATGGCAGCCATCCCAATCTGAGATTATTGTGCTTCTTTTCTTAAAAGACCTTAAACTCCACCACAATAGGAACCACAATGCCCTGCTCATCAAGGTATCCCCAGCTCCTGGAACCCCACCTGGTATAACATACACTCGTGAACATGTTGTCAAATCAATGAATGAACATATTTTGAACTGGTCAGGGAAGAAGATACTCTCCTAGTCAGTCTGAGAAAATACTTCCAAACATTGAAAAGGGTGTCTTTGCTACCTGCTCACTGCAGGTCCCACCGACAGGGAGAGTGACAGCCCAGGAACCCTTCAGCAGGCCTGTGCCTGAGGAGGTAAGAGGATAGCTTGGGGTTCAGGTCTCCTACCTCACCGATGTAGGGGAAGCGGCATTCCTGTTGGTGTAGTTGACTAAGGCATTGAAGGACTGGTTCACCCACTGCCAGAAAATCACTGCCGGCACAGTCCTACCAGGAAGGGAGGCCAGAAGCAGAGGAGTGAGGATGGAAAGCAGGGCTTGAGGTCCACCAATTACCTCATCATCTGCTATTCCCTAAGCTGTTCCCACTGTTTTATGTACCAGGCTTTTGGACAGACTGGGTCCTCTGCCTGGAATATCTACCCTCCTCCTTCCACACATGGAAAAATCCTTAGAACATTCCCAACCTGTCTCCTGTCCCTCCTGAGACAGAATTAGTCACTCTCCATGTACCCTGCGCCCACGACCCCATATTCTTGCTCCAACCTACCACTTACCAAGCTGCACTCTGTTTACTTCTTGGTCTCCTCAACAGAGCTCCATGAGGGGAGACACCAAAGTCTTTATATTCCCAGCACCTGGCCCAAGGCCTAGCTCAATAACTGAACAAATGAATGCATGGGTAGGAGGAGGCAGGAGAAAAAGGAGGAGAAAGGAGGAGGAGGAAGAGTCACACATCCAGCAGCTACAGAGAAAGTTTATTGAATCACTTAGAGAGCCAAGAAATGGGGCCTTCTGGGTACCCAGGGGTGCTTAATCACTGAGCCACATCCTCAGCCGTTTTTAATTTTTATTTTGAGACAGGGTCTCACTGATTGGCTTAGGGCCTCGCTAAGTGGCTGAGGCTGGCCTCAAACTTGCAATCCCCCCTGCCTTAGCCTTCTGAGTTGCTATAATTATAGGCATGTGCCACCATGCCCGGTCTACTGTGTATGGTTCATTAGAAAAATAAATTAATTGCAAATAAGTACTTTTTAAAGAAGAACTTAGGACAGCCTATCTGACTGTGTGAATTTGGAAGAATCACTTAGCCTCTCTAGAATTTCATCTACAAAACAGAATTGAGAATAATACCTATGTACAGGGACATTAAGAGGGCTAAATGAGGCAATACGTGCAAAGAACTTAGCATACTGCCTGTATCCTGGAAAGTGATCGATCAGGAGGACTGCTATTATCATCCTAAGTCGGCTTACTGCCTCGCAAACCCAGGCAGCTGCACAACCCCCTGCTCTGCTCCAGGGCCCACCTGTAGAACTGGAGCATGAAGCCTGTGATGATCATGCCGCCAGGGACCTGGAAGGACATCCGCCCAATGACATTCATCTTCTCCCCAGTGTCAGGATGGAAGGCTGAGTCATATAGCTTCTTGGCATAGAGCAGCTGCTCCACTTGAGTACCTGGGGGTATGACCCCACTCCTGTCACCCAAGGACAACAGGGAGTTAACTAGCCAGCCCAATCAAGTCCTCCCAGTCTTCCTCCTCTCATTTCTCCCTCCTCCCAGAGATCTCTGCCTATTCCTTGTCCTTCGGTGTCCCTCTCCCCCTACAGTCCCTTCCCTTGATTACTCACCTGCTCTTCTCCACCATCATCTTGGCCCAGTCCAGCTCTCGCTCTGATACAAAGACAGTGCGGGGGTCCGTAATGTTAAAGAAGTGCTTCACCCTCCCCAGGAAAGTGTACTGGTCCCAACGAGGGGCATCGATGTTAAAATCAGACAGGCTGGCCTCCATCTTGCTCACACCCAAAACTGCAGACTTAAGGAACAGAGAAAGAGTAAGGACTGTCATCCAAATCAAAGCCTGCCCAAGGGGGCCTGAGTGCCTCCCAGTGTTGTAGACTGCCCGCTTTCACCAGCTCCTGGACATCCTTTGACACAGCTGAGGCAGTCCCAGTGAATGATCACCAGGCTGAGACATTAGGCACCAACACGTATTTCTGATGCCTGCTTATGGTTTCAGCCCTGTGCTTGATCACTCTGTCGGAAAAGCTGAAAAAAGGGACAAGACAGTGTCCACTCTTGGAGAGCTCAGAGTCCAACTAGGGAACAAGAGCCCACTGATGAAATAGTATATAATATTCCCTGGTGCTAGCCGGGCGCAGTGGCACATGCCTGTCATCCCAGCCACTTGGGAGGCTGAGGCAGGAGGATCGGGAGTTCAAAGTCAATCTCAGCAAAAGCAAGGCACTAAGCAACTCGGTGATACCCTATCTCTAATAAAGTACAAAAAGAGGGCTGGGGATATGGCTCAGTGCTTGAGTGCCCCTGAGTTCAATCCCTGGTACCCCCCCCCAAAAAAGTGTATACACACACACACACACACACACATACACATATATATATATATAAAATATATATATATATATATACACAAATATATAAAAATATGAATATATATAAATATATATAGTCCCTGGTGCTTCTGGCAGGGAGATGGGGAAAGTACTCATCTTGAAATATGAGCCCCCCCTATTTTTCTTCACAAAGCCTATACTCCAAGAACCTAACCACCTGGGGGTGGGAACTCCAGCCCCCTCTAGACTTTCTATCTTACCTAAAGGAAGTGAGGGGAGACTGAGAGGCAGAGCACAGGCTCCCTACAGGACAGACTGATGCTTCCTCACTTCCACCTTACAACTGCCCCAGTGCGGCTCCTGCAGAATAAAAAGGGAATGCAACATAGGATGGCAAGCCTCACATCTTATTTAAGAAGTCTCTGGGGCTGGGGTTGTGGCTCAGGGGTGGACCGCTTGCTGGGCATGTGTGAGGCACTGGGTTCCATTCTCAGCACCACTTGTAAATAAATAAATAAAGGTCCATTGACAACTAAAAAAAAATGTCTCTGAGGCTGGAAAGTAGCACAGGGGGGCATCTCAAGGCCCTGGTTTCAATCCCCAGCATCAAAAAAGAAGAAGAAACGAAGAATTTGCTGGATAAACAAAATCAAGGGAATGGTCACCAGTAAACCTGATTTGTAAAATTTTAAATGAAGTTCATCAGAAAATTTTTGATCATAAATTCATATATACATAACAAAAGAAAGAGTATCAGAGAAGGAATACATGAACGTAAAATAAAATGTTTACTTTTTTTCTTTCTCTGGAAAGAAATATTCTTAAGACAGGGTCTGACTAGATTGGATAGACTAGCCTTGAACTTGTGGTCCTCATTTCCCCCTCAGCAACCCTCCTACTCGCCCCTGCAAGGAGCCAGCTGGGATTAGAGGCATGAGCAACATTGCAGGCTTATTCTGAATTCTTAATCAACAGGTAATTATGAATAAGTAAGATAACGACAGCAATAATATGAAAGATGAGGAGTCAGACATGGTGGCGCATGCCTGCAATCCCAGCAACTCAGCAGGTTGAGTCAGGAGGATCAAGTTCAAAGCCAGCCTTATGGGGCTGGGGATAGAGCTCAGTTGATAGAGTGCTTGCTTCACGTGCACAAGGCCCTGGGTTCAATCCCCAGCACCAAAAAAAAAAAAAAAAGCCAGCCTTAGCAACTTAGTGAGGCCCTAAGCAACTTGCGAGACCCTGTCTCAAAATAAAAAAATAAAAAGGATAAGAGGAACAAATTAGGACTTCTCTATTGTAAAGTGTTCTACACCCTGTGAAACTGTACACTTGTTATTTGAAAGTGGACTTGGACTAGTTGTAAATACATATTGCAAATTGCAGGGCAAACGCCAAAAACATTTTCAAAAGAAGTACAATTAATATGCCAAGAGAGAATATAGAGTCACATATTTAAAAAAAAAAAAAAAAGTGGAGACCTTTGAATTTCAGCAAGTCACTAAAGGATTAATAAGATTAGATGTGTACTAAGAAAGACACTCTGAGGGGCTGGGGATGTAGCTCAGTGGTAGGGCACTTGCCTGGCACAAGTGAGGCCCTGAGTTCAATCCCTAGTACCACACACACAAAAAAAAGAATGAATCTTATGATAAATTAATAATATCTCAATAAACTATTAATCTTAAGAAAGGAAGGAAGGAAGGAAGGAAGGAAGGAAGAAAGAAAGAAAGAAAGAAAGACTGACTTTGGGTTAGGCATGGTGGTGCACACCTGCAATCCCAATGACTCGGAAGGCTGAGGCAGGACGATGGCAAGTAAGTAGCCAGCCTCAGCAATTCAGGGAGTCCCAGTCTCAAAATAAGCATTCCTGAGTTCAATTCCTAGTATGTGAAGAAAAGAAGGGAAGGGAAGGGAACTCTCTGGGCAATCATATGAAAATAGACGGGTGTGGGAGGACCTTGCAGGAAGCACGGAGGCCAGCCAGAAGGGAATCCTGATACTCCAGCCAAGAAGAGATAAGGTTCAAACGAACCCAAATACACCCAGAGAGACCAAAAGGAGAGAACCTTTTAAAGCAGAGCCTTATGATTTACTAAGCAATTGGGTATAGGAGGAATGCTGTGCCAGTCAGGGGTCAAAACTGGAAAGGAAAACACAGAACCTCAGCGTTTTAGACCTTGGAGGTCTAGCCCTTTCTTAAAGGGCTTCCATCTGATAACCTCCCTTTTCTTGAGGGTGGGGGAATACCGGGGATTGAACTCAGGAACACTTCACCAGTGAGCTACATCCCCAGCCCTATTTTGTATTTTATTTAAAGACAAGGTCTCACTGAGTTACTTAGCATCTCACTTTTGCTGAGGCTGGCTTTGAATTCGCGATCCTCCTGCCTCAGCCTCCCCAACCCCTACAAATCCTGAAAACCACTAAATTTAAGAGGCAAGTCAAGAAAAGGAAGACCTGAGAGACGGGAGAGAGAGGAGATGGGAGAAACCAACAGGGGGGGAAAGGAAGTAATTTTTGGATTACTGTTAGGGTGGGAGAGACTTCAGGAAACTAATATGCTAGGAGCCATCATTCCTAAGAGGAAGGAAAGGGTTGGTGTGGAGGCCCACCGTGCAGTATGCACAGTGCCCTTGCCTCACCCTGAGCTGTGACTGAAGTGGCTATCTCTACAGAAGGCAGAAGCAAGTGTCCACTGGCCATGTCCACCTTTCCAGCTCCATTTGGGCTCCTACTGACTGGTTCACAGACCAACTGGAGTGAGGCAGGGAAAGGGTTCACTTCCCAGATGCTACAAGAAACTCAAAGAAGTTTTGGTGGCCAGAAGATCACATACCCCCTTGGTTTAGAGAAGCCCAGACTCACACTCACCAGAGACAGCCTGACTGAGCCAAACCCTATGCCTACCCCCTCAACACACACACACACACACACACACACACACACGGCTGAACTTCTATGACATCTCTCTCCACCCTCAACTCAACATTGCAAAGTCCTCTGCCTCTCCTAACAGAGGCACCCTGATGGGGTAATCATCTGCTAAATTACGAAAGAACTTCACCTGCTTAACTGAGGTCAGCATAGAAACTATACAGAGCCTGGTTTTTCATTTTTGTGGTTCTGGGAATTGAACCCAAGGGTGCCCTACCACTGAGCTACACCCCAGCCCTTATTATTTTTTCTTCTGAGGGTGTCACTGGCCTCAACCTTGTGATCCTCCTGCCTCAGCCTCCTGAGGTACTGGAATTATAGGCATGCACCACCATGCCTGGCCAAACCCTGTTTTATTTAAACTATAAGACCCTCCTACACCCCCCCAAAAAAAACACCCTAAATTGTCAGTCTAGAACAACATTCCTTGCAGAATGATGGGCTTCTGTAATTGTCACCTTCTTGTCATTTACAGTTCTTTGTATGAATTCCCAGACATAAGCATTGGGACCAAGTCTATAATGTTCACTGCTGCATCTCTCATATACCCTCTAAAAATATATATTCCCTATCTGAAATGCATTCCAGCTTATTCTTGGGTTCTCTTGGCATAGAGGATGTTAACTCTTTTAAGTCAAACTCAGAATCTGCCCTGGTTACAGAAATAAGAGCAGGCTGTAAAGTTAGAAATATAAAATAATAATTTTTTAAAAAACAGACTTTTTTTTTTGGTACCAGGAATTGAACCCAGGAGTGCTTAACCACTGAACAACATGCCCAGCCCTTTTATTTTTTTTATTTTATAAATATTGTTTTAGTTGTAGATAGAAACAATATCTTTATTTTTATTGGTTTTTATGTGGTGCTGAGGATCGAACCCAGTACCTCACATGTGAGGCTCTACCACTGAGCCACAACCCCAGCCCCCTTTTATTTTTTATTTTTATTTAATTAAAAAAAATTATTTGTTGCTTTTAGTCATATATGGCAGTATTTTGACATATCTGTAAATAGGGTTTAACTTCTCATTCTTGTGGTTGTACATGACGTGGAGTTATCAGTGTGCAGTGGCACACGCATCCATATATGAACATACGAAAGTTATGACAATTCATTCTACTGTCTTTCCCATTCCCATCTCCTCCCTCCCCTACCTGCCTGCCTGTTGTGAGTCAGTGTCTGTCTATCAGAGAGAACATTAGGCTTTTTGGGACTAGCTTATTTTACTTAGCATGATAGCCTCCAGTTCCATCCATTTACTAGCAAATGCCATAATTTCATTCTTCTTTATTCATAATTTCATTCTTCTTTTTGAGACAGGAATCTCAGTTGCTCGCTAAGTTGCTAAGGCTGATCTTGAACTTGGGATCGTCCTGCCTCACTCAGCTCCCACATTGCATAGATATGTGCCCCCACTCCCGGCTTCAGACTTTCTTTAATGAAGCTACGAATTATCTGCCCCCCTCCCATATTGAGTCATATCTGGTTTCTACATTTTGTCCATAGTAACTCTCCTTCCTCCCTCCCAAGCCATACCTAGTCCTCCCTAGAAAGGTCACCATCATGTCCAGGGTGGCCTTCTGAAGGATTATGGTTTCACTATGAGGACAAGGTGGAAAGTGGAAATCAAAAAGGTGATTGACTGCTATCTCCTAGGATTAGAGAGTGTCACATCTCAAAGACATTAGGAATCCAAGATCTTAGTTTACTGAAACCTAGAAAGGTTCACACTGCACCAGCATGGTGGGCATCTGGGGCACACATGGCCCTGCACTGCACACATGAAGCAAATATAAAGAGGAACAACAGATCCAGTCCTCAGAGTCTAACAATAGATGGGCCTGAGGTCACAAGGCTCTAAGTAACTCTAAGTCACTAAACAGGTCCTCTATCCACTACAGCCTATTTTGTTTTCTCTTTAAAAAAAAAAAAATGAAGCCGGGCATGGTGATGCATGCCTGAAATCCCAGCAACTCATGAGGCCGTGGCAGGAGGATCACAAGTTCAAAGCTAGTCTCAGCAACTGAGCAAGACCCTTAGCAATTTAATGAGACCCTGTCTCAAAAAATAAAAAGGGCTGAGGATGTGACTCAGTGATTAAGTGCTCCTGGGTTCCATTTCTGGTATTAAAAAAAAAAAAAAAAAATCACCACCAAAATGAAACCAAGTGCAGTGGCACACACATGTAATCCCAGATATTTTGGAAGCTGAGACTGGAGCATCACAAGTTCAAGACCCTATTTCTAAGTTAAAAAAACAAAATAAAAAGGATTGGGGATGTAGCTTAGTGGTAGAACACCCCGGGCTCAATCTCCAGTACTGCAAAACAAAACAAAACACAAAAGCCATGGTGACACATGCCTGCAGTTACAGCTACTAGAGGCTCAGGCACTTAAACCCATGAGTTCAAGACCAGCCTAGGCAACATAGTAAGATCCATCTCAAAATAATGAAAAAGAAAGGAGAAAAAAACAGATTACTGCCTCATCTGAAGTGATACTTATCCTTCCCAGAGAGCCAATTTTCTCTGGCAAACAGTATCAAAGCTTGCTCAGAAAACAGGCTTCCAAACCCCTTCTTAAAAACAAAACATCATTAACAAGACAATGAAACAAAACAAACATCATGGTGGGTACTCACACCAGAGGGATATCAAGGCAGCCAGCTGGAGATGCTAGAAGGACAGGTCAAAGACCATTGAGATGGGGAGGATTTGTGTCAAGATTCCTAGAGCAATGTGGAGAATGAGAGTAATAATTAAACAAGCACCCAGAAACATGCATATTGGCACTCGTCTGACTCCAAGGCAACTGTGCTGTCTGGCACCAGACAACCAGAAGGAGAAATCTGCTTTGCCTTTTCCACAGAAGAGCCAATGGTCTAGAGATAGGCCGAGTGCAGAGATGAAAGCTCTAAACTGACTGACCCCTCATCTTGCACCTCCTTAGTTAAGGTTCTGAACTGAATTTTCTCTCCAAGGATCTGAAGCAGGTATGCAAGTAGCAGAAGTTTTCAAAATACTTTTAGGTGAATGCATGAATAGCTAAAGACATTCAGGGAAAATCTGTCTTCACTACAACATACTTAATTAGGTTCGAAAGACTGCTGGTAGGAAGGGATGAAGTCCAAAAACCTAGATGAAACTATTAATAATATCGAGCATTTCCTTTTTGACAATACTCTTATGTATTTGACAGACAGGACTGACAGTTAAGAGGCGCACACAAACATCAGCAAACTTCCAGGCTTTACTGGGTCTTAGAAAAATTCTAGGTTCTTGGTTTATAACAAGATATGAATCACTCTGTTCCTCCTACCTGGACAATAGCGTTTACAAACAATACTGTAAATTGTTTAGAAGTCAGTTCAAGTCCCAATTCTATCGTTTACAATTTCTAGCGCTGTGAGAACAAAATAAAATCTTGTACTAAAAGCATTTCACTAAGGATGTAATTTCCACAAGGGCAGATTTCGTGCACTGCCATGTCTCCAGCGTCTAGAATCTGGCCTGGAGCATACTTACCACATGATCCTCTGCAGGTAAAAGGAGTGGGAGGCAGCACTTCCGATCCAAGGTAGCTTAATAAAATCCAATGGGCCCCCCAAAACACCTTTAACTTCAGCTGTCAGCTCTCACCTCAAGATTCAGAGCCAGTCCCCGGTCTGTCTCTCGCCCTCCTACAGGTGACTTCTCCCCAAACAGAACTCCTCGAGCCCAGACTCTGACAAAGGGCTAAGGATATGGGTGCGCAATCCATACACCCCCCCACCCCCTCGCCCTGGCACAAGAAAGCAACGGGATCAGAGGAGAAGGGTTCACAGGCCACTCCTCACACCTCGTGGTCTCTGCAATTGGAAGTCCAGCCTGCGCTGTTCTGCAACCCTCCCTGGGCAGAGTCAGAACGAACTCAAGCTCCCTCCCCGGGATGGGGACACTGGAGGCAGATATGGCCGGTGGCCTCCTCTCACGGCCCCTTACCTGCTCCCAGGAGTGATGCACCAAGACTAGTGCCACCAGATGTAGCACACGTTGGAACTCTGGCCTGAACCACTGCCTTGGCAGGGTCAGGGAACCTCCCCCTCTCCCGCCCCTACGTCCCCCTTGGTGACCAATCACAGGACGGGAGACTCCCGCCAGCCACGTGGGCGAGTTTTCTTCTTCCACGGGTCTCAGCCTGCCAGACTTAGCCTTCAGCAGCACCACCGCCCGCCTGCGCAGTGAGCGGGCACTTCGGCGCGCTTGCGCACTTTGGAGAAAGCAAAGTTGGACCCCGCCCCATACCGCTGCTTTTCTCCTCCGCTGTGCGTGCGAGGGACGTCGGGGGCGGTGCCGCAGCAGTTGCCCCTGGTAACGGGGGAGGCAGGAGGAGGAGGAGGAGGCGGAGGAGGAGGAGGAGGGACTCGGCGGGAGGATGGTGAGTGTAGGGGCCCGAGCCCCTCTAGAGCCGGCGGGTCGCCTCCCTCCCGTCCCCAGATCCAGGGCGGGGCACTGCGTTTAAGTCCGAGGAGGGAATGGGATGGCGCTCAGCCTGTGGTCTGGGTTCTGGATTGGTTTCGGGGCGGCGGGGAGCCCCGAGGGTGGGCCCTGGAGGGAGGCCTGGGTCTGGGGAGGAAGGCGGGGTTTGCGATGGGTCCTAGGCTAGGGGAAGGGGCTGGCCGAGTGCGTGGATGACCTGAGCTCCATCATTAGTCTGGGGATAGGGCTGAAGATGGATCCGAGAACTGCGAAGAGCTGTCTCCTCACGCAGGCTTAGATCTTCCGGGGAATTGGCCTCCCCGCGCCGCAGGATAATGGGGTCCACATGGGGCCCAGCCAGAAGCGGGGAGAAGGGCCCGATACGGTCTTTGAGATCACCCCGGCGGCATCAAGGAGAGGGTAGCCTAGCTCTCCTCTTCCTTGCGTTGCGCGGGTCGCTGGATGAGGCGGGGAGGGATTAAGTCCCTGGACACAAAGAGGTGTCTCTTGGAAAGGATGCTTGGTAGATTTTTTCGACGTCTCAGTGTCTGCAGACCCGAATTATTTATTTGCTGAGAGTTCTGCAAGGTCTGGTTGTTGATGGTGACCCATTTTTCGTTCTATGCTTAATCCGTGTTGGTAGAGGCGAATTAGCTGCCTAGTTCTTAGCATTTCCTTTGAAACCTGTTGCAATCCCCTTTTGCATTTGACCGCACCAGGATCAAAGGTCTTAATCCCAGTTTGGGGTCGCTAAACTAAATGGGACGAACCTTTTCTCTGTCAGCTAAAATTAAACTTTCTTATTATAAATCACAATACGTGACTGATTTGACCATTGACACTCAGTTTCTTATTGACTTTTGTGCAGTTAAGTAGAAAGAGCAAAAATGAAATTGAGTGCTTTTAGAGCTAGTGAAAGAAAAATATGATTTTAAAGCAGGTAGGTTGACTTACCAACTGCAAAGACCCAGTTATAGTTATTGCCTTATCCTATCCTGTAGTCCCTTCTTATGACTTTTTAAAATGGGGAATAACTTCTGTTGATTTGTGAATGAAAATCTAGATGTCCAGCAGAGAAGAATGCATGTCATTGGTCAGATTTACTCCAACGAGTAAATTTTGACAGAAAAGAAACTTCTATTGATTTTTACATTGTCAGATTGTTAAAGAAGTAGAATTATTTGATCTGAGGTTGCCAATCACATTTCACACTTGCTACATAAGCAGTTTTTTTAACCTCGGGCTGAACAGATTTTTACAAGTGTTTTCTTTCTATTAATCGTTTATACATGAGCTGTCCATTTAAAGGCTAAGTTTATCCCAACAAATGAGTGCAAACATAAATATTTACATAGAAAATAACTAAAATTGAAATAAAAAAGGCATGCAAAAACAACAGAGAATGAGATTTGTCATTATAGATGAGAAACATGAGAGTTGGCTAACTTTACCCAGTTTTGTTTATCAATTAAGTGAACTGTATAATTTCATGATTGCTTAATTTATAATTATAAGCCTCAATAAATTAACCACTGCTCATGTTTCCAGGTGCAAACTGGCACTGTGTACACCAAAATGACAGTGTATATGTAACATTGTTATATACAATTGTCCTATGTGATTTTTTTAAAGATCAAAACAGATTTTTTTTTCCTTAAAATGAACAATAAGAAATTAGGACAGGACTGGGGCAGTAGCTCAGTGGTAGAGTGCTTGCCTAGCACGTATAAGGCACTGGGTTCAATCCTCAGCACCACAAAAACATTTAAAAAATATATAAAATAAAGGTATAGTGTGTGTATCTACAATTTAAAATGTTTTTTTTTTTTTTTTTTTTTAAAGAAAGAAAGAAATTAGGGCAAATTATTCTGGGTTCTTTATCTGTTTTCTAAAACATTTTCCCCCCATCCAAAAATGTGAGCTATTGTTAGAAATGGAAGTGGAGGGCTGGGGTTGTGGCTCGCTCAGTGGTAGAGTGCTCACCTAGCACACGCGAGGCACTGGGTTTGATCCTCAGCACCACATACAAATGAAATAAAGATATTGTGTCCACCTACAACTAAAAAATAAATGCTAAAAAAAAAGAAATGGAAGTGGAACACTGAATTTAAATGGTCAGTGGTATGATAAAGTGTGTCAAGTCGTATCCATGAGTCCCTATAATTAACTGTACAACTGAAGAGTGAGCACTAGGCTTTTGTTTCTTTGTTTTAAAAACTTCAGCTATGACTAATATATTTTTTGTTTGAATTAGGGCAACAAAAAATCATTATGAATTTCTCTGAACATTTAGGGTCAGCTGTTTTACCCCTGCCTTATGACTCCAAGTTCTTTTTGTGTGTGTGTGTGTATGTGTGTGTGGTACTGGGGATTGAACCCAATGGTGCTCTACACTGAGATACATTCCCAGCCTTTGAGACAGGGTCTTGCAAAATTACCCAGACTAGCCTCGAATTTGTGGTCCTCCTGTCTCAGCCACTGGGATTACAGACTTGCACCACCACAACCCTGACACCACGTTCTTGATGAAATATTAAGATGGCTAATTTTGGGGCTGGGAATGTGGCTCAAGTGGTAGCACGCTCGCCTGGCATGCGTGCAGCCCGGGTTCAATCCTCAGCACCACATACAAACAAAGATGTTGTGTCTGCCGAAAACTAAAAAATAAATGTTAAAATTCTCTCTCTCTCTCTCTTTAAAAAAAATAAATAAACTAATACTGTATTCTTAAAGGGAGATGAAGTTGGCATCTAGGAAAAAAGAAACACTTTATAAAAAAAATGATGGCTAATTTTGGCACATAATTAACAACTGTTATTTAATATATAACTAAATTTAGTAATTATTTATGAAGTACTTTTTACATACATACTTTCTACATATGGTAGTGACCAAGCATGTTCAACACTTGACAATTGTTCCCAACAGTATTCATGTTTTCTGGTCAGAAAATGGTCCATAAATAATACACCAACACAGTGACACACACCTGTAAACCCAGCTACTTACAGGGGGATCACAGGCTCAGGGCTAACCTGGGCAACTTAGTGAGACCCTGTCTTAAAATGAGTTGGGGACCTAGCCCAGTGATAGACCTCTCCTGGATTTACAAAAATGTGGGGGCTGGGGCTCAGTGGTAAGAGCAATGCTCAGTATGTGGATGGCCATACCATCCCCAGCACCACACAAAATTTATATAGTTAAAAAATATTATATATATATATATATATATATATACACACACACACACACACACACACAAATTGTGTTATTTTTTATTTTTTTTAAGAGAGAGAATTTTTTAATATTTATTTTTTAGTTTCTCGGTGGACACAACATCTTTATTTTATTTTTATGTGGTGCTGAGGATCGAATCCAGCGCCCCGCGCATGCCAGGCGAGCGTGTTACAACTTGAGCCACATCCCCAGCCCCACATTGTTTTATTGTTTTGAATGACTGCTATGCATCATGCTTTACATCTGTTATTGATTTAGTCCTTGTAACATTTTTCTTGAGGTGTAAGTATTGTTCCCATTTTCTGGATGGAATTGTGCCCACAGTTACTCACACAGGGAAGCTGAATATGGTCTGAAACTCTAAAGCCCACAATGTTTTTTATTTATTTGTTTTCTG
This sequence comes from Marmota flaviventris, assembly GCF_047511675.1. NCBI lineage: Eukaryota > Metazoa > Chordata > Mammalia > Rodentia > Sciuridae > Marmota > Marmota flaviventris. The sequence goes on from NC_092501.1 coordinate 25,374,811, forward strand.
GTACTAGGGATTGAATTCAGGGGCTCTTTACCCCTAAGCTACATGCTCAGCCCTTTTCATTTTTTTACTTTGAGACAGGGTCTTGCTAAGTTTCTGAGGCTAGCCTCCAACTTAGAATCCTCCTGCCTCAGCCCCAAATGGTTAGGATTACAGGTATTTGCCACTGTACCTGGCAATAGTTCTGTTTAAAGGTTTAAAGAAGTAAAAAGAAATGACAGAAGTTCCATTTAAGCTAGTTATGGGGAGTGTATTATTTGACACTTCACTTAGTAGTTTTAATATATTTAAATTTTAGCCTCTCCTTACAAATGTGTGTGTGTATATATATATATATATATATATATATATATATATATATATATACACATACACACACACACATATGTCCTTGCTGGTTGGGTTAATATGATTCTGTATAGCATTTGCACTTGTCTTCCCTAGGCCATTCTGGAGATAGATAGATAGATATAGATAAAGATATAGATATATATTTTTATACATGAACAACAATAGATTTATTTATTTTTGTATGGTGCTGAGGATCAAACCCAGTGCCTCACATGTGCTAGGCAAGTTTTTTACCACTGAGCCTCAACCCCAACCCCCATATATTTTCATATACCAAAAAATTCCTCTCCCCCTCCACCACTCTGGTTTCTTTCAATGACCTAATTTGTATCATTTAGGTCAGTATGCCAAGCCTGTGCCAGGAGTTGAGTTTAAGCTGATTTTGAAGCAGATAAAATGTCTGCCGTCAGTAGCACATCTATTTATGATTTACCGGCAGAAAAGTTTGTTTAAATGTTTTTTGGGTGAGTCAGATCACTTTTGTCCACCAGAGTGCAGAGAACTTACATACACACATGCTGATAACATATACATACCATTAGCTGAAGTTCTTGTTTCTTATTAGTTTTATTTAATGTCATAGGAAGGTTAATCCTACATAAAGATCATCCCTGTTTTGCTCACTGTAGTGCTTGAGGCACAATGTGGATGTTAATGGTAATTGACATGAATGGCTATTTGAGCCAAAAATATATTTTAAAAATTAATTTTGTTGTATTTATACTGTGCAACTCAGCTCCATCATAAATTTAACTTCTAATGTTGTTTCTTCATTTGACATTTAAAATAAAGTATGGCACAACAGATAGGAGCATAGAATACACTTACTCTGTCTTTCATCCAGCCTCTTAAATCAGCTTAAGATGTACCTTTCAGGCAGAACCCTGATATCTATAAATATCCTCTTCCCTGTTTAGCAAACCCCATAATCCCCCGATCCCTTGTCCTTGCTGGTTGGGTTAATATGATTCTGTGTAGCTTTTGCACTTGTCTTCCCTAGGCCATTCTGGAGATGCCATTTATCATTTTGCTGGAAGAAAATATTAGCTGAACTTTCCATTTCTATGAAATTTCACTTAAAGATGAAGCATCCGACATTATTGTTTCCTAATAAGGAAGATTACTCATTAGAAATGTAGAAGTACTGGGCTGGGGCTGGGGCTCAGTGGGAGAGTACTTGCCTGGCATGTGTGAGGCTCTGGGTTCGATCCTCAGCACCACATACAAACAAAGATGTGTTATGTCTGCCGAAAACTAAAAAATAAATATTAAAAAAATTATCTCTCAAAAAAAATAAAAAATAAAATAAAGGTTCATCAACATCTAAAAAGAAAAAGAAAGAAATGTAGAAGTACTGTGTTCTATACCGTTAGATTAATCAAATCTATGTATAGTTAGAATGATTCTTTTCTTATCTGTACTTTGTTTCTCTTCTTTACTTTTATGATGAATAAAAATTGTTTTTCTCTTAATTATTTAATTTCAAATATAATGTGTGTATGAAAGGTCTCAGCCTGTAGACGGCAGTATTTTTAGTATTTTTTTAAAGAGATGCATGATGAAAAGCCCAAAACATTAAACTTAATAATATTTTATAAGCAATGGACCGTCCTTCATAATTTCTACACTAATAGATAATGCATGAGAACTTTGCCTGTATGTCATTTAATGTATTAATTTGATAAATTTCCTGTTTTAGAATTTATTATGAGAGCTAATAAGGGTTAGGGTTGCAGCTCAGTGGTAGAATACTTGTCTAGCACACAAGATCCTGGGTTCCATTCTCAGCACTTCATATAAATAAATAAAATAAAGGTCCATTGACAACTAAAAACAAAAAAATTTTTAAAAAGAGGTAATGAAACCCTTTCTTTTCACATCCAATTTGGAACTCAGGATGAGCAGTATGATGTGTTTTCCCTGTTCTTAGCCTTTTTATATCACCATTTCCCTAAGGATCTCAGAATTATAATTTTAACTGTTTTGAAAGGTGGTATTATAAATGAGTGATTGCAATATAGCTAATAGAAACCCAGGAGACGTCTTATATATTTTTTGGAGGAAGGGGGTCCCAGGATTTTACTCAGGGTCATTTAACCACTGAGCCACATCCCCAGCCCTTTTTAAATATTTATTTATTTATTATTATTTAATTAAATTATTTATTTTGGGTACTGGGAATTAAACTCAGGGGCACTCAAAAACTGAGCCACATCCCTAGTCCTTTCTGTATTTTACTTGTGTGGGTGTAGTGTGTGGGGGGGTATGGGGTGTGTATAGTGTGTTTATGGTGTGTGTAATGCTGGGGATTGAACCCCAGGCCTTGTGCATGCAAAGCAAGCCAACTGAGCTATATCCTCAGCCCCTCCTTTCTGTATTTTATTTAGAGATAGGGTCTCACCAAGTTGCTTAGCACCTCACTTTTGCTGAGGCTGGCTTTGAACTTGTGATCCTCCTGCCTCAGCCTCTGGGATTATAGGTGTGGGCCACTGTACCCCGGTCTCACTAAGTTGCTTAAGGCCTCTCTAAGTTGCTACAGCTGACTTTGAACTTGGAAACCTCCTGCCTCAGCCTCCCAAATCACTGGGATTATGGGCATGCGCCACTGTGCCTGGCATAAATATAATATTAAGATGGAATGGTGTCAAAGTATTCAAGGCCAGATGAGATAAAAACAAAAGAAAAACAAGAAGATAAAAAGGGGCACTGGGGATGTAGCTCAATAGTAGAGCACTTCCCTAGCATATACAAGACCCAGGACTCAATCCCTAGTACTGAGAGAAAAAAAAAAAAAAAAAAAATCCTGCCTTTAACAAAAGGTTATGCCTATCTTTGTTTGAAATCTATGCAGTCTCTCTTAAATCTTTTGGCATAAAATATGTCTGTCTTAGACTAAACCTTCCAATTCATTGCTGGAAAAAAATTGAGGCATACAGAGGTTAATGTCCTTAGGAAGTCAGTGCAAATACAATACCAGAGTGGTAAACATAGAGTCTCTGAGGCAGAAAGGAGTTCTTAACAATTATGCATATTTGCATATCATTGTCCAAAGACCTAACTGTTGAGAATTATTTCATGGAAGTATTATTTGATCTTAGTGAACAAACTGGTTTGAATTATTGCCTAGTGCAATGCGGATGATAAATACAACCATTTTATGTAATTCTAAGACTCAGCTTGAAGGAATTTCTACTCTGGCGGAGAGATTAGATTGTATGCCCTTTAAACTCTTGGATCCTTTGATTCTTGTTGTAGCCATGCCTCATTAGAACAAGATTGTCAGATGTAGGATGGAACAAATAACTATCTTATAAAATTTTTCTTGGCTAAAAAACAACATGGCTTAAGTTTGTAAGTGTAACTCAGTGGTAGAGTGCTTGCCTAGCGTGTGTGAGTCTTTGGGTTTGGTCCCCAGCACCAAGAAAACAAAAACAACCCTGGTTAAATTTTGATGTTTTTTGCATCATGAATGCCTTTTACAGTTCCCTATTGCCTAACTTCTCTGTTGTATCAGATTTATCATCCAAAAAACAGATCAATACTGTGTACCTAAAATTTTATGATGATTGAGTATTTTGAATGAAGAAGTCTTAAACATGAACTGTAATAGGTCGAGTCTTAAACACAGAGGAGTCCGGCTACAATTTCATACAACCTTTTTGTGTGGTGCCTTAAAATCTTGCATTAACTTTGGGCAGATGATTCTATTTACTTGAACAACTGTTATCTGGTATCTAATAAGTGCCAGGCATTGTGGGAGACAGAAGCTATCATCCTTACCCACTAAAAACTTCACTATAGAAAAGGAGAAAAATACAAAAATCAGTTACCTAATCTGATATGATGAGTGTGAAGAGCTTTAGGAACACAGGTGGGGTAGTAGTTCGCACTTCCACAAGATTTGGGGTGATTGCTAAACTGGATTAATAGTAGGAGCAGAAATAAGTCATGTATTAGAGTGGAAAGTAATAGTATAAGCTCTCCATAACCAAGAACTTATAAGGAGAAGTCATTCTGATATGCTGTAATATCAAAGTTATTGCCCCCAAAATAATCTGTCTCCTTCATGGTTGTTTAAGGGCTTACTCTCCATTTTGCGCAAGTTGAAAAGTGCGCCAGACCAGGAGGTGAGAATTCTTCTCCTGGGCTTGGATAATGCTGGCAAGACCACTCTGCTGAAGCAGCTTGCGTCTGAAGACATCAGCCACATCACCCCTACGCAGGTGAGCACTTCCTTGGTTCCAGGTGCTATGTGACACAAGGAAAATGACACCAGCAGTGGGAGAGACAAAATGAGAAATATAGTTTTGTCCACTTCCAAGGGTTGTTTCTGAGCAGAGTCTATTCAGTCTAAAAATAATCACATTTTATACATTATATGAAGACATGCCATGCATAGAGCTGTGCAATTCATAGAGATGGAAAGTAGACTGGCAATTACTGAAGCTGGGCAGGGGGAATGGGAAGTTTTGTTTAATGGATACAAAGTCAGTTTTGCAAGATGAAAACAGTTCTATGGATGGATGTACACCTTGTGAGTGTACCTAATGGCAATCACCTGTACACTTTAAAATAGTTAAGAAGACACATTTTATATTATGTATATTCTACCACAATTCTAAATGTATATACATATATATGCATATATACATATTTTTTGTATCAAGATAATAAATTATTTCAGATATAAGTGATTATATATATTATATATGCATTTTTTCTTTTTCCTCATGCTGGGGATTGAACCCAGAACCTTCAAACATGTTAGGCAAGCACTCTACCACTCAACTGCACCCTGAGCCTTATATTCTTTTTTTTTTTTTCCCCTTTGTGATACTGGAGATTGAACCTGGTGCCTCACACCTCATAGGCAAATGCTCTTCTACTGAGCTAAGTCCCCAGCACACACACACACCCTTTTTTTTTTTTTTTTTTTTGGTACCAGGGATTAAACCCAGAGATGTAACCACTTAGCTACATCCCCAGCCCTTTTTATTTTTTATTTTGAGACAGGATCTTGCTAAATTGCTGAGACTATCTTTGAACTTGCAGTCCTCTTGCCTCATCTGCCCAGATCTCTGGGATTATAGGGATGCACCACCGTGCCAAGCCCAGTCTTTTTTATTTTTATTTTTATGTTTTGGGGTATTGGGGATCAAACCCAGGGTTTGCAAAGTGCATGCAAAGCAAGCACTCTACCAACTGAGCTATATCCCAGCCATTAAAATTATAAAAACAAAGCTTTATTCTGATTATTAGTACATGTGGAAAATGCAAAGAACATATAAAATACTAAAGAATATCCTGAGAAAAACCCACTGTTGCTATTTTAGTGTGTGTTTTTTATTTTTAAAATAAAAAACAAAGCCAGGTTTACTGGTGCATGCCTATACTCCCAACTACTTGGTAAGCTGAGACAGGAAGATGGCAGGTTGGAGACCAACTTTGGAAATTTAACAAGAACCTGTCTCAAAATAAAAATAAATTAGGGCTGGGGTTGTGACTCGGGTAGAGAGCTTGCCTAGCATGCATGAGGCACTGGGTTTGATCCTCAGCACCACATAAAATCAACAAATAAAAAAAATTAAAAGGACTGAGAATAAAGTTCAGTGGCAGAGTACCTGTGGGTTTAATCTCCAGTATTACATACAAAAATAATTTTAAAAAATTGTTTGAATGCCACGGCACACATGAGGATCGTGACTTCAAAGCCAGCCTCAGAAACTTAGTGAGGCACTTAGCAACTAAGCAAGACTCTGTCTCTAAATAAAATACAAAAAGGGGTTAGGGTTGTAGCTCAGTGGTAGAGCACTTGCCTAGCACATGTGAAGCACTGGGTTCAATCCCCAGCACCACATAAAAATAAGTAAATAAAATAAAGGTATTGTGTCCATCTACAGCTAAAAAAAATATTTAAAAAAAAAAAGGAAGCCAGGTGTGGTGGTGCACACCTGTAATCCCAGTGGTTCTGGAGGCTGAGACAGGAGGATTGCAAGTTCAAAGCCAGCCTCAGTAACTGCGAGACACTAAGCAACTCAGTGAGGCCCTGTCTCTAAATAAAATACAAAATAGGGCTAGGGATGTGGCTCAGTGGTTGAGTGCCCCTTAGTTCAATCCCTGGTACCAAAAAATAAATGGAGGGAGAGGGCTGGAAGGGCTGGGGATGTTGCTCAGTGGTTAGGCACCCCTGGGTTCAATCCTCAGTACCAAAAAGAAAAAAAAAAATTAAATTTTAAAAACCAATTTAAGTCCAGCCTGAACAATCTTATTTTTTCCTAAGCAAGAAAAACACAAAGGATAAGGCAATGGTGTTGCTCACAGAGGGAGGTATAAGGACAAGTCCTGATTGGAAAGACATTAATAGGCTTCTTTGGGCCTCATTCCCCATAAGAAATCCTGAGAAAACTTAACTTTGGGCCAGGCTGATAGGGACAGCCCACTGGGCTTAGTCACTTCAAAGTGTTTGAACATTAGAGATTTTTTTTTTTTTTTTAACCAAAACCAGCATTTTCTACCATTGTACTGTGATAAGACCGTGACTTCAGGTTTGAATGGCAGTGCTGATGTATTTCATGGCATATGAATCTTAATGATGCACAACTTTTTGCAGAAAAGTCATTTTAACTGCTACCAAATGAACAATTTTACAGCTTTTGAACAAATTTAATGTATAGCCCAAGGAGGAGCAAATTACAGCAGTCTAGCCTAGAAGGGCTGAAAACACATATTAGTGTGTCAGGATTTCTGCCAGAAAAAGAACAGCTATGTTAGTACTAGCACTAGACTGTATTTCTCAAGAGCACTAAAAAGACTCCCATTCTGCAAACAGTAATGAACTCAAAATTATGAACCCAAAGTTCCAGTTCTAACCTTTAGGCTTTGTTTGGGTGTTATAGGTGACTCTGTTATTACAACATGTCAAGGTTTGATGTTTATTCTTTAAAAAGAAACTTATGGTATCCTTGTTTAACATTAGGCTATTATAATAAATTTAGAATGTATAAATAAATTACATTAGGAAACTCGAAATCACAATGCCCAAATGAAACCACTGTTAACACATGATTGTATTCGTTCAATTTTAATGTTTGGGTTTTTCTTATGAATATGTGTGTGTGTGTGTGTGTGTGTGTGTACACATACATATATGTATATATCCAATATACATATACTTTAAAAATAAAAAGTGGCAAAAAATATTTTAAAAATAAAAATAAAAAGCAGCTCATACAGAATACACTATTTTATATTTTTCACTTAATAACAAAACAATAATATCTTTCTATGTTGTTTATATATGTAATTCACATTTCCAAACATTTGTACCTATTCGTTATTATTTCCTTAGAATAATTTCCTAGTAGATTTGTTGGGTCTGATGGTGTACAATTTAAGGCAGTTGTTAAGTACAGTCAAATTCCAAGATTTACTATCACCTGTTCCCTGCTTCATTTTAGAAAGAGTTGATATTCCTGGGCTTGATGTTTAATATCATTGTTGAATGTAGGATTTTTAAACGCACAAAAGTCATTTTGTCAGTGAGTCGCAATGTAGCTACTGCTCATGATGAGCTTAAACATTTCCCTTTAGAGTTTTTAAACTTCTGGTTTATTCAGTCATTGGCATTTTAGAGGAGCAATAGTCAGTATCATCCCTGGTTATCCTCTAGTGGCTATTCCTCAGTGGGAATTGGTGGCAGTGATCCTGTACGATGGCACTGAGCCTTGTCCTTCTGTGCTAGGCAGTAGTATTGGCAAGCTGCCAGATGAGGCGAATGTTTATGGAGGCGTCCCCAGGCCCACTGAACTCCAGTTATTCTGGATGAAATGTCTCTTCTTCAGTAGTAAACTGCTGCTTGGATTTCTTTTCAAAACTTTGTTTTCCTGTATCTTTTTTGTAGTTGTAGATGGACAGCATGCCTTGATTTGTTCATTTTTATTTGGTGCTAAGGATCGAACCCAGTTCTTCACACGCACCAGGCAAGCACTCTGCCACTGGGCTACAGCCCCAGCCCCTCCCTGTATCATTTTTGCAAGAAGTTTTGTTTTTGTTTTTGTTTTTTTTAAATTCTTGCTCATGAAATGCCTTCTCTCTGAACCCCAAAGGTCTTATTAATTTGTTTCCCTCCACGCTAACTCCCAGCTGGCCATTCTGCTTGTCCCCAATTTGCTCACCTTGAGTAACTGTCCTAAAAAATGAATACTTTGTTTTTAGGTTCATCAGAGATACCCATTATATGCAGTTTCAAATGACTGCCTGTCTGCTTGTCGTTTCCCTCCCTGTAGCTGGGGCCCCACTTCAGAGGTTGGACATGCTGTCCCAGGAGGCCTCACCTCCCCACTGCACCCACACCCCACTTAGGAAACCGGTTTCCTCCAGTGTCCTCAGTTCAGCTCACTCTTTTTCCTGGTTAATCCATTTGACAAAATGGATCATTTTGAGTTATTCTTAGTCTAATCTCCAGATTTGTAGCTGTTGTCTCTTTTTAAACTTAGCATTTGTTCTTTCCTGGTGTTTTTAGAGTAAGCTTCTGGTTTTATGTTAGTTATATATAATGCCCTATTAAATTTGCCATCCTCAGCACTCAGCAGGGGGATGTGGTCTCTGCTGATCATAGGTCTTCAGCTTGTGTGTTTCGTGAGGGGGGGGGGGGGCGGTTTCTGGGTATGGAGCCCAGGACCTTGTGTATATGAGGCAAACACTGTACCTCTAAGCTATACCGCCAGCCATTTTTTCTATTATAGAAAATATCATGTTAGCCCTGACATTTTTAGCCCTAATTCCACAACCCGAGTGAAATAAGCATGTATAAATATGTTTTCTTTCACATTACCGTAAACCATTTTCAGTATTAACAGTATCTCATCTGGAGAAAAAAACTATTATATCTGGCAGAGTACCTCAATTGGTTTTGTGGGGGGTTTTGGTTTGCTTTGGTTTTTGTTTTATTGGTACTGGGGTTGAACCCAAGGACATTCTATCACTGAGCTGTATCCCTTTTGTTTCTTATTTTGATATAGCCTCTCCCTAATTGTCCAGTCTGGCCTCAAACTTGCAATCCTCCTGCCTCAGCCTCCCAAGTAGCTGGAATTACAGGCATGCACCACCAAGCCTGGCCTGAATAAATGTTTAAAATAATCCTAGGTGCTAAGGGTATAACTCAGTGGTAGAATATGTGTCTAGTATACTTGAGACCCTGGGTTTAAGCCCCAGCTCAAGTGCATGCATCTCCACAGACAAACTATTAAATGTAATTTCATCAAAATTAATAAAACTTGGTGTTTTTGCCTCTGTTTCAGGGTTTTAACATCAAAAGTGTACAATCACAGGGTTTTAAACTGAATGTATGGGACATTGGTGGACAGAGGAAAATCAGACCATACTGGAGGAATTATTTTGAAAATACTGATATTCTTGTAAGTACTCCTTCTGATGTGCTAGTTCGTAATCCTTTCTGCCTGTGTAAGAAACAGTGACACTGTAACGTTCCCCCCATCCCAGTACTGGGTATTGAACCCAGAGACCCTCTAGCATTGAACTATATATCCCTGTACTTTCTGTCTATCTACCTACCTATTTATTTATTTATAGATGGGATCTGGCCAAGTTGCCAAGGCTGGCCTTGAATTTGTGATCCTCTTTCCCCCCTGTCCTGAGTAGCTGACTGCCCAACTGTAATGTTCTTTCTCATCAGTAGTTCCATTGCCTTGATGTTAATTGTGAGTTAGCAGAATTACATTAGGCTGCAGGCTGGAGAGGAGAAACATCTCTGTGTGACAAGTATATGATATTTTGCTGTCGCTCAGTAACAACGTTACCCCCACCCACCTTGGCAAAGTAAAGTGTTTATTAATTACCATTATGATATGATATTAATTACCATAGTGATTTGAACAGTAGAAGGGAAGTCAGAAGATCATAAAAAAAAAAAAAAAAAGCTGACTCTGTCACCCCAAGTGAATCAAAAAATCAAATATATCCAGAAGAGAGCAACCAAGATAATGAAACTCCTGGAAACAATGTTGGATAAGGAATGCTTGAGAGGCCTGACAGCGTTGTCCCTAGAAAAAGGAACACTAGAACTGTCTTTCATTGCTTCCAAAACTACCTGAAGTATCTGAGGGATTAGCCTTATCATGAATAGTTCTAGAGACTGAGCTAAGAGCAATCTGGGAGTTTTAAAATGATAGAATTTCATTCAGAATAAGGAAGAAGTTTCCTGTAGCTACAGCTGCCCAGAAGTAGAGCAAGCTGCCTGGTGTGTTGGGGATTCTCTGGCTCAGGTGCCATTCCTCCAGGCAGAGGCTGACATTTAGCGCATTTGGTTCCCAACTCACTGTCACTTTTTTTTCCCTTCTTCTCTCTCTCTCTCTCTCTCTCTCTGTGTTTGTGTGTGTGCACGTATTAGTGGGGATTGAACCCTAGCTTCTGCCTCAGACTTCTGAGTAGCTGGGATTACAGTCATACAGCTTCACTGACATTTTCTCCAAGACTTCTGTTTCAGAATTCTGGGAGAGTTCAGTGTCTATATACAGAATTTCTCCAATACCCCAGCTTCTCAGTCTTATATATATGTGTGTGTGTGTGTATGTATATACACATATGTATATATATATATGTAATATGTTACATATTTAAAATATGTATATTATAAAGTTTTTTCACTAACCTCTAACTGAAAGCTTGGATTTACTTCAGTTATGACGATGGGCAGTAAACTACAACATCATCTGCCATATCTTTGTCTTTATTACTAACAGAATTCATCTTGTATCTCAAATAGCTTCTCTCTCTTATGGCTTCTGATGTGACTCTCTCTTTTGGATCATTCTTGTTGACATCCACACATCATGTGGTTTCTCATTTAAAAAGAAAAAAATAACAAACAACTTTTCTGTTGACCCTTCTAGATACTGTCCCATTCCTCGGCCTCCCTTTATAGCAGGAGTCCTTGAAGGAATTTTCTCCACACTGTCTTCATCTCCTCTACTCCCAGTTACTCTTGAGCCTTCCTTTCAGTATCACCAGTAATTTCCATTGCTGAGTGCAGAGTTTGATTTCCAGTACGGTCATCTTCCTTGACCTGCCATCGTGTTTAACATAGTCAGTTGTGCTGTCCTGGAAACATTATCTTTCCTTGGCTTCCAGGATACCATTCCATGTTATTTTCCTCCTAACTCACTGGCTCCTCCTCCTCCTCAATCTTCATTGTTTTTTGTTTGCTTGGTTTTTGTTTTTGTTTTTTGTTTATTTGTTTGTTTCCTTTTTGTTGTTGTTGTTCTTTCCTTATCACTTGCTATAGTTTGGATCAGGAATGTCTCCCAAAGACCCGTGTGTTAAGGTGGAACCTATAAGAGGTAGGGCTTGATGGGAGGATTTAGGTGATTGGGGATGTGCTCTCAAAGGAAATTTAGGACTCTGGTCCCTTCTTCTCCTTTTCTTTTTGGGTCCTGGCAGTGAGGTGCATAGCTTTGCTCTACCACATGCTGCCATGATATGTTGCCTCACCACAGACCCAAAAGCAACAGGGCCAACAGACCATGGCCAACAGACCATGGACTGAAACCTCCAAAACTGTAAACCAAAATAAACCTTTTTTCTTTATAAGCTGATTAAGTAATTTGTTACAGTAGGGGAAGGCTAACTAACATATCTCACAATCTCCAATTGTTTGGATGCCCTGGAGGTCATCCTTGTTTTTCTCCTCTACGCCATTAGGTAAATTCATCCAATTTTAGGCTTTAATTATCATGTACATAGTGATGAATCCCAAAGTATTATCTCAGGAGTTCATAGATAGCCAGCTGCCCATTTGACATCTCCCATTCAGTGACTCAGAAGCCCCTTAGCCTCAGCAAATTTCTATCTTCATCTACTACTGCCCAAACCTGTTCCTCCCTCAGTCTTCTCAGTAAAGGGCAGTTCCAATCATCCAAAAACAACAGAATCATCCTTAGCTCCTTTTCTTCTCACTCCTCACGTCTGATCTATCAGCAAATTCTGCCTGTTCTACCTTCAAAACATTTCTAGATGTTCCTTCCACCTCCACTTCCGCTATGCACTGTTCATTACGGTACCTCCCTGATCACCTCTCTGCTTCTACCCCTGCCACTCTGAAGGCTCAGCACTGCTGCTAGGGTGATCGTGTGGGGCTGGGGTTGTGGCTCAGCGGTGGAGCGTTTGCCTCACACAAGTGAGGAACTGGGTTCGATCCTCAGCACCACATAAAAAATAAATTCATTAAATAAATAAAGATATTGTGTCCATCTTTAAAAATATTAAAATCTTAAAAAAAAAGAAATCCAATCTCCCAATTCAAAGTAAAAGCCAATGTTCTCCTGGTAGCCTCTTTGCCCTCTGCATTCTGGCTCCTTGTTAGCTCTCTGACTTCATCTTCCACCTCTCTCACTTGGTTCCAGCCATAGTAGCCTCCTTGCTGTTCCTGACACACCAGCATGTTCCCACCTTGGAGTCTTTGTCATTGCTGTTTCCACTGCAGATTTCTTTTTCTTTAGATTTCCTCATGACTTGCTCCCTTACTGCCTTCAATACATCACCTTATTCCTGAGACCTTTCCTGATTATTATATGTATATTTAAAATTATAGCCATTATCTCCACCTTCCCAACACTGTTTATTTCTTTGCTTTCCTTGTTTTTTTCCTCCATCAGACTTATCATTACCCAGTACCATCAAGTTCATTTTTGTTTTCTTCGGTGTTGAGGATCAAGCCACTGTCTTGCATGTACAAGGCAAGTGTTCTAGCTATATCCTAGCCCACCATGAGACATTTTTATTTGTTTATTACCTGTCTCTCCCACTGAAGTGTAAATTCCATGAGAACAGGAGCTTTTGCATTTTTTTTGTTTAACTGTTGTGTCTCTAGTGCCTAGAAAGGTACCAGAATGAATGAAATGGATCTTGTTATGGATGGATTCTGACATCAGGCAGATGTGGAGTTATTTAACTTCTAAATTCCATTCCAACTCTAAGGTTCTGTGGTTTTGTTATTGTGGTCAAGTCCAAGGGCTTGCTGATTCCTTCTATAAAGTGAAGAGATTGTCTACTTCATGTTGGGAGAGTGATATGAGAAGTGAATTCATTCACTCCCTGTCATTCTTAAATGTAAAAATGCCAAAATATAAAATCTTCCCACCATCAACAAACATATTTGAGGTACTGAAATGGGTTTCACATAGGTTCTTCATGTTACCAGCCCTCTGTGAAGGGAGTTCCAGCTATTCCTGATATCAAGTTAAAGGTTTAAATGGATGAGAGGAAAACCATGAGAAACATGCATCCATTCATTTATCCATGTTTTCAACCATTTATTCCTCCCAAATGTATTATATACCTTCTAGGAGAATGAAAGAGAAATGTTGAGTAAGAAGAAAAATTTTTCTTTAAGATAAAAAGATAGCCAGGTTCAGTGGTAACCTGTAATCCCAGCAGCTCAGGAGGCTAAGGCAGGAGGATTGCAAATTCAAAACCAGCTTTAGCAATTTAGCAAGGTCCTCCCTCGGCAACTTAGTGAGACCCTGTCTTAAAATAAAAAATAAAAATGACTGGGGAAGTCAGATGCTTTCCTGCATAGCAAAAATGAACTACTGGAATTTGAAACTAAAAGAAAAGTATTATTTATCAGCCCACAAAATGAAATACTTAATCAGAAATCTAACAAAATATGTACAGGATCTGAGGAAAATTTAAAAACTGGTAAAAGAAAATCTTTGCCTGTCATGTGTTCAGTCCTCAACAGAGAAATAAACAAATAAATAAATAAATAGAGAAATATTCCATGTTCATGGATAGGAAGACTCAATATTGCTAAAATATCAATTATACCCAAATTTATAGAATTGATGCAATTCAAATCAAAATTTCAGCAAATTATTTTGGAGATATTGATAAACTGATTTCAAAGCTTATATGGAAAAACAAAAAGTCCAGAGAGCCAGTATGGTACTGAAGAAGAAAAAACTAGAGTTTTAACACTACCCAACTTAAAGATTTACTATAAAGTGAGAATAATCAAGACAACACATATCAAAGAAAAATAGACAAATTGATCTGTGGAACAGAAGAGAGAATCCAAAAATAGACCCACAGGAATATAGTCAACTGAATTTGACAAAGAAGTAAGACAATTCATTGGAAGAAGGATGATATTTTTCTGCAAATGGTGCTAGAACAATGGAACATCCACATTCCAAAAAAAAAAGAGGAATCTAACACTTCTAGAAGATAACATATGAGAACATCTAGGTGACCTTGGGTTGGGGTGGTGAGGTTTCAGATACACCAAAAGCACAGTCCATGAAAGAAAAAGTTAAGTTGGGCTTTATTAGAATTTTAAACTTCTGCTCTATAAACGATAATATTGAGCATATGAAAGGGCCCTGGGTTCAATCCCAATACCACCACCAAAAAAGGGGAGGGGACATTGCTAAGAAAATGAAGAATCAAGTGACAGATTTCTAAAACACGTATCTAGGGGCTGGGGCTGTAGCTCAGTGGTAGAGCATCTGTCTAGCACATGTGAGACACTGGGTTAGATCCTCAGCACCACATAAAAATAAATAAATAAAGATATTTATTTATCTATAACTAAAAAAATTTTTTTAAACATATCTAATCTAATAAAGGACTTATATCCAAAATATATAGAAAACTCAATTTCAACAATAAAAAAAACCTGATTTAAAATATGGGCAAAAGATCTGAACACACACCTCACCAAAGAAGATCTACAGATGGCAGAAAAGCATATGAAAATACACTCAGTATCATATGTCATTAGGGAATTGCAAATTAAAACAATGAGAAAATGAAAATAAAGGCTGGGGTTGTTGCTCAGTGGCAGAGCACTCTCCTCGCACATGTGAGACCCTGGGTTCAATCCTCAGCACCACATAAAAATAAATAAATAAAATAAAGGTATTGGGTCCAACTACAACTAAAACAATAAATATTAAAAAGAGAGAGAGAGAAAAATAAAATAACAGTGAGATTGCTACTAAAAGGGCTAAAATCCAAAAATTAGACAATACTGAATGCGGTGGGGACAAGGAACTGTGGAAATTTTTTTTTTTTTTAAGCCAGGGATTGAACTCGGGGGCACTCAACCACTGAGCCACATCCCGAGCCCTTTCTTGTATTTTATTTAGAGAAGGGTCTCACTGAGTTGCTTAGTGCCTCCCATTAGCTGAGGCTGGCTTTGAACTTGTTACACCCCTGATGCTGGTGGTGCCTGGCTTGGGAATTCTCCTTCATCACTGGTGGGAATGCAAAATGGTACAACCACTTTGGAAAACAGTTGGTAGTTTTTGTTTTGTTTTGTTTTTTAATATATTTTTAGTTATAGATGGACACAATATC
The DNA here is from genome assembly GCF_047511675.1 of Marmota flaviventris. Classification (NCBI taxonomy): domain Eukaryota; kingdom Metazoa; phylum Chordata; class Mammalia; order Rodentia; family Sciuridae; genus Marmota; species Marmota flaviventris. The sequence goes on from NC_092501.1 coordinate 25,390,537, forward strand.
TTTATTTTATTTGTCTATTTTTTTATGTGGTGCCAGGTGTTGAACCCAGTATCTCACACATGCTAGGCAAACGCTCTACCACTAAGCCACAACCCCAGCCCCCCAATTGGTAGTTTCTTTAAAAGCAACCAAAGTCTTACCATACAATTCAGTAGTACTCCAAAGTATCTACCCAATTAGTTGAAAACTTATGTTCCATACAAAATCCCACATATGAATAGTTATAGTAGCTTTATTCCTGATTGCCAAAAACTAGATGTAACCAAGATGCCCTTTAATAGGGGAGTGGATAAGCAAGCTTTGGTATACCTGTTTAATGCAGTATTATTTAGTGATAAAAAGAAATGAGTTGTCAAGCTACAAGGAGACACGGAGAAACCTTAAATATGTATTGTTTTAAAAGGATACATACTCTATATTTCCAGCTATATGACGTGTGTGCGCGTGCACGCTATAGATTGAACCTAGGACCTTGTGCATGCTAGGCGAACACTTTACTACTGACCTACATCCCCAGTCCTTTGTGACATTTAAAAAAAATCAAACCTATAGAAATTTATAAATGTCTTTACTTAGTAAAAGATCAGTGGTTACCAGAGGTCTGAAGAAGGGAGGGGAGCGATGAATAGGTGACGTATAAGGAATTTTCAGGGTGGGGAAACTATTTTGTATAAAACTGTAATAATGGTTATATGTTATTGCAGTGCTGAGGATCGAACCTCAATCGATGCTAGGCAAGCATGCTACCACTGAGCTACACACACTTCAAAGCACAAAGAATGAACCTAGTGTTTCAGTATCTGTTCGTTATTTATACCGAAAGAATCACACTAATGCAAGATGTTGCTAGGGGAAAGTGGGGCTGTGGGTAGAGGTGGAGTAGATATATAGAACTCAATTGAGTGCTACCTACTCAATTATTCTATAAATCTAAAACTATGCTAAAAAATAAAGTGTTGTTTTTTGTTTTTTTTAAGGTATAGATTCCCTTTTCCTTTTTGAATCAGAGAGTTGGGTTAAAGCTGGGCATGGTGGCACACACCTGTAATCCCAGCGGCTTGGGAGGCTGAGACAGGAGAATCACAAGTTCAAAGCCACCCTCAGCAACTGCGAGGTGCTAAGCAACTCAGGGCTGGGGATGTGGCTCAGTGGTCAAGTACCCGAGTTCAATCTCTGGCACCAAAAAAAAGAGCTGGGTTAAAGCAGGTGTCTAAGAAAAAGAGCAGTCCTATCTCTTCATCTGCTAGATTTAAGTGCTTTGAAAGAAATACCCAAAGAGGAGCCATATGTAAGGACTTTGGTGATTGTGAAGCTCCATAGGAAGTCTCAGGAACCTGTGGTCTACAGGTAAGGGTAATTTTAAATCATTGACTCTCACATCTTGAGAGAAGACCAAAAGGTGGTTTTAATATGACTCTGGATCCCACATTCTTGTTTGTTAAGAGAAATTATCGTAACATTCAGCACAAAGTAGTTCAGAACAACCCTAAAGAAGCTTTCTTCAGCCATATAACCAACTAGTACAAGATAATATTTTGGGTTGAGATCAACTTTTCATTATTTCCCAGTGCCATTTGAGATTAAACGGTTGTTAGAAGCAGCTGAGTCCCAAGGGTGAGAGTCTAAGGCCTCAGGAGCCCCGAGCTCTTTGTGCCGGTGTTGTGGTAGCCTGGAGCAGCAGTGTTGATGGGCTGTTTGTTTGTGTTTAATAGTCTTCCATTATTGGTTGAAAAAGACCTATTACACTCCACTCCACCCTGCTAGAAGAGCAGGATTGAGGCTTGACACATTTTGTTACCTAGTTAAATCTTTTCAATTCTCTCTGGAGTGTCATGATAAAATCTTGCTTTAGAGCAGGGATGGCCACATTGATCCTGCCTGCCTCCTGTTTTCCTATAGCCTGAGAGCTAGAATGGCTTTTACATTTTTAAGTGGTTGAAAAAAATATTAAAAGAATAATATTTTGTGACACATGAAAACTATATGAAATTCAAATTTCGGTGGAACGCAGCCACACGCATCTGTTTACAGATTGCCTTTGGTTGCTTTCTCACTGCAATAGCAGCGTTCAGAAGTTGCAAATAAGATTGTATGGGCCACAAAACCTAAAATATTTACTACTGACTTCTGACAGAAAAAATTTACCTGCCCTTGCTTTAGAGCATGCAGTGACTCTTTAATGGTTTAAGAGTCAGAGCAACTCCTAAGAGTGCCAGAGTTACTCTCTGGGAACTTGACCCTGAGAACATCTGACTTCAGCTTTATTAGTTTGGGGGAAGTGACTAAGAAATAGAACTTGAAGTGTGATAGAAAGGAGAGGATAAAAGTATCTTCCAGTTTTCCTTAGGCCAGGAATGATAACAGCCTTTTGTGCTTCTCTCTCTCTCTCTCTCTCTCTCTCTCTCTCTCTCTCTCAATATTTTTAGTTGTAGATGGACACAACACCTTTCTTTATTTATTTATGTGGTGTTGAAGAATCAAACCCAGTGCCTCACATATGCTAGGCAAGTACTCTACCACTGAGCCGAAACCCCAGCCCAATAACAGCCTTTCTCTCTCTCTCTTTCTTTATTTTTATTTGTTCTAATCGGTTATATGTGACAGCAGAATGCATTTTGACTCATTGTACACAAATGGAGCACAACTTTTCATTTCTCTGGTTGTACACAAAGTAGAGTCACACCATTCGTGTAATCATACATGTACATAGGGTAATAATGTTCCTCTCCTTCCACCATCCTTCCCACCCCCACACCCCGTCCTTCCCCTCACTCCCCTCTGTCCAATCCAAAGTTCCTCCATTCTTTCCTTTCCCACCCCCATTATGGATCAGCATCCACATATCAGAAAAAACATTTGGCCTTTTGATAGATAAAAATACATGATAAGGCTTGGGGTATGGCTTTGTGGTAGAGTGCTTATCTAGCATGTGTGGATTTGATCCACAACACCAGGAAAATTAAAAGAAAAGATGGTAGCTAGGTGTGTTGACATACCTGCAATCCCAACTACTCAGGGAGGCCAAGGCAGGAGCATTGCAAGTTTAAGACCAGCCTCAGCAATTAAGCACCCCTGGTTCCAATCTCCAGTACTGAAAAAAAGTGGGGGGAGGGTAATATTTTTTCAAGTTACGTTTATGTTATTACTATACTCCACTTACATTATTATCAGTTTTGTATTTAAACTTAATATAATTTAAACAAAGTAACTTTGTCATCATTTCCTATGGAAAGTAGAAGTCAAATGAAATGGACCTCAAAACTTTTTTTTTTTTTTTTGGAGAAAAAAAAAAAAGAAAGTTTACTGCTTTGCTAGCAAAAGAGAACCACAGGGGACTCCTGTCCCAAAGGCTGTGACTCTGCCCATCCACTGGAACAGGGGGGTTTAAAAAGGTGATTCAAAGGTTACATTCCATGTATTCTCTGTTGGAGTTGTAATTCACTTGTTAGTTTGGGAGATAATCATTTCTGAGATCTCCTGGTACCACCCCAAAGTCTGGATTACTTCATTTCTATGGTGGGTGTATACTCAAGTACAGATAAATCTGTCTAACCTGGGGAAGAAAGGTAATCCTGTTTCCCCTGAGATTAGGGAGGGGGAGAGATTAGGGAGGAGTAGGGATAGAGTAAGAAACATGTCCATTTTAAAAATAAATTGCAGTAGCAGAGCAGCAAGGGCTACATTCAAAGCATAAAGTGAACCACTGTGACATTTTCCCCTGTCAATCTCTACATTCCATTTCTATGGAAAAATGAGCAACACCATCTCCAGACTGCTTCCTGCTGAAAGGGGGGAGAAATTGGGGGAAGTAACCCAAAAATCCTTGTTCTCTATCAGGTGAAGCTTGAATAGTTAAGGGCATTCAGCATCAGAGCAGTCCAGAGGTCCACAGTGACAGATGGCTGGTGACTGGAGAAGGTATATATAGGGCAGGGATCATGCTAAGACAACAATAAGCAAGACAGCAAAGCATTATTTTTCTTTCAAACACCTTTTAAAATATTATAGGCATCTGCGGGGCTCAGTAGCACATGCCTGTAATCCCAGGCTCAGGAGGCTGACACAGGAGGATCGAGAGTTCAAAGCCAGCCTCAGCACTAAGCAACTCAGTGAGACCCTGCCTCTAAATAAAATATAAAATAGGGCTGGGGATGCAGCTCAATGGTCAAGTTTTCCTGAGTTCAATCCCCGGTACCAAAAAAGAAATAATGATAATAATATAGGCATCTCATTATTTCCATAATACTGCTTGGACACATTAACACTGCTAGGGAGTAGAAAGAACAGTGGTGATCAAAAACCACAAGTTATGCAGCCACCTTGAATCAGTTTCATTCCCCTGTTAGACTTCAGCTCAAGATATGGTAGAAAACAACATTCTCCAGCCACCTCTCCTCCCTGCCTACTCCCGGTGGAGAAATACTGAGGAGCAATGAAATGACCAAAAGGTGGCAGCAGGAGGGAGGAGGAGCAGAAGCAGGAGGAGAAACAAAGGACCCTCCCTTCAATCTCTGCAGGAGCCAGAGTTGCCTGAACTTCATCAAGGGAAAAACCTCTTCCTTTAGGTCTTCCTTCCACAACCAAAAGAGAATTTCAGAGCACCAAAAGAGATGTGAAAGACTGCCTAAAGCATTATTCAAAGGCGTGGTCGGAACCTTGCTTTACAATAGTTTTATCATTTGATATTTGAAGGTCTTTATTGTTTTAAAACCAGTCAGAGGAGTGTTTAACTTTCTCTGATACCTTCTGGTTCAAAACCAAGAATTTTTTTATTAATTATTAATAAAGTCAAATTATTAATTAAGTTTGTTTATAGATTTTTTTTAATTCTGGAGGGTTTTTTTGCATGATTAAATTAACCAGTACCTATTCTGTTAAATAACAGCAACAATATCTCTCCTCATCTTTAGTTGATGTTCAGAAGGAAACATACCTGTGTGGAAAAAATGGGGTGGGTGAAGCCTGAGAAGGACCCTGAAAAGAGCATGCCACCAACAGAGCACATTTGTGAGGGTTGAGCCCAGGGAGCCCTGCCCTGGAGCTATATCCCCAGCCCTTTTGTCCCCCCCCCCCACCTTTTTTTTTTTTTGAAGAGAGGATCTTGCTCTAATCCACAATCCTCCTGCCTCAGCCTCCTGAATCCCTGGGATTAGGGTGGTGCCATCATGCCTAGCCTCACTTGGCCCTTTTCTTAAGAAATAAAAGGAGCAATTGTTTTATAGACTTAAACCTAGTATTATTATTTAGTGATTTTCGAATTTCATGAAAGTTACTTGAGAAAAATGCTAAATGAGAGGAAGAATTTGTGTGCAGTTTGGGAAAATTCTTCTTTTGAATCTGATAATAGAAACATTACCTGAAAAGCTTCATGTCAGAGCAATAAATAGCAAATGATTATTGAGTGGAAATGAAAGCCTTCTCATTAGCCTTCAGCCCCTGGGCTCTCCAGCATTTGATCATCCTCTCCACATTGAAACTCCCTCTCATCTCCCTCTCCCTACTGTTTTTTATCATATCAGATGAGCTCCACCCCCCACACCTTTATTCAGATCCTTGGCTCCCAGCACATCTGTCCCCTGCTTTGTCACTCCTGTCTTGCTCAGTGACCTGCACACCATCTCTAGACAGTCCTCTGATCCCAAAACTCTCCCAGCAATTACATGGCCCTCCTTGCTCCCTCTCATCTTCCTGAGTGTTGCTTCCGTGGAGATCACCCACAATTCCACGTAATTCTAGTTGGTCTTCTGTGTTGAAGTCCCCTCTCCCATTGCGTCCTTCTTTCCACACCTGTGTTTATGCTAAGCCCATTTCTTTTAAAATGTGATTTACTATCAAGCACAGTTGAGTACACCTGTAATCCCAGCAACTCAGGAGGTGGAGGCAAGAGGACTGCAAGTTTGCACAAGTCTGAGACCAGCCCAGACAATTCAGTAAGACCCTGTCTCAAAACAAAATAGAGTATCTCTAGGTTCAGTCCCCAGTATTGTAAGATAAAATATGAGTCTATAGTGTACACAAGACCCTAGGTTCAGTTCCCTGCACCATAAAATAAATAGATAAGTTAATTAACTAATTATGATCCCCACTGGTATAAAGGAAACTATCACCATGTTCTGCATAGTGGCTTATGAGACAGAACATCAAATTTTGTGTATCTGGTATACACAATCCATTGATGCGTTTATTGACATTGAGTTAGCAATATTAACAGCAATAATAATATGGGCCGCCAGAAAAATATGTTGAAATCAAATATATTCATCCTTTTTCCTGTGATTTTCCAAGTAGAAACTTAGGCTATTATTGGGAAAAAAAAAAGACTGAACTTGGTTCCTGGTATACTATTTACCATTAGAGAACAAATGAGAAAGCATTAAGAAAGGAATTTTTTTCCTAAAGGAGTGAATTTTTTTCCAAATTCAGTGTAGCACAGAATTTGATTTGCATACAAAATGCCTATGTGCATTGCCATATATCAATTTTTGTAATTTAAGGCATATAATAGTGAGAGTGGAAGATTGGTTTTTGTTTTTAATTGAATATGCTCTTTTAAAAGAGCATTTCTATTATATCATTAGTTTAATAATAATTTTAAATTATATTTAAAGAAAGTCTGAAAAATTGATAATTTTTAGATTAGCAACTGGGAAAACATTTAATCATTTAGTTAGAAAAAAAACTACAAAATTGTATCTCTAATTTTCTTTTTTAATTTTTATATGAAGGAAGATTAGAAGGGAACCTTCCATAGAAAATTAAAATAGTTGGGAGCTATAGTTATAGGTGATTTCTTTTAATCTTTTTTTTTAATATTTATTTTTTTACTTATAGGCGAACACAATATCTTTATTTTACTTTATGTGGTGCTGAGGATTGAACCCAGTGCCTCACGCATGCTAGGAAAGCACTCCACCTCTGAGCCACAACCCCAGCCCCAATTTTTCTTTCTTTTTTGTCTTATTTCTCTTATTGTCATAGGTTGATATTTATGTAATAACTAAAGTTCTGGCATTGGTGGGGGGAGCTGATATTTATAATTTATCATGAATCTCAAGATTTCTCTTTCTTCTGGCAAAGGCTTTGCCTTACTATTTCAATCCTGACCTCCGAGCAGCCTGGGAAAAGTGAGAATAAGAGGAGATCACTGTGTCTTCTCTCTCTGTCTCCAAAGTCAGCATATAGTTAACTCTATAAGTGTTGCTTTCCAAGTGATGATATTTGAGGAATATAGGATTGTAAATGCCTAAAACACCATCCCTTCCATTCTGACAATTTGGAATACAGCACCACAGCATGGTTAAAAGCAACTGTGGACTTCACTGTCAGGTGGATGCTTGAGTTTGAATCCTAATGTTGTCAGGTGCCAGATGTAACCTGGAAAAGTTACTGAACTCCTTTTGGCTTGGCTGCTTTTGTTGTTGTTGTTGTTGTTGTTTTGTTTTGTACTAAAGATTGAACTCAGGGACACTTCTTCTCTGAGCTACATTCCCATAGCCCTTTTTATTTTTTTGTTTTGAGAAAGGATCTCATTAAGTTGATAAGGGTCTTGCTAAATTGCTGAGGCTGGCCTCAAAATCACAATCCTCCTGCTTTAGTCTCCCGAGTCACTGGGCTTATAGGCATGTGTCACCATACCTGGATGGGCTTAAGTTTCTTTATGTTTGAAGTGAAAATAATGAAATCTATTTCATACAGTTGTTCAGTAGATTAATAGGAGAAGCAGGTCTAGGAAGAATGGCTAGTAACATATCAAAGGCCTACTAAATGTATTTCTTTGTATCCCCCTTGGCTTTCCTGACTTCCTAGACCTTGGAGCCTTTCTGGAGGTCTTTTGGGGTATCCTCAATTCATTAATTATCTTATCTGATTAATTTGCTTTCATAGATGAGGTGACAATTGCTAGTTGATTTCTGTAAACTGCTGATTGGGGAGCATGTGCTCCTTTTGTAGAAGTTACCCCATGTTTTTTCATCTCTGCTTACTGAAATAACCTTCTTCTTTTCCTTTACAGATATATGTAATTGACAGTGCAGACAGAAAAAGATTTGAAGAGACGGGTCAGGTAAATAATTCTTCTGTTGAGATATTTCCCAAATAACTGGGTATTCATTAATCCACTTTGTAAATGTGGGAGAGTAAGGGAGTTATTTTTTGTTTAACCTTTATAATTCAAACAAGACAGTCATTCTGGCAAGCAGGCAGAAATATCAGCTGTCTAAAAAGAAATTCATTAAGAGTCCTTTAAACAATTTTTTTTAATTTAAGCCTTTGAGCTTTAATCAAATTGAATATACAAGATATAAACAAATGGAACTTAGCACCCTGCCCAAAAGGTCTTCTAGTTTCTTCCCAGGCCATGTGGAAATGAACCCAGAGGAGCAATGCACTCAGCATTTATGTTTACTTTTTGTGTGTGTGTGTGTGTGTGTGTGGTGCTGGGGATTGAACCCAGGGCCTTGTGCATGTGAGACAAGCACTCTACCAACTGAGTTCTATCCCCAGCCCTTCTGTTTACATTTTTTAATACCTACCAGGGATAACTCACAAATACAAAAGAATGGAAGGAAACATACAAGCCAAAATTAAGCTGCTTTTGTTTTCAAGCTAGGAGATAAGATAAACTTCGAACCCAAACATGGCTTCACATATAGCTTACATGTCACATGATTACATGATGTGATTTGTGAACATGGTTTTACATAGAAAGAAAAGAGCATAGATCATTTATCCAAAGTGGACTCACTGACCAAAGAAGCAAGGGGTGGAGCGGACCTCTTGGGAGAAGTGTGCTTAGATATTGCTGTCTTTGGCCTGTGTTCTAAACTATGACAGGTGGACTTCCAAAGGCAGTGGTCCCCATATTTATCTTCCTTTTCCTTTTTTTTTCTTTTTTTTATGTTTTTGTAGTTATAGATGGACAGCATGCCTTTATTTTATTTGTTTATTTATTTTTATGTGGTGCTGAGGATCGAACCCAGTACCTCACATGTGCAAGGCAGGCGCTCTGCCACTGAGCTATAGCCCCAGCCCCTGTCTTCCTTTTTCTTAGAAAGTTTGTTGAGAACTCTCCAGACTCCTGGAGACAGCCCATTTCCCTTCTATACGCTGATGATTTCTGGATCATCACTCAGGAGAACCAATGCTACACATGAGCTTGGAGGTGAAGAGGATCCTATATATTCATCTGCCTTTTGAGCCATCCAGTATTTTTTGGAAGCCTAAGCATTTAAAGTAGCTAAAATGTGGGTTTATTGGGGAAAGGGTGAGGCCTCTCATTTAACTAGCTGCACACCCTCTATTGTACTTACTGCAGACAGAATTAATACACAGTTTAGACAACAGCCTATAACCTAAAAACCAGGGACCTTGCCAGATGGACCAATAAAGTTATCTTAGGATGTGGGTTTGATGAAGTGTCATGCATGTGCATGCATGTTTTGGAGATAGAGATTGATGAAACAATTATAATCTCTACTTGTCATCTTCAGTTTTCAATTCACACACACGCATTCATATATGTATACCTGCATTAAAAGTTGTTTGCAGGCTGGGATTATAGCTTAGTGGTACAGTGCCTGCTTAGCACATGCAAGACCCTGGGATCAATCTTCAGAAAAGAAGTTGGATAAATTTTAAATCTCTAGCCACTACTGATAGTCTCCCTTGAATAATGTTTCTCAAGGTATGATCTATCATTCACCTATAGCAGAGTCACCTGGGGGGGTTGTTAAAGATGCAGATTCTCAAGTGCTGGGTCAGACTTTCCAAAGTCAGAATCCCTGGGTTAAGGCCCAGAGATCCGCTGAGACACCTTCCTAGCTTAAGCCTGAGAATCACTGCCCTTGAAAGTTGCTAGTTGATCAGCTTTGGCTCATTTTTTGCAATTAGAGGCTGAGGCTTAATTACCATAGATTTCATTTCTCTCTCTTCCTCCCTTCCCAAAATGATCCAGGAACTAGCTGAATTACTGGAGGAAGAAAAGCTGAGTTGTGTGCCAGTGCTCATCTTTGCTAATAAGCAGGATTTGCTCACAGCGGCCCCTGCCTCTGAAATTGCGGAAGGACTGAACCTGCACACCATCCGTGACCGAGTCTGGCAGATCCAGTCTTGCTCAGCTCTCACAGGAGAGGGCGTTCAGGTGAGGCTACAGGAAGGCTTGGTCCCCTGGCAACATGGCAACCAACCAAGGGGGTTTGTCTCATTGGTTGGGGTGACCTAGATAGAAAAAAAACATGAAACAAATACCCTTTGATCAGCAGATGAACCATTTTACGATGTGAAGGGTGTGGAGGAGGTTGGTTCTTTTCTAGCCAGCAACTAGTCAGATAACCATGAAGTGTTCCAAGAAAGCCATAGATAAACCACCCCACATGCAACAAGCTTTCCTCATTGGGTGGGCAGCCAGAACAGGACTATGAAGATTATTTCTAACTCTAGAATTTTTTTTTTGATGATTGCATTGGGGTTCTGTGTTGTGTCTAATATTGTACATGCTGAAAACCTGTCCTCCTATAGTGATGGCCGTCGGGCTAGTCATCCTTGAAGTGTTTTTGCTTTTTCTCTTGGTTCTCTCCCCTGTCCTCAGGCTTGGTGTCTATTTCCTGCTTCTGCAGAATGAAAACCCCATGCTTTGTACTAAGGAATTGTATAGCAGGAAAGCAGGCTCCCCCTCATTTAATATTAATTTAGGGCAGAACACCCAGGAGGCTATATCCTGCAAGAGTGATAAGCAGGGCTGGGGATGTGGCTCAAGCGGTAGCACGCTCGCCTGGCATGCGTGCGGCCGTGTTCGATCCTCAGCACCACATACAAACAAAGATGTTATGTCCGCCGAAAACTAAAAAATAAATATTAAAAATTAAAAAAAAAAAAGAGTGATAAACAGTTTCAACTCTCAGGCTTTATACTAAGCATCCTTAAATCAGTTGACACACTCGAGTCCACCCTCCAGGACAACTACTTGTTCTGAAACCCCAGTGTCCCTGACAGGCCTCATTTTAAATATGTGGTATACTTGCCAGGATGCCAAAATGCTGTGGGACTGGACCCTACTGCTGTAGGATGCTGAGGGGCTTCTTCCCTCGTTGTCATAGGGCACATGTCTCTAATGGCATGAGCAGTTTGCTTCTCTCTGAACTTGATGTTGGGGTGCAAACTTGAGATTTGATTCTTAACCGTTGTTCTACGGCCTCTTTCCATTTCCCTTCTAATATTCTTTGTCCCTCTCTTCTTCTAAGACATTTGATACTAATTTGTCTTAAAATGGCCTGGCTGCTTTTATCCTAAGCAGATAATCACTTCCTAGAATTATCTCAGTCCTGTCATGTTTGCGGCCTGGTTTTTTTTTTTGTTGTTGTTGTTGTTGTTGTTAATTGTGGTTTTTTTGTTGTTGTTGTTGTTCCAAGGATTGAACCCAGAGTCACCTAACCACTGAGACGCATTCCAAGCCTTTCTTTTTTATATTTTATTTAGAGACAGGGTCTTGCTAAGTTGCTTAGAATCTTGCTAAGTTGCCAAGGGTACTCATGGGGGCAGGGGTTGCACAAGATTCTCTGCCTCAGCCTCCTGAGCCACTGGATTATAGGCGTGCACCACCGTACCCAGGTTTCCTTTTTTTTTACAAACAAGAGCCAAGATGTTTTGGCTCCTAGACCTGAGGGAAAGCCATTCCACACAAAGGAAGTGCCCCTCTACAGGCCACTCATGCTTGCACCCCAAAAACTCTTCATGCACATGAGTGTGTTGGGGGCCTCTTTAGTGGTCTGAGATTACCTTAGCCTCAACCCCAAAATGGATTCTGGAGCTCTATGGGTTTCTGTGGGGTTTGGGGGAATTGGCTTTTTTATTTTGGGTTGCGTTTTTTGTTTGTTTCATTTTGTTTAGTCTTACTTATTTTCTTTCTGTCTGCCCAGATTCTGATTGTGAAAGTAATATATTCTCACTGTTGATTATAAAGCATATAAAGTTGAAAAGGGAGGGCTGGAGGCTGGGGTTATGGCTCAGTGGTAGAGCACTTGCCTAATATTTGGGAGGCACAAGTTTGGCTTTGATCCTCAGCACCACATAAAAATAAATAAAGGTATTGTGTCCATCTACAACTAAAAATGTTTTTTTAAAAAAGTGGAGGGGAGGGCTGGGGGTGTAGCTCAGTGATAGTGTACTTCCCTGGCACGTGCAAGACCCTGGGTTCCATCCCCAGCACCACACACAAAAAAAAACAAAGCAGCCGTCATCTGGGATGCACCTTCATTGAAACAGTCCTGGGCGTCATGAAAACCTAGAGGCCCAGTCCTGTAGCTACTTTCTTGCATTTCTAGAAAATTGTCCAGCAAGAGGACTCTGCCTCTCTAAATAGTTCAGAACACAAAATTAGAAAGTTGAGAACATCCTGAGATTGGGGGCTATAAAGATGGGGCTAAAGAAAAGAAATATATTTTAGAAAGTAGATTACAGCTCTGTAATCTTTTCTCTTGGCCAGAGTGGTGAGAGGATGAAATAGCAAAGCCAGAATTAACAGTGAGGCTCCTGTTTCTTCAGCCAGCCTTAGGCATGTAAAAAGGAGAACTAGAGTGATCTAGAGTCAGTATTGACAGCAGTGGCATTAAAGTCAAGGGCACTGCCTCAGAGGGAGAGGGAGCTCCTGCGTCCCATCCCCCACCCACACTCCAGTCAGGATGGAGCTGTGTGCTCCTGGCTGTGGAACTACCATAGACATGTCATGCCCTTTACAGGGTCCATTTGTCCTTCTTCCCTCCCTCCCTCCCTCCCTTCCTTCCTTCTTCCTTTTTCTTCCTTCTCCTTCTTACAGTGCTAGGGGTCAACCCAGGACCTCTCCTGTGCTAGGCAAGCACTGTGCCCCTGAGCTGTATATCCCCAGCCCCCTTTACAGGATCCTTAGGTCAAGAAAGAAGCAGCTAGCACTAGACAGTGAGAGGGTGGGGGCAGGGGTTGCACAGAAGGGACATAAAATGGACCAGTTTGAATAAAGTGAGTTTATTATGTATAGTTTGATTTTGGTAAGAAAGTTCTCCAATCAGAGGCCTTCGGCAACCAGGCTCACAGGAAGTGATATTCAAGAGAGATCTAGCAAAGAACCATGAGCAAAAAAAATAATGATTTTGTATGGAGGAGAAATAGTTTGAAGGTCACTTAATTAGTTTAGTAGATAGTACCATGGTGTATAGAATTGGGTAGTTAAGACTGGGATTTCAAGGTTAATGAGATTAGATTATGGTTAATAGAATGATATAAATTTAGAGAATTTAACCATTATTTGAAATGGGTTATTTAATAAAAATGTTAATTAAGAAGGGAATCTGCTGTCTATTGTCCTTTAATGGTAACCTTTGGGGACCAGAGAAAGGTCATGGATTTTTTTTCTTTGGAAACACTCTTCAATATGAGGCACTGATTGACCATGTCCCTCCCTCAGGTAATGCCTCTGACCTAAGCTCTTGTCCACTCAGCCAGTTTCTTGGTTTTTCACTTTTAAAAGAATCACTTAAATGGAATCCTTTTCAGCATTGCATCATTGAAGTACAGGCCTTTAATGATTTTTATTAATAAGGATTAAAATATTCCTAAAAATTAAAGACTTCACTAGAAAAATGTCTGTAAGATCTAATTGTTTGGGATTCACTCTTAGGTACTGTGTAATAATTATCAAAATATTATAAATTTCGATTTTGTCCTCCTTACCCTATCCTACCTCCCCAGTAATAGACAACGCCACTGAAATGATCAGATGCTCAGTAGGTTGGTCAGGTAACATTGGGCACCACAGCTCTTTGTTGTTGTTTTGGTACTGGGGATTGAACTCAGGGACTCTCAACCACTGAGCTACTTCCTCAGCCCTATTTTGTATTTTATTTAGAGACAGGGTCTCACTGAGTTGCTTAGCACTTCGCTGTTGCTGAGGCTGTCTTTGAACTCAAGAGCCTCCTGCCTCAGCCTCCCAAGCCAATGGCCACCAAGCCTGGCTTGGGAATCACAGTCCTAATGAACCTGAAGAAAAATGTAGGAAATTAAAAAAAACAAAAATCTGGAATTTATGTTCAAGTTGCAGGTGTTAAAAGATAGCATTTACTGGGTGTGGTGGTGCACACCTGTAATCCCAGCAAAAGGCTGAAGCAAGAGGATTGCAAATTCAAGGCCAGCCCAGGAAACTTATAGAAACCCTGTCTCAGAATAAAACATAAAAAGGCCTGGGGATGTAGCTTAGTGGTTTAGCATCTCTGGGTTCAATAACCATTACCACAAAAGAAAAAAAAAGACAGCAATTCTGTTTGCTTTTTTTTTTTTTTTTTTGTGTGTGTGTGTGTGTGTGTGTGTAATTAACATGTATCTGGGAGATTTGTCTCATACTAAAAAATTGACAGGACCCCCAGGTGGGCAAGTCAGGGGAACAGGCACATATCTGCTAGATGGTGTGCTCAGCCCTCTATGGACTAAGCAGTATATCACTTCTCATTAGTTGAGTGACTTAAACACATGATTTGAGATCACGGAAGTTGGTGACTCCTGGGATGGATTTTAGGGTCTTGTTTCACCTGACATTCCCAAAGGAGATGTAGTCTTTACAAGGTGAGTAATACCATGTGTTGTTCAACATCCCCACACTGGGTGGGGACATTGGCTTTTGAGGGCATTGAGAACAGTTGGAACAGGTCTGTCTTTGCCTGATTGATGGTGAGAGGAGGCCAGCCCGTCATGTAATTAAAGCAGGTTTTCATGGGAAGCTGTCAAGAGCAGAGAACAGGTAAATGGCACAAGGTGCTGGAAGAGAACATCAATCTTTAAAGTTCTGTCCTACTGAGAGGCCCATAGTCCAGAGGTGTGATCAGGAGAGACCCAGTTATGTCAAGTAGATGAAGGCAGGAAATGGAGGAACTGAAAAATGTCTCAAGGGATAACCTAAAACTCCCTTCCCAGACTCCCTTATAAACCCGGAAGAAGCCACCTCTCACTACCCTGGAGGCCACACCTTGCCGCTAGGGCCTCTCCCAGGATATAGCATTTAACACCAGCACTATGTTCTCTTCTTTTCCCATGGATATTTAGAAAATAGTGAACAAAAGATCTGGCTTAGGGGCTGGGGATGTGGCTCAAGCGGTAGCAGGCTCGCCTGGCATGCGTGCGGCCCCGGGTTCGATCCTCAGCACCACATACAAACAAAGATGTTGTGTCCGCCGAAAACTAAAAAAATAAACATGAAAAAATTATCTCTCTCTCTCTCTCTCTTTAAAAAAAAAAAAAAAAAAAGATCTGGCTTAGAGCCAGGAAAAAGGTATCAAGAAGTCCATCCCTCTTCCACCTGCAGACCTAAGTTTGAACCCCTAACCACAGCTGTTCTTGCTATTGTAGTTTCAGGTGTTTGAAGGTATTTTCTCTATAAAGCACTGTGTGTGTGTGTGTGTGTGTGTGTGTATGCACACGTGTGCGCATATGTACATGTGAAATTAAAATTATCCTGGCTTTGGATTTCCTTCCAAGACAGAGACCAGCAGTCTTAAACTGGCTTCTAGCCTTAGTCATTGCACTTAGTCCTGTACCAATGGCTCTGAGCTAGCAGAATTTAATGTCTCCTGATGCTGTTTTCCAGACCACCCCCTCATTCCCACCTTTTCATTTTATATCTATCCCCTGTTCCCCTCATCTTTCTCTGAGCGGAGTGATGATCCAGGTGACAGCAGTCTCCCAGCTGCCTCCCTTCTGCAGCAAGTGTCACTTGCCGTCTGAATGCAGAGGTGTGACGGCTTCAGTCAGCCCCACAGATGAGCCCTTGTCCTTCACTAGCCCAGTTTCTTGGCTTTGCTTCTTTTTCCTTGATCTAGAAGACTTTTCCCTAATATGCCAATAGAATTTCATGGGTTTTGTTTGGTTTTGGTGCTAAGGATCAAACCCAGGGCCTCATGTATGCACATGCTCTACCACTGAGCTACACCCCAACCCTGAATTTTGATATTTAAAAAAATCACATACTACTTCTTTGTAGGCCTGGCATCAGTTGTTGCCATCTCCAGGTGTACATCAGAGCTCAGGTTTATTTTTAAATTTTCAAACCTTTCTGTAGAGTAAGAAAGCAAGCTCAGGACATCTGCTTTTGCATCCTCCCTGGTGTGGTGCCCTTTGTCACTAGAAAAATATTAATAGGAAGCAATATTTTATGTATGCTGCATCCAGCTGCTCCTTGACCCTGGGGGCCTGATGGCACAATGGGACAGGCTACATTGCTCAGCAAGGGTCTGAGCTCCTCATCATCTTAAAGCAATTACTAAAGTGACCACACAACCAGCATGGCTTTAAAAACCAGATCCATCCAACCATGGCTGCCACTGCTTCCTTCCAACCATCCAGCAGTGATGGATGCTCTGGACTGAGATCAAATTAAAAAGAAGAGTGTAGTCAGAGACCACCCCTCCCATAGAAAGAAGCAGTGTGCCTTGGGGCTGGGATTGTGGCTCAGTGTGCTTGCCTAGCATGCACGAGGCACTGGGTTCAATCCTCAGCACCGCGTAAATATAAAATAAAGATATTGTGTCTATCTAAAACTTAAAAATAAATATTTTTTAAAAAAGAAAGAAAGAAAGAAAGAAGCAGTGTGCCTTAAATCCTGGGAAACAGGAATTGGTGATTAGTAGGTTTCCACCCACATAGTTAGAGACAGCCTTCTATTTCTCCCAGTGGTTATAGTGGAGAACAATATTGTGACGTGGAGAAATTTATTTCCTTTCCATGAGGCTGGGGCTCAGTATTTGAGGTTCTGTCTCTCTCTTTAGTTTCAATTATTGAATTCAAGCTAGTCAATTTAAATTCAGTTTCAGCAAGAAACTAGTCAGGAGAAAATGCAATGGAAAAAGAGAGGATGGACTATTCTTGCCAAAGATCATCTCCCAATTGGGTGCAGTGGTGCTCACCTATAATCTCAGCTACTCCTGAGGCTGAGACAGGAGGATTACAAGTTCAAGGCCAACCTTGACAATTTAGCAAGGTGGTGTCTCAAAAAAGTAAATAAATAAAAGGGTTGGGAATGTAGGTCTGTTGTAGAGTGCCCCTGTGTTTATTCCCCATTAACCCCCTCCCCCAAAAAGATTATATCCCCATGGTGAAGATCAAATGTGCAGGAAATTGGTCAAACCAGTTTTTTTTAACAATAAAGGGTTAACCATTAAACAAACCTGTGAGTTCATTTCCTTCTTTGGAGGCAGAGAGAAGCCTACTTCAAGTAAGCAATCATCTTTTCTCAGTTATCTGTCTTACAGAAACAAGAGTCTTGCCAGGTGAAAGCAGGAGTGGTGTGGGACATTTGCTTAAAAATGTAAGAAGCCCAGGCACAATGGCACATGCCTGTAATCCTAGTGTCTCTGGAGGCTGAGACAGGAGGATCAAAGCCAGCCTCAGCAACTGAGAGGTGCTAAGCAACTCAATGAGACCTTGTCTCTAAATAAGATACAAGGGCTGGAGTTGTGACTTAGTAGTACAGCGCTTGCCTAGCATGTGTGAGGGACCGGGTTCAATTCTCAGCACCACATATAAACAAATAAAAATAAAGGTCCTCAACAACCCCCCCAAATTTTTTTAATAAATAAATAAAATACAAAATAGAGCTGGAGATGTAGCTCAGTGGTCAAGTCCCCCTGAGTTTAATCCCTGGTACAAAAAAAAAAAAAAAGTAAAAATGTAAGGAACAGAAGTTTCCTCTGCTTGCAGTTATGTTGGTTTTTTTTTTTTTATATTTATTTTTTAGTTATCGGCGGATACAACATCTTTTTTTTGTATGTGGTGCTAATGAGGATCGAACCCGGGCCGCACGCATGCCAGGCGAGCGCGCTACCGCTTGAGCCACATCCCCAGCCCAGTTATGTTGTTTTTAAATGGAGTTTCCACTGGAGGGGATGTTCTAGGTGGGTAATTAATATGCCAGGATCACCTGCCCCTTCCGCAGGCCTAGATGCTGGCATCCCAGGAGTCTTGAGAGTTCTGTGGCCAGGAACAGCCTGTGGCGCCTTCAGAGCATCAGCAGAGTTGTACAGGGTGTCCTCAGGCCCCCTGGCCTCTGTATTCTGCTGAAGCCATGAGGAAGAAAACACTAGCTGCCCGTTCCCCTTCAGGGTGCCGCCCAGCTCCTCGCCAAGCTGGAGGCAGAGCCCTTGCCTTGACCCATAGTCACAGAGAATTAGTAAGTTCAAGAGCAGGGATGCGGCCAGCCAGAGCCAGGCTGCCTGGCTTCACGGTTCACCTCTGCCCCAGACAACTCTGGTCTTCATTTCCTCATCTGAAGTATGGAAATAATAACAGCACCTACTTCACAGGGTTGTTACAAGGATTAATTTAAAAGATACAAATTGTTAACTGTAGGCCAGACACCATGCCAGCTTCAGGGGACACGACATCAAGCAAGTCCCATGTGGACACTCCCCTTGGGGATCTTGGACAACACTATTATCTTTCCTTTCCAGTGGTCTCCTTGACAAAGCTTGCCCCAATATGATTTATGAGGTATTGTCACCTGAATTGTTGATTGTCACCTCCCACCTCCAACTCTAACAAACACTTTGGATCAAAGGGCCTCCCCAAGCCCAGGGCAGCCACAGGGCTTTACCTCCATTAAGACTTGGGTACTTCCCACGCTCCTCCAGCTTTAGAGGGTAGCAGTGGGGGCCCTGGGGCCGAGGTCAGTGCGTGCTGGCTTGAGAGCGCCCTCTGTTGGCGACACTGAGGCCACACAGGCCTCACCATTGCAGGTCCTTAGACATCTGGAGAACACTGCCCCTCAGCAGGGCTCGCCCTTTAAACCCCACTCCACCTCCACAGCGGATGCCCAGGGCAAGGCTCCCTCACCCTCTACCTTCTCTTTTGAGTCCCTGCAGCTGAGTAAATATTTTCCTATCTCTTTGCTTGCACTCATGTTCAGTTACTTATAATAAAGGAAACCCCCTCCTTCATCAGCCATTAAAAAAAAAAAAAAAAGATGAAGCGGTATTCATATCATGTGGGGACACTGTTCTTGATTCTCAGAGCAGCTGGTCTGATCCAATGTGGCGAGTGTCTGTAGAGGAGAGGGTATTGCGGTGGCACCTTTGGCAGGCTCCTGAAGATGGAAATGCTGCGCAAGTGCTGAGCTATTCAGCTTTGGAGGCAAGAGAAGATGGTTATCTTATCCATCCCTCTTGTATTTGTAAAATCTTTTTTTGTCTCCTGGCAGGTGATCTTTTTTTTTTTTTTTCCTGGAAACCAATTAGCTACTAAAATTAAACATGCTTCTCTTTAAATTAATCCTTTCCATAAAATGGTCTTAAAATTGGCCTCCATGTTTGAGAGTGTGCAGCTGACCCAGTTGTGATTAGAGACGTGTCTGCCTTGTGCCCACTCTGCATTCCTCCACCTGCCCCACCGTGGCCAGGTGCTCCCGCCTTGGGGCTTTCAGCCCTGGCCAGCCTTGTCTTGGCAAAGGCCATAAGGTTTGCTCATGTTATCTGGTTCTCCTGCCCAAGTGTTCTGATGGCAACTGGAGTTTTAATCACTGTAAACGCAGGTGACAGTGAGATTAGCCAGGAGAGAGGATGCCTGCTGGTTGTTTTGCAGTGATGTATTGTTTATGGGATTAATGTTCCGAATGGCCAAGGGTGTCAGCTGATATTTATTACTGTAAGCTGTCTCAGCCGTTCAGGTTCAGCAGTTAGATCCATGGCCACAGGAAATGCGGGCTCCGGGTGTCATGTCTGCCTGATAAGTACAAATGTGTGGGACCCAGATTCGGGGAAGGGGATTCATTGCAGGGGCCGCCTTGGATTTTGTTCAGGGCTTGGAAGGGAACTCCCTCCCCACACTCCTGAAGGTCAGGGAGCCTCTGGGGAAGGGGAGCGCATCCAGGTATGGCTCCAGAGGGGGTGGAAAAGGAGGTCATGTCTGACAGGCCTGGCATCCATGAGGAATTGTGCTGCCTGCCAGGTGGCTGTAGGCATTGTGTGGTTTACCTCGGTCCCTCTCCAGCCTTCTGAGAGAGGACACTTTCAAGGTCAGTGTGCCTTTAAGGAAACCTTCTCTCTAGTCCCTCAGCTTGGTAGAGCTTAAAGGTACAAGAAGCAGGCCCTTTTAAGCCTATCTGTAGAGCAGCAAGAAGAGAAATAAATGCACATTGCCCCCGAGTGTGTCTAGGAACACATACTGCAGAGGGTTTGTTTTTCCAAAAAGAAATTTAATTTAACCCAAGTGTACACTGTCACACTGTAAACATACCGGGGCACCAGAAGGGTGGCTTATTGAATTTAATGCCCTAGCAAAGGTCAGCTTTTAGAAAAAGCCAAAAATGGCTGGAATCTTTCCTGATAGCTCCTTAATCAGGCCTGGATCCAGGCAGATGTGTTTATTTTTTCAGAGGGAGTTCCTGAGGACCCATCTGAAGTTCAGATGCTGGGTTCTCCCCCTCCCATCTCCCTCCTGTGCCCTCAGAGACCTCCCTGCTCCTCCCCAGGAAGTCACTGTCCCTGGTCATCCAGGTGGGCCCCTGGGGCAAGCCTAGAGTTGGTAGTCCCCTGGAGGGAGGACAGATGCCCCCTGCCCTTCCCTTCTCTCCCCTCCCGAGGCTGGAGCCTTCCGGGCCTTGCCTGAAACTAACACTCTCTTTCTCTATTTCCCTCAAAGGATGGCATGAACTGGGTCTGCAAAAATGTCAATGCAAAGAAGAAATAAAATCTAGACGAATGGAGACGGAGGAGCTGCGGGAACCGAGTTGGGTCCTGAAAAACACTGATTTGCTGCTTTCTGACCAAATGTTTTTCCATCTGTGTACAGCTACAGCTGTTTGAAGAGAGGGAACAACACAGTTTAAAAAGAATCCCCATCCCAGCAGTAGATTTAACTGATCTCTGAGGTTCAGTATCATTTTTCAAATAAAGGAATTATATTATTTCCTCTGCATAATTGAAATAGTATTAAATGTCTCAAAGCACATGATTAGAAAATGAGATCTTTTAAATGAGCAAGAGATTGCATTGCAGTTTAGACAATTCCAGTGGGCTTTTTTTCTTTCAAAAAAAAAAAAAAGATAAGAAAAAAAGGAAGAAGCTGCTTATGCTGAGTTAATTTATTTACTGACCTGTCCTTCCCCCGCCCCACCCCCACCCTTGTGGTCGGGAAGCATAGTGTTGGCTGGTGCTGGTTGGTGATTTCTGCCATCACCAACTGAGCCAGGGCTTCAGTCTGTCCAGCAGACTGAATCAGGGAGGGGGAAGGACAGCAGATGATTAAACCATCTTGTCATGCAGGTGGGAAACTGTATGTAATCTTCACCCTTTGGACAGGAAAAAAAATCCTTGCAGACAAGTCACTACAGAAACATACCCCAGCCCCCGCCCCAAGTCAGCCACACAGGGAAGCAAATTCTTATGACTTTTGACTGTAATGACATCTGGAATGTAAGGAGAGGTGGGAGGTTTAATTCCAGAAAAATTACAAGGTCCTTAAAAAGCCCTCACATCAAGGGCTCAGGCTAGCATAAACAGGCTTTCTCCAGTTCAGTGGAGCAGTGAGCAGCCGACTCTGAGATTAGCTGGCTTCTCCATGGCCCTCCTATAGAAGGGATTTCTAAAGCTCAAAGAATTCTGTGTTTAAATGATCACAATAGGCAGCTGCTATCAGATTTTAAAAATAAATGCAGCTTTACCATGAACCTGCTCCACCGAGAAAAGCCAGGCAGATCAATTTTGCAAAGAGATCAATTTTTACAGTGCTGGCAACGAGGTGTGGGAAGCACATGGGTGGAGGGGTCTGCTGGGAAGGACATGGGTGTGTGATGGTGAGGGTCATGCCCAAGGAAGCCAGTCACCCAGCTGCTGGTCTCCCCTGCCCCTCTCCAGTAAAATGTGTCTTCTGCTGATTGATTGGAGAGGAATGGCAGAAGCCTCTCCTGCCCTGTGTTGCAAAAGGAGCTTGTTTCCCTGAGCCTTTGGAAACCCCCGCTTCCAGCATGAGAAAGCAGGCCAGAGCCCGGTCCCACTCCTGAATTCAACTCTGTTCTGGACCTCCACTCAGGGGTTTCTGAGAATGAATAAGAGACTGTCCAGTGCCTGGTGGGTCCTGGAGGCCAGCTGCCTTCTCATCCTGGGAGGTGGCCCTTTCCAAAACAACCACGGCACGTGAGCAGACAGAAAAGGGCCAAGGGCCGCTGCAGCCCCCAACCCTGTGTACCCAGCTTTTTCCGGACAAGAGTCAGGCAGGAGAGACAGAAGCCTGGCCAGTTTCAAAGGCTGTCTAGAGTGAAAGCCATTAACAAAGACATCTGGGAAAAGATGTCCTGAGGTGGCTGTGGAAAGACCTGGAAGGGCTTGCAGAACAAAAGGTGAGGTTGTTTAACCACTGAGCCAGCTTTCCCTGCATCCTCGGCTCCCGGGACTGACTTCTCTGGCTCTCCCAAGCTCCTCTCTCACTTTGAAGAGTAGCAAAATAGAACCAGGAGGAATTGGAAATGCCACTTCTGGCAGGCTGGAAATGTGACTCCGACCCTTGAAAGTTGTTTTTTCTTCCAAATAGTACACCAGGGATGTCCTCTGAAGGGCAAAATCCCTCCTTTGAGGTCTGCAGTTTTGGAGCACTTCAATAGGGAACTTTGACTCTGGCGGTGGACAGTCTGCAAAATGTTTCTGGTCTCTTACCACCAACTTCAGGAACTGTTCTGAAAAGCGCTCCCCAGACCCAAAGAGCAGGCAGAAGCCGCTTGCCCTGCTCTGATAACAGCCTCTGTGAATGTTCCCATTTGCTTTCAGCTAGAAACACATGGTGATGTCACATGCTTTCATCTTCCCTGTGAGCCCTGTTGAACCCTCCCGAGGTTCAGAGGGTAGATGAGAGGAGCCTGGAAAATGCAGAGTTTGAAAGCTCCCGTTTGGAAAAACAATATGCTTTTAAAGTCCCCTTTTCTCTCCCCAGCGCCACCTCCCTGCCCCCTGTGGCCATGACCAGAAGACAGAATCTGAAGATAGAAAGGGGATACCCCTCTCCCCACTCCCACCCCCACCCCAGTGAGCCTTAGTAAGACTTTTGCTCTCGGCAGGATTGCTGGGTTGCTGCATCTGAATGTGCAGGGTTGAAGGCTGGGGCCAGAGGGCAGGCAAGGCCCAGGCGGGCCATAGTGTGTGCTCAAATCAGCTGTGGGAAAAACTGAGTCCTCCCCTCCTCTCCACCCACCCCTTGAGGCTGCTTTTGGCTGGATTCCCTGCGCCCAGTGCAATGCACCCTTTCCCCTTCGTTCTCCCTTGGTTACTATGGAAACAAGGGTGTCATTGATGTGGGCTGAGCTGGGGAACATGCCGGTGCACAGCTGAAAGTCAGCGATTATGCCAGCAGTGAGCACCATGCCAGGGTTAGAGAAGTCCGCAGCAAGGGTAGCTGCGGGGGTGACAAGTCCTGTCCCTGTCCTCCCTCCTCCTCCATCTCCACTTCTCTCTTCCCTGGCTTTTGATGAATTTCTTTATTCCCCTCCGGACTAAAGTGGTGGCTATTTTTGTGCCACTCTGTGCCCCACCCTCACTGTCGTCTGCTCCTTATCCGGCCTGGCCTGGAGGGTGACACCGTGCCACCCTCACCAGGACTCGTCTCTCGATTCCCATCACCGTGTGCTTTGATTTCTCTTTCCTTTCCTTCTCAGGGGCCGCTTCTTACTTCCTTTTATTTTTAGTTCTGCACTCCATGTGGTTTCAGGGTTCAGTCTGATCCATCGAAAGGTTCTTTTTTTATAGTCCCTTTTGAAAATGATAATCAAAGGAAGGGACGTGGTGTTTGGTCATGTGGAAAACTCAATGTATAATTTAGACGTCTGTCAAAAACGCGACAAATAAAATGCAGCTGAAATGAAGGCAGCCCAGAATGAGGTGTACTCTTTGCGGAAGCTCGGGGAGAGGGCCCGGATGGCTTGGCCCGCCCTTGCAGAGGGTAGCCTTTCTGGAGGGGCTGATTTCAGAAGGATGAATATGATGTTAATGCCCCCAGCAGCAGCAGCGATAGCTCCCTTTTTGGGCCTCCTGCATACCAGGCACTGTACATGGATCGTGGCAGCATGGGTTGCTCTTTGCAGTTGAGGAAGCAGAGCCATTTCCCTCAATCAAGGAATTTGCCAAGCTCACACAGCCTTTACGTGCAGGGGAGTGTTGGGGGCCTCCAACCCAGGCCAAACCCACCACTGACCAAAAAAAAAAAAAAACAACTCAATAGCCTATTTCCTGGCAGTCTCCACTCCCAGCCTCCCAAGTTCTCCTGCTCAGCCTCCTCCCCACATCCCTCCACACCAGATGTCTCCTCTGAGCAGCACCACTGCCTGCCTGGAGCTCCCTGTCCCGGGTGTTGGGTGTCTTCTGTCCTCACAGCAGAATACCCATAGATTTCACACAGGTACAACCCCACACACAGGAAAAAGGGAAAACGTTAGGAAAGTTAGGGTGGGCAGTTACTTAGGACCAGATATTGGGTGGTCTTGTGAGAGGGTTCAAAGAGGGGAAAGTCTTACCCAAAGTCACAGAGTAGGGCCTGGGATGTGGCTCAAGCGGTAGCGCGCTCGCCTGGCACGCGTGTGGCCTGGGTTCGATCCCCAGCACCACATACAAAGATGTTGTGTCCGCCGAAAACTAAAAAATAAATATTAAAAAAAATTCTCTTAAAAAAAAAACAAAGTCACAGAGTAGGCAGCAAAGTTGACAGAGACCCAGGACTGTGCCTCTGCAGCTGAAGGGTTTGTTTACCCCTTCAGCAATCTAGAGATACAGCAGCACCCCTGCTCCCAAAGGGCCCCACCTTTAAGGGCAAGTTGTTGGCATAGGAGAAGGGAGCCAGGGGCAGGAGGAGAAAGAAGGTCTAAGGTTGCCAGATAATCACAGGACACTCAGTTCTGCTCAAATTTCAGATCAACAATGAATAGAGTTTAATTCAAATGTATCTCATGCAATATTTGGGATATTGTTGTAATACTCAAGAAACTCATTGTTTATCTAAAATTTAGATTTAAGGTTTGTTTTGTTTCTCAATAAATCTGGCATTTCTGCCCAGGACTTAATGGAGGCACAGTGCAGTACAATTAAAATGTGTATCCTCTGGAGTCACAGAGACCCAAGTTCAACCGTAGCTTATCTATAAATCAGCTCTGGGACCTTGGGCAAGTTACTTCCTCTCTTTGAGTTGTGCCTCTTCATCTGTAAAATGGGATATAGTAGGAGGGAGTTGGATTTTTTTGTTTGTTTTGGTACTGGGAATTGAACACTGAGCTGTATTCCCAGTCCTTTTTACTTATTTAGTTAGTTTATTTGTTTTAAGACAGGGTCTCACTAAATTAATAAGTGTCTTGCTAAATTGCTGAGACTGGCCTTGAATTTGCAATCCTCCTGCCTCAGCCTCCTGGGTCACTGGGATCACAGGCATGCGCCACTACACTGGCAGCAGGCAGGTTTAAGAAAAGTGATAATGTAAATAAAGTTCTTAGACCTAGGGTAATACCTAACATATATTAGGACACTGTACCTCAGTTTCACATTTGTAAAATGAAGTAATTGTCATTTTGTGTAGTTGTCAAGAGGCTTAGAGAAGATTATGAATGTACAGTGCATTGGTACCTATTAAGATAAACTGGCTGAAATTCTGGAGTCTGGGTTTTCCTAGGCCCCCAAGACCTCTGCTCCCCACCTCCCTTCCTGTGTGGCTCTGTGACTTTGAAAGCAACAAGCAAGCAGCGGTCTGCTAGCTGCCCTCCTAGAGGGGCTGGAAGCCCCCTTCTCTTGATGCTCCTAGGGCCACCACAGCCACACCTCCTGCAATTAGATTTGTAAGTGGGAACAGGCTCCTGTCAGAGGCTCCTGATTGGCTCGGGGCAAAAACACAGTTTAGCGCTCAGTCAAGCTGCATTTTAGGGCCTCTGTCTCCCCCCACCCCCCAATCCCTCTTAATTGCAATCTGTTCTGTAATTTCCTTTTCCAGCACTGCAGAACGTGGAGAAGCTGCAGCCACCAGGAGCAGGGCAGGGAGGAGGGAAAGAGAGCTCCAGCTTCCTGCAGTGCATCTGCTGGTCCACCAGTGTAGGTGTGTGCGTGTGTGCACACGTGTGTGTTCAGAACAAGCCATACCTGTGGACAAATTCAGGTACAGCCAAAAACCAGATCCCCATAGTGTCAGGTGAGGAAAAAAACATTGTTAGGGAGGGACCCATTTGGCCCAGGAACTTCCCAGTTATTATTAAATCTTTGCAAGGACATCATTAACTGTAGGTCTTATTATTCATATTTTGGGGATGGGGGTTCGCAGAATTTGGGTCACTTGCACAAGATCAGGAAGAACAAGACAGAGGCAGAAGTCGAACTCAGACCTTTTTGATGGCTGGGTCCCAAGTTACCTTTTTCTCTTTTGACTGCTCTCAAAAAAGGCTGAAGGAATCCTCTTGTACAAAGGAACACGGAGAGGTTTCTTTTCTCTGAGTGAATAGCCATGTCCCCAGAACAAAAAGCCTTTGCTAAAGAAATGAAATATTAATGACAGAATTGCAGAGAGTCAGTGGAGTCCAGGAGGGGGCAGGGAGACTACTGGGACACCTGAAGCCAGAGCTTCTGTGGGTGGGGGTGGAACTAATATTTAGATATGCAAACTGCCACCCCTTCCAGCAACTAGCTGAGTGGCTCCTTTGGTCCTGCTAGATGAGCATTACTAGCCCTTGCTCCCAGGTGAGGAAAAGGAACCTCACAAAGGTCGAGGCATTTGCCCAGTTGTGGAGAAGCTAGGAAGTAGCTTGGCTGGGGTTCCTGCTGACTCCCTAACTCAAAGCCCATTTCTCTCCACTAGCTCTGGCAGTCCTAACAGGTGGGGCTTCAGCTGCTGGAGATGCAGGTGAAGGGGGCTCTAGGACACAGGGATGCTCTTTGCCATCCACCTTTTCCAGGGTCCATGGGACCCTTCCTCTGGGTTCCAGAATTGACTGCTGCCCTGGAGATCACCAGCAGAAGGGAAGGCAGGAGGGTGCTGGGGATATAGCTCAGTTGGTAGAGTGCTTGCCTCACAAGGCCTTGAGTTCAATCCCCAACACCACAAAAAAAAAAAAAAAAAAAAAAAGGGCAGAGGGAACCCAGCCCCACCTTTCCAACAAAAGAAAGGCTGGAAGCCAGCATGGTGGTGGCACAAGCCTGTGATCCCAGTGATTTGGGAGGCTGAGGCAAAAGGATCAAATTCAAGGCCAGCCTCAGCAATTTAGGCCCTAGTCAATTTAGCAAAACCCTGTCTGAGGCCTCTACCCTAGGCTTTTTTTTTTTTTTTTTTTTGGGGGGGGGGGTCGGGGGGGTATCAAGGATTGAACTCAGGGGCACTTAATCACTGTGTCACATCCCCCAGTCCTATTTTTTTTTACTATATTTTTATTAGTTATTGATGGACCTTTATTTTATTTACTTATTTATATGTGGTGCTGAGAATGGAACGCAGTGCCTCACACTTGCTAGGTAAGCACTCTACCACTGAGCCACAACCCCAGGCCCCTATTTTGTATTTTATTTAGAGACAGGGTCTCACTGAGTTGCTTAGCACCTCTCCATGGCTGAGGCTGGCTTTGAACTCCTGTCTCAGCCTCCAGAGCCACTAGGATTACAGGCATGTGCCACCACGCCCCCCTGAGACCCTGTCTGAAAATAAAAAGTAAAAAAGGGGGCTGGGGATATAGCTCAGTTGGGTTCGATTCCCAGCACCACAAAATAAATAGATAGAGAGATAGATAAAGGGCTGGAAGTGGGGCTCAGTAGTAAAGTACCCAGGACTCAATTCTCAGTACCTTAAAGAAAAAGGGACCAAAAAAAGAAGAAGAAAGAAAAGAGAAGAGAAGAAATGCTGCCAGGTGGGGAGGCTGCTGCACCCTTCCTGCTTGGGGTTTAGCAGTCCCTGACCCGGACCCTGGAGCAGCAGCCCCACAGCCCACCGAGACTACTGGAGGGGAAGAGAGAGCAGACTTCAGGACAGACACACTGCCTTTGTCCTTGCGGTTTCTCTGAGTGGGAGGCAAGCTCCCTGAGGCAGAGGCCTGTCTCCTGGTCCTCTGACCCACATGGGGGAGTTTGCAAAGCCTGCTGCTATCCACAGGAGCCTCAGACCAGTACCCTTGTATAGGGCACAAGCTGCACAGTCATACTCTTGGTGACGGCCTCACCTAGTACACCAGCCAGACCCCTCCTTGGGCCTGGATCTCAGCACCCTCCCTCAACCCAGTCCCCAGTCCCACCAGGACACGTGCTCTGGAGGTTGAAGCCAGCATCAGCTGCATACCAGCCCCCAACCCCCTCGAATTCTGTCCGGGGCACAGAGAAGCCTTCGGACTATGCATGGGGCTCTCCTAGAGCTTCCAGATAACAGGGCCAAAGCAGTTTTCCTGCCTGGATGCTGCAGATGGCTTTTGGAAAGAAGGGGATAAGAAGCTTTGGTTTGTCAGCAAGAGCCCATTGTGGGGCTAAGGGACCCAAACCAGCCTAAGTGTCCCCTCACTTTGCCAGTTCCTATGGCATGGGGGGGTTCAGCCCAGATTTCATCCTGACTCACTCCCCAACCCCCTTTCCTACCCTAAAGACTCCAGATCTGGCAGAGCCGTGAGTTGGGAGAAGAGAGGGAGGAAGGGGCATTGAGGAGCCGGGATGCTGATCCAGGCAGGGGGAGGTGTCTACACAGCTGCAGGCAGCCCCCCTACCCTGAGTTTGTGAATGGGCACATCACCCCCTCCCGCCCGCCTGCACTGCTCCTGAAACAGTTGGTCCTAATGAACACTAGGCAAGCGGGGCAGCTGCGTGCATTATCCATATGCATGGGGAGGTGTATATTTATCCTCACGTCCCACCCCACCCTGCAGCTGCTGCCATCCCCAGTGCCAGGAGGGTGAGTGGGCACAAGGACCCAGGCTGCTCTGGGGCCTCCTGGCACCCCCTCTCCCATTCTCCCTCCCCAACCCACGCCCACAGCCTTCACTTGACCCATTTTGGAGGCAGAAGTTTGTGTGTATGTTTGAGAGAGAGAGAGAAAGAGTGTGCACACATCATTTCCCCAGTTGGTGCTTTTGATTTCCTCTGAAGCCTCTTGATTGCCGACGCACAATGGCATCTTGCTGCCCGAGCTCCCTCAGCAGCTTCTGGCTCTGCACCTCCTCCTCCTTGGAGCCAGGATTTTCTGCTGACTGTGGGCCCAGGGCTGGTGGACAGGGAAGGACATGGCGGGATCCAGGCTCCCAGGCCTTGGTCCCAGTCCTTCCTGTGCCCCAACATTCCTGTAGTTCACATGGACCTTGCCCCCTCCCCACCCCACACCTTGTCTCTGGCTGCCTGGCCACTCCTCCCTTTGAAGGCCAGAGTCATTGTGCTAAAATGCAGTCTGCCTGCCCGAGCCCCTTCGGAGGCCCTGCTGCTATGGAAAGCTCCTGCACAAAATATTTGTCCTGACCTTCAAGACCCCTCTGATCTGATCACAGCCCTTTTTTAATAGGCTTTTTTTTTTTAATTCTTTTTTAGTTGTAGATAGACACAATACATTTTATTTATTTATTTTTACGTGGTGCAGAGGAACCCAGTGCTTCTAGGCAAGTGCTCTACCACTGAGCCAGCCCCACCCCGGCCCTTTTTAATAGACGTTTGGACCATGGACTTCACACGGACCATGGACTTCACACAGACCCTGCGCTTCAGATAAGAAATTCTCACGGCCCCTCCAAGACTCCCTGAATGTCTGCCTTTGACTTTGTACTTCTCTTACCTCTCCTTTCCAGCATATTCAAGGCCCTAGGAAGATGGCCCAAGACCCTCTAGTACAGGGCACCCCATGAAAGGGTTAGAGCCCTGACCGGCCTAGTCATTTGTCATTTATTCATTCAACAAGTATCTCTTCTTCCTCTTTTTCTCCTTTTTCCCTTCCTTCCTTCCTTCCCTCCTTCCTTCCTTCCCTCCTTCCTTCCTTCCTTCCTTATGTTCCCAGGGATGCTATATCGCTGAGCTACGCCCCCAACACTTTTATTTATTTATTTATTTATTTATTTTAAGAGAGAGAGAGAGAATGAATTTTTTAATATTTATTTTTTAGTTTTCGGCGGACACAACATCCTTGTTTTTTTGTATGTGGTGCTGAGGATTGAACCCCGGCCGCACGCATGCCAGGTGAGCGCGCTACCGCTTGAGCCACATCCCCAGCCCCAACACTTTTAATTTTTGTTTTGAGACAGATTTTTGCTAAATTGTCCAGCGTGGCTCCAAAGTTGCGATCCTTCTGCCTCAGCCTCCTGAGTCATTGGGATCACAGGCATGGGCCACCGCACCCAGTTTTAGTAAATCTCTCTTGAGCCCAGCTGAAGTGCTTAAAGAGTGCTGCATACTAGCACCCTCTCCTCCCTGCCTCCCTCATCTCAGCACCCATTACTCTGTTCCCTACTCACTCTTTCCAGCCACAAGTGCCCTCTGACTTTTCCTAAAATGATCACCCTCTGCCTGAGGTCTCTGTGCTTGTTCCCTCTGCCTGGAATACTCTTGCTCCAAATATCACCAGATCTTGCCCCTCTCATTCTTTTTTTTTTTCCTTCATTAAATGCCTTATAACTGTACATAACAGTGGAATTCATTATGCTACCCACTCACATTCTCGAGGTTTCACTGCTCAAAGTCACCATTTCAGCCAAGTCTTCCCTAACTACCTCCCCATATAAAAATTTCAATGGCTGGGTGTAGTGGGCATGCCTGTAATCCCAGTTACTTGGTTCGTTCATTCTCTCTTTCCCTCTCTGTCTCTCTCTGGTACTGGGAATTAAATTTAGAAACTGAACCACATCCTCAGCTCCCTCCCTTTTAATGTTTTATTTTGAGACAGGGTCTTGCTAAATACTTAGGGCCTCACTAATTGCTGAGGCTGGGCTCCAACTTGCAGTCCTCCTGCCTCAGCCTCCAGAATTGCTAGATTACAGGCCACCAGCAGGGGGATGACAAGTTCAGGACATCCTGGGCAGTTTAGGGAGATCGTGTCTCAAAAAATAAAAAAGAGGCCTGACGCAGTGGCACACACCTGTAATCCCAGTGGCTTGGGAGGCTGGGACAGGAGGATGGTAGTTTCAAAGCCAACCTCAGCAATGGGGAGGCGCTAAGCAACTCAGTGAGACCCTGTCTCTAAATAGGGCTGGAGATGTAGCTCAGTGGTTGAGGGCCCCTGAGTTCAATCCCCGGTATCAAAAAAAAAAAAAATTAAAAAAGAGGATAAGGGCTGGGGTTGTGGCTCAGTGGTTAAGAGCCCCTTGGTTCAATCCCTGGTAATAGAAAAAAAAAAAAAAAAGAATAAAGGGATAGCAGTATAGGTCAGTGGTAGAGTCCTTAACTGTGAAGCCCTGGGTTCAATCTCCAGCATACATACAAAAAAATACCCCAACAACTTCTATGCCCCTCACCCCTTCTGACATTCCCTATCCCTCTTTCCCTGCTTTATTTTCCTTTGTAACACTTTTTACAAACTCAAATTTAATGTTGTCCTCTGTCTCTTCCTTGCTTGACTATTAGCTATCACAGGGCAGACTGTTTGGTGACATTGTGCCAACATTAAAGCAATGCCAGCACTAAAAGGATCTCAATAAGTACTTGTTGCATTAATGAATGAGTGAATGAATGAATCAGGCACTGTGCTAGACTGAAACATGAAAGATGACTAGTATTCCATGTGCCCCAGGGACTCACAAGCCCAGTTGGACTTGAAAGCTGTGCAGCTAGTAACCTCACATAGAAATCACATAGGTTAAAATACCAAGTGAGGGAGTGAAGTGCCTAGGAATATGGTTGTCCCAAGGGAACATAACCCTGCAATAGCTCCCGATGCCTGAAAGCTAGCTGTGCCAGCACCAGAACTGGCATTCAAGGGATCATCTCATTTCTCCTCAACCACCCTTTGCAGGCTGCAAGGAAGAGGTAAGACTTTGAGGCTAGGCAGAGAGGTCAGCTACTCCAAGGTCACTGGGGCATGGAACTGCCCGGGTTGTTGGAGGACTGACTTTAAGGATATGGTTTGGTGGATGGAGCCTGGAGAGTGAGAGTAGTCGGGGGGATAGCATTTAGTGTGGCTGTTAGGTCTTGAGTGTCCATTTGCATTCTTGGTCCCTCCTGCTCAATGTCCTGCAGCAGGCACACACATACATAAACAGTGTCTGTAACAACATATTTTTAATGTTTATTTTTTAGTTGTAGGTGGACACAATATCGTTACTTTATTTTTATGTGGTACTGAGGATCGAACCCAGTGCCTCATTCATGCTAGGTGAGTGCTCTACCACTGAGCCACAACTTCAGCCCTGTAACATTTGATTCACAACTAGGCAGCCAGACCATCCATATGTTAAAAATGATTCACTGCCATTTTTTTTTTTCCAAGAGGACCAGAAGTCCACACCATCCTCACCACTCAGTTCTTGGAAACTCTTCCCCATTCCATTATTATTATTATTAATTTATTTTGGTGAGTGGTGATGCTGGGATTGAACCCAGCACCTCATTAAATGCTAGGCAAGTACTCTGCCACTGAGCCATATCTCCAGCTCAGATTCCACTTCTGACCTGCAATTCTGAGATGTTACCTATGCCACCCTAACCCCCCCATTCTATAAGCTGCACACTGTCCTATATATCTCCCCCTTCTTGCCTCAATGTAAGTAATGAAAAATAGGACTGGGCCACTGGGGTTGTGGCTGAGTGGTAAAGCGCTTGCCTGGCACATGTAAGGCACTGGGTTCAAACCTCAGCACCACATAGAAACGAATAAGTAAAATAAAGGTATTGTGTCCATCTACAACTAGAAAAAAAGAAAGAAAGAAAGGAAAAAATTTAAAGAAAAATAAGACTGCAGCTTGCCTGGTGTGTGTGAGGCCACAGGTCTAATCCCCAGATCCACCAAAGGGAAAAAAAAAAAAAGGAAACGAAAAAGAATCCAAGGCCCTGAGCAGATGGGTCTTCTCTCAAGGAAGACCCAATTACTGAAGATCTAGTGCAAGGAGAACTCATAAATATCCCAGTTTGCTGCAGCTGAGAGAAATTATCCACACAGCAATTAAAGAAAACTGGTCCCGTGGAGAAAACATTCAAAGACCCTCAGTGCAGAACTCCAGAAAAAGTCCATAGCTAGGTCCTTGCATCCTAAGTGCCAGGGTCAGAAGATGTTCAAGGAAGTAGCCCTGGGCTCTGAAGGCTTCCCTCACTCATGAGAGCACTATTCATCTGACTTCTACTTGTTATTTGGAACTTACACTGTGGAAAAGATGTCTTGGGACTGACGGCTAGCTGTCACTGAAGGAATTCTGGTAGAGACAATACAACTTGCCCTGGGGGGAAAGAAAGGCTTTTGGGTGGCAATGGAAGGTAGAGCATTGGAGAAAGAAGCTGAAGGAAGAAATGAATGTTCTTGGAGCGAGCCCCCTTCCTAGTCTAGGGCTATCCCTTCTCACCCCTCAACTGTAGCTGCCTCTGCTCTACACCCTTGTCTGTTTCCCATCTCTAACCCCAAGCCTCCAAAGAAAATTCTAGAATCTTAGCCCTCGCCCCAGCATTTCTGCACCGAGTATAGGGCAGAAGTGATCTAAAAATGCCCAATATTTCACTCTTGGCCTCCTTAACTCAAAGAAGGTATTCTAGAACCAGTACCAGGATTCCAGCTTCTGGAGGTCACTGTTTCTAAAGCAATTCCAAGGAAGCGCTCTTCAAAACCAGAGAGAGACTCTGACTTAACAAGAGGGGATAAAAGGTTGTAAGGTCTGCCCAAGGAAACCTGAGAAT
This sequence comes from Marmota flaviventris, assembly GCF_047511675.1. Taxonomy (NCBI): domain Eukaryota; kingdom Metazoa; phylum Chordata; class Mammalia; order Rodentia; family Sciuridae; genus Marmota; species Marmota flaviventris. The sequence goes on from NC_092501.1 coordinate 25,424,313, forward strand.
CCTGGTTCGGCCTCCCTTCACCTTGTCGCCCGCTGACCTCTATTTGTACTCAGGGAGTTCTTTAGGGAAGGCCAGGTCCCAGATGCTGACCTGCAATTCGAGACCCCTTACCTGGGGCCATCTACTTCAAGAGTGTAGGGGCACCGGACTCTGGTTTGATTTAACCAGCCCAACAGACCCCCACAGTTTACAGGATGCGGAGGTGGGGTAGGGAATTCCCAGGGGACTGGGTGCGGTCCTGAAGTTGCTAATCACCGCTTCCCCCACCTTCAGATGGAAGAGAAGGTGTCTGAGGTGGGGCATGATGACAATGACTGGATGAGTGGGTGGGTGCCAACAGGCCTGGGAAGAACTCTAAAGAGAGGTTAGAATGTTGCAGCGAGGGGACTTGGGTGCTGACTCAGCGGAGGGCCAGGGCTGCCCTGGGTTCCCGCCCGCCCCTGCGGTGCCCTCTGAACTTCGGAGGGGGCTTTCATCTGGGACCTCCCAGGTCAGAAGCGCTGGGCGAGGAGGCGGAAGATCCCACTGTCCCCCAGGCCTCGCCCTTCCTCCGGCCTCCCCTGGGCGCGGGTACTGTTTCCGGCAGTTGCAGGGCCCCCGCCCCCGTCCTAGCAGCTGTTCCCCAGCTGCCCGGCCCCACCCCAAAGACAGCTGGGAGAGAGGCTGAGGGACCGGGCGGGAGCGGGCCCAGCTGCTGGCTGCAGGCTGGGCCTGGGGAGGATCGCGACATGAAAGAGCGGGCCGCGGGGGTGGCAGGAGGAAACCCCCGGCGGTGGCCTTCTAGCGGGTTCCGCACATCTGGGCTACAGGAGCCATTGTCCCCGGTCTGAGGGGCGGGGAGAGGCGGTCGACTCCCCAGCCCTTCCCGGAAAAGGGGAGGCTCGATGACCTTTCGGGGGAAGCGGAGGATGCGCTGGCGGGAGGGCCCGGCTAGCTGGTGTGCGGGGGAGGCAGGGGATCGGGGCCCTCCGCCTGGGTCAGCGAAGGGAAGGCTCTTTGGCTGCCTTCCTGAGTGGGCCTGTGTCCTGGGGCAGCTCCAGCTTTTTCTAGGCCTCCTCTACCCGACTCTTTTGGGAGGTGGGCGACAGCTGCTCCTACAAAGCCAGGGACAGCTGGGTAGCTGGGGACAGCTGGATGGGGTTAGCATTTTCCTGCTTCCCTGGCTGCCCAAGTCAGTGGCCTCGCTTCCAGCTGTGTGCCTGAGTAATTGTCTGGGGTGGGCTGGAAGGTGGGGGGTGAGGGGGGCTGGAGCCCATCCCACCCTGATTGATGTGCCTAGAGAAAGGACCCCTCCCATCTGCCAAAACAAAACTAGGCCAAGTGGGAAAGAAGTTGGGCAGCTTTCTGTTTTGGCTCCCAACTCCTGGCATGGGGGAAGTTGAGGGCTCCGGGAAAAAGGAACAGTGAGACAGGAGCATGTGTGAGTCAATGCCTGTGTGTCCACCAGCACCTGCCCCCAGGCATCCTTCCACCCTGGGCTCCAGCCACCTGCCCATTCCCTTTAGCCCCAAACAGGTGCAAGGGCTGAGAAAGGCAAAGCCAGCTATTGTCATCTGGCTCAGCTCCTGGCTCTGGCTGCCTGTAAGACTGAGATGGGGCAACAAGGAAGCAGGGGTCCAGCCTCCTTACCTGGGGTCACCTGCTTCCAAGAGTGTAGGGGCATTGGACTCTGGTTTGATTTAGTCAGACCAACAGACCAGGGGGCAGACCCTGACCACCTCTTCCCACCTGGTCCTTTATTCTTCTGAAAGGAGGGGTGATTAGGGGCCAGCAAGGCTTAGACCACAGGACAGGCTCCCCTTTGTCCTAGCCTTCCTGGTTCTACCCAGACAAGGGGAGAGAGAATTAGAAACCATCAAAGGTTGCAACTCCTACTAATATGGAAGGATGGTATGGGCTCACTTAGGATAGATCCATGCAAGAGGAGGGCCTTGGTGTTCTACCCCCCTATACCCCAGGGGTCTCAGTGACATGCAATAGGAAGGACCCTAGCCAGCCACTCTTGGCAGCACTTCTCAAACCCCAGGGTGCATCGTAATCACCAGAAGTCAGGAATGCAAATTCCTGGGCTCTCAATTTGTTTGGGACTTTAAGGAAATCTGTCAATGGTTCCTTTCCCTATAGGGTCCCAGGCCCAGCTAGATCAGTTCCAAGGACAAGGTCTGTTCTGCCTCTAAGCTTACAGCCGTGTACAGTGCCTGACACATATTATGTGCTCAATAAATATTTGTAGACCAAAAGAGGTAAACTTTTCAAGACTCTGAGGTATTTCTCCTTCATCTGTCCTTGTTAAAAGCACACTGGCAGAAGCTCAAAGAGATGCCAGGACCCATGCCATGTAGCATGGGGCTGGGCCTGGGAGGCCTTTGGCAAATATTTGTCAAATGAACCCAAGGTCAAGAGTAGATGTGGTTAGTCAGCTTGAGAAACTGACATTCACAGGCCTGGAATCCTCTAGACCCAGAAGGGGAGAATCCAGGGAAGGAGGGCAGGGATTTTTGTCCTTCGAGGGCCCAGCCCTTCCTCACATCAATGCCTGATGATCCCAGGCCTAGAGGGTGATGGTGGGTAAGAGGCAAGGCAGGGAGCAGGACTGCGCCATCATGTTTATTAGAAGGTTGAATTTCGGTGTGTGCTCTAGACAGATTACAGAATAAATACCTGCGCCTTGAGAACAGGAAGTCCAAGATTCATACAAAGTGCTCACTATAGGAAGTTGCTGTGTCAAAATCCAGGCAAGGACCCATTGGGGCAGCCCCTCCTCCTCCACTGACCTCGACAAGAGCTGTGCTATTGTTTTTTATTTTATTATTTATTTCTCTTTTATTATTATTAATATTATTATTATTTGCTTTTGCTGTGGTCACTATCATTGGCAAAGTTCCTTTTCCCCTTTCCTGGACATGGGGCTCCTGTCTTTAAAAGATTCCACTCTGAGGCTGAAGGTGCCAAAAGCTGCTTGAGAAGTGGCCTTTGAACTCCGTCGGGAAGATGGTGAGGAGAAGGAAGCAGGAGAAATCATTCTTGGTTTAAAAAAATTTAAAAAAACAAAAGTTCCACAATCTATAGGTCATTCCTTGCTCCATCAGTGATTGAATGGCCCCAAAGAAAATACAAGAGGGAAGAGAAACAGGCCTGTGGGCATGGGCCTTCTTCCCAGGGAGAGTGAGGAGAACTGGATCCCCCAAGGCTTTAGGGGAAACTGAGGGTCCTTCCAGCCTGGGGGTATGAAGGGGAGGAAGTGGAAGAAAAAAGAGACAGAGAGAGAACTCAGCGCCTCAAGAGACACTTTCTCAACTCCAGGGCCACCTGTGGCCCAACCAATGCCAGCTCCCACTGTTGCCTCCATCCAGGAGATTCATTAAAAAAAAAAAAAAAAAAAAAATCAAAAACAAAGCCCCAAACAAAATAAAATCCAAAAAGAAAGAAAAGACCTGGGGGAATGGAACAAGAAGGGGAGAGGAAGGTAGAGAAGGGCAGGTCTCTGGGTGCATAATTCCGGAGCCATCGGGGTTGGGGGGAAGGGTCCCCAGCGCCCAGCCTGCGTGGCGTTAGCTCGTCACGTAGTGTTTGGTGGACGGCTGCCCATACACCCTGTAGAAATCCTGGTGGCCTGGCTGCTGGGAGGCGTCGAGCCAGTCTCTGACCGCCAGGCCTGGAAGGGACTGGGGGACGGAGGGTGTGGGCGGAAGCGGGTGTGAGTACTCCTGTGAGGGCACTGTCCAGGGGAAGTGGCCGGAGCGGGGGTAGGGCTGGTGGCCGCCATGGTTGGCCACGGAAGAACAGTAACAATTGTCCACAGAACAGACGAGAATCTTGCGGCCGCCATACTGGGGGAGCATGGGCTGCTGGGCGGCGGAGCCATTGGGATACTGCGATGGGGGGAACACGGGACTTGAGTGCACTGGCTGGGCACCGCCCGGCAGAGCCACCAAGTGCTGCGTAGAACTGCAGGGCCCTAGGGGCTGCCCAGACTGGCCCTCGCCGCTGGCTGTGCCTGCTGCCCCGTACTGGCCGCCCACAGGGCCGGATGGCGTCTCTAGGAAACTGGCCTCGGGGAAGGCCGCTGAGTGCTTGCGCTTTTCCGCCCCAGAGCTGCTCACGCCACAAGGATACAGAGGGACGCTCTGCAGGAAGGGCACCGGTGTGCTGAAAGGCCCTGTGGAGAGTTTGGGGCAAAAGTCGCCAAAGCTCCCAGCCCAAGCAACCCAGGTCTCCTTTCCCCTGGGGACCTTGTACATCTGTGGGATCAAACATGTAACATCTTCCTTCAAGCTGGCTTCTCCGTTAGGAGGTACAGACTACTAGTATTCTCATTTCCCAGTTAAAGAAACTGAGGCTCAGGTCACTTGCCCAAGGTCCCACAGGTAGAAAAAGTGGCCAAGCCAGGATATGAAGAAAGGTCTATCTTCCTAGACCACACTGGCTCTGGCATTTACCCCTGCCCAAAGGGCTCTCTCCCTTCAAAGGAGGACCTCACCCTCACCTTCTAGCATCTTCCGCAGCTGCTTCTCCTTCTTGGCCACCTCGTTCAGGAAGAGCTTGGAGTTCAGGTGGCCGATCTTAGGGGGAGAAAGGCTGCTGCCCGTGCAGGTCTGGGTCCTGGGGGCAGTGGACGGGGCATCTGCTGTGAGGAGGTATCACCGCTGAGCCCGCCCTACCTCCCCCCTGTGGGCCTGGCCCTCCTTGTCCTCCCCCAGATGTGTTTCCTTTAGGGCCAGGGGCCATCCACTCACCTGTCCATTAGGATTTTCACAGACTTGGTGTTCTAGAGGGAGAGAAAAGGGACAGTCAGTGGAAAAGGCAAGGAGGAAACTGCCCCCCTCTCCCTTTCCCCAGGCAGGGTGTAACATGGGGAGTGTCACCATTTTTGGAGATAAAAAAGCTACATTTAGGCCAGACATGGTGGCCCATGCCTTGTAATCCCGGTAGCTCGGGAGGCTGAGGAAGGAGGATCATGAGTTTAAAGTCAGCCTCAGCAATTTAGCGGGGTAGAAGCAACTCAGTGAGATCTGTCTCTGATAAAATACAAAACAGGGCTGGGGATGTGGTTTAGTGGTTGAGTGTCCCTGAGTTCAATCCCTGGTACCCTTCCACTCTCCTGCAAAAAAAAAAAAAAAAAGCTACATTTATTGAGCACTTGCTATGTGACCTACGCCATTATAAGGGCTTTCTATACATCCATTATTTCATCTCTGCAAGGTTGCCTCCATAAGCCTTTGACCTTTTATCTAAAGTTTCTGGGGCCAGATGTTGAATTTGGAGTGTTTGGGATTTTAGAAGGAAAATGGTTCCCGAATCATATATTACATATTACCCCAATAGGACACCACAATCCAATCCACTGATACTTATGCAGCAAAATGGTTGTTTTTTAAAATACTTTTATTAGTTATTGATGGACCTTTATTTATTTATTTGTTTATATGTGGTGTTGAGGATCAAACCCAGTGCCTCACACATGCCAGGCAAGTGCTCCACCGCTGAACTCCAGCTCCAGTCCTTAACAGTTGAATTTTCATACCAAATGATATACAGAAAGGCCACAAACTGCCCAACATTAGTTCTAGTCTATTTTTTGGGGGGGCTGGGGGTGGTACTAGGAATTGAACTCAGGGGTACTTGGCCACTGCACCGCATCCCAGCCCTATTTTGTATTTTACGTAGGGGCTGGGTCTCCCTGAGCTGCTAAGCACCTCACCATTGCTGAGGCTGGCTTTGAACTCATGATCCTCCTACCTCAGCCTCCGGAGCCGATGGGATTATAGACATGCACCACGATGCCTGGATTGAGGACTTGTATTTTTAGCCTCATTTCATAGGTGAGGGAATAAGGTGCACACACTCCCTGTACCTTATTCCCTCATTTATGACCTTTGTTGAACCCAGTGTCACAAAGCTGGAAGAACAAACAGGCAGCCTGACTCCAGAGGCAGGGGCATGTGAAAATACTTGGAGGACAGGTTGGGGGAGCAGAAATTTGCAAACCCGTTTGGGAGGAGACCTGGCTTCCAGCAGCCCACCTTCATGAAGCTGACATCCTCTGTCTTATCGAAGAGCAGCTGCAGGGAGCCCAGCAGCTTCTTGGCCTCCTGCATGCGCTCCCCAAGGTGCAGCGCCTGCGCCGCGTTCTCGCTGCAGAACTTGGCCTGGGCCTTGTCCAGCACCTCTACTGTTTGCCGCAGGTCTTCATCCAGCAGCTGGTGCAGCTTCTCATACTGCAGCCGCACCTCCTCCTTCAGCTGGCTCACTTTCTCCTGTGGGGTGGGGACAAGAGTAGGGAGCCAGGTGAGTACAGGGACAGCAAGACCCTTGGATCCCAATGGTAAGGTCCAACCTGCCAACTCCCCACTGGCATCACTGAGCTTTGTACCAGCCACCCACGAAACAGTAGGTCTCAGGCACAGAGTCACCCAACATGCCCTACATAAGGAACTTGCCCCAGATCCTGAGTATGTGCTACCCCCAGCCACCATCCCCAGCTCCAGCTTTGCTACCTCCACCAGGCGCTTGTCTGACTCAAGCTTGTACAGCTGGTCCTCAATGTCTTGCTCTCGTTCCTCCAGCCGGTCCTGCTGCTTCATCAGCATCTTCTGCAGGGATATTTGGGGTAGAGACATCAGAGGGGCTGTCACTCCAACCGTTACCAAGGGTGGCTGAGCACTATCCTTCTCTCTGTACAATGGACTCAGAGAGGCCTAAAACCTCTGCCAGCCAGCCCTTCCCGGTGCTCACGAAGCCCTGGGGGGCCCAGCCCATGACCAGCAAGGGGAAACCTGCAACAGCCACACATAGTTAAACCCTGAGCTTTCTGAAGGCAGGCAGCGGACAGCACTTTTACTTATCTAATCATACCAACCATGCTAGGAGGTTAAGTGCTATTATGACCCTCATTTCACAGAAGAGGAAATCAAGGCCCAAAGAAGTTAAGTATTTGTCCAAAATCATACAGCCAAAAAGTGGCACAGCCCAGGTGCTCTGGCAGCAGGGTCTGTTCTTATTCTAGCCAAGCTGCCTCTCTCCGGGGAGCACCATCTTACAGGTGAGTATCCTGAGATGCAGGGGATCAAATAGCCTTTCTGAGGTCATGCAGGACTCCTCTGGTCAGTCCAAAGACTTCACCTTACACAGGCCCTAGAGGGCATGGCGCCAGCCTCCCTCCCTTGCTCTGGAGCCTGAGAACGAGACCTCTGGAGTCCCTGCCAGTTCCCTCAGCCCCAGTGGGATCCAGACAGAAAGGAGACCATGGCTCCTAAGACTGAAGCTCTTAATTTCTGGCGTTCACAATCCTCCTCTTCCTGTCCCACCACATGCCTTTTCAAACCCTTGCTCAAGAACCCTCAAGGACCTCTCCTTTCAAATACTTTGGCAAGCTAATGAAGTCTCTTTTATGTCTGACTCTTTCAGCCAGGTGAGCTGACATCCTGTCCCCAACGCTCTCACACTTTAGCTCCCTGAATTCTGGCATCTCCTCTCTCCTTCAAGGACCAATTCTTGGAATCTTTCTGTGCCCGCTGCTCTGACTTTTTGTAGGTCCTTCCCTGTCCTGGTCATGTAGTAGGGCTGTCACCCTCTCCCCTCCCTCTATAACTGTACTGTATAGCAAAGTTGCCACTAGTTACATGTGGCTACTTTACAAGACTCACAGCCTCTTAAGAACAGGGCATCACTGCTCTTTCTTACCTGCCTTCATAGCCAGGCCTCAGAAAGACCTGAATACCACCCGGTAAATGCAGGACATATTTACTGAATAAACCCAGGGGTTCTGCACACAAAGTAAGATTTGCCATGCAGCTCTGAGCAATTGCCCTCACTCACAGTAATGTCCACTCAACAAGAAGCAACTCTCTTTTTTCCTCTGTGGGGGCCTCAGAGTAACCCTTGAGTTTTACCCCATGACTCCTGCACTCTCCATCACACCCAGTTGGCTTCACAGACAAGCTACCAGGGGCTAGGGTTGTGGCTCAGTGGTAGAGTGCTTGCCTAGCATATGTGAGGCACTGGGTTCGATCCTCAGCACCACATATAAATAAATGAATAAAAGGTCCATTAACATCTAAAAAAAAAAAAATTAAAAAAAAAAAAGACAAGCTGCCAACAAACCCTTCCTCATGCCCCCAACCCCTTTTCCATGTGGAAAAACCAAGGTCATGGAGACACTTCAGTCACACCCCACTTTGTATAGGTAGCTACCCTAGAAACAAGCACATGGATGTGGGGTACAGGAGGTGTCGAGGCTCTTGTTCTCAGCTGGGGAAGCCTATGGCTCTCCCCTAATTGGCTCTGCCTTTCAATGGCATAGCACAGAACCTCGAAGAATATGACTCAGGAGCCCTTCCTTTTTGGCAAGTCCCTCACCCAGGCTCAACACACAGGGATCTGCTGTCAGCCTAGGGGACAGACTGATAATAAAAACAGCTTGGATGAGGGCAGGGACAGAGAGGCACTCATGCGCTCATGCACATACCAGCATACACCTGGGAGCCCTTCATGCTTACACCTACACCCAATCTACTGCACAGCAAAGGCTGGGCCTCCTGGAGGCCCCAAACAATGGAGAGGGCCTGTCATAAAGACAAAGCAGCCAGGGTGTCCTTCAGAAACATTAAGCCTACTTGCCTACACTGTAACAACCGGCCTCACACTCTTGTCTGCTGGCTGCCCTATACCCATCGTCCCCCAGGTGCACCTCAGAGTTTAGGCCACTCTTATTGTCTCAGTACCCAGGATATCTGACAATCCAGATCCCCACTTACTCCACACACCTTGTATCGTGGTCTCCCTGCTCAACTACTTCTTAATGACCAAACCTATAAGTAACAGATTAGGGGGTTCAGGTGAGGGGTAAGAAAGAGGCAGCTCTAGGTTCCCAGCGCAATTTCCCTGGGAGGATAGAAATGGGGCTGCTCCACTCCCACCCTACAGGTAAGTGGGAGCCCTTTCCCCATCCCCCTCCAGGAGTTCCTTTCCAGAGAGGGAAGGAGCTGCCTCCTGTCCACTAGGGGATGGGGGTGGAACTTAGCCCCTTCCTTTTTCCTGTATAATTCCAGAGTCTCCCTGGCAGCACTTCTACCCTGGACCCTATGGAATATCTCTGTTTAGTGTCAGGGTCTCAGGGCCCTCTGAAGGGGAAAGAGAAGGGAAGTCCAGCCCAGGCCTAGCAAAGGAAGTGGCAATGCCCCCTAGCTGGTGGATGGGTCTCATTTCCCCTGACCCACATCAGAGGCCACTGGGCTTGTGTCTCTACTGAGTGCAGGAAGGAGAAGGACACTGGCCAGAGACAGTAGTCAGCCAGGGAGTGCTGAAAGCCGCCTACTCCCTTCCCCTCCTGCTTTGGGGCCTACCTTCTCTCAGGGCCAGGTGATCTTAATCCTGCTAGGGATACCTGGGAAGACGGGGTGTTGCTGCTGCCTCTAGCACAGGAGGAAGGCGGAATACCCACCTGTGCCCCATTTTCACCCTCTATTCTAGTTCTAACCAAATGATGGAATCAGGTTGGCCAGATGCTGGAGAACAAGCTGGCCTTGGTGGTGCAGACCTGTAATCCCAGCCACCCAGGA